>NC_141539.1:117385000-118020000 GCF_021556685.1 Rattus norvegicus | reverse complement strand
TTATTGACCTCTCCCACCTGGAAGCAAGCTTGAATATCAGCTCAGCTTCTCCACTTCCCCATGCTTTATTCACTCCAGAGAACAGATTTCAATCAGACAGTTGTTTTTACCTGAGGCTGGTGTAAAAGACACTCAAACTAATGGCATCCTGCCTGTAGATTCCACAAGCTCCCTCTATATACATTTTTTAGTCTTCCTTGTTAGGTAGGCATCAGTAACCATATATCTGAAAGATTCAGACAAATAGAAAAACTGACTTTTTTATAGCTTTCTTCATAATATATTTCTATCCAGCTGTGTTCTCAGCAGCATTGCTGCCAATTTTTCTAAATCTACCTTTTTCATATAAAGTAGAAAATGGCAAAAAAGAAAAATGTATTCTACTGCATCCATTCATCTAATTATCTCATTCTGAAGCAGGTAGAGTTGGTGCCTGGAGTTTCTGTTGGAATATGCCTCATTTCCTTAACACACAAAGAAGGAGATACAATACTGACTTTGTAAAGTATTCCAGTGCCTAGAAAGAATATGAGTTGGTTGCAAAAGCATGATGTTGATAATAATAATTCTAGCAAACTTTCATTGGCTGCTTACAGGTAATAGAAAATGTTCTAAGATTATATTACTTACTCCTTAAAAGAAACTTTGCAACTGGAATCTATTATTATCCCCATTAATGAAATTATGCAATGTAAGCATTGTATAGACAATTATTCCCAAATAACTAAGACCATGCTTTTGCCACCTTAGTTTGTTATAAGGGAATAAGAGTGTATCTCTGCCAGAGAAAAGCCTTGCATGTATAAGATCATAGGCTCCATGGACCATAGATCTCTAGGACTAAAGCAAAAATAAGAAACAAAAATAAAAGAAGGAGCATGCCTTCTCTATTATTTTCTTAGGATGGAATTTTGGGTTACTGAAAATTAAGAACAAACTTTTACCTTAGTGCTAGTCAAATATAGTCCATAGGCTCGTTTGGGGGAAGCATTTTATTTTTGAGTGGCAAGAGCAAAAATTGATGTAAGGTGTTTGACTGTTTTGAAATATTTGCTGAATTAATTAATTTTGTATTGAATTTAGTACTACAAACTATAGCTCATATTTATATTTCATTCCTTCTGTTTTAACATTTCTGGCAATTAACTTTTAGTGTGCTTTATCAAAATCTGCATCTGTAATAGTTTGGAAATTAAAGGAAAGAAAAATGGACCCGTTCTTACATATAATTGTAGAAACAATATTCTACAAGCAGAACATGAGTGGAGTGTTTCCTTGAGCCTGTGGACTCCTAAGAGGCATAACTTAAAGAGGCTTACCATGAAATCTTCCATATCGTTGGTCCTACAGCAAGGGCCCCAAGTATTGTGATTCTAGAGTTGTGTTCACTATGAACATTCACTATAGGTAGATTATGTAATTCTCAGGTTGTATAAAAATAGAACTTTCTGTCTGCCCAGCCCCTAGCACAGTAACTGGCAGGCAGAAGGCAACAAATTAATATTTGAGTAACAATTAATCAAATAGGATGATGTCAATAATGATGACAGGAACAAGGTGATGGTAGGGATAGTGTCAGTCATATTTATAACCATGATGATGGGGATGATAATGGCGATGATGGGCCACTGTGGTGGGGTAGTTATTGTTGGTGAAGTCCTTCACTTATTTTAATGGCACTATGTTAAATACCTAATATCTCTAATGTCCATTGGGATCAATATTACACATTATATTGTGAGATGAGAGCATTACTTGATTTGTACTTTATATGTGTGAAAATTTTGCCTGCATGTACACTTGTGCACCACATGTGTGCAGTGTAGGCAGAGGTCAGATGAGGGCCTCAGGTCCTCTGGAACTGGAGTTACAGATGTTTACATCTTATTACAGTTGTTGGGACATGTGATGAGCTTAGGGATCCCTATGTGTATATAGACAGATCAAATAAAGTCCAGAGTGAATGTATTCTGTTGACATAGGCAGAACCATGTTAATACCAATGCTTCAGTCCTATGGAAAACTGGTAAAGCCTTCTTCGCAGGGTGAGGATGAGAGAGATAAAAAGGCTTATTACAGCCTAAATGTAAATGTTTGTATTCTGTACAAAAGGCAAAAACTGAATCCCCTTAGATGTTTGCAATGTGAGAGTATTAGCCTACCCAAGACCTACCATGACCATCTAACTCCTTCCCTTTTCTGTACTTAATAAAAGTGCCTGAGTTTCCAAGTTGTTGCTATACAGTTGATGTCACTCCCTTAGAATGACCACAGTCTACCTGATGCCAGTTTTTCTGTCAATGTGTCAGTGTGTCTGAATTTTCTCCCTTACCTTTTCAAGGCACTAGTGCATAGCCATTCATGAAGCAACAGAGATTCACCCTGGTTGTTCTACAAGATCAATGGCAGAAACAGCAGCAGCAGCAGCAAAAGCAACAGCAGCAGCAGTAGCAGCACTGACTGCTCTTGACTAAGTCACTTCAATAGAATCCAGTAAAACTTTCAGAGAGATTAATGGACACTTCTAGTTTTGAATGATTAACAGAGCTTTTGGCCATAGAAAGAGAGATGGTGATCTATATGGGGGAAATTTCACAAATTAAAAATTACAAATATAGGACAGCTTCAGAAATATACATGAAGTGGCAGTACCAAAAATTAGTAAATCTAAGCGAGGCCCTTGCTTTACTTACAAGCACTTATATTAAAATATAAGCAACAGAAACAGTGAAATTTAAACATTATGATATTGAAATCAAGCTCTTTTTATTGCTTTGACTTTAGATGAGTCTAAGCAATTAATTCAGACAGTGTTTCATTTCCTTTCATTCTACTTTTTTTTAAATTTTATTTTTCTTGGATATTTTATTTATTTACATTTCAAATGTTATCCCCTTTCTCATACCCTATGTCCTCTCTCATACCCTTCCCCCCCTGCTTCTATGAGGATGCTCCCACTCCCACCCACCCTCTCCTACTTCAGTGCCCTGGTATCCCCCTACTTTGGGGAAATGAGCTTTCACAGGACCAAGGGCTTTCCCCCCTATTGATGCTGGACAATGCTATCCTCTGTTATATATGCAGCTGGAGTCATGAGTCTCTCCATGTGTACACATTGGTTGGTGGCTTAAACCCTGAGAGCTCTTGTGGGGTTTTGTAGGATGATGTCATTATGCAGCTGAAGGCAGGTACAAGATAGAAGGAGACATGTCATTGGAGAAGGAAGGAGGGGCAGGAGAAATATTTTAGAGAGGAGGAGAGTCGAGGGGGCGAGGGGAGAAACAGGCAAGAGAACATGGAGGCTGATATCAAGATTACTCTCTGCACATTTATAGGTTGTTATGAATATTCTTAAGGCATGGGTGTGTACAGGGCTTTGTATGTCTAGGTGGGCAATTATATATCATCAGTTGGATCAGGGTTATTGAGTTGTGTGTTCTTTCATGTGGTAATTTAATTGAATTCAAGAGAGTATGTGGTGGCTTGAGACACTGTGCCACCACAAAATTGGGATGTGTATTTCTGGCATGGTAGCAACCTGCCTTGGAAACTAGAAGGGTATAAAGATTGTTGCCAGGCTCAGAGAGTAGCCATAGGCAATGTGATATAGAGTAGAGCAAAGAGGGTGAGACACTTTGCTGAGATGAAGATATCTACTAGATATCTTGGAGCACTACGGTGCCAGATTTAGTGCAGGATAACAGACAGCAGTCTTTAAAATTTTTTAGCAACAGGGTCTGGTTGATTTATATGTTGTTCTTTCTATGGTGTTGCAAACCCCTTCAGATCCTATAGTCCTTTCTCTAACTCCTCCATTGGGGTACCCATGTTTTACTTATCTGTAAAAAGTGCACCACTACCCAGATTGTTTATTCATATTACTTTATTATATTTCACTACTGGACATCTGACACCTACAAATGAATCTAACATGTGACTACTATGTCAATTACTTTGATGTATAACAAGCTACAAAATTTTCCTGACTGGTGATCAGGAAGTTAAAAACATTATACCATCATCACGATCACTATGATCACTATCATAATCATCAAAGGGGTAATTCCTCTGCTGGTTCAATAGGAGCTTTGGTAGCAGCTACATTGAGTGTGGAAGTAGCTGACGTAGGAGGGAGAAGGGTGCGTTCATTCATTCCTGGTAAATAGGCACAGTTGTAAACTAGGATAACTTTTCTCCTATATGTGGCCTGTCACACTCTATTAGGTTAGGCTGTCTTCCTTTGGGAATATTCTTTATGCCATATACCAACAGGATAAAGAAATGATGAATGAGCTGATTCCAAAATTCACATTTTTGAGTTTCCAAGATGCTGCATGTATTGATCAGAACAAGTGATGTAAGAAACACAGAATGAAGGAGTGGTAGCACTGGTTGTACTTAATGAAAAGAGCCCAAATTATTGTGTTTATGTCTTCTAATCCATGACACTTGAATCCATAAGGACCCACAGTACTAATGAATAGATGACATGACTACAAGCAAAGTTTAGGGGATGGAAGGGAAGCATATTCTTTAGTTTATAAGCAAGGTTTTGTCATGTGAATTCTAGTCTGTGAGATGCCGTGAGCAACGTGTAATTTTAGAAAGATTAATCTGCCTACAGCTACAAGAGGAAATAAAGCTGGGAAGAAGTAAGTGTAGGACAGTTGTCTGAAGCCTGCCTTGATAAACCAAAAGTAATGACGTGAAGAATGGAGATCCCCATCATAAATTCTACTCTTACTTCCCTTTACTCATTTGGAGTTTATAACAGTGTGGACTAGTACTACATCGCGATGTGATTGCTTGCCTCAGGTCAGATGCATGGATCCCTCTATTGTGTGATGGTAGAATAAATAAATTGTACTTAGAAAAAACTTGGATAATATACCCGAGTGGCTCTAGACAGCTGTCCACCTATTTATAAGATTTCTTCAATTTATTGGCAGTTCAAGGTAGTTCAAGTAATTCAAAGGAAAATGTGAAATATGTATTTTTTTAAAGTACCAAACACATCACACTTAGGAGGTTGCACTTTGTGTAATAAAGTAAATTTAAAGCCCCATGGCTATTTACTTAGAACTGGCTGATACAAAATAAATAGAAATATTAACACATGTAGCACTTCGATTTTCCCTAGAGAGGCCTGATCTTATTGTCTCATCATTTTGCTAAAAACAAAAGAATCTCATATATCTCAGGATGTTTTCAGTGGGTGGCTTTTCAGGATTATTATTTTTTCTCCTTGTCAAAGATAGACATGAAAACACCTTACATAAAGATATGCCCCCTGTCATTGACTACATAAGGAAACCAACAGAGAGATTGTCCAATCTTCACAATATCCAAGTCATAGATGTAGAAAGTGCTGGTACTTATGCTCCCCAAGAATGAGGAATTGGTGGAAACATAGGTTAGAATGTAAGAGGATAAAGTAAGTTAATTAAAACACCTCTCATTGTGAATTTCAAATAATTTAAAAAATCAATTGTAGTATATTGAGAAACAGCACCGAGATGAAATACTTCTTTAAACCCTAAAATACATCAACTTTTCTTCCAAATGAAGGCATTTAAATTTACCGGCATTCGTGTATAAGAGCCTGCCTTTAACATATTGCACACAATAGTTTGTCTTCCGCTCTTTTGAGCAAACATTTCTTTTGTAAATAATCTTGACCTTCTATAATAACTATAGGAATTGAAGATCAATTTCATTCCTTTTCCAGTTTTTCAGCTCCACCTGCCATCTATCCTATTTTATGTGGGTAGGTGGAGGTTCTCATGTCCTTTTTATTAAAATGTAAGAAATAAACAAGGAAGATAAGTGTAATCCCTTATAGCTCTGCAAGAAAGCACTAAGAAAGGGAAGAGTTATTAACTGACTGTCTAATACCAAGTGTTTAGACCTGAAATCATTCAAATTATATGCACATTATATATAATATATTGTATACATGAATGTATATATATATAATGTTATATAGGAAATATTATATACATAGGTGTGTTACAACAATTAAAGACAATGAAGTAATTAATTTAAGACACAGGGGTAGTAGGGCATGGGAATGGTAGAAAGAAGGAAAGGGGGGAGGCAATAATGTAATTATATTATAATTACAAAACAAAACAATACTGGCTTACCTAAAATAAAATATCCCAGGTGAAGTAAATGGTGTTTCTAAAAATGATGTTTAATGAATTTTATGATAATATTTAAATATTTAGATTTTTTAGGATAGCCAAGCTTGGATATATGGACCAGACTTGATTTCCAAGTGTATAAGTAGGGATTAATTTCTCACTGATTAATAGAATTCTATTTACTGCTATAATTTACAAATACAGTTGTATTATTCATTTTGTGTTACTAGTTTGTGTTTTCTTTTGTGTTATTATTTATTTTGTGGGAGTTTCTTACAGGGCCACTTGGATGTAAGGCAAGTGCTCTGCATCTGTGCTCTTTCCAGGCCCAATTTCAGTTTTTAATCTGAGTCAGGGTCTCATTAAGTTATGAAGGTTGACCATGAATTCACTCTGTAGACTACTATGCTACTGAACTTATGGACCTCCTCCCTCAGGCTTGGAAGTGGCTATGACTCAAGGTCAGGCTCCTGTCCTTTATTTGCTCCCCAAAATCCTTAAGATACTGAAATATAAAGAAAACGACATCTTTTTGTTTGTTTGTTGACTTGTTTCTATGACACTCAACACCTAGTGATCATCAGATGCAGGACAAGTGCAGAAAGACCATTGCACCAGTTTGAATATGAAGCATCCTATATAGCCATACATGTTTGAAAACTTGACACTTAGCTACTGGTGCTGTTTGGAAAGTTGTGGACTAGAAGTTAGAGCCTGCTTGGAGTAAGGGGATAGCTGGAGGCGGGCCTTGATTGTTTTGCAGCCTGATATCATTTGCTCTCAACTTTCTGCTGTTTTAACTACAGATATAAAATTACTAACTTCTCCCACACCTGCCACCATTCTCTCTCTGCCATCATAGATTGTATATTCTTAATCTGTGAGGAAAATGAACCCTCTTTCCCTTAAGTTTTTTTTTTTTCGTTTGTTTTGCCTTTTTTTGTTTGCTTTATTTGTTTGTTTGGGATTTGTCACATATTTAAACTGAGCAAAAAGAAAAGCAAACAATGCAGTTATTTTGAAAGGACTGTCTATATTCATCTGCAGGAGCCCGAAACCTTAAGATTACCATGCAGCAGGAGACTTTCTGGTAATGTACAAGGACATAAAGTTGCTGTCTCTGTAAGACTCAGTCCAAATGTGCATGTGAATCACTGCATAGAGAAATGGCTCCCAGGAAAGCTGTGGTAAAGACTTTGGTATTAGTCTAAAGCCTGCCTAACATGTAAATCATGTTAACAGTCCTTTCTGCATTATACAGATTCATTTCTTGAGTTTGTGATTGTCCTCCACTCTCCAATAAACTCAGTCCCCTGTACCACACTCTGTGTGGCCTCAATTCTTTTGACAGATCACAAGAACTATGGAGCTTAGCAGATCACAGCAAGATCCCTGTGTCATCAGAAAACACTCATTTTTTAAAACTAAGTTCTGAATTATCCCAAGATGATTCAGAACTTAGTTAAAAAAAATGAGTGTTTTCTGGTGAAGTGTATTGAACAAGCAATTGGTTTCTATGTTGGATATGAATTGAATCATCTCCAAACACTAGTAATCTGAAGGTATTTAATTTTCTTTCTTCTAATCAGAAGGGAGTTTAGAATTAATAGAGTTCTTAGATGAAATTACTTTAATTTCCTTTGAGAATCCTAGTTCTAAGGCATCTCAAGGCCTTAGAAAATTTGTTTGAAGCAGGTGGGCAGGTGTGTAAGTCATAGACATCTTTGAGAATCAGGTCCAGTTCCTGACAAGACTAAATAGAAATAACCAGTTTTGCTTTTATCAACTGTTCCTGATTTGCAAAACTATTTTGACTGTCTCCTGACTGTTGGTTCTTTTTACTAATTTCAGTCATTAGACATAAGTGAACACTATTATGTAGTCATTGCTTCTTTATAGTTTATAAGTATTATAATACCATAGAAAAATATATTTGTGGATTAATTCACCAATGGAATGCTAATACATATGTCAGGTGCTTGCTCGTGCTGGTCATGCTGGCTGACCATGTTACCTTATCAGAGATCAACGTACAGATTGCTTGTTTTAGAAATTCAAATTACTATTATTGGATAAGAAAAATACCATTATCATACCTTCGTAGTCAAATGGGCAGAGTCAAGAGTTTACTTCACTGTTAGGGTGGCTTGCCTGATTACTTGTTCATAGAAAGTAACCATGGGAATTTTATGTCATCATGGATTGTTTCTATGCTAGTCTATATGCTTGTTTATTGTTACTTTCTTAGCTTCTTCATTTAGCTACATTACAATTCCATAATCTCAAGCTATAGGGACAACATATGTCATGGACTGTGAATAGTCAGCTAAAAATAAACTGCTTTCCTATGGATTTTACAGTGGGTTTTACCCACGTCTAATTTTCCTTTTACTGTAATTTGCATTTCTTTTTACAAATATGAAAGTCATTTGCATACTGTCCTGTGTTAAAACTAAATTATCTGAGATTAAACAGGCACTTTTGACCAGCATATACTATAAAGTTTTGATGCATCAGTTTCACTGTAAATGAAACATAGATTGTTATCAAGACAGCAAGACGTGGAAACAAAAACTGTTCCATTCACTATTAGACCTAATAGCCTAATCAAATAATGTCTGCTTCCTTCTCCTGTGACTTTGGGTTCTTCTTTTACAGAGGTCTTAATTCGAAAGAGAAGTGTTTCCGCTAAGAGATGCAACTATTATCCTATTGACTTGAATAGGATGCTGCCAGCCATGCTGTGTCTCCCCATCCCTCTAAATCAATAGAGAGAAAGCAGAATGAGTGTATTGACAGGGAACTGAGCCTCGCTACTAAGCAGAAGTTGGACTCCTACACAATACATGCAAGGAAAAAACACCTGCCATAGAGGAAATCCCTTGTGTCTTCTACTATTATTATCAAGCCCTATGATTATGATCAATGGAAAATATTTCATTACAAGCAGGATTTCTAATGGCCCTGACCATGTAGGACTGACCTTCTGAGTCTGCTCCCTGGGTAAATAACAAATCAGCTGAATAACTTGCTGAAGGTGGAAAAGATACAGACTAAGTCATGCTGTGAATATAAACAAGTATTTGTATATAAATATGCATAAGTATATTTTTATATAAAAATATGCACAAACATAACAATATGAGTTCATGGACTTTTGTATCAGAGCATTAAAGCATCATTAAACATTCAAAAAAGATGGCATTTCATAAATTAAACAAACTTTTTATGAGAAATATCTTATGTGAGGATCATATGTGGTATGCAGTGTAATGATTCCAATTTTCTATTTCTTAGTGAAATTATGTTTTCCACAATTCAGGCAAACCTTCTGTAGTTATGATCTCTGACTCCTTCCCCAAAGATCAGTGACATATAACTTGGATATTTTGAAACGGAAGAAGGAAGAAAGGCTGGTATGCATCTCATTGTTAGTTTTGGTAACACAAGGAACTGACATTCTAAATCAAAGGAACCAACTGAAATCATACAGAAGTTTCATGAAGCCAATACTGTCTTGACTAGTCAGGGTTCTTGAAGAGTGTCCAAAACCTGACTACACCCATGGTATTTCCTGCTTTCTTTGGTTGAACGTTTCAATAAACAACTACATTTCTTTTCACATGAGTATTATTCATAAGGCAAGTTGTCAGTAGAAGGAGACAGCCCAAAACATTCAGGAAGTAAAAGACCATTATAGTTGCTACATCAATAGTCAATGTTTTCTTTTTACTACTCTGCTCAAGCCCATAACATGAGTTTTTAATCCAGGTCATTTTTATCAGGGACATTTATAAAATAGAATCAGTATCTTCTATGCTTTTACTAGTTTTTAAAGTTAAATATATCATACCAAGGCTTATGAATGCTGTTAAATAAAGTAAAAACTAAACCTACCACTAATTATTCACTTTGCTTCTCCATGATATTTTCTCCTTTAGTATTGAGCCAGTGATTATTATTCAACGGACTGAACCATGGAGTGGGTTCTATTATCACATAGAAAAATCTCTCACTTTCTTTGGGCCATTGCTGTATTTCATTACAATGTTTCTTCAAATCCCTCTGCATACATGTGTTAACACAAGGGTGTTCAGTGTAGAACAGAATGATCTGTTGATTCTGGAAGTGGTAAGAAAGCCATATTTGCCAGGGTGAGATCATTGGAATAGCTTTCCTGATGTCTACCACATGTTGGCTGACGACTTGAATTCTAGCTCAGCCATTATGTGGCAGTCTCTTAGATCCCACATACACCCAGCATGGCTTGAAAAGCAAAGGAG
Source organism: Rattus norvegicus (assembly GCF_021556685.1). NCBI lineage: Eukaryota > Metazoa > Chordata > Mammalia > Rodentia > Muridae > Rattus > Rattus norvegicus. The sequence continues at coordinate 118,009,571 of NC_141539.1, read as the reverse complement.
TTGCCAAGCATCAGATAATAATCTTCTGTGAAGAAAAAAATGTTACTTTATCTAAAAGAAAAATTTATCCTAGAAGGATCTGAGATCCTTTGTTATTAAGCTAGTCATATGTTAAAGTCACTTGAAGCCTTAATATCTCTTCCAGATTTCTTGATCACTAAACTGAAGTTCAAAAACAGTAAATGAATCCCAAGATACAAATGATTAAATCATCTTTCCCTAGCAAGAAAGCTTAACGAGAATCATAAAGCATTAAGAAATATAATTCATAGAAGTGTTCTATATCTAGTTTTGCTCTCTTCTTTTGTTTCTTAAAAAACACAACTATCTTTAATATAAACTATCATTCCTTATTAATTTTATGGCATTTATTATCTTTAATATAAACTATTATTCCTTATTAATTTTATGGCATTTACCATACATTTTATAAACTTTACTCAGTAATGGAATGGGATAGTCTGTTGTTGCCAATTGCTATGTCATTTTCTGATATACTTTAGACATCACCATGACTGAATGGTATGCTTATGCATGTTTTGTAATAATTCTAGCTTGGGATCTTTGTTGTTTTTTAAATTAATGATAATACTATTCAAATGTATACTGGTTGTGGCTGATTCTATTTGATTTTAAATTCTCCATATGGACCTCCTCTTAATCCTGAGTTTCTTCTTTCCTTATAACCACATAGCAATTCAGTGAGCTTTGTAGCTTCTACTCTTATCTCTGCTAAGTAATCTGTGCTTGTGATTTTATTCATGTTTGCTTTTTTGTTTTGTTACTACCTGATTCAGTTGTTATTTTTGAATGAGTTTAATGGGAGAAAGGACAGTATTTGAGGTGATATGATCCTGAAATTAAAGGGCAGCTAGCATCTAATTGTACAATGGATAATATGATTTCTTCTAAATTGAAATACTTATCTTAGATCTTTTGGGCAAATCATGAGTGTAACAGTTTAATTAGGGTTAATGTATTTTTTGGCCAGTATGTTTGCAGAACTACCGCTTCTCCTTTAGAATAACAACAGAAAAATTCTGAGCATATGGTGATGCGAAGCAAAATTTACACCTGACCTAGAACTTAGAAAATGCTGTGAGGGACTTAAAGAATTAACCTATTTGAGACCAGAAATCAACAACAAAATCATTGTTCCATTCATTTATTAGTTAGTATAAGTTATTAGTATGATTCTTCAAAATGTTAAAATATAGCACATTTTTGTTATCCATCCACCAGTTGATGAATATCTAGGTGTTTTCCACTTCCTGACTATTATGAATAAAACAGCAACAATCATGGGCGAGCAAATATCTGTATAGTAGAATCTGGGTTTTCCTGTGCATAACCCTCAGGGGCATATGACCAAACGATTTACAGGTTAACCACTGGGAACATTAATTTCAGCTTTATCAGGAACAATCATTTCCTTCAGTGAAGAAGGATCTAAGCCCAAGTTTAATCTCATAGAAAAAAAAACAACAAAAAGTCAAACTAATAAAATAAAAACATGGATGAAAAGCAGTGTTTTCTTTTTTTTTTTTCATGGCCCACGTCCTGTTCTTTTGTAGTTGTCAGAGGTTTATGCTGTTGAGTGTCTCTAATAATGGCAACCTTCTTGGAAGCAGAAAGATCAATTTGCTACAAAAAAACCAAAACAATATAGCCTATGGAAATATAACCATCAGTAAAACTCATACTGTGCATGGGAATTTGATCCCTAGAACCTACATAAAATTGGGATTGGTGCACACTTGTTATCTTTGTGATGGGAAATAGGGGAGGAAAATTTACAGTAGTTTGTAAGGTACTTCTGTCTGTTTTATTCAGTTTAATTCCAGACCCTTTAAAACTTTGTTTCAAACTAAAGATGAAATGTACCTGACAACAAATACCAAAATTTGTCTTCTGACCCATACATAGGCTATACACATGCAAACTCATGCACACAGATCCATGTACACCTTTGAATGTAAACACACAATAGAATCAATGAATAAATAAACACACCAAAGAGTCAAACAGGATATAATATCCGTGTTTGGATAAGGCTCACCAATTCTGATGTCTTCTTATCTTTTGTTACTTGATGATGAAAGTAATCATACCAACACCCTTTCTTTGAATTTTATCCTTTAAACATAAGTTGCAGCTTGGTTGTGTTGTTGAATACAACAGTTTAAAATTTGAAATTATAATATAACCAAATGATATTTCCTCTTCTTTTTCCTTCCTTCAATATCTTGATCTCTGTGATCTCTATCAATTTCATCGCCTATTTTTTTCCTAAATATATGAACACAATCTGTTCCATTCATATAATGTATATGATCTCAGGGTTGATTGCTTGACATTGCATAGCGAATAGATAAGTGTAGTTCTCTTCTTTCCTCAAAAAAAACTTCATTTTAAAACAGACAGATACTATTAGAGCAAACAACCCAAAGTCAAAATGCGGAAGAGGGAACAAAAAATAATATATGAGCTAGAGGTGCAGAAGCTTTCTTATGAAATTGTCTCCTGGAAATATCAGAGAGGCTACATTCATGAAATATCCTCAAATATTTTTACGTTTATAAGGGTTCACTTTCCATGTGGGAAGGCATCCACACACACAGAAAAGATGAAACTCAATGAAAATTGGTGACTCTCAGATACTGTGCTTGACAAATGCCCGTGGTGAACAGAGGTAGAGAAATTCATTTTTCAATTGACCTTGCAGACGTCACTGCATATTTGACTTGAAAAAAGCACTTGAACTCCAGATTATGCAGTTGCCAGTGAAACAAAAGGTCATCTAATAATTGAGGTAAACAGCTTAAATTATTTGCTTATTTTAATATCCAACGATTTAATTAGATTTGGAGATAGAAATTTCAGAGTGTTAGATAAGATACTCCAATTTAATGTCTCTACAACCTAAGCTACTTTATCGCTTGTGTAGGACACTTGAATACCAGTATTTCTGCCCCTACTTTCAGTTATTTAATTGTATCAAAATGGCACTTGAAAATTTGGACAAGAATGATAAGGAATCTTAATTTCTTTTTATTAATTTTTTGGTCATGTGGTCTATGTTATAATTTTACACAGCTTACAGTGAGGTCTGGTCCACTCATACCAACTCGGTCAACAGACTTATACCTCCATATGATTGACATTAAAACTCTGAAGATTTAAAATCTGTTAAACGATTCTCTATTTCCTACTACCCCAACAGAGCTCCATGAGCTTGTTTGAGTTTGTCTTGCTCTCCGACTAAATTTGAGTCCTAATGTAAATTAGTGATCATTGAATCTCCAGGAAAGGATGAGAGCATTTGACTAGATGACTTCTGTGTTTCAAGAATTCTGGTAAATTAAATAAAATTCCAGACAATAACATTTTCAGACAAGAAAGAAATGGCATCTTATACCTTCATGAACAGTAGAGAATGTGAAAAGGACAAGGAGTGAGTTTGTGACTTACGTGTAGATTAACTGACTGGAAACCAATGTCTTTTATTCTTACTTATACACTAAAAATCATAAGCTTTATTCATAAACACACTTTCCCACACTGGTGGAAAAGTTACTAATTCATGTACACTTATCCTTCTACCACTTATGCATTCATTTGTTAATAAAACATATGAAAAATGAGAAAACGGAAAACGTAAGAGGAAGTAGTGCTGAACTTCCCTGGCACAGTCCTAATGTAGATTCTCCTTGATTTACTTGTTTCACTTACCTGTGCACACTCCTGGGACAGCACAGGGACAGTGCTGGGTTTTGTTTCCTGACCCATATACCTGTCCCCAACTAAAATGTGAGTTTTTTTTTAAGAAGTTGGCTCTGAACTCCACATCTCTATGTAGACAGTGGTTATTATATCATAGGCATCCAATAGAAGGCTAGTAACTCCTTAAAATAGCCTTCATGGAGGTTCACAAATATATCCTTTCGTTCTACATAAGCTTTCATTCAGAATGGGAGTTTGTTACACTGTACAGGAAACAAGATTGGCTTTTGTAAGTAAAAGACCTGTGTCTCATTTTTTTCTAAATTAGAAGGAAAGCATTAAATGAATTTAAAAAATAAATGCCCAATTTTAACTCTGAGAAAAAAATTGAGTATAGCTCCCATCCCTCATGTTGAAAAGTTCTTTTGGTACAGATGCAGGCCATTACAGAAAACCATGACCAATCGGAATACAGAGTTCGGAAACCCAATCGCGTCTGTTAAATCTACAGTATGACTCTGGTACCTAAAACTCAGGTATCATTGCAAGAAAGACAATAGAAGGTCTAGAAGAGCCGGAGGAATAGTTTCCATGTCTCTTAAAATACGATATGAGAGTCCACCCCTATAAAGTCTCATCCACATGGCTGCTTAATCATGTTTGAACAAGGAAGACACCAATAAACATACTAGCATAGATTGGGGCACCTCAAGAGGCCTCAAATCTAAACAAAGAACTAGGGGATGCTGGGAGTGGAAGACGTAGTCTTTCCCAGGGAAGGCACACCAATTAATAAGACATGAATTTGAAAAGAGCAAGGGATTGCCACATGGGAGTGGTTAAAGGGAGGAAACTAAAGGGGTAAATGATGTCATTACATTATCTCAAAAGTAAAATAATGTCATAAATACATGTGTACAAAAGGAAAGAGAATTTGAATACTGCAATCCATTTGATTTTCTGTTACTGTAGTGAAATGGTAAATGCAGAAGTCTAAATGAAATCACAAGTTTGGACATGATATCTGGAAACACAGACTGTTGATTTTATATGTCTTCAGTGCTTATATTTATCAAATAATGTACCTTTATTTTTCATGTGATTCAATGGGAAAAATGCAACATCCTCTGTTATGGAAGACAATCACACTTAACATAGCTTGTTTTCCAATACATTTATGCAACTGTTTTTAAAATGTATATACCCTAGGAAGCTGAGCAAAGCTTGGAAGATAAACCGCCTGCTATTCAAACAGAAAAACCCTTATTTCCACAGCCACAATGAAAGAAAGACAGACAGACAGAAAGCAAGCAAGCAAGCAAGAAAGAAAGAAGAAAGAAAAAGAAAGAGACAGACAGAGAGAGAGAGAGAGAGAGAGAGAGAGAGAGAGAGAGAGAGAGAGAGAGAGAGAGAGAGAGAGAAATAGAAAGACCGGCAGAGAACACTCTTTTTTTTTTTTTTGGTTCTTTTTTTTCGGAGCTGGGGACCGAACCCAGGGCCTTGCATTTCCTAGGTAAGCGCTCTACCACTGAGCTAAATCCCCAGCCCCCGGAGAACACTCTTATCCCCAGGGTTGGGAGTCAGAGATAGGCAGATCAGCATAGCCTAACAGTGATTATAAAAATGGCTAAGGAGAGAAACACTCTAGGCAAGCAGTAAATGACACCCAATGTTGACAAATGATCTTCACACATATGGAGAAACAGGCAACAATAGTAATGTTCAATTAGTGTTGCTCATAACTCTATTTGTTTAGGACTGATCATTCAGGATTGGATAACCAATTCATACTTAGAAATTTCCTGCAAACAGCTTCTCTATTATATAAGCTGCACTCATACAGCAGACATCTAATCACATAATTTTTCTGACCTTTCTTCTACAATATTCTTTAAGTTGTATTGAAAGTGTATCAATAAAGGTTGAGCACCCCATGGTCAGTGTTCTCTACATTTTGACCTACTTGTTTATTTTTAAACAGTCTCAGTTTGTAGCCCAGGCTTGGATTGATTAATCCACTCCCTCAGCATCGTACCACAAGCACTGCCAAGCACGAAGCTTTCAAAGAAATCTGCATCTCACAGAAATATACATAACTAGAAATTGCCAGTTAATTTTCACTTATATAATTGCTAAAGGTAAGATCATATAACTAGTTTTAAATATGAATTTCTCAAGGTTAAATATGTTTTGGTAGAATATCTAGGTCTTTTTCACTCTATATCGATATGCTACTGATAACATAGGATTACATAGGAGATAGGATTGCTTAACGTGGACTCCCAAGATCTCTCAGACACTGGATCACCAACCAGGCAGCATACACCAGCTGAGATGAGGCTCCCCACACATATACAGCAGAGGACTCTCAGGTCTGCATTCAGTCAGAGAAGATGTACCTAATCCTCAAGAGACTGGAGACTCGAGGAAGTTCAGAGGTCTTGTAGAGACATCTTTGTAGAGACAGGGGGTAGGAAGGTGGGGAGGAGGTATGGGATGTGGAGCAGTTGGGGATGTGTGGAACAGGAAGATAATAAAATCTGTAGGATAAAATTAAATAAATAAATATTCTTTAAGAAAAGAATCAAATTATGAGAGCATTATGTTTGTAAAACACAATTGAAGGATTTTTCCTATAAGTATTTTCAAAATACTTACTTCTTAATTTTCTAGTGTAATTGATATCCAAATGCCCCATCTCCAATCACGTCATATATGATGTGCATGAAAAATTCACATTGCATAATGACTTTTTTGCTTATTTTAAGGAATAAAATCTCACATAACTCATGGTGTCCTTGAACTCCCACACCCACCTCTTCTGGGATTCCAGGAATCCTCTACCATGTCCAGCACAAATTTCCTTTCTGATATAAAAGCATATCAATGTCTTTTTTGTAATAGTCCTAGATCAATAAACAACTGTTTGAAAGAGAGTTTAAACTACTGCGCCACAGGTAAAAGGTTCAGAAAGGGCCTACTTGAGTTTGTTAATAAAACATGAGCAGTGGTTTTTCTTTAATGCACCTACTTCAGTGTAGAACTTATTTTCACAAATGGATTTATTGATGTTTGACTAGCATTAATTTCATGGAATATGGAATGAATGATGGACAAAAATAGTAAACATTTAAAAGCTGAAGAAAACTGGCCAAAATCTGACTTTGCGGTGTCCAAAGAGGTCATTCAGCATATTTTCTTTTATAGTATGTTTCATTTACAAAACATAAGAAAGCAGTTAAAATTAGATGCCATATGATGATTAAAATAAACACTTAAATTGCATTAAGGGATTGTAAAGCTAGATAATGTTTCAGTAGAGTAATAGAATTATGAGGAATAATCAATATATAAATTGATCTTCTATAAAAATCAATTGTATTGGATTCCAAAAAAGAATGGCAAAACATAATTGGTCAACATTATACTTGGTAAAAAAAAACTAGTTATAGACATTGAATATGCTGCAATCCTCTCAGGAACTGGAAGAAGAATCATAATGGACTATACTGCTCTTCAATTCAGACTGATCCTTTTATGCTTTGGTGGTTATTCTTTGCTATGGTCTTTTCCTTCCAAGTGACTCAAGTTCTTTCTAACAATCTCTCCACTTGTCAGGCATTTCTTTTTTAATAATTCTAAGATGAAGAAAAGGCCATCCAGAGACTGTCTCACTTGCCGATCCATCCCATATGCACCCACCAAACTCAGTCACTATTGCTGATGCCAAGAAATCCTTGCTGACAGGAGCCTGATATGGATGTCTCCTGGTGGCTTTGACAAAGCCCTACTGATACAGCTGAGGGTGCTTGCAGCTATCCATTAGACTGAGCATGGGGACCCCAATGCAGGAGTTAGAGAAAGGATTGAAGGAGATGAAGGGGTTTGCAATACCATGGGAAGAACAACAATATCAATCGACCAGAACCCCCACCCCCAGCCCAGCCCCCACTCCCAGAACTCCCAGGGACTAAACCGAAGAGTACACATGGAGGGACACATGGCTCCAGCTGCATATGTAGCAGAGGATGACATTGTGTGGCATCAATAGGAGGAGAAGCCATTGGTCCTGTGAAGGCTAGATGCCCCAGTGTGCCAGAGTGTTGAGGTGGGAGTGGGTGGGTGGAAGTTGGAGAATCTTCACAGAAGCAGGAAAAAGAAGTATGGGAGAGGGGGAACCAAGAAAGGGCATAACATTTGAAATGCAAATATAAAAATATCCAATACAAAAATCAATGTAGAAATAAAGAGAATTCTAAAATTCTGGCAAACGGCTTTGAGAATGTTTTAAGGAAAGGCTCTTTTCTCCCAGAGTGTTGCTTGATAGATCCCTGGAGAGTGATAATATTGTCTTAGAGAGAAAAACATGATAAATCACAGCAAACCACACCATTCAGTAATGAAGCGGCCATTTTACAGAATGCAGCTCTCCTTCCCTTCCTTCCTCTCATCCATGATTGCAAACATGGCCCCTATCTTTACCACTTATTTGTCCAGTGTTAGCACTAAGGCCTCCATCTCACCCCATCTTCATCTCATACACTGCACGCTGTTGCAGTCTGTTGATGGACATTTTTGACTGAAGCTTGAGAAGAGAGATATGGTTAGTGATAAAGGTTGTCAGATGGTTCAAGTCAGACAAATCGGTGATAAGTGATCTCAGGAGTATGTGTTTTTGTGTTTGCTTCAGGCTACCAGAGGAATCTGGGTCACGTTTAGAAGCATGGGGTCACCTTTGGGATTGTGAGCCGTAGTTTTCTATTTGGTGTTGGTGCAGGCAGAAGCCCAGCTTTGTCATAAAAGCAAGAGTTTGTCCCTTCATGATAGATAACATGTTTGAAAAAGATTTATGACCAAAATTTACTCCTTATCATAAGAGACAGACAAATAATATACCCCAGTTTCTTTATCCAAGAGATATCTACTTTTGCAGAAAGTGTGGAAGACAGCTTATTTATAACTATTCTTATAATCAATGTGTAAGATTTAGCCACTTTTTTAATAACTGAATTGTCTCAAATTGTAAGAGAAACAGAAGCCTTTAATTTATAGATGTTAATATTTAATTTCACCTCCTTTTGTATTATTTTATTTTAGATTTCAGAAATCATAAAGAAATTTTTATCAAGTGACTAGCATTTCATAACTTTAGGCTTAATTATCTAGATCTTTGGATAAATAATATTTCAAACTGGAATAAGATGAAATCCCTTAGATTTCCAATTTTCATTATGAAGATTATGTTAAAATTTAAGAAAATATTTTGGAAACCAAATATCAAGACTTACCACATATGTATGACTTTAATAATCTCTCCCACTTTAATAAGTTTAATTTCATTTGTTTTATTCCTTCTTAAAATTTAAAAGTGCTTTATATACTCTTTGACCTAGAGGCTAGATAAAACCCATCATACCAAAATTTTACTTTCTACCATACCTAAAATACTTTTTAGGGATCTGTGAGATTACAACCTACTATATAAATACACATTGATATTATTTGGATAATTACTTCCACAGGGGCACTCACTACGTGTATGCTGTAGAATGCAAGGCAGTTATAATTCAAAAGAAACATTGGTGGAATAAATAATGAAAGTGGTGTCTGGAATCATTGGAAAAGTCCTAGAAGTCTCTTCTTACTCTGTATGCTATGATTACTGCAGTCTTTGGGTTATTGTCTAGGCTGTCTCATCATGGACTAGGCCATTACTGTCTTTTTTTTTTTTTTTTCCGGAGCTGGGGACCGAACCCAGGGCCTTGCGCATGCTAGGCAAGCGCTCTACCACTGAGCTAAATCCCCAACCCTAGGACTAGGCCATTACTTATGTGTTGTCCCTAGTAGCATTGTGGTTTGCTGTGCCTGATCTCATTAAGACCTGTTTTCTTAGAGTTTCTACGGCTGTGATAAAACACCATGACCAAAGGCAACTTAGGGAAGGAATGGGTTGATTTCATCTTAAAGTTTCACATCCCAGTCTATCACTAATGGAAGGAAGAGTAAGAACTCAGGGAGACCCTGACTTAGAGAGTGTTGAGGAATGCTACCTGCAGATTTGCTCAACCTTGCTTATGCAGCTTGCTTTCTTTTTCTTTTCTTTTTTTATCTTTATTAACTTGAGTATTTCTTATTTGCATTTCGATTTTTATTCCCTCTCCCGGTTTCCTGGCCAACATCCCCCTAACCCCTCCCCTTCTACATGGTGTTCCCCTCCCCATCCTCCCCCCATTACCGCCCTCCCCCCTACAATCACGTTCACTGGGGGGTTCAGTCTTGGCAGGACCCAGGGCTTCCCCTTCCACTGGTGCTCTTACTAGGCTGTTCATTGCTACCTATGAGGCCCAGGGTCAGTCTATGTATAGACTTTGGATAGTGGCTTAGTCCCTAGAAGCTCTGGTTACTTGGCATTGTTGTTCATATGGGGTCTCGAGCCCCTTCAAGCTCTTCCAGTCCTTTCTTGATTCAACAGGGGTCCCGTTCTCAGTTCAGTGGTTTGCTGCTGACATTCGCCTATGTATTTGCTATATTCTGGCTGTGTCTCTCAGGAGAGATCTACATCCGGTTCCTGTCAGCCTGCACTTCTTTGCTTCATCCATCTTATCTAATTGGATGGCTGTATATGTATGGGCCACATGTGGGGCAGGCTCTGAATGGGTGTTCCTTTTGCCTCTGTTTTAAACTTTGCCTCCCTATTCCCTGCCAAGGGTATTCTTGTTCCCATTTTAAAGAAGGAGTGATGCAGCTTGCTTTTTTAAAGCATACATGACTATAAAGTCAGGTGAGCCAAAGCATGTATGTTTATAAGGTCAGGTGAGCCCATGGGCATACGAGAAGAGCGCACAGTGAAATGGAAATTTCCATATTAATTATCTATCAAGAAAATGCTACCAGACTGTTTATAGGACAATCTAATGAGGACATTTCTTCAATTGCGGTTCCCTCTTCCAAATGACTCTAGCTTGTGTCTAGTTGACCACGATCTAAACAGTACAGTTGTTTTCCATTTCTTAGGCTTTATTAGATAGACATGAGCATTTCTGTCATATAGCGCAATAGTTTTGAATAAGCACTCATAATTCTTGAAGTATATGAAGAAATATATTTAATCTGAAAAGGTGGAAAACGGTTTTAATTATTTAAAGGCAAAAAATATTTATAGGAAAATAAAAAAATGATAAAAAGGATAAAACACAACTTACATGTTGAGTTTCAAGTTTTGTAAATATGTACATAATATAGAAGAATTATATAAAGTAAAATAAAAATGGTCAAACAAACTGGACTACTTTATATAAATCTGTGTTATAAAGTAATATTTCAATGCTAATTTAGAATTTTTTCTGATAATATATCTCATCAACTTATTTACTAGCTCTATATTCCACTCATATCTCATTTATATCTTCTGTAAAAATAAGAGTAAATTTTATGAAACTTCTCATTATGACTTTGATTCTAATACTTTATATTGATAACTTATTTCCCATCTCATAGTTGAAAAAGATTTTTTCATAAATGTCTACATATAAATCTTACTTTCAAGTGAGGTTTATAATGCATTAATGCAAAGGGAATGAAATAAAATCAGAAGCAGAATTAATACACAGTCCCTATATTTATTCTCCATAGTCTGCTTACCTATAAGAGAAACTGGCAACTGTAAAATTCATGCACTTTATATAAGCCCCATGAGTGCATAGCTAGGAGTTATAATTATAGAATACACAGCAGTTTCAATAGAAATGATAGTATTTACTTTGCCAAATCACTTTCAGTATCTTTATACATACAGCTAATTTCTTCTTATGATAGACTGCATTAAGAAACTACATTATTTGCCCTATAAACCCAACCTTTCTCATGAAACCTCACAATGACTACCTCCCACTATAGTGGAGAGGTTTGTTTCATTTTTCTCTCCTTCAGTCTAGGCAAAAGTCACATAATTTGTTCTAGTGAATAATTTTAGCATGGATGATGAAACTTCAAAGGACAATTCTTGCCCAATTTGACTCTTGTACATCCTCCATGACAATGAGAAGGTAGCTGGCATGTTTTCTGGGCTCAGGATATGGATGAGTGGCTTATGAAAGGAAGTTATTCAGTTGTACGTGACTTGTATTAAATGACCTTGAGAGGAAAGGTGCAGATATTTGAAACAAATCAAAATTTATTATTATATATTCGCAAGAAATTATGTGAATTATTAAGCTCCCTTAGCATTCCACTTCACTGAGTTCTGTAGATTGTTATCTCTATGCAGGTGAGGGCAGGAACAAGATAAGGCAAAGCCTGTGATTGGGCAGTGAAAAAGTAAGGTGAGCACAGAGTTTTGGAGAGAGAAGCAGAGGGAACAGGAGAGAAAGAACCAAGATGGAGGCAGAGAAGGACGACCTAGATCTGTGTGGCCTTAAAGGGTCACAAGTAGTTAGAAATATTTCATAAGGGATGGACTTTTATAAGACAATTTGTCTTATCTAGGTGAGCAACTTATATCAATATTAATTGGTTCAGAGTTTATTGTGTGGATGTTTTGTGGGGTGTGAATTTACTGATGTAAATCCGATTGGTAAATGACAAGCTTCTAGAGTTTGGAGTTTACTAGGATACTGGGAATTGTGATTATATCCACAGGGGGGCAGTTGCTGGGACTGTGATCAGAGTTCACAGCAGAGAGTCACAAGAGGACAGCTGCTGCTGGGGCCAGAGAGTAGCTGGCAAGGTGAGATAGAAATTGGAAACTTAGCGATTTGGGTTGAGACAGGTTGCTAATTAAGATGAAAATACCCTGCAGATGGCATTTGGCCCACTGGTGCTGGCAATAGCATGGGTTGGTGCTTTTTATTCTTCGATATTTACTATACAGATTTCACCATTGTGCCTAGTAGCTCAACATAGTCTATGCCTCAAATACATAGAGGAGTGTCTCAGTACTGTTTTCCTCCTGTAGGAAGTGCAAAATTTATAAATTTATATATATATATTTTTAAAAAGATGTATTTATTTTATGTATGTGAGTACACTGTTGCTCTCTTCAGATACACCAGAAGAGGGCATCAGATCTCATTACAGATGGTTGTGAGCCACCATGTGTTTGCTGGAAATTGAACTCAGGACCTCTGGAAGAGCAGTCAGTGCTCTTAACCACTGAGCCATCTCTCCAGTCCATACAATATCTTATTTCCCTTGACATATGTTGTACCTTGTAGTTGTAGAAGGTCAATTTGACACACAAGCAGTATTGTCCAGGAGATGAATCACAAAAATTACATAACCTGATTATTTTCATTTCCATAAATTTGCTAGGTTATCTGTGTTCTATAGTTTCTGTTTATACCTATATACATACACACATCACTCCATACATACATAATACATACATGCACACATACAGATTCTTCAGTAATATCTTCTGATATTTTTATTTTTGCAGAATGTATTTTTTATAATATTAACTAATAGTCAAATGTAGATGTACCTCACACCCACGCAAAGAACACTGCCCTTCTTATTTATTCAAACGACTACAGGATGATAGCCTATTCCATAGGAATAGAAACACTCTAATTTTCATTAATTATATTATTAAGGCTTTTAATTAGAGTCCAATATACTTACTTCAATTACAAACAAACTGAATGATTCCCCAGCTCACTTTTTTTTGCTACTGTTTATTTCCAAGGAAGATGTATCATGTTGTGAAAGCTGTGAATTGGAATTAATTTGAACCTTGTTTTCTTAGTAACTTTCCCTCTTCCTACTCTACCAATAAGATCTTAATAACAAAATAATTGAACTCATTATTTCCAGCAACATCCCTTTCATTTTCTTGGCTTACACTGAGAGTAGTAAAACGACCAAAGAATTAAAAAGCACAGAGTTCACTATCACCTTCTTGTTCCCTGCCCCCACTCTCTGACACCTTCCTTTTTTATAAGTTGTAAAATTCACAAGAGTTTTCTTTTGTTATGCTACTAATCAAGATCTAATTACTGTGGCAATGTTGTCTATGTCACTTGGGAAACCAAACAGCAATACTCTCAGCTAGTGAGATTTACATGATTTCTTTCAGGGGGCAAGTATAATTTATATTAAATGAAGTGATCATTAGCATAAGGGTCTATGTAAGCAGCCAGCCACACAGCAGGCTTTGTTTGTATTTATGTGATACAATAGAGAAGAGAAATGCAAAGGTTTTAACTTCTTCCCCACCGATGTGTATTAGTTACCAAGACTGTTACAACAAAATGCCTAGATGACTAATGACTACAGAGAAGGCTAATTCCAGCTAGTGTTCAGGATGTTCTTCTGTCAGAGTTCAAGTTCAATGGGGAGTTTGGTCATAGATCTGAGAGAGCAGAGTTCACAGTCTAGGAATCAAAAGGAAAAAGCCAATGCTAGCGTGTTGGTATTCTTCAATAACATTTGTACTTCTCACCATAGTCTCTCCATTGGCACTAATTTGTTGACCAAGCATGTATCATATGTACTTTTGGCTCATCTAAAGCATATCAGAGGCTTGCCTACAAAATGACAAGTTTGAGTGGAAGATAAAGAAGCAATTATTAATCTACCATATCTGTGACTTTCGTTGAAAATTAAGGCACATTGATACAAACTCATGACTTTTGTCAGAATAAACATCCCAATACTACTTTATTTGGGAAAGACAATGTATTTAGATTATTTAAATACTCATTTATAAAATGGTAAAATGCCAAATACCTTGGTAAAGGTCTTTGATCTCAGCTACTCTGGAGGCTAGGGCTGAAGGGTTTTGAGATAGAGGCCAGGCTACTTAGAGTGAGTTCCTGTCTAGCCTGTGCATCAGTAAGTACACCATGAATATCAGTGGCATCTGAAGCTCAACACAGAAGCCTATGCTATACCAAACTCTATCCTCTCTGAGAGGAACTGATTCTTATCCAACTGAATGAAACTTGACCTACTGACATGATTTACCATAAAGTTTATCACAAAGCACAGTCTCATCTCAAAGAGAAAGGAAGATTATTGTAACAACCAAACATGTGATTATGGACTTGAAACACAAATCTAAATTTCACTGAGAAAATTAAGAAATGGACATTTATGCTCCAATAACAGCACAGAGTCATAATTGACACTTCTATTTAATTCATCAATGTGGATACAAGCGAGCACAGTTAGAGTTGAGGAAGTAATATCTACTATATGTTTCCAGTGTTGTCAATGGCATACTAGGCTTTGGAGTTGGTCGCTTAACATGATAAATCCCAAAGGCTTGAACTGAGGAAAGATGTTAGGTCAAACATAATAGTGGGCAATGAGTAGTTACTAAGAGCATCCCATGAATATTTTGGCCCTGGATCTGAAAATGCTACCTCTCTATATTCACAAAGTTCTGAAAGATCAATGACCATTGCATAAAATCAACCACCATTGCATAGTCTTAAACCTAGGTGTTGAAGGTCACAGTCTTCAGGGATGGACACTTCTACTATAACTATGCTAAATGGACATTGTACCACAATGCTCTCTAAATCTATATGTTTGTGCCCATTCTTTAGTGCAGCTCCCATCAGAAAACAAAACAAAACAAACAAACAAAAAACAAAATTGTGCAGTGAACAGTGGTCAACACACAAACTCACAACTGGTCAAAGTACAGAGAACAGGTGACAGTGGTGTGTTCAGCCACAATGATGCAGCCACACTACACACATCTTCGAGTCTCAGGGACTATTACAAAGAGCAGGGAATAAGATAATAAGAACCCAGGGTCAAGAGAACTTAGAGCAAAACAATGTTTTCTGCAAATGAGAGGACAAACACATTCACAAATTTACAAGTGGCTGCCTTCATGAAACCTGAAAAAAATGAGGCCAGAGAAGATTCTAGCACAGAGAGGGAGAGGTTCACTAACCCCACCTCCAACTGTCAAGCTATGGAGAGTTGATAGTTTAGAAAAGGATCAGATTTTTAACACAGTGTTCCTGATAGTTAAACCATAATGTCATGGATGTCTCCACATGAAAATACATGGGAAAACATGAAAAACACAAATTAGAGTTGATGGATTATTAAAATCATGACAATTGTAAATGTGGCCATCCATTGAGTAATCTTGACAAGTTAGGGAGAGAAGAGGGCTGAATTTTATCAAAATACATTGTATGAAAATCTCAACTATGAATTTCTTCAAATGTTACTAAATATATATAATGTGTTTTGTAAAGTTAGATCAAAGATGGTACAGGCTAGCAATTCAGAAATTAGATATCTGTATATGCACCAGAATTGAAAAATTAAATCAATGAATATCCAATTATACATGCCAAATTCCACACTGTTAGAGGGAGAATTTATTGATCAAGAAAATAAGCATAATTATGCCATCCATAGAATAACAGATTGTAGTTGGAGGTGACATGAGGCACAAAGTTAAACTTATCTTAAAGTAGATATAATTACAGATAGAAATATGAATCCAAATATAAACTATGAAATTAGAAAATCTAAAATAATGTTAAAAGGTGGGTTTTTTGCTTTCTTTTGTTTTTATTTCATTCTGTTTTGAGCACAAAATATTTTTGCAATCTGACAAATGCAGGTTAATGAGTCCTCTTACCAATGTGTGTGGTTTCTTCAGCAATGGGATTTTATCATCAAGTTCTGACGTTCAGTTGAGAGCAATGACATTAGCCTCTGTCGTTTAGATAGACTCAGGGTATGATCCTTAGAAGTGATCACTATAATTTAGTTATTTGTTTTTGTTACAAAATTTTAATATCAAAAATGTATAGAAGCATTTAACTCATTATTGGTTATAGAATTAAGATGCCAAACCTCTACAGATGCAATCATTTCATGTTTACATTTATTTGCTGTGAAGGTGCATTGACTCCCACTTTAATACGATCAATTTTTAATACATTCTTTCTTAATAATTAATGCTATGTCACAGTTTCTTATTGTTTGTTTAAGACTTTAGTCTTGCTTTTCTTATTCTTCACTGGCAAAAGCTTATGTTTATCAGAATTTGTTTAGGGCAGTATTAAAAATACACAGTTATAAGGTAAATCTCTCAGTATACTAACATACCAAGAGAAATATACGTATTTGATCTTCACCCTCAAAATAAAGTAAGAAGTTGAAGATGATAGAAGATGGAAAGATCTCCCATGCTCATGGATCATCAGGGTTAACATAGTGAAAATGGACATCTTACCAAAAGCAATCCACAGAATCAATACAAGTCCCATTAAAATTCAAACATAAATTTTTACAGACTTTGAAAGACCAATTCTCAACTTGATAGGGCCAAAAACAAAACAAAAACAAACAAACAAACAAAAACAAGATGGCTGCAAAAACACAGAACAATAAATGAACTTCTGGAGGAAATCATCTCCCCTATCTCAAACTGTACTACAGAGCAATAATGATAAAAACTGCATAGTATTGGTAAGGAAACAGATAAGTTTATCAATAGAAAAAAATCAAAGACCCAGAAATAAACCCACACACCTAAGGACACTTGATATTTGACAAAGAACCTGAAACCATAAATAGAAAAATGAAAATATCTTCAACAAATGGTTAGAGTCTAACTAGATATTTGCATGTAGGAGAATGCAAATCATATTTATCATCTGACAGGAAACTCAATTCCACATACATCAAAGACCTCAACATCAACCTGGATCCACTAAATCTAATGAAACCTAATGAAAATTGGAAATTGCCTTGAACACGTTAGTATAGGAGACAATTTCCTGGATAGAAAACCAATGCCTTAGGCTCTAAGATCAAAAATTGATAGATGGTACCTCCTCAAACTGAAAATGTTCTGTAAGGCAAAGGGCACACTCAATAGGACAAAACAACAGTCTACAGATTGGGGAAAGATTTTCACCAACCCTACAGAGGGCTAGAATCTAAACTATATAAAGAACTCAAAAATGTTAGACCTCACCAAACTAAATAACCCAATTAAAAATGGGGTACATGACTGAACAGAAATTTCATCAGAGGAATTCAGATATCTGAGAAGCACTTAAAGGAATGAGGAATATCCTTAGTCATCAGGAAAATGCAAATCAAAACGACCCTGAGATTCCACCTCACACCATTCAGAATGGCTAAGATCAAAAACTCCTATTACAGCACATGCTGGTGAGAATGTGGAGAAAGAGGAACACTCTTTCATCGCTGGTGGTAGTGTAAAGTAGCAAACATACTTTTATAATCTCTGAGATTCTTTACTGATAGTTGTAAGAGTTAACATTTTTGGTTTATTCATAGTAATTTCATTTTAAATATCTGGCTTAGTACTAGTAGGATGAATGTTAATGGTTCAGCACTTTTAGAATGGTGGCTAGTTATTAAATAAATCTATTACATTACTATTGGTATAAAACAATATTGTCAGGCCCATTATCAGGCAGGTGGCTCGAAGTGAAGTTAATCAGTAATAACCAATGACCTGGTCAACCACCACAATGTAACAAAATATATTATAAGAACTATAGGCAGCTTCAGATAGTTCCCAAGTTCTTCTTGACCTTAGGTAGCCATTGAGGTGATAATATACCTGGGGAGAATATGAAAGGGCTACATCGCCTGAATAACATGTTGCCTTGCATATTACTTCTGCTTGGCTTTCCTTATGTCACAACAGCAAAGGATAGTTATAAGGAAAATGTTCCCCAACATTCTTGTAGCTTTTCTAACATTAAACCTGATATGGGACAATATGGACTCAATACTGCTGCAATCAGGCAGAGGCTCTACTACTGTTAGCAACTGAGAATTATAGTCCAGGTTGTAGCTCAGTTGGTAGAATATTCCCTTCGTGTGCATAATGCCCTGCATTAATTATTACTAATACTCTTTAAAACAAGGTGTGGTAGCACATGCCTGTAATCAGTACTTACAAGATAGAGGCATGAGTATTAGGAAGTAAATAATCATCCTCAGGTTTGTAACAATTTTCAAATGAGGCTAGCCTCACTTACATGAGGCTCAGAAACAAAAATAACAACAAAACCATCTAACGGTCAACCACAAATTTGAAAAGACAAAGGTTTTGAGAGACCGAGTATTTTGGAGTCTGTCGTGGATAGTTAGAGTCAATATTAAATACAGACACCCAAAAATGGCACAGACTCAAAATTATGCATGCAGAAAAGAAATCTCAACAGATAGCAGTTGTCTTTTGTAAGAAAAAGACTCATATATTTGTCATGTAAATTATTTTACATCAAAACCTGTTGGGTAGCACACCATCCAAGGAGAGTGTTAGCAGAAACTTTGGACTTTGCAACAATCTCATTCAGATACTTATATAGCTTTAACTCTGAATTGCTAAACGCTGCACTATCTACCAATGCCATTCACGTAGTAGTCATCCTTCTGGGAGCCCAGATCTGACACTCTGACACTGTTGAAACTGAGATAATAAAAGTTTAATTGTTATCACTGATGATGGTATTTAATAATTGTCCTTTCACTGAGAAGAATTTATGAGAGAATTCATCTTGTGGCATTGTAATCTGTAAATGATGAGACAAAAGAAATTTCACATGTGAAAATATAAAAGTATAAGATGAAGGCTTCATAAATGAATATTTATGTAAGCTATAATAATCTTTCTTTGGAAAAAAGATATATTTCAGATCATCTATATTTCTAAAGGTTATAAAATATAGTAAGAATGGTGTGTGCATGCATGATGTATGTAAATCTAAACCAAGTAATAAGAAGGGCAATTCATATTTTATGTTTCCTTTTGAATGTGGTATGCTTTGTGATTGACTTAGAAACTGCCTTGTATCATAAGTCAGAGAAGCAGAAAAATTTAAAGTCAAAGTATCAGTGAAGATAAAAATACGAAGGCAAAGTGTATTTGAGAACATCGCAGCTAGGCAGAGGAGGGAATGGAGCGTCACATTCGCAGGCATCACCAAGTGACTCTTGCTTTTTCTTTCTTTTTCCTCAAACTGAGACAAGTAATGAAACACAGTTGACAGGATGACAAGGGGACAATAAATATTTTCTGATCTTGGGAAATCAAGCTCTGCCCTACCATGTCATGCTTGAGAAGTGATGTGATTCTTCTTAAGTTGAAAAATCTCACAAATCTGGGAATCAAAGGCAAGTCACATCTCTAGATAGATGATGACCTTCACTTCTAGGAAGGTCTTTGTATGGCGCTGATTCTGATGTTCTCTAAGTGACAGCTTGTAACTGCACAGTGATAACTGAGACATTTTTTTCCTCTCTCTCCCTGCACAACAGGCGACAGTTGGCATGGCCTAAAGCAATCGTGGTTGGGGATTTCCCTAACATAAAATTTTATTTTAGCTACATTGTAATTAAGCATATTTTCCCTTAATTTTCGGATTGTTATTTTAGATAAACTTGATTTTTTTTTCTTTTGAGCAGAAGGGTATGTAAAGAAGAGTAACTAAAGTGAGCAACAAATACTGAATAAATTTCACATGTGGAACAACTTCCTGGTGAGCATTCTATGGTAAAGACATAAGAAACCTAGAATATACAAAAAGGATAAAAAACAAACCAAGTTGAAAAAAAGAGTTAATTTTTTTTGTATTTTAATAGTTTTCATTCAAAATCTTATGCATCAGAACCACTGGATTCAACTACAAATAGAAAGAAAATTCCCTAAGTTGGACAGAATGCTAATGATGAACACCCTAGTTAAAATATATGGGAATGATAAATACAACCAGAAAAGAAATCTGTTTTTCAATGCAAATATTAATAAAGCAGTAAAACTTGAGAAAAATCTCCTCTACTGAAGGAGCAGAAGGGGATTGCAATGCCTTAGGAAGATCAAAAATATCAACTAACTGGAAACCCCACTCAACCCCACCCCCAGAGCTCCAGGGACTAAACCCACACACAAAGAGTACACAGGGTAGGACCCAGGACTCCAGCTGCATATAAGTAGCAGTGGATGGCCTTAAGTGGCATCAATGGGAGGGGAGAGCTTGATCCTGTGGAGGCTCAGTGCCCCAGCATGGGGGATGCTAGGGCAGTGAGGCAGGAGTGGTGGGTGTTTGGCAGAGTACCCTCATAGAGGCAGTGGAATGCCTGGGGTGGTTTCAGAGGGGAAACAAGAAAGGGAGACAACATTTGCAATGTAAATAAAATAACCAAAAAATTTTTTTTGAGAAAAAGATTATGTTTTAGTTAAGGCTTTTACTGCTGAGACATCAGGGCCTTGTGAACTCTTTTTTTTTTTTTTTGTTTATAAATTTTTTTTTTATTAACTTGAGTATTTCTTATATACATTTCGAGTGTTATTCCCTTTCCCGGTTTCCGGGCAAACATCCCCCTCCCCCCTCCCCTTCCTGATGGGTGTTCCCCTCCCAACCCTCCCCCCATTGCCGCCCTCCCCCCATAGACTAGTTCACTGGGGGTTCAGTCTTAGCAGGACCCAGGGCTTCCCCTTCCACTGGTGCTCTTACTAGGATATTCATTGCTACCTATGGGGTCAGAGTCCAGGGTCAGTCCATGTATAGTCTTTAGGTAGTGGCTTAGTCCCTGGAAGCTCTGGTTGCTTGGCATTGTTGTACTTTTGGGGTCTCGAGCCGTGAACTCTTTTAAAGGAAAACATTTAACTGGCAATGGTTTAGAGTTCAGAGGTTTAGTCCCTTCGCATTAATGGCTAGAAGCATGGTATCATGTCATCAGACATAGCGCTGGAGGCAGAGCTGAGGGTTCTAGATCTGAATCATCAGGCAGCTGGAAGAGAGCTGGCTTGAACTTCTGAGACCTCAAAGTCCACCCATCCCTTAGTGATAGACTTTTTTCCAACAAAGCCACTCCCTACTACAGGACCATACCTCCTAATTGTGCTACTGCCTTTGGGCCTATGGAGGCCCTTTTCATTCAAACCACGAAACATTCTACTTCTTTAAAGACAAAGAAACAAAATCAAACATTCAACATAGGAATGAAGATAAAATCAAGGGAGGGAAAATATCAAATATAGGTAAATTAAATTGGGAAGTAGTAGGGCAGAAGTATTAAGCATGAAGAGGAGGTAGGTGAGTAGGAAATAGGGTAACAGAAGGTTTAATCAAAGTAAAGGATACATGGCAAAACCACATGGCAGCAAACATGAAGCAGATAGTATATCTCCTTTGGGGATATGGCTCCTGGTGGATTAGCCATACCCCAATAGTTCAACATCCAAAAAGAAGACATGGAGTTTAGGAAGAGGCTGTGTGGGAGCACTAATGGTAGTTTCAGTAAGACAATGGTAGGTGGGTATGATCACACACAATATATTCCATAAATGTATAGCATTTTCAAAGAATAAAATTATATATGGTTATAATACTATATAAATATGTATATATAAATAATATATATTGCAAGTATAAGCCATCATAAAATATTTTTAATAGGAGATTGATTTTCTTCACTCTAGAGAATATGGTAGAAGAGAAAATTGTAAACACTCATAATTCTCATGTTATGCAAGGTAAATATTGCTAGAACTAAGATTTATAAATTTCCTATAATTTGACTTTCCCCCCATGGTTTTACACAAACCTTGCAGAGGTGAAACAGTAACTGAGTTGAATTGCAAAATTCCATTTATGAAGTTTCCCCTGGATGGAGAGAGGAGGTCAACAGGATGAAAAAGATTACATAAGCTCCTCACAGTCCCGCTTCCTTCCATGAATTTATGTAAGAAATGAATAACTGACTGGAGTATGTATTGTCCATTATATAGCTGCCTATAGGTCATCTTGGGAATTTCGTGATGAGATAGGTGAGTCAACCCCAATAACGTAAGACATATCAGTAAACTCACTGGCTCGTTAATCCCCTGTTGGATGGAATCCTTCACATTTTGGTCTTTTGGTGCCCTCTCCATCAGCACCAATAAACAGTTATTTATATCTTCCATGGGAAAGCATGTGGTATATACAATGCCAAATAAAAAGTGAATAATTATTTACAAATTATCACAGCAAATAATTTATGGTCCTAATATTATGAAATTTTCCAAGTAATACTTATGATTCAGAAGCAATAAAATATACACTAATCAATAAATATACTTCAAAATAAAATGGCAAAATGACATTTATATAAAATATATTCCGATGTATAGAATTAAATTCAATTTATAACAAAAGGCAATTGTAAAAGTCAGGACACAGGATTGACTCACTAATTTGATTTAAAATAAATTTAGAAAAAGAAGAGGATTGGAACCACTTAAAAAATAGTCAGAATATAAGAGAATGAGTCATAAGATGCTTAATGCTATGTGCGATTTTACTTCCCATAAGAGTAAAATAATATAAAAACAGATGATAAGCTTCTGAGAAAACTAGGTCAATGAAAAGTGATATAGAACATGATAAGGTTAGCTTCTAGATAATAGTCATATAGCTACTTATTTAAAATTATTTCATCTCTTCTGCATGTCAGAAAACAACATAGTTCTGGTGTTCAATTGCTCATTAGGACATACTGGCATAATTAAATCATACACATTAAGGGGATAGATAGAATATGATTAAAGTGAATATGCATCAAAACAATTACATGGTTTTATGATCATGTATGTGTATAACTATTATAAATCTTGAGTTTTTTATTTTAAGGTAAAGTTTATAAGAAAATATTAAAGCATGCTGATATTTTGTCAGTTACCAATTTGAAAAACAATGACATCATTCAATGTCTGTGAAAAGGCATACTAATCTGTATCACCACTTAACAAAATGATAAGGTTGAATAAGAATGTAGAAGTTTTTACAAGTTATAAGGGACACTTCTGTGAATTAAATTTCAAAGTTAAATGTTTGTAAATGAATGTATTCTAAATCATCCTCAATATCATTGGAAATAAAGTTCAACAAATTATCCCACCAAGTAAAATGTGCAAAGGAACGACTCTGTACAACTTTGTGAGGTGTTCATTGTATGGCTGTCAAAGACAAGTTACAAAAAGAAAAATTAAACTGGGAGTTCAAGAGTTTATACATATAACTTTTAGTGAATTATTACATATTAAAAATTTATGTTCCACCAAATTATAGCTTTACCTCATGCTATTACTACCCAAGATGTTAAATCAAAATAAAACTGATTTCAGCACAGGAGTCAAAAATACTTTGATTTAGTCCAACAAGCAAGTCTTCAAAAATTCTTATGTGTAATTTATTGTGAGTTGTTTTGCAGGATTGTTTTTAAAAAATTCCATTGCTGATATTTTAATCATAGTTTGACCGAGTGAAAAATGTTTCTTAATATTTAGGCAAAATACTGGGGTTTTCTGAAAAATAAGGAAAACATATATTTTGTAACACAGTACTGTCAAATTAATATGAAATTTTAAAACATATACCACACAAAAGAAAAGAGATAAAATTATAGCATTGAAATCCATGTTTAAAATTGGTTATATCTTAAACATTAAAGGCTAGAAACACCATTTCACATCCTAATATAATTAATATCAGCTACTAATTGACACACACCTTTCTAATTTCTCATTCTTCTGCCTTTTCTGCTTCCAATTTAAAAGCTTCAATGATGTTTTTCAAAACTTCATAGAAAGATCATGGAATCTTTACAGTAGAATGAATAGCAACTTTTCACATCATTTTAATTTTGCCACTAGAAGTGGGGTGGTCAGTAAAAACACTGAAACTCGTTTTAATAACTTTTTAATACACTGTTGACTGTTTTATGGAGTTGTGTTTTCTTTCCTAAATTTTGATATAGAATTTATACCACACATTATACATAGTGCCTGTGGACATCTGAAAACAGCAAAGGATCCCTGGAACTGGATTTCTAAATGGCAGTAAGTCACCATGTGAGCGACAGGAAAATAACCTGTTTTCTATGTTAAATAAAATAGAACTTCTAAATATTGAATTCCCTGAGGGATAACTACATATTTTTCTTAATTACATTCATAAAATGAAGCTAGTAAAAATGATGTGTTGACTGTTTTTCAAATTTATTCTCATGATTTATGCACTTTTGTTTTAACCTCAACAGCCTATGCTACCTCATAACGATGCGTTTATCATCCTAAATATACTACTTAGAAGCCTTGTTAAGGAGCAGAACTGTCATTACACTTAAATGTGCTAAGACAGCAGCATTAAATTCACAAAAACTCGCTGTGGAGTATCATTTCTAATTAATTCAAAATATTCCCTTTTCGCTTGTGAAAATTTGGAATTTGATTTTAGAGAATCATGAATGTTATTGCAGAGTCATCAGATGATACTCATGAAGGTGCTGCAGTTATGATATAAAATTTTAATCCTAGAAATTTCTTACCTGCTTTTATGTTGTTGTTTAATTTACTAGCTTTTAGCAGCTGAAATTGTGTTTCTGCCCATCTTGGTTTTGTTGCTTTTTAATGGGATTTAAAAGAATATTTTACTCCCTCAACACACATCACACTTTATTAATGTTTTGTACATTTTTCTTTCTAAACATCATTTTTAAAATTTATTAAATATGTATTCCTCAGTCCGATATAGGTGAAGACATCTGAGAAAGTTAAGAGAGAATGCTAAGGATTAAAACACACGGAAGGAAGACCCATTCAGAGCCTGCCCACATGTGGCCCTTACATATACAGCCACCCAATTAGACAAGATGGATGAAGCAAAGAAGTGCAGGCCGACAGGAGCCGGATGTAGATCGCTCCTGAGAGACACAGCCAGAATACAGCAAATACAGAGGCGAATGCCAGCAGCAAACCACTGAACTGAGAATAGGACCCCCGTTGAAGGAATCAGAGAAAGAACTGGAAGAGCTTGAAGGGGCTTGAGAACCCTTATGAACAACAATGCCAAGCAACCAGAGCTTCCAGGGACTAAGCCACTACCTAAAGACTATACATGGACTGACCCTGGACTCTGACCCCATAGGTAGCAATGAATATCCTAGTAAGAGCACCAGTGGAAGGGGAAGCCCTGGGTCCTGCTAAGACTGAACCCCCAGTGAACTAGATTGTTGTGGGGAGGGTGGCAATGGGGGGAGGAGGGGGAGGGGAACACCCATAAAGAAGGGGAGAGGGAGAGATTAGGGGGATGTTTGCCCGGAAACCGGGAAAGGGAATAGCACTCGAAATGTAAATAAGAAATACTCAAGTTAATAAAAAAAAGAGAGAGAGAGAGAATGCTATACTAATTTTTCAAAACAGATGAGAAAAAAATTTATGTACTTTGGGGATAAATTATCATGGAACGAAGTTGTTCTGGAGAGGATGCAAAATCTTAATTCTTTTGTACAAATATTATGAAATATTAGGAAATTAGATATTATATAAAACAAAATGAATTTATCACAGTTAAGAAGCATAAAGGTCCAATGTCATGGCTTTAACAAACTCTGTGAGTTTCTTATGGATAACAAGGACAAAGTAAAAATTCTGTATAGAGGACCTATTTTTTTTTAATTGGATGTTTTCTTAACTTAACATTTCAAATATTATCACCTTTCCAGATTTCTCTTCTGGGATTCCCCTATCCCTTCCCTCCTCCCCCTGCCTCTATGAGAGTGTTCTCCGACCACCCACCCACTCCCATCTTCCTGCCCTGACATTCCCCTATGAAGGGGCATTGAGCCTTCATAGGGCCAAGGACCTCTCCTCTCATTGATGCCCTACAAGGCCATCCTTTGCTACATATTTGGCTGAAGCCGTGGGTCCCTCCATGTGTACTCTTTGGTTGGTAGTTTAGTCCCTGGAAGCTCTGGGTGGCGGGTTGTTGGTTGTTGTTCTTCCTATGAGGTTGAAAACTCCTTTATCTCTTTCAGTCCTTTTTCTAACTCCTCCATTGGGAGCCCCATTTTCAGTCCCATGGTTGGCTGAGACCATCTGACTCTATTTCTCATGCTCTGGCAGAGCAGCCGCACAGGAGACAGCTATATCAGGCTCCAGTTATCATGCACTTCTTGGCATCCACAATATTGTCAGGGTTTGGTGATTGTATATGGAATGGATCCCTGGGTGGGGCAGGCTCTGGATGGCCTTTCCCTTAGTCTCTGGTCCACACTTAGTCTCTGTGTTTCTTCCTGTGAATATTTTGTTCTCCCCTCTAAGAAGGATTGAAGCATCTACTCTTTGGTCTAATTGTGTATGTACAGTGTTCTTCAAGTTTTATTCTCCTAACCCGAGTGCCTCTTAAAAAAGACTTACTTCTGGATATAATCACCTTGCATATTAGAATTGTAACAAATAAATGGGCATGTAGCATACATATTTGACCCGTAAAAGGGAAGATTAAAAGTAAGACTCTATTCTAATTATTATATATTTATTGTTTAAAACAATTTCTAACTTTATATTTTGATTATATTTTTTTCCTCTCCCAAATCTTTCCACATCCTCTCCTCTTCCCTACCCACCAAATAGAACAAAACCCCAATACAACAATAACCCCTCAAACCAAAAATCCCCAAAAGAAAACAAAACAAATGAATCCATTAAATGTAACCAAACACACACATACACACACACACACACACACACACACACACACAAATATGAGGCAAATGTGATAACTACTGTTACTGGAAGAGGTAACTGGAATTGGGGGCCATTTGGGTGTCAGAAACCTAAAACAATGGAAAACTAATACAATGGAAATCTACAGGAATCTACAAGAATGACCATAGTGAGGACTCCTCTTAATAAGTGAAGTGGATCTAGAATCCGTAATCTTCTGTAAGCATACAATACTTCCAGGGGAGGATCTGGGACACAAAAAACTGTAAAACCTTAGACCTACAATTGTTCTTGCCTACAAGATGTTCTGGAGTAGAAATGACATGGAGTCTGGCAACCAATGACTGGCCTAATTGAAGACACATGCCAAGTGAGGAAACCCATGCCTGACACTGCCTGGAAAGTGAAGAACCACAGGCTGGATAGCTCAGAGACCAAGGATAGAACCAAACATAACTGACCAGAAAGAGAGACAGAGAGAGGGGGAGGGGGAGAGGGAGAGGGGGAGGAGGAGGAGGAGGGAGAGGGAGGGAGGGATGGGAGGGAGGAAGGGAGAGAGAGAGAGAGAGAGAGAGAGAGAGAGAGAGAGAGAGAGAGAGAGAGAGAGAGGCAGTAAAATGATTCCTAATGCTACTCTGCTATACTTGTAGCCAAGAGCCTACCATAATTGCCATTACAGAGGATTGATCCAGCAAACAATGGGAGAAAATACATAGACCCACACTCAAATAGTAGGCAGAGTTCAGGAATACTGTGGAGGAGGAGGAGGAAGGCTTACAGGAGCCAGAGAGCTTAGGGTCACAAGAAAATAACACATGTCATCAACTAACTAGGTTCATAGGAGTTCACTGAGACTGAAATGAAACTGAGGGAACCTCTATGGATCTGATCTAGTTAGGTCCATGGTTTTGTAACTTGATGTTTTTGTGGAAAATTGGGAGTGTGGGCTGTCTCTGAGTCTTTTGCTTGCTTTAACAAATCTTTCCGCCCTACTTGGTTGCCTTTTCAGGCCTTACTATGAAGGGGTGTGCCTAGTCTTATTGCAACTTCCTATGCCATATTTGGTGGATATCAATGGGAGGCCTGTCCTTTTCTGAGGATGTGGATCTGAGGGGAAAGGGAGGTGGTGGGGTATGGAAGGACTGTGAGAAGAGAAGTAAGTGAAAACTAGTTGGGATGAAGTATAGGAGAAAATAATTTTTAAAAAATTGTGGTGTCCATTGTACAGTGGTCAACTATCCCTGAATATGAGACCTGGCATGGGGTTACTGATATAGCTAGTGACTAGCAGAGAAAATTGAATTTTCTCTCTTCCAGCAGTCATGATGCTTCAGTTGTTTCCCTAATAGCTAGAATTTCATAAATTCTTAAAATAAAGTAAAATAATATATAAGATAAAATAAAGTCATCACAAGACAAATATGTAGAAGGAAAATAGTCCAAGAGAAGCCTTGTTTACACATATAGAAATCCCATTAAAACACTAAACTGTGGAAATGATTAGGAGGTATGGCCTTGTGGAGGAAATATGCCAGTGGGACTTAGCTTTGAGATTTTTAAAAGTCCATGCCAGGCACAGTGTCTCTTCCTGCTGCCTGCAAATCAGGTATTAATGTCTTGGTTACTGCACCAGGTCTCCTTCACACAATGTTGATAACAGAGTAACCCTCAGAAACTGTAGGCAAGTCTTCAGTTAATGCTTTCTTTTATAAGAGTTACCTTTGGTTCTGATGGCTCTTTTAGCAAAGAATTGTAACTAAGTCAGGATGCTGTACATTGATTCTCCATTTGGCCCTATTGCCGAACTCCCTTATTCTGTCTCTTTTTGTTAGGATTTTCTTTATGTTATATTATGGCATCTTTGAATAAAGATTATTTTTCTGCCCTTCCTCAAAAAAAAAAACCCACTAAACTGGAAGGTAATGTATGCAGAAAGAATCTATATAGTAAAAAGACAGAAGAAAATAAAAAAATATATTAAAATAAATTTATTTTTATTTTTATTGCATATTTTATTTACATTTTAAATGTTAACCAATTTCCTTGTTTCCATTCCTATCCTCCCTACCCCTGCTTCTATGAGGATGCTCCCCCACTATCCAATCCATTCCCACCTACCCACCCTGGCATTCGCCTACAATGGGGCATTTAGCCTTCCCAGGACAAAGAGCCTCTCCTCCCATTGATGTTCAATGAGACCATTCTCTTCTACATATGCAGCTGGAGCCATGGATACCTCCATGTGTACTCTTTGGTTCCTAGTTTACTCCCTGGGAGCTCTGGGAGTGGGGATCTGGTTGGTTGACATTGTGGTTCTTCCTATGGATTCCTTCAGTCTGGCAGAGCCTCTCAGGAGACAGCTATATCAGGATCTTGTCAGCAAGCACTTCTTGACATCTGCAATAGTGTCTGGGCTTGGTATCTGAGTATGGAATAGATCCCCATATTGGATGGTCTCTGGACGGTCTTTCCTCCAGTCTCTGTTCCACAATTTGTCTCTGGATTTCCTCCCATGGTCCCCCTTCTAGGAAGAACTGAGACATCTACACTTTGGTCTTCCTTCTTCTTGAGCTTTCTGTGGTCTGTGAATTGTATCATGGGTGTTCTGAGCTTTTGGGCTAAAATCTACTTATCAGTTAGTGCATACCATGTGTGTTCTTTTGTGACTGGATTACCTCACTCAGGATGACATTTTGTAATTCCTTTCATTTGTCTAAGAATTTCATGAAGTCATTGCTTTTAAAAGCTGAGTAGTACTCCATTGTATAAAATGTACCACATTTTCTGTATTCGTTCCTCTATTGAATGACATCTGGTTTCTTTCCACCTTCTGGCTATTATAAATAAGGCTGCTATGAACATAGTGAAGCATGTGTCCTTGTTATATGTTGGAGCATCTTTCGGGTATATACCGAGGAGTACTATAGCTGGGTCCTCAGGTAGTAATATGGCCAATTTTCTGAGGAACCTCCAGACTGATTTCCTGAGTGGTTGTACCTACCAGCTTGCAATTCTCCCAACAATGGAGGGGTGCGCTTCTTTCTCCACAACCTCGCCAGCATCTGTTGTAACCTGAGTTTTTGATCTTAGTCATTCTGACTGGTGTGAGGAAGAATCACACCTGTCATAGAGGTAAGGAAAAAATAGAAAGTAATGGTGTCATTTTATTAATAATTTCCCTAAGTATCAAATGTAAATTTAAAAATAATTTGAATATTTACATGTTAATATTGAATTTTGGTAGAAGATCAAAGTTGGAAGAGGAAGAATGGCATCCAAAGGAAAAGTGTTGCTTTGGTCAATATTTAAAACATTTCATAGAGTAGTTTATTTTTATTTTATTATATTTTTATGCCTCTCAGGAGAGAGTTATATCAGGTTCCTACCATCATGCATTTCTTGGCATCAGAAATATTGTCTAGGTTTGGTGTCTGTATGTATATGGGCTGGATCCCCTGGTGGGGCAGGCTCTGAATGGCCATTCCTTCAGCCTCTGCTCAAACTTTGTCTCCATATATCCTATGAATATTTTTGTTCCCCCTTCTAGGAATGACTGAATCATCTACACTTTGGTCATCTTTCTTCTTGACCTTCATGTGGTCTGTGGATTTTATCTTGGGTAATCTGAAGTTTTGGGCTAATATCCACTTACCAGTGAGTACATTACATGTATGTGCAGAGTGCTCACTTCGGCAGCACATATACTAAAATTGGAACGATACAGAGAAGATTAGCATGGCCCCTGCGCAAGGATGACATGTATGTGCAGGGGACGCGGGGGGGTGTTTGTGTGTGTGTATGTGTGTGTGTGTGTGTGTGTGTGTGTGTGTGTGTGTGTGTGTGTGTTTGGGTTATCTCACTCAGGATATTTTCTAGTCCATCCATTTGCCTATGAATTTCATGAAATCATTGTCTTTAATAGCTGAATAGTACTCAATTGTGTAAATGTACCACATTTTCTGTATCCATTCCTCTTGTGAAGGACAGCGGGGTTCTTTCCAACTTCTGAGTATTATAAATAGGGCTGCTATAAATATAGTGGAATATGTGCCCTTGTTATATTTTGGAGCATCTTTTGGTATATACCCAGGAGTTGTATAGCTGAATCCTCAGGTAGTATTATGTCCAGTTTTCTGAGCAATTTCCAGAGTGATTTCCAGAGTGGCTGTACCAGTTTGCAATTCACCAACAATGGAGGAGTGTTCCTCTTTCTCCACATCTTCTCCAGCATCTGTTTTCTCCTGATCTTAACCATTCTAACTGGTGTGAGGTGGAATCTCGGAGTTGTTTTGGTTTACATTTCCCTGATGGCTAAGGATTTTGAACATTTCTTTAGGTACTTCTCAGTTGTTTGATATTCCTCAGTTGAGAATTCTTTGGTAGCTTCACACCCCATTTTTTAATAGGGATATTTGATTTTCTGGAGTCTAACTTCTTGAGTTCTTTGTATATATTAGATATTAGCCCCTTAACAGATGTAGGATTGGTACACATCTTTTCCCAATCTGTTGGTTGATGTTTTGACCTATTGACAGTGTCCTTTGCCTTGCAGAAGCTTTTCAACTTTACGATGTCCCATTTGTCCATTCTTGATCTTAGAGTACAAGCCTTTGGTATTCTATTCAGGAAATTTCCACCAGTGCCCATGTGTTTGAGACTCTCCCTCACTTTTTCTTCTATTAGTTCGAGTATAATTAGATTTATCTGAAGGTCCTCGATCCACTTGGACTTGAGCTTTGTACAGGGTGATAAGAATGGATCGATTTGCATTCTTGTACATACTGACCTCCAGTTGAACCAGCACCATTTGTTGAAAATGCTTTTTCCACTGATGGTTTCAGCTCCTTTGTCAAGGATCGAGTGACCATTGGTGTGTGGGTTCATATCTGGATCTTCAATTCTATTCCACTGGTCTACCTGCCTGTCTCTGTACCAATACCATACAGATTTTATCACTTCTAGTCTGTAATACTGCATGATGTCAGGGATGGTGATTTCCCCAGAATTTTTTTATTGTTGATTATAGTTTTTGCTATTCTGGTTTTTTAAATTCCAAATGAATTTTCAAATTGCTCTTAATAACTCTATGAAGAATTGAGTTGGAATTTTGGGATTGCATTGACTCTGTAGATGGCTATTGGCAAGATGGAATTTTTACAATTTTAACCCTGCCAATCCATGAGCATTGAAGATCGTTTATCATTGGAGCTTTTCTTTAATTTCTTTCTTAAGAGGCTTGAAGTTCTTTTCATACAGATCTTTCATTTGCTTGGTTACAGTCACACTGAAGTATTTTATATTATTTATGACTATTGTGAAGGGTGTCATTCCCCTAATTTATTTCTTAGGCAAATTTTATTTTTAAGAACTCCATTTAATAAAGAAAAACAAACTTGCCTATTATCTCTTTATCTTATGTTTTTAATGTTTTGAGACAATAATATAATTTTATCATACATGCTTTCTTTCTTTCCTTCCTTCCCTCCATCCACTTCTATGTTGCCCTGCCTTTACCTCTCTTTCATGTATATATATATATATATGTATATTCAATATATATATTCAATATATATATTCAATATATATATATTCAATATATATTCAATCCTTATTTAATTTGATATTTCTTCATCCATTTTTATCCTTCTTAAATGCAGGTGTCTCCATGACTGCCAGGAGCTGCTTAACATTGACTTTACAAAGTATAAAATAGAGAAACTATTATAAAAACTATCTTGATCCCTGAGTTCTCAATATAACTCTTTGAAGGCAAGTTCTTCAAGTTTAACACAGTAATGACTTGATACCTAACTTGTTAATTTGATTTACAGTATATAATATTTTGACACTTAGTATATACATTATTTTTTTCAAAAGTAGAATTGACGTGTGTGTGTGTAAAGGTAATTGATTATGAAAGTATTTTTGAAATATTGACATTACATAAAGTAAAATTATAGTACAATAATATCAATGAGAAAAGTTTTTCCCTTCATTTAATTTTATAAAATGAGATATTTTCCTTGCACAAATAGTTACCATGTATATAAATTATAATCTAACTGAGAGGAGCATGTTTCTTTCTTTCTTTTTTTGAGGTCACACATAGTACATTTTAGTGTGGTTCAGATTAAACAGAATACTTATTTTTATTATATTTTTATGTAAATTATATTTGGTTGATAAATTGTACCAGTAAGTGGTCCAGATATCATCTCACTTAGCAACTAATTACTTCTCAGTAACATAAATGAGAATCATGTTATCCTAACAGAGCTGAACAGCAAATGTGCTCTAGAGAGCTGTGATTTTTCTATAGCGTTGCTTACTGTCTACCTTTATTAATGTTCTATACAGGATGAAGCAAGCAGTAACTTGTTTGCTCTTACTGCACCAAGAGCAAGTATACCAGGTGCAGCTGGTACCTTATGGATTAAGGTGGAACCCCTTTTCACCTTGAAAGAACATCCTCTGATTTGCCCAACGGAACAGAGACCATGTGGGAAGATGTCTTCCTCATTAGTTTGAATGTAGAATGTTTTAGATGAACAGAAACAGGAAAAGGAGTCTGGGCCTGATACCCAATCTTTCATCACAATTTGGAGGTAGGCTAATGTTCTTCCACCTTCTCCTACAATAGATCTATAGCTTTTGTTCTCCCCCTTGTGGATATATGATATTTTTCCTATTAGGTATGATAAGCGCTATATTTCAAATTGTGTCTCTGCAGAAAAGTAATTTGAAGCATCCCAAAATGGACTCCTTTTAAAATTAAGGTAAATTTGAATTTAAACAAGTTTAAATGTGTTTATTAAGATATGGTTCAATTGAATATGGTTGTCACTTTTCTTAAAAGATAGGAACTACCAAATGGTACAGACAAGCATAGAGACAACGATTTCATTGGATGTATGTGATAATGAATAACTAAACTGGTAAGATACAGGTTTAAAACTGAAAATGGCCACCCACTGTTGAGTGCTGCCAGGAAAGGAAGATGAAGGACACAACAGTGACTCTCTTGACAACCTTAGATTGGACTTCTCGCCACATACTATTAAATAATAAAACTCCAATCTTTTTTGGTCACACAATTTATGAGAATTTATTATGGCAACTGTAAGAGGTAAATTTGCCATGGTCAATTTAGGCTTTTGTAACAAAATATTTTATCCCATGTAGGTAATAAACAACAAAGACACTGCTCATATTTCTGAAGCTTGAGTGTCTCAGATGAGGGTGCTAGCTTATTTTGTATCTAGAGAAGATTTGCTTTCTCTTTAAGTTCTTTACCCTATTGTTCTTTTTTATGGTAGACAGATTTAATGAGCTCAGTTTTCCAGTCACAGTGATCCAATCCACAAGTGTTCCATCCATGAGAATTGATCACCTTAGAGACCTAATACCATTATATTAGGGATTTGTAATTTTAACAAGTTTGGAAGAAGGACACATTTACTCCATAGCAAACATAGAATGCTCAGTCTTAGTTTAGTATTCTTGTTATGTAAAACCTTTGAACTAGAAAAAGTGAGAATTACCTAGGCATGATGACCTACTCAGTTCCTTTTAATGGTTCTTGTTAAATGCTTAATTTGTAGGATTGAAAACCATCTAGGAGACAAACCTAATGCAAAACTATGAGGAAGTTACTAAATTGTGTTAATTCAGATGGGGAACTCCACCATACATTTGTGAGAATCATCATTGCGTAAGCTCGGGTCCCAGGATGCATCAACAGAAAAATACAAGTTGCACATCAGTTTTCATCTTTCTCTCTGCTTACTGACTGCAGATGTAATCAATACGAACATCTGCTCCACATTGATACGTCTATGACCTTCTCACCATGATGGACTAATGGACCCTGAAAATAGAAGCCAAAGTAAAGCCTTTCATCTGTATGTTGCGTTTTGTGACCATTTTCTCTTAGGACAAGCATTTTCTCTTAGGATATATCTATGGAAAATTTGCCATAGGTTTGAGACCAAGTTGGTTGATATAGTGAGCACAGTGCCAACCATGAATTCACAGTCGGACTCTGATTCAAGATAAAAATTAAAATAAATAAGGAGAACAAAATGTGAGGAAGAACTGTGGTTGGACTTGCTTGTTAGACGTGAAGGTCTAAAGAAGTGCTGGAGCTTAAGCAATCACTTTGGGAAATGTATGTGTTCATCATAGACCAGAGAAATGTGACATTTTGGGGTGCTCTTTTCTCTATTTATGCAATCTACATTGTCCCATGAGTATATCTCACCCCATGTCATGGTTTATGATGAAATGTGAAAAACAATCTATTATGAAATTATATTTTTTCCTGATATTGGTTTATTTCCATGTTGATTAAATACATAACACTCAAAGCATTTTCTATAGACATTTCATATTCATATAAGGTTGTTTTGTTCTAAGCATCAAATATTAAAAATTACTTCTTATTGTTCTTAAACAAAAATACAGAATGAAGCATCAAATAAATCAAAAATGTTTGTTTAATAAATAAAAGTGTGACTCAGGTTATTAAATTCTATTTTATTAAAAGAACTGTAGTAGCAAGAAATAAATCTATGGCAGAGCGAAGGCTCTTGGAGGTGAGATTAGAGCCTCTTAGCTCTTTTGTTAAAACAGTGCATCAGTGAGTTGAAAATAAATTCATGCTGCTGTGTTTTATATTAAAATATAAAGATGTCTCCATTGATACTATACCATTTTGTTGTAGGTGTATTGCATTTTTATTCTTTCCTTATGATTCTAAAATACAAGATAAAAGTTTGCATTTATCCTGCATTTATCATTTTACACAGTTATAAAAAAGCCTGCCTGGTGTATCTTAGATTTTTATTGCTGTAAACACCAAAAGCAAAAATAAGTTGTTTTTAAGTGTTAGACCATTTCTTTTAGGAACATAAAATGTGATAAGATTTTTTAAACATTCAATATTTTTATTTATAAGAGTCATTTGTTACCAGAACCAATTATTTCAGGTGTTCTAATTGGAATATTGGTTTCTTAGCTCATACACGTCTAGAATGCTACATGTTCTATTGGGGGTAAAATTACACAATTAATGTTATTTGTTAAGAAAAAAGAAATAAAAAACAAATAAAAACCAATAGAAATGCACGTGTCCAAGGTGCAGAATAAGCTGTAGAGCATTTAGTTCACCAGTTTTTCAGTATGGAGGGTAGAATTATGATGTGGCTTAGCATATTTCCTAACTTGTTTCAATTTTGGCAACCCATTACATTTATGATTCCTTGGTACATTCAGGCATCAGAAAGGTAAAATTTGCCGTATACACAT
This sequence comes from Rattus norvegicus, assembly GCF_021556685.1. Classification (NCBI taxonomy): domain Eukaryota; kingdom Metazoa; phylum Chordata; class Mammalia; order Rodentia; family Muridae; genus Rattus; species Rattus norvegicus. The sequence continues at coordinate 117,973,027 of NC_141539.1, read as the reverse complement.
TTGAGTAAATTTGTTAATGAGAATTACAAGTGAAAATGTCATGCATTAATCGCCCTATGACCAGTGAAATCAATCACATCTTTGTCTTAAAGGGTTTCTCCTCTGTCACACTCTTCAGGAATCATTTTGATTTGTTCCAAGACAAAATTACATTTTAAAAATATGATATTCTGCTCATCCAAAACGATCAATGTCGATTGAAGAAACACTTTTTAAAATCCTATACCTCTGGCCTCTGATTTAACTCCAATTTCTCTTCTACAGCCGTTATGCAAATCATTTTTTACTTACAATATCTGGTAAAGATAGGACAGAATGTGTGGGTGATCATATCTAACAGCATGAACACCTGAAAATCTTCCCATTATGTAATTCACATTTTTCTTTGCCCATAAAACTCCCATTACTTCATGCTGAGTCACCTCTTGAACAGTTCTGAAATCAAACGTCCTCAATTTACAAATACAGTGATTTCCGCCCCCCTCACGCTGTAGGTGCAAGTACTGGCATGAATTTGAGAGAGAGAGAGAGAGAGAGAGAGAGAGAGAGAGAGAGAGAGAGAGAGAGAGAGAGAAGTGAATTGTTTTATCTATGGGTTTCAGTTCAGGAACTAGACTGTTTCTGTTTCATTCTGACAGCATCAAAGAACTTTGGCAGGCTCCTCTGCCATGATAAAATAGCATAGAAAGTGAAACGGAATAGCTATACAAACCCTGTGGCTGCTCGGCTCCTTCAGAGACCTGGGGTGGGGGGGATGTTACTGTGTTAGCACAATAATCACAATGAGCACCTGGGAAAATAGTCTTAAGCCATCTGTCACCATTGCTAGGTCAAGTATTAGTTCCTTCAAACTTGCCAGCTAAGGCATGTCAGCAAGTCTGTATTTTATAATTGTGACTCTGTATCATCCTCTGTGTAATAAGGAGGAATGCTTTACATTCTGCCAAGTTGGGCAAAACTCCAGGACTTCTAGCAGCTTCCCTGCAGGCTGTAAAATCTCAACAAGATGAGAGAGTCAAATGCCAGCCTGTCACCTCCTTGAAGAAGACGGATGGAACTATCAATATACCAATAAAGCAAAGGCAGGCTGATGCAAAGCAAGGGTGCCTGTGACAAGAATCCAGCTGTCGGAGTGACAGGGCAGAGAAGTCAATTCGGCAGCTTATTATAGCCAGTGTTGATAAGTGATATTATCATCAATACACAGAGATTGAGTCACCAGGGAACATTCATGGCCTTCAATCAGGAAACTCAGAGTGCATAGCAGATGCAGTCCTGTGTCTCATCCTAAATAAGTATCAGGGTACTCTGCATCCACTACAGACCAATGCCCAGGGACTAGAGTATACACACCATGATCAGTACATTTCTGACATAGTGGCATAGGAGGTGTACATGTCTGCTCATACAAAAATCATGTCATTTCTTTTAGTTTATCACCAAAAAAGATACATTATTTTTCAAACATGATTATTTTTCAGGAGATTTTTTTTTAAAGTAACATTCCAAAGAGGGTCAAAACATTCTCATTGTGAAGAGCTATTATTATATCTATGTCCTTGTAAAAACTGGTCAGCCAGTGCATGTATACTGGATAATGATTCATCCCCAAGTTATGGAGATTTATTTCACTTATTGTTGTTTGAACATGTCTATGTATGAAAAAATCAGAGTAGTACCAGCAACTGTCTGGAATTTTCATGGAATTCAAGAAAGAGTGTTTGTTTTCAATTTGGGCTTTCTGGGCTTGTCTGACAGAGAACTCTCTAATTCTCAGATCTTCTGGCTCTCTGCCAAAGACACTCTCTGTAGCTTCAATTGCCTTAGTCAATCTTGACTGTCCAGCTTTAATTTAAGCCTGAGGCTAGATAGTGACATTTATTCAGTTGTTCTTTTCCCTACATTAAAGTTATTATTCACACGTGGCACAGAGGAAGGTTAGGTGAAGCTATATTTGAACGTAACCCAATATTTGGTTAGTTATACTCATAGATAGTGATGCCATGATTTTTCCTCCAAGCACGACTGTGATATGAATATAATACAAAGTCCCCAGATCATGTGAGACCAACACAGTAGTAATAGGATAACCATCCAACTAATAGTCTCTTATTACAATGAAAGATGTGTACGTGTGTGTCTGTCATCTGTCTGTCTGTCTGTGTGAATGAGAAAGAGATCTATCATAAGTCAATATGCATAGCAAATCAAAAGTATCATAAATATTAAGGAAAAAGTTAATGAACATATACAATGCCAACTCAGACATGACCCAAAATTCAAATTATTAGTAAAATAATGTAACATAGCTATAAAATTTTCTTATATGATGTAAGGTGAACATTCTTGAAATGAATGACAAGGTCACAGTAGCATTTTTTTTTTGGCAGAGAAACAGAGAAAAGCATGAAGAACTAGAAGAAATATTAGGAATAAGACTTGCATCATTAAGAGTAAAGAGACATCAAAATAATGAAACTACTCATAAGTATTTCAATAGACAAATACAGACACTAAATAAAATGGATGACAAAAAATTTGTTGGAAAGATCCTTATATATACTATAAACTAATTATCAAATGCTGATATAGCTTTATTACTACACAACAAATTGGACTTAAAACAAAGAAGCAAAAAAAAGAATTACCAAAATTATAGATGTTTAGTAGGGGTATTTAGAATGATAAAAATATCAATTCTACAAAAGAGAACAAAATAAAAGCATGAATATATGAACTTTCAATGGCAAAGTTTCAAAATATTGTTTCAGAATTTTACAAAATTTAAATGTGCAAATGCTAAGTCCACAATTCTTACATAGTTAAAACAATCATTTCTCAATAATTCTTACATGATGAAAAACAAAAATTTGTAATACTGAAAAAGATCTAAAGTATACTACCCACAATTTCAAGAGCTAGAAAACAATAATGAAATAAAGGCTGTTCCTTGTTTGTCTCCAATTTTTGATTACTTTCTTATCATGACTAGATTTTCTTATTACATGATAACATTTGCAATGAAACATTCATATAACAAATGAATCATTGATTTGGTAATTCAGTATTTGAAAGCCAATTCTGTAGAATGAAAGTAATGAACCAGTTTATCAACAAAATTTGTATTGGCTTTAGGGTAAATGAGATATTAGTTCTAAATTTGTTTCACAATTTCAAATTTTAATTACTTTTGTCATACTCGGAGGCTTTGAGTGCTTTATTGGTATAGTAACACTTCAGGCAAGTATGCTGGTTTCTGAAGATTTTAAGTTTTATTAAAAATATATCGCTATGCTCTGTGAGTAGTTGGGTGAGAAAGAAAGGAGAAACAGATAGTAACTAACACACACCTAAATACACCTATTCACAGATACACACAGAGAGACACGTGAATGCACATAGACATAAACACTCACATATATATATATATAGACATACATATATATAAATATATACACATACACACACATATAAGTATACATACATACTCACAAATACAAATACACCTACAAACATACACATTCACACACAAAACATACATTATACACACACATGAACTTGGACATACAATATACACATAAACAAACATTCTACTTGGAATCCCAAAACCTTGTGATTATTTCTTCATTTTGTGAAAGTTTCCTTAGAACACAAAATTTTCATCATGTGTTAATGTTCTACTGTCTCGTAATTTCATTTTAAAATATATAAAAATGTTTATTTAAAATTTGAAAACATCTATTTTATGGATATTGATGACACAGCATTTGATACAGTTAAAAGTTGAGCAAATTAGATGAGATTGAACCCATTTTCTCCACAGACATTTTTTATGTCTCTAAAACAATCTGAAACCTTTTTGTTGCTGCTTGAAATATTATGTAAGTTATATATCTAAAGGCATCATGCTAAACAATTACACACCATAATTGTTTCTTCTAAATGTAAAGGGCTCTATTTTCTTTACTTTTTAACATTTTCTTGAATAGTTTGAGATGGGATATATATATATCTATATGAAGCTCTCTGAGTGTGTGCCTGTGTGTGTGTGTGTGTGTGTGTATGTGTGTGTGTGTGTGTGCTGTACATTAACTTGAATAAGAATTTAAGATGCAAGAAAATAGGTCGATAAAAATTACATTCCTTCCTTCTGTATCCATCTGTGCCCAGAGATAAGGCTATCCCATAGCCATTTGTACCCAAATCTTGCACAGAGAGAGATGGTCTCCTAGGAGAACCTTCACTTCTAAAATCACAGGATCACAGGCACAGGAGGGAAATGTTCCAGTCAGAAATAGAAATAACAACTAACATCAGAGATAGCCAGATGGAAAGAGGAAAGCACAAGATCCAAAGCAACAGAAAAGAAGGCTACTTGGCATCATCAGAACCCAGTTCTCCCACCACTGAAACCAAGTCTGCGATACAGCAACACACAGGAAAAGAAAGATTTGGATTTAAAATCACATCTCATGATGATGCTAGAGGATTTTAAGAAGGATATAAATAACTATATTAAAGAAATACAGGAAAACATAGGTAAAGTAGTAGAAGAGGAAACATAAAAAGCCCTTAAAGAGTTACAGGAAAACACAAGCAAAGAGGTGAAGGAATTGAACAAAACCATACAGGGTCTAAAACTAGAAATAGAGACAATAAAGAAATCACAAAGATAGACAACCCTGTAGATTGAAAACCTAGGAAAGTGATCAGAAGTCATAGATGCATGCATCACCAACAGAATAAAAGAGATAGAAGAGAGAATCTTAGGAATGGAAGATAACATATAAAACATCAACACAACAGGCAAAGAAAATGAAAAATGCATAAAGCTCCTAACATAAAAACATCCAGGAAGTTCAGGACACATTTAGAAAACCACACTTAATGATAATAGGTATAAGAGAAGAAAGATTACCAACTTAAGAGGGCAGTAAATATCTTCCACAAAATTATAGAAGAAAACTTTTCTGGTCTAAAGAAATAGATGCCCATAAACATTCAAGAAGCCTAAAAAACTCCAAATAGATTGCTTCAGAAAAGAAATTCCTCCCGACACATAATAGTCAAAACACCAAATGCACAAAACAAAGTAAGAATATTAAAAGCATTAAGGGAAAAAGGTCAAGAAACATGTAAAGGCAGACCTATCAGAATCACACCAGACTTCTCACCAGAGACTATGAAAGCCAGAAGATCCTGGACAGATGTCATACAGACCCTAAGAGAACCCAAATGCCAGCTCAGGCTACTGTATCCAGCAAAACTCTCAGTTAACATAGATGGAAAAACCAAAATATTCCATGACAAAACAAAATTTATACAATATCTTTCCACAAACCCAACCCTACAAAGGATAATAGATGTAAAATTCCAACACAAGGAGGGAAACTACACACTAGAAAAAGCAAGAAACTAATCTTTCAAAAAACCCAAAAGAACATAGCCACACAAACATAATTCCACCTCAAACAACAAGATAACAGGAAACAAAAATCACTATTCCTTAATATCTCATAACATCTATGGAGTCAATTTCCCAATAAAAAGACATAAGCTAACAAACTGGATATGTAAGCAGGACACAGTACTTTGCTGCATACAGAAAATGCACCTCAGTGACAAACATAGACATTACCTTAGAGTAAAATCCTGGAAAAAATTTTTTTCAAGCAAATGGTCACAAGAATCAAGCTGGAGTAGACAGTGTAATATAGAATAAAATTGACTTTCAGCCAAAAGTTAGCAAAAAGGACAAGGAAGGACACTATACTCATCAAAGAAAAATCTTCCAAGATGAACTTTCAATTCTGATCATCTATCCTCCAAACACAATGGCAATCACATTCATAAAAGAAAAATTGGCAAAGCTCAAAGCACACCTAGCGCCTCTCACAATAATAGTGGGAGACTTCAACACCCCACTCTCATCAATGGACAGATCATGGAATCAGAAAGTAAAAAGAGACACAGTGAAACTAACAGAAACTATGAACCAAATGGTTTGAGCAGATATCTACAGAACATTTCATCTTTAAACCAATGAATATATCTTCTTCTAAGTACCTCATGGTATCTTCTCCAAAATTGACCATATATTCGGTCACAAAACAAGCCTCAATAGATAAAAGATTGAAATAATCCCTTGCATCTTATCAGAAAACCACAGAATAAAGATGGTCTTCAGCAATTCAGCATTCACTAGCAACTTTGCAGCATATCAGGAAACTCTAGAACAAAGAGAAGCAAATACACACAAGAGGAGTAGGTGTCAGGAAATAATCAAATTCTGGGCTGAAATCAACCAAGCAGAAACAGAAAGAACTATACTAAGAATCAACAAAACCAGGATCTGGTTTAGATCAAAAACTCAGGGGACAACAGATGCTGGCGAGGATGTGGAGAAAGAGGAACACTCCTCCATTGTTGGTGGGATTGCAAACTGGTACAACCATTCTGGAAATCAGTCTGGAGGATCCTCAGAAAATTGGACATTGAACTGCCGGAGGATCCAGTTATACCTCTCTTGGGCATATACCCAAAAGATGCCCCAACATATAAAAAAGACACGTGCTCCACTATGTTCATTGCAGCCTTATTTATGATAGCCAGAAGCTGGAAAGAACCCAGATGCCCTTCAACAGAGGAATGGATACAGAAAATGTGGTACATCTACACAATGGAATATTACTCAGCTATCAAAAACAACGAGTTTATGAAATTCGTAGGCAAATGGTTGGAACTGGAAAACATCATCCTGAGTGAGCTAACCCAATCACAGAAAGACATACATGGTATGCACTCATTGATAAGTGGCTATTAGCCCAAATGCTTGAATTACCCTAGATGCCTAGAACAAATGAAACTCAAGACGGATGATCAAAATGTGAATGCTTCACTCCTTCTTTAAAAGGGGAACAAGAATACCCTTGGCAGGGAAGAGAGAGGCAAAGATTAAAACAGAGAATGAAGGAACACCCATTCAGAGCCTGCCCCACATGTGGCCCATACATATACAGCCACCCAATTAGACAAGATGGATGAAGCAAAGAAGTGCAGACCGACAGGAGCCGGGTGTAGATCGCTCCTGAGAGGCACAGCCAGAATACAGCAAATACAGAGGCGAATGCCAGCAGCAAACCACTGAACTGAGAATAGGACCCCCGTTGAAGGAATCAGAGAAAGAACTGGAAGAGCTTGAAGGGGCTCGAGACCCCATATGTACAACAATGCAAAGCAACCAGAGCTTCCAGGGACTAAGCCACTACCTAAAGACTATACATGGACTGACCCTGGACTCTGACCTCATAGCTAGCAATGAATATCCTAGTAAGAGCACCAGTGGAAGGGGAAGCCCTGGGTCCTGCTAAGACTGAACCCCCAGTGAACTAGACTGGTGGGGGGAGGGCGGCAATGGGGGGAGGGTTGGGAGGGGAACACCCATAAGCAAGGGGAGGGGGGAGGGGGATGTTTGCCCGGATACCGGGAAAGGGAATAACACTCGAAATGTATATAAGAAATACTCAAGTTAATAATAAAAAAAATAAAAACAGGAGCTGGTTCTTTGAGAAAATCAATAAGATAGATAGACCCTTAGACAGAAAAACCACAGGGCACAGAGAATGTGTATCCAAATAAAAAGAAATCAGAAATCAAAAGGGAGACATAACAAAAGAATCTGAGGTAATTCAAAAAAATCATCAGAACCTACTACAAAAGCCTATATTCAACAAAACTGGAAAATCTGGAGGAAATGGACAATTTCCTAGACAAATACCAGGAACCAAAACTAAATCAGGAAGAGATAAACCATATAAGCAACCCCATAACTCCTAAAGAAATAGAAGCAGTCATTAAAAGTCTCCCAACCAAAAAGAGCCCAGGTCCAGATGGGTTTAGTGCAGAATTCTATCAGACCTTCATAGGAAACCTCATATCAATACTGACCAAATTATTATACAAAATACAATCAGACAGAGCACTACCAAATTTCTTCTTTGAAACTTTAGTTATGCTTATAAATAACCACACAAAGACCCAACAAAGAAAGAGAACTTCAGACCAATTTCCCTTATTAAAATTGACGCAAAAATTCTCAATAAAATTCTTGCAAACCCAATCCAAGAACACATCAAAACAATCATCCACCATGATCAAGTAGGCTTCATCCCAGGCATGCAGGGATGGTTTAATATATGGAAAACCATCAACGTGATCCATTATCTAAACAAACTGAAAGAACAAAACCACATGATCTTTCATTAGATGCTGAGAAAGTATTTGACAAAATTCAACATCCTTTCATGATAAAAGTCCTGGAAAGAACAGGAATTCAAGGCCTATACCTAAACACAGTAAAAGCAATATACAGCAAACCAGAAGCTAATATTAAACTAAATGGTGTGAAACTTGAAGCAATCCCACTAAAATCAAGGACTAGAGAAGGCTGCCCACTCTCTTCCTGCTTATTCATTATACTACTCAAAGTCCTCCCCAGAGCAATCAGAAAATGAAATGGTGTCAAAAGGATATGAATTGGAAATGAAGAAGTCAAAATATCACTATTTGCAGATGATATGATAGTATGCTTAAGTGATCCCAAAAGTTCCACCAAAGAACTACTAAGCCTGATAAACAATTTCACAAAAGTGGATTGGTATAAAATTAACTCAAACACATCAGTAGCCTTCCTCTACTCAAGGGATAAACAGACTGAGAAAGAAATTAGGGGAACAATATCCTTCACAATAGTCACAAGTAATATAAAATACCTTGGTGTGACTCTAACCAAGCAAGTGAAAGATCTGTATGACAAGAACTTCAAGTCTCTGAAGAAAGAAATTGAAGAAGATCTCAGAAGATGGAAAGACCTCCCATGCTCATGGATTGGCAGGATTAATATAGTAAAAATGGCCATCTTGCCAAAACCCATCTACAGATTCAATGCAATCCCCATCAAAATTCCAACTCAATTTTTTTACAGAATTAGACAGAGCAATTTGCAAATACATTTGGAATAATAAAAAATACAGGATAGCAAAACGTACACTCAATAATAAAATAACCTCTGGGGGAATCACCATCCCTGACCTCAAGCTGTATTACAGAGCAATAGTGATTAAAAACTGCATGGTATTGGTACAGAGACAGACAGATAGATCAATGGAATAGAATTCAATACCCAGAAATGAACCCAGACACTGATGGTCACTTGACATAGAAGCTAATACTATCTAGTGGACAAAAGAAAGCATTTCAACAAATTGATCCAAACTTATTGACCTGTTCAAAACTCAAGTCCGAGTGGATCAAGGAGCTCCACATAAAACCAGATACACTCAAACTAATAGAACAAAAACTGGAGAAGAACCTCAAACACATGGACACTTAGGAAAATTTCCTGAACAGAACACAATGGCTTATGCTCTAAGATCAAGAATCAACAAATGGGACTTCATAAAGTTGTAAAGCTTCTGTCATGCAAAGGACACTGTCAATAGGGCAAACCAGTAACCAACAGATTGGAAAAAGATCTTTACCAATCTTATACCTGGTAGAGGGCTAATATCCAATATATACAAAGAACTCAAGAAGTTAGATTCCAGAAAATGAAATAACCCTATTAAAAATGGAGTACAGAGCTAAATAAAGAATTTTCAACTGAGGAATATAGAATTTCTGAGAAGCACCTAAGAAATGTTCAACATCCTTAGAAATCAGGGAAATGCAAATGACACAACCCCGAGATCCCACCTCCTTCCAGTCATAATGGCTAAGATAAGGTTCCCATTAGAGGAGTTAGAGAAAGGACTGAAGGAGCTGAAGGTCTTTGCAACTCCATAAGTACAACATTACCAACCAATCAGAGCTCTCAGGGACTAAATCACAACCCAAAGAGTACACATGGACAGACCCATGGCTCCAGCTGCATATGTAGCAGAGGATGGCCTTTTTGAGCACCGATGGGAGGAGAAGCCCTTGGTACTTCCAAGGCTTGATCCCCCATGTAGGGGAATATCAGGATGGCAAGGGAGGAATGGGTGGGTAGGGGAGCACCTTCCTAGAAGAAGGGGTAGGAGGAATGGGATAGAGGTTTTATGGGAGAGTAATCAGGAAAGGTGATAATATTTGAAATGTAAATAAAAAATCCTATAAAAAAATTAAAAAATTTAAAAGTGTGGTATATTTACACAATGGAGTACTACTCAGGTATTAAAAACAATGACTTTTTGAAATTCTTAGGTAAATAGAGGGAACTAGAAAATAATATCCTGAGTGAGGTACCCTAGTCACTAAAGAACACACATTGTATGCAGTCACTGAGAAGTAAGTATTAGCCCAAAAGCTCGGAATACCAGAATGCAATTCATAGACCATATGAAGCTCAAGAAGAGGGAAGTCCAAAATGTGGATGTTTCAGTCCTTTTTAGAAGGGGAAACAAAATACTCATGGGAGAAAATACAGGAACAAAATTTGGAGTAGACACTGAAGGAAAGGCCAACCCGAGATTAACCCTCCTGAAGATCCATCCCATCCATATGCTGCCACCAAACACAGTTACTATGACTGATGCCAAGAAATGCTTGCTGATAGGAGTCTGATATGTACGCTCTTCCATAGCCTTAATGATACAGATGAGGATCTTTGCTGCTAACCTTCGAACTGAGCAAGGAGATTCCAATGGAGGAGTTTGAGAAAGGAATGAAGGAGCTTAAGGGGTTTGCAACCCCATAGGAAGAACAACAATATTAACCAACCAGGCCCCCAAAACTCCCAGGGACTAAACCACCAACACAAGTGAAAATATGGCTGGACACATAGCTCCAGCTGCAGATGTAACAGAGGATGACATTGTCTGGCATTAATAGGAGGAGAAATCCTTGGTTCTCTGAAGACTCATTTCTCCAGTGTATGAGAATGCCAGGATGTTGAGGTCAGAGTGGGTGGATGGGAGTAGGAGCATCTTCATAGAAGCAAGGGGAGGATTAAAGAGATGGGAAGGGGATATCATTTAAAATGTAAATGCATAAAATATGCAATAAAACTTATATTCCTTTAAAAATGAAGGGGGTCTTGATAGTAATTGACATTGAACCTCTCTATTAGATTATTATACTGTTGGGCTCTTCTACTGCCTATAAGTCTCTATGTAAAGCTGAGGTAAGGAGGATAGTAAGAAATGAAGGTTAATGAGAGCCAAAAGTATGCCTTTTCTAATGCAAAATATTTAAACAAATTAGCCTTATATGTACATTTCTGGAATGCTTACCATGTATTTTTAATTGAAATTAGCTAAAAGAGAGTGTAAGGAATGTTTTATTCAGCGACTTTAAAATATAAGGACACTGAAAAAGGATCATTAGTTATGAGTCACCCAGAAAGTAAAATATTTGTAAGAAACAGAATCAACCATGGGAAGGTATGTTTATACTTTGTAAATCAAATATTTGGATATGTTGACAAATATAGGAAAATAAAAGCATTAAGAAAGAAATTGAAGATCTCAGAAGATAGAAAGATCTCCCCTGCTCATAGATTGGCAGGATTAATATAGTAAAAATGGCCATTTTACAAAAAGCGATCTACAGATTCGTTGCAATCCCCATCAAAATTCCAACCCAATTCTTCAGAGAGTTAGACAGAACAATTTGCAAGTTCATCTGGAATAACAAAAAAAACCAGGATAGCTAAAACTATCCTCAACAATAAAAGGACTTCTTGGGGAATCACTATCCCTGAACTAAAGCAGTATTACAGAGCAATAGTGATAAAAACTGCATGATATTGGTACAGAGACAGACAGATAGACCAGTGGAATAGAATTGAAGACCCAGAAATGAACCCACACACTTATGGTCACTTGATTTTTGAAAAAGGAGCCACAACCATTCAATAGAAAAAAGATAGCATTTTCAGCAAATGGTGCTGGTTCAACTGGAGGTCAACATGTAGAAGAATGCAGATTGATCCATGCTTATCACCCTGTACAAAGCTTAAGTCCAAGTGGATCAAGGACCTCCACATCAAACTAGATACCCTCAAGCTAATAGAAGAAGAAGTGGGGAAGAATCTCGAACACATGGGCACTGGAGAAAACTTCCTGAACAAAACACCAATGGCTTATGCTCTAAGATCAAGAATCAACAAATGGGATCTCATAAAACTACAAAGCTTCTGCAAGGCAAAAAACACTGTTGTTAGGACAAAATGGCAACCAAAAGATTGGGAAAAGATCTTTACCAATCCTACATCTGATAGAGGGCTCATATCCAAAATATACAAAGAACTCACGAAGTTAGAATGCAGGGAGACAAATGACCCTACAAAAAATGGGGTTCAAAATTAAACAAAGAATTCAAAGCTGAGGAATGCCGAATGGGTGAGAAGCACTTTAGGAAATGTTCAACATCTTTAGACATAAGGGAAATGCAAATCAAAACAACCCTGAGATTCTACCTCACACCACTCAGAATGGCTAAGATCAAAAACTCCAGTGATAGCAGATGCTGGCGAGGATGTGGAGAAAGAAGAACACTCTTCCATTGTTGGTGGGATTGCAGACTGGTACAACCATTCTGGAAATCGGTCTGGAGGTTCCTCTGAAAATAGGACATTGAACTACCTGAGGACCCGGTTATCCCTCTCTTGGGCATATACCCAAAAGATGCCCCAACACATAACAAAGACACATGCTCCACTATGTTCATAGCAGCCTTTTTTATAGTAGCCAGAGGCTGGAAAGAATCCAGATGCCCTTCAACAGAGGAATGGATACAGAAAATGTGGTACATCTACACAATGGAGTACTACTCAGCTATCAAAAACAATGACTTTTATGAAATTCATAGGTAATTTTATGGAACTGGAAAATATCATCCTGAGTGAGGCAACCCAATCACAGAAAAACACACATGGTATGCACTTATTGACAAATGGATATTAGCCCAAATGCTCGAATTACCCTAAATGCACAGAACACATGAAACTAAAGAAAGATGATGAAAATGCAGATGCTTTATTCCTTCTTTAAAAGGGGAATAAGAATACCCTTGGGAGGGGATAGAGAGGCAAAGTTTAGAACAGAGACTGAAGGAATGCCCATTCAGAGCCTGCCCCACATGTGGCTCATACACATATAGTCACCAAACTAGATAAGAGGGATGAAGCAAAGAAGTGCAGGCCAACAGAAAGCAGGTGTAGATCTCTCCTGAGAGACACAGCCAAATACGGCAAATACAGAGGCGAATGCCAGCAGCAAACCACTGAACTGAGAACGGGACCCCCATTGAAGGAATCAGAAAAAGGACTGAAAGAGATTGAAGGGGCTAGAGACCCCACATGAACAACAATGCTAAACAATCAGAGCTTCCAGGAACTAAGCCACTACCCAAAGAGTATACATGGACTGACCCTGGACTCCAACTGCATAGATAGCAATGAATAGCCTAGTAAGGGCACCAGTGGAAGGGGAAGCCCTTGGTCTTGCCAAGACTGAACCCTCAGTGAACGGGGTTGTTGGGAGGATGGAGGTAATGGGGGGAGAATTGGGAGGGGAACCCCGATGTAGAAGGGAAAGGGGAGGGGTTAAGGGGATGTTGACCTGGAAACCAGGAAATGGTATAACAATTTGAAATAAAAATAAGTAATACCACATTTAATAAAGATGGAAAAAAGAAAATTATAAAATAATAATTTGTTTTTTTCAAAGAGGCTAAATTAAGAATGTAGTATTGAAGTGTGTATTGCAAAATAGAACTCTTAATGCTTGCTTCTCTCAAAAAAGGGACAGCAGTTAAAGAATCAATGACACAGCTAATTCATAGGAGACTAAGATTTGCTACCTCTACTCACATTACTTGGGAATCTACTGAATTATCTGGGTAATGCTATTTAAAGCTATGAGCTATGGTGACTGACTCAAACACTGTTAAGACACATAAATGAAAATGAACGGATTGTACAGTGAATTTCACAGCAATTGATCAGTAAGATGAATTTTAATATTTATAGAACTAATCAATTTAATTGCCATTAATATTTGAAATTTAAGCCTTTTAACTTGACCTTAGCATTAATGTATTAAGATTCATATTTTGAACTACAATATAAAATATCTCTAAGGCCTGATTTTAAAAGTAGGAATGACGTTTTTGAATTCTGTGGACTCTATCTTTGGTATTCTGTACTTTTTTTTTGGCTAATCTCTGATTTTTAGTGAGAACATTGTGTGCATGTCTTTTTGTGTCTGAGTTACCTCACTCAGCATGATATTTTCTAGTTCCTACCAATTGTATGTAAAACTCAGAATGTCCTCATTCTTAATAGCTGAGTAGAATTCTATTGTGTAAATGAACTACAGTTTCTGTATCCATTCTTCTGTCATGGGACATCTGGGTTGTTCCCAGCTTCTGGCTAACACAAATAAGGCTGCTCTGAACATAGTGAAACACATACCCCTGTGGCATGGTGGGGCATCTTCTGGGTATATTCCCAAGAATGGTACTTCTCGGTCTTAAGGTAGGGCAATTTCCAATTTTCTGAGGAATCTCCAAATTGATTTCCAGAGTGGTTGTACAGTTTGCAATCCCACTAGCACTGGAGGTTGTTCCTCTTTCTCCACATGCTCGCCAACGTGTGTTGTCACCTGAGGTTTTGAACTTAGCCATTCTGCCTGGTGTAAGTTGGAATCTCAGGGTCATTTTGACTTGCGTTTCACAGATCATTAAGGGCTTTGAACATTTCTTTAGGTGCTTCTTAGCCATTTGAGATTCCTCTACTGTGAATTCTCAGTTTAGTTCTATCCACCATTTTTTGATTGGGTTGTTTGGTTTTTTGGTGGTTAGCTTCCTGAGTTCTTTGACAAAATATTTTCGATATTAGCCCTCTATCAGAGGAGGGGTTAGGGAAGTTATTTTCCAAATCTGTAGGATGCCAATTTGTCTTATTGACTATGTCCTTTGCTTTACAGAAACTTTCCAGTTTTATGAGGTTCCATTCATCAATTCTTGATCTTAGAGCATGAGCCACTGGAGTTCTGTTTCGGAAATTCCCGCCTGTGCCAATGAGTTCTAGGCTCTTTCCCACTTTCTCTTTTATTAGATTGGACTTGAGCTTTGTGCATGGTGACAAATATGGGTCTATTTTCATTTTTCTACAGACAGACAGCCAGGTAGACCAACACCATTTATTGAAGATGCTTTTATTTTCCATTGTATATTTTTGGCTTCTTTATCAAAGGTCAAGTGGGTCTTCAATTCTATTCCATTGATCAACCTGTTTGTCACTGTACCAATACCATAAATTTTTAATCACTATAGTAGAACTTAAGGTCAGGAATGGTGAATCCCCCAGCCATTCTTTTGTTAAGAATTGTTTTTGCTATTCTGAATATTTTGCCTTTCAGACAAAATTGAGAATTGTACTTTCCATGTCTTTGAAGAATTGTGTTGGGATTTTAAGGGGGATTGCAATGAATCTGTAGATTGCCTTTGGTAGGGTGACCATTTTTATTATGTTAATTCTGCCAATCTATGAGCATAGGAGATTTCTCCATTTTGGAAGGGAGAAGAAAGCAAATGCAAGGGGGAAGAGAGGGAGGGATAGAGGAGGGAAAGAGGATGGAGGTACACTGAGAAGGGAACATGATCTGGTATTGAGTCGGAGAAAAGGACTGAAGCCCAGAGGGCAAGCAGAAAGAATGGAAAAAGGCCACCTTAGGAGGAAGGAGGTTGGGAGGATCAACAGAATGTACCAGAGACCTGGGAAGTAAGAGATTCTCAGGACTCAAAGGGAGGAGAACCCTAGATGAAATGCCTACAGTAGGAAGAGAGAACTTGTTGAGCCCACCTCCAGCAGAAAGACAGAGTGTCAAGTGAGGGATGGGGTTGCTATCCCACAGTCAAAACTCTGACCCATATTTTTCCTGTCTAAGTAAAATGCAGGGATGGAAATGGAGAAAAACCTGAGGAAAAGAAGTTCCAGCCACAGTCCCAAACGGGGATCCAGCTCCAGGGGAGGTCCCAACACCCAACTCCGTTACTGAGGCTATGTGTTGCTCACAAAAAGATACCTATGATGACTGCACTCCAAAAGACCAAACAAGTAACTGGAGGAGTCAGATACAGGTATGTGCACCCAACCAATGAACAGAAACTGCTAACCGCTCTGGCTGAATTAGGGAAAAACTGAAGGAAGTTGAGGAGGAGGGTGACCCTGTAGGAGGACCAGCTGTCTCAATTAACCTAGACCCCCGAGATCTCTCAGACACTGGATCACCAACCAAGCAGCATACACCAACCCATATACAGCAGAAACCTTGTGTGTCTGTGTTCAGTCAGAGAAGATAGATCTAACTCTCAAGAGACTGGAAGCCCCAGGAAGTTTAGAAGTCTCGTGGGGTGGAAGGGGTGAGTGGGGAAGGGACATCCTCTTGGAGACAGGAGGATTGGGGAGGAGGTTTGGGATTTGAAATAGTTGGAGGATGGACTGGGCAGGGAATAAAAGATGGAGTATAAAAATAAATTCTAAAAACTGGATATAAAAAAGAAAATAGTCCCAAATAATATAAAATATCTTGGTGTGACTTTAACCAAGCAAGTAAAAGATCTGTATGACAAGAACTTCAAGTCTCTAAAGAAAGAAATTTAGGAAGATCTCAGAAAATGGAAAGATCTTCTATGCTCATGGATTGGCAGAATTAATATAGTAAAGATGGCCATTTTGCCAAAAGCAATCTACAGATTCAATGCAATCCTCATCAAAATTCCTACTCAATTCTTAATAGAGATAGAAAGAGCAATTTGCAAATACAAAAACCCAGGATAACAAAAACTATACTCAACAATAAAAGAACTTCAGGGGGACTAACCATCCCTGACTTCAAGCAGTATTACAGAGCAATAGTCATAAAAACTGTATGGTATTGATACAGAGACAGGCAGAAACAAATGGAACAAAATTGAAGACCCAGAAGTGAACCAACACACCAATGGTCACTTGTTCTTTGACAAAGGAGAGAAAAAACCATCCGATGGAAAAAAGATAACATTTTCAACAAATGGTGCTGGTTCAACCGGAGGTCAGCATGTAGAAGAATGCAGATCGATCCATTCTTATCACCCTGTACAAAGCTTAAGTACAAGTGAGTCAAGGACCTCCACATCAAACCAGATACACTCAAACTAATAGAAGAAAAAGTGGGGAAGAGTCCAGAACACATGGGCACTGGGGATAATTTCCTGAACAAAAACACCAACACTTATGCTCTAAGATCAAGAATCGATAAATGGGATCTCATAAAACTCCAAAGCTTCTTTCTATAAGGCAAAAGACACTGTCATTAGGACAAAACAGCAACCAACAGATTGGGAAAAGATGTTTACCAATCCTACATCTGACAGAGGGCTAATATCCAAAATATACAAGGAACTCAAGAAGGTAGAAAACAGAGAGCCAAATACCCCTATTAAAAATGGGGTACAGAGCTAAACAAAACATTCTCAGCTGAGGATTATTCAATGGTCAAGAAGCACATAAGAAATGTTCCACATCCTTAGTCATCAGGAAAATGTAATTCAAAACAACCCTGAGATTCCACCTCACCCCAGTCAGAATGGCTATGTTAAAAAACTCAGTTGACTGCAGATGATGGCCAGGATATGGAGAAAGAGGAACACTCCTCTCTTGTTGGGGGGATTACAAACTGGTACAAACACTCTGGAAATCACTCTGGAGGTTCCTCAGAAAATTGGACATTCCACTACCTAAGGACCCAGCTATACCTCTCCTGGGCATATACCCAAATGATGCCCCAACATATAACAAAGACTCGTGCTGTACTATGTTCATAGCAGTCTTATTTATAATAGCCAGAAGCTAGAAAGAACCCAGATGCCCTTCAACAGATGAACAGATTGAAAAATGTGGTACATCTACACAATGGTATACTATTCAGCTATCAAAAACAATGACTTCATGAAATTCATAGGCAAATGGAATGAACTAGAGAATATCATCCTGAGTGTGGTAACTCAATCACAGAAAAACATATTTGGTATGTATTCAATGATAAGTGGATATTAGCTAAAAAGCTTGAATTACCCAAGATGCAATCCCCAGACCACAGGAAGCTCAAGAAGGATGACCAAAATGCAGATGCTCCCACTCCTTCTTAAAAGGGGGAAATATCCATAGGGTGGGATATGGAAGCAAAGTTTAGAGCAGCGACTCAAGGAATGGGCATTCAGAGCCTGACCCACATGTGGCCCATATATATATATACAGCCACGAAAACTAGATAAGATTGATGAAGCTAAAAAATGCATGCTGAAAGGGACCAGATATAGATCTCTCCTGAGAGACATATCCAGAGCATGTCCAATACAGAGGTCAATGCTAGCAGCAAACCACTGAACTGAGAACAGGACCCCCTTGGGGAAATTAAAGGAAGTATTAAAAGAGTTGAAGGAGCTTGCAACCCCATAAAAACAACAATGCCATCCAACCAGTCCAGGGACTAAACCACTACTGAAAGACTGACCCAGGGCTCCGACTGCACATATAGCAGAGAATAGACTTATTGGGGCACCAGTGGGAAGGGGAACACTTGATCCTGCCAAGGTTGGATCTACAGTTCAGGGGAATATGGGGGGGGCAGTAAGTAAGATGTATGGGGGGAATACCCGTATGTGGGAGGGGGAGGGGAGGTGATGGGAGCTTATTGACAGGAAACTGGGAAGGGTAATAATATTTGAAATGTAAGTAAAGAAATATATCTAATAAAAATTTAATAAATAGGAAAGAAAATAACCAAACAGACAATTTTATATGACTATGAGAAACAAATAAAATTAGGCATGAAAAGAGACAGTAATAACAAATTAAAACTTTTCTTTCTTTTTTTTCCTTTCTTTCTTTTTTGTTTAATATAATTGATGGTTTGTTTTGTATCTGTTCCCTTTATGGGGAAAAAGCATGAATAAAGGAAACGTGTGAAACTGATTTTCTCACACTATTTTGAAGTTGAAACTATGGAGTCTGATTCAGGCATGACTCCTCCTCCCCTTATGAATAATACCTAACAGCAGGGATTGAAAGTGGAGTTAGTCCCTTGCTGCCCCTATGCACTATGAAAAACAGTACCCTTCAGTACAAGAGAAGGCCTGGGTTACATAAAGCAATTTGCTGCCACCTTCCTCTGAAATAAACATCCTCAATGTCTATTCAAAATCAATATTTACCACAGAGAAATGACCACATGTTAGATTTCACAGTAGTCCATGATATACTGAAAAAGTAAATTGAGAAAGGCCTATTCCACCATGTCACTTTAGGGGGTATTTGAGAATACACTAGAAAAACAATGAGAAATTTAGGCCAATGTAATAAATTCTGCTGATTTGCACATCTATTCAACATATCGTGCTGGGCACTTATGCCATGAGAAATATGGTAATGAGATATAAGTTGTGTCTACAGAGGTCTCAGGGGTGTGCCTGACAGACTGACATACAACATATATTTGTCAGCATGTGTATTTTAAACAATTGTAGCTGATTTATATATTCATTGGATTGAAAAATTTTATCAACAAATTCGAAGTATGGAAGATGGCATAGCCATCTTTTGTGAAATTGCATCGTGGTGAGTACCTGTCAAATTCAATGAATTTTCATTTCTGCAGAGTTTAAAACGTTTAATTTTATGATAGATTATTCCATGAAAGAAGAAAGTGTCTTTCTTCATGTAATCTGAAGATTATAGATAAAATCTTAAATAAAATGCACATTCCTTTGTGGGCTAAAGATAATGGTTTTGACAAGTTGTTTTCTTAGTTCCTAACTGCTTACCAAGCCAGGCTTCTTCGTAATGTACAGCTGCAGAAATGTCTGCCTGCTATGCCTTCCTTCCACATGTGTTTGTTCAGATAGATGTCAGTGTCCTTTCCCTTTTTGTTCCCATAAAGCTGTGATACCAACCTTACTCTTCATTTTCTTTGCTGGGAGGGAAAGCTACCTTTAAATGGAAAACAAGATGAGGCAATTTCCTTCTATTTTAGCACTGAGAATTCTAACTAGAGTACAAAACAATAAAGCTTTATTCTTAATCCTCAGTAATTACTTCCCAATAACGTGTTAAAATGGTTAGAATAAACATGCTTTGCTGTGATGAATATATAATGTCTCCCACAGCTTCAAGAAAGTTTCTTCTCTGGTGGAATGATTTCAAAGGTTTTAAATTCCAGAATAAGAAAGGACATTGGATGTTTGTTTGTCAAGCATCCTTCTGGATTCAACGCCTTTCAAAAGAGGCTCATTATTTATCCACAAATGTTATTTAATGAACCTTGTAGCCTTCTGATGATTTTTCCATTTTCGCTCATCTCAGGGGTACACACAGCACAAAATATTTAGTTATTCCATAAATTGGTTAGTACTCCACAGCATGGTCTGCAATCCTTAGGATTTCTGACCATTTATGGATATCTCACAAGCTACTGACTAACACCATAGACACACAGATACCTGTGGTCACAGTGTCCTGATGATCCTAGACTGATCTGCCAAAGAGGACAACTACTATGAAGACGCCAATGAGTGTCTTGAGACATCTTTCCAGCTTAGAGGCAGTTGACTCTACCCCATTCAGGAATCAGATTGATTGAATAGAATCCCATTAGTATGGCTTTTCATTAAGTTGCATGGGCAAGCAATCAATGAGATCCTGCCCGTGGCCCCATTTGTTAAGAATAAAACCAAATAAGTGTTCAAGGTACTAGTGCTGTTCCCCAGAGCTACAGATTGTGCTGGAACACCTGTTCCCACCCAAATGAGCAAAATAGAGATTTGTCAGTTCCTTTCAACAACATAATGTGTTTCTTAATTGTGCCATCATCATGGGACTTTTCCTGGGGAAGTCTACTTGCTCCAGATACAGTGTTAATGACAGGACAAAGAAAGAAGTCGTGAAAGTGTAAGTTAGTGAATCAATGAGTCTACTGCAACTCCCTCTAGGAGCATGGGTGACTCAGAGTCAAATGCATCACCAATAAGCCCATCACACTATGAGTGATAACTCACAAAAGCTTTCTACTCAGAGATACATTCATGACTAGTCAATGATAGAGCTGGGTTTCTGAAACTCCTGTTCAGCTCACACTGAGTCACTAAGCTGTAGTTTCAGGAGGCATGTTACTTAACAGAGGCCTCTTGATGGACATCACTGAGAATGAAAAACTAGCACAATATGTCTACCTGCAGGAAATTGTCTCTGTGAAGAAATCTTGTGATTGTAAGTTTTCTAGGTATTTTCTCCACGAATTACTTTGAAAACACTTTAAAAGTCCATTTCCTGTAATGACAAAGTACAAAGCATGTACTATACATGAACATATATCATCACTTTAAATTAACTTATCCATAATTTCATCAAGTTGCTCCTGTAGACAGTGACAAAGTAGATATTTGCATCTGTGTCAATCCTGAACTTACTCTACACCAAGTTCATTTTCTCTGTGCCATCCATGCTATGGAAATATAATTATTAGTCAGGGGACATGGGCAAGAAATCAGGGTTTGCCCCTGACCCTCTCCTTGTTTATCCTGTATACCCACTCCTTGGAACGTACAAGAAAGCATAAATTACTTTTAGAAGCAGAAACACAAAGATTGAATTGGTGAGAGGACCATATCTTTATAGCTTCAATGCTCTATTTGCAGCATAAGTACATACTGTTTTAAATGCTAATCAAATCTGAGTAGAGTATAAAGTATTCTACAGCTCGGTCTATCTTTTCTTCATCCTCTTTGGCCTGAACATATGTACTGGAGTGTGTACAAGGTAAACGAGTACATACAGGGATTGCTCTTTGTTTTATTAGCTCAGTCCTCATGCCTATAATACTTCAGAGATTATGAACATAGCTGTCTAAATGGACTCCTCGTTGGCATTTTCTCTCCTTTATATTCATTCTCCATAAAATTACCAGGATGAACTTTCAAAAACATAAATAAATTGTGTTTTTCTGGGATTACTACCTTTCATTTTGGCCATTAAGTCTGAAAACTATCTGCTAGGTAGTCTAGCTTGCATTTCACCCTCCAGTGGTGTCTCATACATTCTCATAGACCGTGAATATCTGACCATGTGTCACAATTGCCTTACTGAATAGCTTTTCTACCCTTGAAAAAGAAGTTCATTATTCATTTTTTCTATTACTTAGAGTGATTCCTTTGTACTTCTGTGCTAGATCCTTTACTCCTTCCCACTGCTGATTGAGAACCTCTGGCATGCCATGATTAGGATATATAAATGGCTCTCATACTTACTGGGTACATCTAGACACGCTCAACAAGAGCAATAATGGGTGTTTTCGGAAGAGACTAATGTCAGGATATTATTTTAGTTCTTGACACCAGGTGTACAATTCTTTATATATGAGTTTTAAATTAAATTTTTCTTCAACTTTTGTCTTATGTCCATGTAACCCATCTCTTCTTTCATCTTGAACAGCTCAGCTGCCGTCTCTACTCATCCAGACTTGTTTATTGGCTAACCATGCTCAATTTCTAGTACGTGTTTATAGTATTGCTGTTATTCTGCAAAGCAATTTTCTTTCATTCTCATTCTTAAATAATCTTTTCTCCTCCTTTATACATATATATGTATATATATCCTATATAATACCATATATTTCTTGTTATTAGTTTTCTCTCTTTTATGAGTTAATAGAACCCATCCTATCATTTTTCAATATTGGATTCTCATTATAAAAGTGAATGCACTGTGAGGCATCATAGCACATGTTGAGTCAAATAGGGTTCCAAGTTCAAATCTCACCTTTCCTTTATTTGATGTGTTTATCTTCTAGTATTAGTGTGCTTGATTTCATGATCTTTTAGGTAAAAATAATTTGCTTTATAATGATTTTGGAGGAGTTCAACACCCTATGCTTAGTCAACAAGAATGCCTCATAAATTTTTCATAGTTTGGAGTTAATATTAATTTTAAGTAATACTTTATAAACAATTGTTAAAGTAAGAGAATATATTTTATTTTATCCCCTTAATTTTCTTCATTTTCTATGATCTTTAAAAGATCAAATTTCCTATTTAATCTAAGAAGATGTGGTACACTGCATAAATAAAAATCTGTCATTTTTATTCACAAGTTTCAATAAGATAATCTCCATATTAGAATATTTATATTACTTTCAAGAAATACTGTTAAACATAACACACTGTTTCAAAACCTAAAAAATTACAATTATTTGGCCACAGTCATTAGAAGTTTTACTTCACAGAACTTAAAATGGGACAGATTCCCTACAAATATAATGTAGATTATACTAACCAACAATGGGTATGAGCTCATAGAGAAGAAATATGATACAATATCATGCATATGATATTTTAGAAACTCAGTACAATCCTTCCTTTCTCAAATTTCCCCCCTGGGTTGACTTTGGTATAAATACTACCTGAACAGTTGCCTACTGTCTTAATCCAGATGATTCACAGTGTTCAGTCCAGTTAGTTTAATTATTCAAAACAAAATTATACAATAAATTACCTAGGTTTTTTGGAAGTGACAACCAGAGGAACTCAGACATCAGTATGATATTTTCCAGGAAGGATGCATAATTTTTGAAATGAAAAAGAGAGAAAGTAATAAAAATAGTGTTTGCTTAGACCATAACTAAATAAATGTTTTCCTTAATCCAAGACATTAGTCAAGATTAGTACTTTACCCATTACGAGAGCTACCTAAAGAGAAACTGGATATATGTACAAATAATTTCATTATATATAGATTTGCATAGCAAAACTCAGTACAAAAAAATCAAAAGAACAATATCAATCACTCTACCAAGTGGAACCTAAATTCAAATCTAATAAATTATCCTTAGAGTATTCAGTATGACTAAATTTCTCTGTAATTACTTCCAAAAACCCACAGATGTATCTTCATCAAGTGCACAGAGTCGCATAGGAGTTTTGTTATTCTAAAAGAAATTGTCCAATGAAAATTATCACAGACCATATTGCAGCTATTTCTCATCTACAGGGTCAAAGTTACTGACAAACTATGAGAAGTTTAATAT
Organism: Rattus norvegicus; assembly: GCF_021556685.1. Lineage (NCBI taxonomy): Eukaryota > Metazoa > Chordata > Mammalia > Rodentia > Muridae > Rattus > Rattus norvegicus. The sequence goes on along the minus strand of NC_141539.1, from coordinate 117,948,926 downwards.
CGTCTTTGGGCTTTTCTGCCAACAGTTGAATGACAAGTAATAAGATTCATCTCAACCCCAAAACAAGAATCACAGCCTCCTCCAACGTTTACTCCTCACCTGCTTAACCCGCTCTATTAAATGGAAGATTGCTCTTCCCTTTGGAGGAACAACAGAACAGCCCTTCATTACATCCTGGCAGTACACTGGAATTTCCATCACGATGGGTCAGCTGGATCATAAGAGCCATTGATGGATCTGTCAGTCAAGCAAAATTACAAAAATGAGTTCTAATTCTTTCTTCGTTCTAGAGGTCTCTTTGGTATTAAAGTTACTAAGTGGTTCTTCCTTCAGGTAAGAATTACCAGATTCTATCACTATGTACACACCTAGCCTCCAATAAAGTTTTGGCTTTAATTCATCCCAATCAATGCATCAGTGTTGAATGTTTACTTAAGTTGAAATTAGGCTGATAAAAGATTGCAAGGAAAACTCAAACACCAGATCAATGTAGCCATACATGCACATATATACATACACAATGAGTGTACATGGTTACCCCTTCCCTATGACTATCCTGTTCCACAAACAAGGTGTTAATTTTGCAGTCCTGCTACAGATCTCTCATAACAGAATGAAGTGTGTAACATAGGGATACATTTAATTTTTCCTAAATTGATAGTCGACTTTCAAAAGAAACTTGGGTTACTTATTTTTTTCCCAATATATTCTATTTGCTTACCTTTGAAGTTGCGACTGCACAGGTTAATAACAGAAATAGGTGCCACCTTTCAGGAGGGAAGCTGATTTCATTTTTAACTACTAAGCGATAGAATCTATACTGAATTTTGGTGGCCAGGATTTTGATTTTTGATATTCTAAAACTTGGTAGACCTTTTTTGATCATTCTCTTGACACCATATATTTCATCATATTGTTCATATTTCAATAGGTATATATTAAGAAAATTAAAATAAAGTTGAAATGAGAAAGCCAACTAACTAAATTATAATATTTCACAGTGTTGTTTCTACTACTATAGTTCATTGCTAGCAACTTAGAGGTAAAAGAGAAAAAAAAATCTGCCTTGTCCAAGGAGTCTGTGCAAGTTAGAGATTTATTGCTATGAAGAGACATCAAAACCAAACCACAGGAATTCCTATAGAGGGAAACATTCAGTTGGGGCTGGCTTACCATTTCAGAGGTCTCATCTATTATCAATATGGTGGGAGCATAGCAGCCTGCAGGCAGACATGGCACTGAGAGTTATACATCTGGATTAACAGGCAGCAGAAAGTAAATGACATACATTTTCTCTAATAAGGCCATGCCTATGCTAACAAGGTCACACCTCCTAATAGAACCACTCCTTAGAAGTCTAAGGAAGCCATTTTCTTTCAAAAGACTACCATGTCAAAATGAACACCTATGCAATGCTTCCATGGCAGAAAAGAAGTAGATCAAATAAAACATGAGTCAGATCAGATAGCAAGAAAGGTCACTCTTCAGTCCCTCCCACCTCCAGGGATGCTATTGGTCATACATGCTCCTGTGAGGAATAGTCTTGGAATATTTCAGAATATACTAATAATATCCTCATTTGCTCTATGACCATAGTACCCTGGATAGGCATGAGCTCTTGTGACCTCAGGAATGAAGGAGGGAAATTATCCCAAATTAATAGAATTTGGACTTTCTTGACTGTAGTCTTTTATTCATTGTCTATTGACTAAATGTTTGTAATTAATATTTATTAAAGAAAGCAATTCGTTTAGAATTGTACACAGATACAAGAGCTGATATGTATATATGTCTCTTGTCTTAGAACTCCTAGCATAATCCAATATAGTTATACTGTTTTTTTTGATATATTATTTATTTACATTTCAAAAGTTATCCCTTTCTGATTTTTCCCGCCAGAAAACCCCTGCCCCATTCCTGATCCCTCTGTTTCGATGAAGGTGCTACCCTACCCACCCACTCCCTCCTTCCTGCTCTGGAATTTCCCTACACTGAGGCATTCAATCTTCTCAATTTCTTGGAAGCAGGAGCAAACTACAGCACGCCACCAGAAGTTTTTGGTACTTTTCTCTCTATGGGCTCCCAACAAATGCAGCTCAATTGTGCAATGGAAAGCAGACCAATACCTGCATGTCAATAGCAAAGAATCTTCCATCAAGTCCTTTCATGTGCTGGCCTTAGCAGAACATCCCCTTTCCTGAGATGCTTCAATGAAATGCTCCTTCACGGGTATGCCTTAGCCTTTCACACCTTCACTATTTTTTGTCCACTTTCATGTGTTTGCCTTAGCACAACTCCATCTGACCTACTCTCCAAAGAACCCTTATGTTTCTAGTTCAACCTACAATTAACCCGTTAAAATTTATGTGCTAAAATAATCAAAATCATTTTTAAATTTTGGAGAAATTAGTCAATGAAGTTATTTGAGTCACTATGCTTTAGTCAATGTTTTTCAAAACAAAAGGTCAAGAAAAAAAATCTGGAAAGTACAAAACGGTTTGGAATTTTCTTGACAGGTGCCATACGAAATAATCTTTTCATTTCTTGTTGGAAGATTGATTCCTTTGACTGAATCTGTCCATATATAATATTTACTTATTTCTCATATATATTTATGTATTTATTTCTCTTCTTGATTCTGTGATATTTGTGTGTTAATAACTTTCATTTACACAAAGAACACTAATGCCGAAAATTTGCCATCCATGGTTATTGCTTAACATATATGTTCAAATATTTAGCACTTCATTTAATACTTCAGATTTATTCCAGAGGTAGGTTCTTCATCAATGAATAATTCTTGTTTATGAGCAAACATTTCTCTTATTAATATCTGTATGCTAAAGTGGGTTTACTGAAAAGTAGGTGTCACACGATAACCTTCACATATTTAAAGTGTAAATTCTGACATGTTTTGGCATTTGTATGCATCTCTAAAATGATAAATACAATCAGAATAAAATCAAGCAGTCACCTATAGCAATCTTTCTGTTGTTATTATATCTTTTTCCTTCCTCCCCCAAACTCTTAAGATTCATCAAGAGACAATAACTGGTCTGTGTGTACCATATATCCAAATTTTCCAGATTAGTAAGTAAACTAAATAAATACTACCTATTAACACTAAAAATAAGATTTCTTAATTCTTATAAAAATAGAAAATATGCCTATAAAGTTTTCTTTGAGTAAAAGTAAATAATATCTTCTTTCTTTTAGAATAGTGGAAAATTTTTTCATCTTTATTAAATTGGGTATTTCTTATTTACATTTCGATGTTATTCCCTTTCCCGGTTTCCGGGCCAACATCCCGCTAACCCCCTCTCCCCTTCTTTATGGGTGTTCCCTCCCCATCCTCCCCCCATTACTACCCCCCCTCAACAATCAAGTTCTGGGGGTTCAGTCTTGGCAGGACCAAGGGCTTCCCCTTCCACTGATGCTCTTACGAGGCTATTTATTGCTACCTATGAGGTTGGAGCCCAGGGTCAGTCCATGTATAATCTTTAGGTAGTGGCTTAGTCCCTGGAAGCTCTGGTTGGTTGGCATTGTTGTTCATATGGGGTCTCAAGCTTCTTCAAGCTCTTTCAATCCTTTCTCTGATTCCTTCAACGGGGGGTCCCGTTCTCAGTTCAGGGGTTTAATGCTGGCATTCGCCTATGTATTTGCTGTATTCTGGGTGTGTCTCTCAGGAGAGATCTACATCCGATTCCTGTCAGCCTGCACCTCTTTGTCAGTCATCTTATCTAGTTTGGTGGCTGTATATGTATGGGTCATATGTGGGGCAGGCTCTGAATGGGTGTTCCTTCTGCCTCTGTTCTAAACTTTGCCTCCCTATTCCCTCCCAAGGGTATTCTTGTTCCCCTTTTAAAGAAGGAGTGAAGAATTTGCATTTTGGTTATCCTTCTTGAGTTTCATGTATTCTGTGCATCTGGGGTAATTCGAGCATTTGGGAAACATTTTAAAGACATCTATAGCATTGAATCAAGAAACTATAATAACTATGTTTGAATATTATTTCTTTCAGATCAGGACTATGTGGCCACAAGCAAACAGTTTTTCTTTTGTTTTGTTTTGCTTTGTTTTGCTTTGATTGTTTGTTTTTAAAAGTGGAAAAAGCCTAGTTACAAGTGCCTTCTTCTACTCAAAGTATAAACAGGCAGAGAAAGAAATTAGGGAAACACCCTTCAGAATATTCACAAATGATATAAGATACTTTGGTGTGACTCTAACCAATCAAGTGAAAGATCCATAAGACCATAACTTCAAGAAAGTTCAATAAACTGAGGAAAGAAATTGAAGACGATCTCAGAAGATGAAAAGATCTCCCATCCTCATGGATTGGCAGGATTAATATAGTAAAAATGGCCATCTTGCCTAAAACAATCTACAGATACAATGCAATCCCCATCAAAATTCCAACTCAATTCTTTATAGATTTAGAAAGAGCAATTTGCTAATTCATTAGTAATATAAAAAAAACCAGAATAGAAAAAAACTATTCTCAACAATAAAAGAATGTCTGAGGGAAACAGCCATCCCTGACCTCAAACTGTATTACAGTGCAAGCATGATTAAAACTGTATGGTATTCGTACAGAGATAGGAAGGTAGATTAATGGAATAGAAATGAAGACCCAGAAATGAACTCACATACCTATGGTCATTTGATCTTTGACAAAGAACCTAAAACTATCCAATGGAAAAAAGACAGCATTTTCAACAAATGGTGCTGGTTCAACTGGAGTTCAACATGTAGAAGAATGTAAATTGACCCATTCTTATCTCCTCATATAAAGTTTACGTCCAAGTGGATCAAGCACCTCCACATAAAGTCAGATACACTTTAAGTAATAGAAGAGTAAATACGGCAGAGCCTCAAGCATTTGGGCACAGGGAAAATTTTCCTGAACAGAATACAAATGGTTTATGCTCTAAAATCAACAATAGACAAAAGAGACCTCGTAAAATTGTAAAGCTGTTATAAGGCAAAGGACACTGTCAAATTTACAAAATGGCAACCAAAATTTTGGGAAAAGATCTTTACCAATCCTACATCTGATAGAGGGCTAATATCTAATATATACAAAGAACTCAAGAAGTTAGACTCCAGAGAGCCTAATAACCCTGTTAAAAATGGGGTACAGACTTAAACAAAGAATTCTCAGCTGAGGAATATCAAATGGCTGAGAACCACCTAAAGAAATGTTCAATATTCTTAGTCATCAAAAGAACCCTGAGATCCCACCTCACACCAGTCAGAATGGCTAAGATCAAAACCTCAGGTGACAGCACATGCTGGTAAGAATGAGGAGAAACAGGAAGATTCCTCCATTGTTGATGGAAATCAGTCTGGTGGTTACTCAGAAAATTGTACTACCTGAGAACCCAGCTCCTTGGCATATACCCAAAAGATGCTCCAAAATATATCAAGGGCACATATTCCACTATGTTCATAGCAGCCTTATTTATAATAGGCAGAATGTTGAACAAAACTAGATGTCCTTCAACAGAGGTATGGATACAGAAGATGTGGTACATATACACAATGGAGTATTTCTCAGCTATTAAAAACACTGCCTTTATGAAATTCTTAGGCAAATGGAAGGAACTAGAAAATATCTTCCTGGATGAGGTAACCCAGTCACCAAAGAACATAGATGGTATGCACTCACTGATAAGTTGATACTAGCCCAAAAGCTCAGAATACTCAAGATATCATTCACAGACCACATGATGCTCTAGAAGAAGGAAAACCAAAATGTGGATGCTTCAGTACTTCTTAGAAGGGGGAGCAAAATACTCACAGGAAGAAGTAGGGAGACAAAGTGTGGAGTAGAGACTGAAGGAAAGGCCACCCAGAGACTATCTCACTTGGGGATCTATCCCATATATAGTCACCAAACCCAGGCACTATTGCAGATGCCAAGAAGTGCATGCTGACAGGAGCCTGATATGGCTGTCTCCTGAGAGGCACTTCTAGAACCTGACAAATACAGTAGTAAGTGCTCCCATCCAACCATTAGACTGAGTACAGGTTCCCCAATGGAGTAGTTAGAGAAAGGACTGTAGGATCTAAAGAGGTTTGCAACCCCATAGGATGAACAACTATATCAACCAACCAGATACTCCAGAGTGTCCAGGGACTAAACCACCAAAAAAAGAATACACATGGAGAGACCCAGGGCTCCAGCCACATATGTAGCATAGGATGGCTTTGTAGGGCATCAATGGGAGAAGAGGCCCTTGGTACTGTGAAGGCTCTCTAGCTCAGTGTAGGAGAATGTGAGGGCAGGTAGGAAGGAGGGAGTGGATGGGTAGGTGGAGGAACACCCTCAAAGAAGCAGGGGAAAGGTGGATGGGATAGTGGGTTGCCTCAGGGGAAACTGGGAATGGTGGTAACACTTGAAATGTAAATAAATAATATGTCCAATAAATACCAAGAAAAAAGAAGTTAAAAATAAGAAAAAAATAAGTGGAAAGTAACTCGTCTGTTTTACGTACACATTGCGCACATCTTGGGTTCAGCTGGTAAATACCTACCTTCCTCTCAATGAGGAGATGTGAAGCTGAGCTTTCCCAAGCATTTGCTGTGCTTCTCTGTGCTTTTTACAAGTCACATCTCTGCTATTTATGAAATTAAAACATTGAAGTCTTCCACCTTTAAAAACGTACCAGTCAGATCAGAAATTTTAGAACTGGAATAATAACTTGAGTTGCTCTGATGTTTTTACCATTTCTGTGATGGTAGGACAAACATTTTGAAAGACTGAGTGCTGGCTAGCTGAGTAGAAAGAAAGAGAAACAAGAACAATGAGAAGAAGAGGAATAGATCCGCCCAGCAAAGTCTGTTGGAAGTCTCTCACAACTTGACAGTCATAAATTCTAATACAATTAACAAAATCTGTTTTGTGAGTTGCTTATATATAAATGGCATTCATCCCATATAAAGATATTTTATACCATAATGTTAAACCATTAGTGAATCATGCTGAAGATTTAAGCATGTCTGACCCAGCCTGGACTTTCCCAGATATAAACCTAAAGTTTCCCCAGAATCTTACAAAAAGACTAAAAGCAACATTTACAGTGAAAGACATGTTTTAACCTAATTATATAAACTTTGGGGCCAATGGTTTTACCATATCAAATTTTAATCCTATCTAAGGCACCTCAGGAATCACTCCATGATGTCATTTACAAAAAGGCTTGAAAATTATGTAAAATGATGATACTCAGAATATTTTTCAATGTGATTCCAGGAGATGCCAAAATCAATAGCTACGAATGAAGCCTATTAGCTCACACCTATATTTTGGTGTCTACTATCCTTCCCTTGAGAACCGCCTCTTGTCTTCTGATGATAGTGTTCAAGCCTATGCTAAAATCTCTTCTGAATAAATTCCAACCATGTCAGATAGGATCAGTATGAAATGCTTTTGTGAAGTACAGTTAAGAACCTCAGCTTCATCTGTGTAGAGGTCTCTGAGAATTCGGCTGCCTCTCTGTAGACTAACTTACTTTCCATCTCATCTCTTTCCTCCCTGTAACATAATGTGAGTGACACAAGCTGAAAAGTAAGATATTGATCTGAGTTTCTTCATTCATCCAAAACATAGGCCATAGCATTATGACATTGAAGGGCTGGTCAGAAAACACCTGAGTTATTGAACAACAAAAGAATTAAGGAGCAATAAATGAACAACTAAAGAATTCCAGACCAATCAATAAGACTAGTAAAGAGTCTTCCAGAACTTAGTGCTAAGAAATCTCCACCACTTTGTTTGTTAGTTTTGATTTTTGGCATTTTTTCTTTAAATAAAATAAAACTTACTATAGAGAATTGATACTATCTTTCTTTTTGCTCCTAAGTATCATCTTGTTGAATATATCCCACACATTTCTTTGTAAAGTCTCCTCCTGTGAACCTCGTATCATTTGCATATGGGGCCTGAGAATCTACAAGGTCAATGATATTTCTTGTAGGATTTTTTTTCTTCTGGCCATTGCATGTGGAGCACATTAGTAAAACCTACCTAATTCTCTTACACTGTGTTTTAATCTCTGGCTCTGCATATTGTTAAATAAGATTAAAATAAAAAGGTCGAAGAATGAATACCATGTGACAAGTATTATCTTAGTTTTCTACAAAGAATTCCAAACATTAGAACTGGGTGGTATAATGGAATAATGCAGTTCTTCAGGGGGTTTTAAAGATTGTTTTTATTTGATAAAAATGTAACAGATTATTTTTCAAGAAAAAGGAAACCAAGAGGGAGAATTAAAATTGGAAGACCATCTTGTGTCAGCATAACCTTAAAGATGCAAAAACACCATGCTAGTTTTAATTTCTACATCTGTGAAATGGAATTCAGACCTGCTAAATGAGAATTAAATGATCTCAGAAAGATAATGCTCCCATGCTGAAATGAATAGGCATATCCATGGTTTCACAAGACTTAAGATTGTTGCAAAGGAATAAAAACTATGAAAGAGAAAATTTCGAGAATGTTTCATTGTGGAATGTGATATAGGATTTTTTTATTGCAATTTATAAAATCTTCATATTTGATAGCTGCACACAATGATGGTATCAAAATAGTGCAAAATATATCCAGTCATTTAAATATCGTTATGGAAGACAATTGTGTACCATGGAATTTGTTCTAGCAGTGATCATTTGCAACATGATTACAAATTTAGCATTTAAGGATGACTGTGGAAATCAGGTTGTCCTTCATTTAATCTTATTAAATAATACAATTAATTACAAAATATAAAGTGAATTATGAATAAAAATGATCATGATAATCATCTTTCAATAGATAGGTTGATGGGAATGGGTAAGTAGAAATTTGGCATGAGAATCTACATATATTGATAAAGGGAATCACATTATATATGTGGAAATATTATGAATGATAATTAACTCTTAAAAAGGGTACTTCTTTTATAGATGTTAAAGATTACCACTACTCTAATTCCTACCAATGCTGTATGGCCATATTCCACTGAAAATAAGTGATATACAGAAACACATATATATATATACATATATATATATACATATATATACACATATATAGTAGTTATTTAAATAATGGACAGAATTTTCACTAACTTTAAGTTCTATTCAAAAAATTAGTTTTATGGATCATGAGATATTTCAACACCTGTCTTCTATATATCCAATACACTTTTTGTCTTAATGGTCCATCTTAAAAGAAAAACTATACTTCTACTGTTGAATAGATTTTTTGTATAACTCTTACAAAATGTTGCTTTCTGGAGTTTATTTAGAAAGCATTTTCCAGCTGGGCTCCATTTTCTTAGCAATACAATATTATTCTGTTGCTTCCATTCCCACCAGGTGTTTTTCTGTTTTTCCCTCTCTCTCTCTCTCTCTCTCTCTCTCTCTCTCTCTCTCTCTCTCTCTCTCTCTCTCTCTCTTCCTATCTTCATGTTTTAAAAGAATCCTAGTTAAATACTGGTTGTACACACACACATTTGGTAATTTGTTTTTGCTATTTTTAAGAGTGCCATGTCGATATATCAAGGGAATAGTACAAAAACTAGTTCGCAGTGTTTTTAGATGGTATTTTGTAAAAGTACAAAATACTACTTAAATGGTTTCTGAAGAAAAAGGCTGTTTAACAGACAGCTGGGCATAATTAAGCACTCTTTTCTCACTAAGCAATGTAGTGCCATACAGGAGGATGGGTATTGCAATTTCGTTTTATGTAAGAATCCTATGAGCCATTTATCCTTATCTGAAGCTCCATGACAAATAAGTTGTCTTACCTGTTCACTTTCTTATACAACTTTCTGTCTTAAAAGCCAGGTAAACAAACGTGTGCTATTAATAATCACATATAGAGCTTCTGTGAAGCCAGAGTGTTGGTATGATATGAACATAACTTATGCTTTGCAAAATCCATGGATAATTGGATGCACTTCACCTACTTAGGTTGGCCTAAAACAAAAATATCAGTCTTCAAAAGTGCCACCAGTCTGCCAGGCATGGGAATAATTGGAGAAGCTGAAGCAGTAGGTCTGTGAGTTTGAGTCTGCCCTGTGCTACAGCTTCAGATGTGCTGTCATTATGCATTTCTTTTCTAATAGGTATACCTTAATAAATGAGTCCTTTTCTTCTCATTTCTACTTTCTGACTTTGTTAGACATTTGATGCATCTAGCCATGTTTAATTGCCTAATAGAAATTGAGTTTTAAGTTACATAGCAATGAAAGATAAATTCTAATAATGACCTTAGAAATGAACTCATTTGAAATGTGTTCACGATGTTCTGCTTCAACTATTGTTCAACTACTAAAGGTTAGTGCTTTATCTCAGTGTCTGAATAAATTGTCATAACTCTTTTGGACCTGGTCAAACTAATGGCCTGGACAAAAGGAACGGGATTGTATAAAATAAGTAGATTGCATACCACCAGCCTTTCATATTAGAAAACATAATCTCTGTGAGATCACCATCTTGGAATAAGAATAAAAAAAAAAAAAGAATACACCAATGTCTTCCTTCTAATGTCCTTTATGATTGCAGTCAAACCTTTGTTGTTTAAATTTCACTCTGGTTCACACTTTGTATGCTAATATTGGAGAAGACAAATTTCCATTTAAGTCAGAGAGATCAAATGGGAATAGAAAGAGGCAGGAAAAGGGGTTGGGGATTTAGCTCAGTGGTAGAGCACTTGCCTAGCAAGCACAAGGTCCTGGGTTCGGTCCCCAGCTCCGAAAAAAAAAAAAAGAAATAAAAAAGGAAAGAGGCAGGAAAACTACAGCAATTTACAGACCTCTGAGAGTCCCTAAGGAAAAGAATAAAAGTAATGGAAACATGATATTCCCAAATACAACTGCTTGTTTAAGGAAACACTGCAATCCATACCATCCTAGCTTTTCCTGTTTTGGTTTCTGGTGCTGTAATAAACACCATGACCAAAACCCGATTATTTGGGTTAAAGATAACAGTCCATCATTGAGAGAAGCCTACTCAGGAGCTAAAGGCATAAATTGCTGGAAACAGAGGGAGTGATGAATGGTACATAGAAACTTGTTCCCCTCGCTTGCTCACCTTGTCTTCGTATATAGCCCAAGTTCAATGGCTTAAGAATGGCACTGCCTATGGGCAATCATGAAGTTATCCCATGAATATGACTGTAGGCCAAGTTGATGGTATGTTGAGACAGTTGAGAGATTGCCTTTTCCCTTTTAGGTCTAAGTTTGTCTCTAGTAGACATAAATTGAGCAGCACATTCCCCATCTGTGTGCACATAGTTCCCATGTTGAAGCTAGTAGCCTACTCTTCTGGGCTGAGAATAAATCATATGATTCAAAAAGCATAGATTGTGCAAAGAGAGGTCCACTGGTGCTCTTACTAGGATATTCATTGCTACCTATGAGGTCAGAGTCCACAGTCAGTCCATGTATAGTCTTTAGGTAGTGGCTTAGTCCCTGGAAGCTCTGGTTGCTTGGCATTGTTTTACATATGGGGTCTCAAGCCCCTTCAAGCTCTTCCAGTTCTTTCTCTGATTCCTTCAACGGGGGACCTATTCTCAGTTCAGTGGTTTGCTGCTGGCATTCGCCTATGTATTTGCTTTATTCTGGCTGTGTCTCTCAGGAGCGATCTACATCCGGCTCCTGTCGGCCTGCACTCGTTTGCTTCATCTATCTTGTCTAATTGGATGGCTGTATATGTATGGGCCACATGTGGGGCAGGCTCTGAATGGGTGTTCCTTCTGTGTCTCTTTTAATCTTTGCCTCTCTATTCCCTGCCAAGGGTATTCTTGTTCCCCTTTTAAAGAAGGAGTGAAGCATTCACATTGTGGATCATCCATCTTGAGTTTCATTTGTTCTAGGCATCTAGGGTAATTCAAGCATTTGGGCTAATAGCCACTTATCAATGAGTGCATACCATGTGGGTTACTTCACTCAGGATGATATTTTCCAGTTCTGACCATGTGCCTATGGATTTCATAAAGTCATTGTTTTTGATAGCTGAGTAATATTCCATTGTGTAGATGTACCACATTTTCTGTATCCATTCCTCTGTTGAAGGGCATCTGGGTTCTTTCCCGCTTCTGGCTATTATAAATAAGGCTGAAATGAACATAGTGGAGCACGTGTCTTTTTTATATGTTGGGGCATCTTTTGGGTATATGCCCAAGAGAGGTATAGCTGGATCCTCAGGCAGTTCAATGTCCAATTTTCTGAGGAACCCCCAGACTGATTTCCAGAATGGTTGTAGCAGTCTGCAATCCCACCAACAATGGAGGAGTGTTCCTCATTCTCCGCATCCTCGCCAGCATCTGCAGTCATCTGAGTTTTTGATCTTAGCCATTCTCACTGGTGTGAGGTGAAATCTCAGTGTTGTTTTGATTTGCATTTCCCTTATGACTAAAGATGTTGAACATTTCTTTAGGTGTTTCTCAGCTATTCGGCATTCCTCAGCTGTGAATTCTTTGTTTAGCTCTGAATGCCATTTTTTAATAGGGTTATTTGTCTCCCTGCAGTCTAACTTCTTGAGTTCTTTGTATATTTTGGATATAAGGCCTCTATCTGTTGTAGGATTGGTAAAGATCTTTTCCCAATCTGTTGGTTGCTGTTTTGTCCTAACCACAGTGTCCTTTGCCTTACAGAAGCTTTGCAATTTTATGAGATCCCATTTGTCGATTCTTGATCTTAGCCCATAAGCCATTGGTGTTTTGTTCAGGAAATTTTTTCCAGTGCCCATGTGTTCCAGATGCCTCCCTAGTTTTTCTTCTATTAGTTTGAGTGTGTCTGGTTTGATGTGGAGGTCCTTGATCCACTTGGACTTAAGCTTTGTACAGGGTGATAAGCATGGATCGATCTGCATTCTTCTACATGTTGCCCTCCAGTTGAACCAGCACCATTTGCTGAAAATGCTGTCTTTTTTCCATTTGATGGTTTTGGCTCCTTTGTCAAAAATCAAGTGCCCATAGGTGTGTGGGTTCATTTCTCGGTCTTCGATTCTGTTCCATTGGTCTATCTGTCTGTCTCTGTACCAATACCATGCAGTTTTTATCACTATTGCTCTGTAATACTGCTTGAGTTCAGGGATAGTGATTCCCCCTGAAGTCCTTTTATTGTTGAGGATAGTTGTAGCTATCCTGGGTTTTTTGTTATTCCACATGAATTTGCAAATTTTTCTGTCTAACTCTTTGAAGAATTGGATTGGTATTTTGATGGGGATTGCATTGAATCTGTAGATCGCTTTTGGTAAAATGGCCATTTTTACTATATTAATCCTGCCAATCCATGAGCATGGGAGATCTTTCCATCTTCTGAGGTCTGCTTCAATTTCTTTCTTCAGTGTCTTGAAGTTCTTATTGTACATATCTTTTACTTGCTTGGTTAAAGTCACACCGAGGTACTTTATATTATTTGGGTCTATTATGAAGGGTGTCGTTTCCCTAATTTCTTTCTTGGCTTGTTTCTCTTTTGTGTAGAGGAAGACTACTGATTTATTTGAGTTAATTTTATACCCAGCCACTTTGCTGAAGTTGTTTATCAGCTTTAGTAGTTCTCTGTTGGAACTTTTGGGATCACTTAAATATACTATCATATCATCTGCAAATAGTGATATTTTGACTTCTTCTTTTCCGATCTGTATCCCCTTGACCTCCTTTTGTTGTCTGATTGCTCTGGCTAGAACTTCAAGAACTATATTGAATAAGTAGGGAGAGAGTGGGCAGCCTTGTCTAGTCCCTGATTTTAGTGGGATTGCTTCAAGTTTCTCTCCATTTAGTTTAATGTTAGCAACTGGTTTGCTGTATATGGCTTTTACTATGTTTAGGTATGGGCTTTGAATTCCTATTCTTTCCAGGACTTTTATCATGAAGGGGTGTTGAATTTTGTCAAATGCTTTCTCAGAATCTAATGAAATGATCATGTGGTTTTGTTCTTTCAGTTTGTTTATATAATGGATCACGTTGATGGTTTTCCATATATTAAACCATCCCTGCATGCCTGGGATGAAGCCTACTTGATCATGGTGGATGATTGTTTTGATGTGCTCTTGGATTCGGTTTGCCAGAATTTCATTGAGTATTTTTGCGTCGATATTCATAAGGGAAATTGGTCTGAAGTTCTCTTTCTTTGTTGGGTCTTTGTGTGGTTTAGGTATAAGAGTAATTGTGGCTTCATAGACGGAATTCAGTAGGGCTCCATCTGTTTCAATTTTGTGGAATAGTTTGGATAATATTGGTATGAGGTCTTCTATGAAGGTCTGATAGAATTCTGCACTAAACCCGTCTGGACCTGGGCTCTTTTTGGATGGGAGACCTTTAATGACTGCTTCTATTTCCTTAGGAGTTATGTGGTTGTTTAACTGGTTTATCTGTTCCTGATTTAAATTCGGTACCTGGTATCTGTCTAGGAAATTGTCCATTTCCTGAAGATTTTCAAGTTTTGTTGAATATAGGCTTTTATAGTAAGATCTGATGATTTTTTGAATTTCCTCTGAATCTTTAGTTATGTCTCCCTTTTCATTTCTGATTTTGTTAATTTGGACGCACTCTCTGTGTCCTCTCGTTAGTCTGGCTAAGGGTTTATCTATCTTGTTGATTTTCTCAAAGAACCAACTTTTGCTTCTGTTGATTCTTTCTATGCTCCTTTTTGTTTCTACTTGGTTGATTTCAGTTCTGAATTTGATTATTTCCTGCCTTCTACTCCTCCTGGGTGTATTTGCTCTTTTTTGTTCTAGAGCTTTTAGGTGTGCTGCCAAGCTGCTGACATATGCTCTTTCCTGTTTCTTTCTGCAGGCACTGAGTGCTATGAGTTTTCCTCTTAGCACAGCTTTCATTGTGTCCGATAAGTTTGGGTATGTTGTACCTTCATTTTCATTAAATTCTAGAAAGTCTTTAATTTCTTTCCTTATTTCTTCCTTGACCAGGTTATCATTGAGTAGAGCATTGTTCACTTTCCACCTATATGTGGGCATTCTTCCCTCATTGTTATTGAAGACCAGTTTTAGGCCGTGGTGGTCCGATAGCACGCATGGGATTATTTCTATCTTTCTGTACCTGTTGAGGCCCGTTTTTTGACCAATTATATGGTCACTTTTGGAGAAAGTACCATGAGGAGCTGAGAAGAAGGTATATCCTTTTGCTTTAGGATAGAATGTTCTATAAATATCTGTTAAGTCCATTTGGCTCATGACTTCTCTTAGTCTGCCTATGTCTCTGTTTAATTTCTGTTTCCATGATCTGTCCATTGATGAGAGTGGGGTGTTGAAATCTCCTACTATTATTGTGTGAGGTGCAATGTGTGTTTTGAGCTTTAGTAAGGTTTCTTTTACATATGTAGATGCCCTTGTATTTGGGGCATAGATATTTAGGATTGAGAGTTCATCTTGGTGGATTTTTCCTTTGATGAATATGAAGTGTACTTCCTTATCTTTTTTGATGACTTTTAGTTGAAAATTAATTTTATTTGATATTAGAATGGCTACTCCAGCCTTTCACTGTGAGGTAGTGTCTGTCTTTGTCTCTGAGGTGTGTTTCCTGTAGGCAGCAGAATGCAGGGTCCTCGTTGTGTATCCAGTTTGTTAATCTATGTCTTTTTATTGGGGAGTTGAGGCCATTGATGTTGAGAGATATTAAGGAATAGTGATTATTGCTTCCTGTTATATTCATATTTGGATGTGAGGTTATGTTTGTGTGCTTTTCTTCTCTTTGTTTTGTTGCCAAGACGATTAGTTTCTTTCTTCTTCTAGGGTATAGCTTGCCTCCTTATGTTGGGCTTTACCATTTATTATCCTTTGTAGTGCTGGATTTGTAGAAAGATATTGTGTAAATTTGGTTTTGTAATGGAATATCTTGGTTTCTCCATCTATGTTAATTGAGAGTTTTGCAGGATACAGTAACCTGGGCTGGCATTTGTGTTCTCTTAGGGTCTGTATGACATCTGTCCAGGATCTTCTGGCTTTCATAGTTTCTGGCAAAAAGTCTGGTGTGATTCTGATAGGTCTGCCTTTATATGTTACTTGACATTTTTTCCCTTACTGCTTTTAATATTCTTTCTTTATTTTGTGTGTTTGTTGTTTTGACTATTATGTGACGGGAGGTGTTTCTTCTCTGGTCCAATCTATTTGGAGTTCCGTAGGCTTCTTGTATGCCTATTGGTATCTCTTTTTTTGGTTAGGGAAGTTTTCTTCTATGATTTTGTTTAAGATATTTACTGGTCCTTTGAGTTGGCAGTCTTCACTCTCTTCTATACCTATTATCCTTAGGTTTGATCTTCTCATTGAGTCCTGGATTTCCCGTATGTTTTGGACCAATAGCTTTTTCAGCTTTACATTATCTTTGACAGTTAAGTTGATGATTTCTATGGAATCTTCTGCTCCTGAGATTCTCTCTTCCATCTCTTGTATTCTGTTGGTGAAGCTCATATCTACAGCTCCTTGTCTCTTCTTTTGGTTTTCTATATCCAGGGTTGCTTCCATGTGTTCTTTCTTGATTGCTTCTATTTCCATTTTTTATTCCTTCAACTGTTTGATTGTGTTTTCCTGGAATTCTTTCAGGGATTTTTGTGACTCCTCTCTATGGGCTTCTACTTGTTTATTTTTTCCTGAGATTCTTTCAGGGATTTTTGTGACTCCTCTCTATGGGCTTCTACTTGTTTATTTATGTTTTCCTTAAATTCTTTCACGGATTTTTGTGATTCCTCTCTGTAGGCTTCTACTTGTTCTCTAAGGGAGTTCTTCACATCTTTCTTGATGTCCTCCAGCATCATGATCAAATATGATTTTGAAACTAGATCTTGCTGTTCTGGTGTGTTTGGGTATTCCTTGTTTGCTTTGGTGGGAGAATTGGGCTCCGATGATGCCATGTATTCTTGGTTTCTGTTGCTTGGGTTCCTGGGCTTACCTCTCGCCATCAGATTATCTCTAGTTTTACTTTGTTCTGCTATTTCTGACAGTGGCTAGACTATCCTATAAGCCTGTGTGTCAGGAGTGCTGTAGACCTGTTTTCCTGTTTTCTTTCAGCCAGTTATGGGGACAGAGTGTTCTGCTTTCGGGCGTGTAGTTTTTCCTCTCTACAGGTCTTCAGCTGTTCCTGTGGGCCTGTGTCTTGAGTTCACCAGGCAGGTCACTTGCAGCAGAAAAGTTGGTCTTACCTGTGGTCCCGAGGCTCAAGTTTGCTCGTGGGGTGCTGCCTACGAGCTCTCCATGGCAGCAGCAACCAGGAAGATCTGCGCCGCCCTTTCCAGGAGCTTCTGTTCACCAGGGTTCCAGATGGCGTTTGGTGTTTTCCTCTGGCGTCAGAGATGTGTGCAGAGTGCAGTCTCTTCTGGTTTCCCAGGCGTGTCTGCCTCTCTGAAGGTTTAGCTCTCCCTCCCACGGGATTTGGCACATTATTTTTATTTACTCAAATTCTCTCCCTGAAGAAATAAGATTTATAGGATATTTATCTGTTTGATTAATCTCTATTCCCAAATTCCTCTATCAGAGCCACCACTGTTGTTTGTTGTTTCCTAGAAAGCATGTTCTTTTTATATTTATACTCAAGATGATAAGTTCCTTTTTAAATTTTATATCTTTTTAATAATTTTGTTTTTTAGATATTTATATTTTTATATTTCTAATTTTATTCTCTCCCCCTTCCTTATTCCTTCTCCCCTCCCCTTGTTTCTGTGAGGATAAATTCATTGAGAACACAGTATTTTGTGTTTGGAATTACCAATAATAAATTGATGATTCCAACAATGACTTCCAATTTTATTGTTTAGAGGATAAATAAACTATTTATCTGGGTGTATTTTATTTTTGACTAAATGTATACTTTATAAATAAATAATGATTTCTCACCTTAATATAGTAGTCTGAGAATTCAAAGACACAATGATTGAATTTAACTGTCAGGTATGAGATTAATATTTACATAGGAGAAATTCTGTTCTTGTGAGCAAAAGGTAAAGGGATAAAAGATCTCAGTGATGAATGTTGCTCATTGGCAAGAATTCCCAAGCATGAAGAAAAGACTTCTACATTTAGTCAACTCTTCAAGGCTTCCATTCTGTGTCCCGTTAAGTTTTTAATACTAAGTGCTGATTTTCAGAAGAGATGCATTCACACCATAGCATTGCACCTTTCTATTTCCCTTTCTGTCATTCATTCTCACAAGCTCTATTCAATCTAACTGGCATTGAAATTTGCTAACTCATTCCATTACAGACTTCGAGATCTATTTCCAGGGTCTTACCTAAATCACGAGTCACTGAGATGCTAGGCAATTTGCTTTTTATCTTTGGTCTGTGAAATTAAAAGGCACGTGCTTCTAACGTACAACGAAGCACAGTATGTACATTTATATTTCAAAAGTAAAAAAAATGGAAAGGTAAAAGGAACAATAAGTGCCTGGTAGGGTTACCACTCAATAGGACAAAAAAATTTAAATTTAAGCCTGGAAAATAATTTTTGTTGACACTATGTCATTGTGTCATCCCTAGGCATGGGATGGAGTTGTATCACCAATGCATTTTGAGATGTTACCCCCAAAATATATCCTAGGTAAAACTCATGTAACAACTCTCATAGACTAGATTTAGATACCTGGAGTTATATTTGGATGAATTTAAATTTTGGCTACATAGATATCAGGACAGGAATGGATAATACTCACATGATTCAGACCCTGTTTGAGTCTAGATGCTATACTCTTACTTCATGTAGCTGCTGGGCACTAAATTGTTAATAGACTTACTATGGTGACCCTTTTTGTGGTGAATATCTGCTTAGGCTCCAATTCTCTAAGATACCTTATGAATTATAGGTAGAGGGAGTCAGGTCATCAAGTTTACACTGAATATTTTCTGGAATATGACACTGTGTGTACTGATAACAATCAGCGACCTTCCCTCTGGAAGGGCCTCTAACATCTATATTATGCATGAGACTGCCAGTGCAGAAAGAGATCCTTGTTCTATAACATGGACTGTATGACATATTTTCCTTGTCTTGATGAATACCACGTGCTTCCTTTTATTAGCTTTAATCTTATCCATTGGTGTCTTAGCTAGGGTTTTATGGCTGTGAAGAAAAACCATCACAAAGGCAACTCTCATAAAGAAAAATAATTAATAGCTATGGCTATTTTACTTTTAAACATTTACAGTGTTAGAGGTTTAGTCCATTATCATCATGGTGGGAAGAATGACAGTGCCCAGGAAGACATGGTACTGGAGGGAGAGCCGAGAGAGCTACATTTTGATCCATAGGCAGCAGAAGCAGACTGGGTGTCACACTGTGTATAGCATTAGCATAGGAGTCCTCAAAGCCCACTGCTACATTGACATATTTCCTCCAATGAGGCTACACCTACAACAAGAAGGCCGTAACACCTAAAAGTGCCACTCCCTATAAGCCAAGCATTAAAACAAAGAAGCTTATTGAACACATTCATAGTCAAGCCACTACATTTGGCCTCTGGGCCATACGTTGGATTTTCTTTCAGAAAAACCATTCCAGATATTTATACCCTATTTTCTTTTAATTATAAATTATTTGTTCAAATTGTTTTTCTTTTCCTGAACCTTACTATAAGCAACTAGTGAACGCTCCATGACAGTCCAGACCCAGTGCTGTTATAGATTTCTTCTAGTGAATGCCCTCTTCCTTCAACGTAAGTTTTTCCTTCACAAATTCCTAGGTCCTGAGTATGATTCTTCCAGCTTGTGTGCTCCTTTAGGACAAGGACAGAGTTTTCATTTTACAGAATTGTGTTGTTCTGTCTAGGGTCTTCTACTGCCACTGGTATTGTGGACACAGTATTTGAGGGAAATAATGTGTTTTCTATAATTCTCTTCTGATTGTTTACACAAGACAACTTTTCTTTAGCATTCTTTTCCCACTTAGCTCTATTTTTATCCCCTAGCAAGATCTGAAACTATTTCACCATTGTAGATGTCTATTTCATATGTATCACTCTCACAGCTACTGCACTTTGATCCATTTTGTACTATTATATAGGAATACAAAACTAGGAAACTTCTGAAGATCTAATATTTCCTTCATATTTATAGAGTTTATAAAATCCAAGATGAAGACATAATAGAATTGTTTGTTTTGAGACAACCTGCCTTCCCTGGATGGACAATGTTAGATATTTCCATGGAGCAAGACAACCAGATTCTTATAAGCCTCTCTTATAAGAATCTGATTACCTCATTATAACTCATCTCACATACCATGACATTAAAAATAACAATTTTAGAAAAACATCTTCAAAAAGAACTCTTAAATAATAATTATCTAAATACCTGATTGACATGTGATTGAGATTCTAAGAAGCAAGAAAATTTAGAAATAAGAAGAGCTGTGTATGTAACAAAATTCTATTTACAGAATATATAAAATGGGATGGGATAACAGTATGGATTAACAACAGCATATAAAAACAAATAATTTATTAATATTAAAATAAGAGAAATATATATATATATAAAGAGAGAGAGAATATTAACACAGATTAAGTCATGTCAAAAAATACTTAGTCTTCATAATGAGAGCATGCCCTCCTTAAAAGTTCAAACTTTTGTTATTTCATCTTCTCAAAAATTAATTGCACATTAAAGATAGACTTTGAGGTTGAACATAGATTCAAGGACAAATGTCTATAAAATAGGAGAAAGATTATTGGTATTATGAACCAGAAAGTATGCCGCTTGAATAATTGGAGGGGCTTTTAAATATTCTTCCGGTGTCTTTGTAGGATCATGTAACCTTTGCTAGCTGACTCTGAAGCTTATTTTAGAAGAGAGCAACTGTATACACAAGTACAATTTTATTTACTTTTGAAAGTATTCCAGATGTGTTCAAGCCTTGACTAAGATGAAAAAAGAGCCCCTCAATTAATCTTGCTTTGGTTCAGTCGACTTTTATAGCAATATTGCATCTTAAGATTGTCTGCTATTACAAACTTATTATTGTAAAGCTAGGGGGAGAGAGAAATGTCTTAACTATGCGATCAATAAATTACTGTTTTGGGATGATCAAAGTTTACATGCTTATGATTTAAAAATTCTTGCTCTCAAAAAAGGGATGGAATAGAAAATATCTTAAAATAACTTTCTAGATATAAATTATTTCAAGGGAAATAATCTAAAATTCATGCATATTGCTTCAAATAAATAATTCTCAGATTTATATACTAGAAAGACAGATATATAGATGGTTATAATTCATCCATATTTCTGTACATAGTTATGATGACTTATAAATCATCCATAAATGGAGTTATGAAATACTTATCAAAGGAAACATGCTGGTCTATATTGTATTACAGATTTCAAAAGATGTACAAATCCCCAATTGGCTCCAGATATCAGCATTGGACTATATTATTTTTATAATGCAGTATTCTTTAAAAGTCATGAACTGACAAGATAGCATGGCTGATGTCAAGTAACCATTGCCACTTCTGGATAATAACAGACATATTTCTCTGCTGTCTAACTACTCTGGATCTAATGAGTTATTTTGCTTGTCATCGTGTGGGAGGCCAAACAGGTACAAGGTACAGCTTGGAATTTCTATTTTCAAATATCACACTAATTTATTATTAGTCTCTGAAAAGAGCAACTCTCTCTAAGAGGAGATAGAATAAATTACTATGCCTAAGAAACACCACTGGTTACCCTAACATTGAATAAAAATTGAACAGTACAAAAATTCAGGCCAATTATGATATGTAATGCAAAATATGTACTAGAGGAACAATCTTCCAAGGGTATACAGGTTGCTGGAAAACAGAATTAAGCACTGCTATAAAGGACAGATATTAACAGTCTCCAGCAGGGAAAAAGGAATGGGAGTATGTCTTGCTCATTGATTATAGAACTACTTGTATTCCAGAACCACAGCCTCATTATATGGCATAAAGGTATTGCTCAAGTTAGGAAGTCTTTATAATGAGCATGTGTGTGTGTGCACGTGTGTACGTGTGTACGTGTGTGTGTGTGTGTGTGTGTGTGTGTGTGTCCTTCATCAGGCAGGATAACTTTGTCCCAGTGCAAATGTGTTTAATCTCTTTGTGTCTAAATAGCATAGGCTAGTATCCTGAGATTAAAGTGTTTCATCCAAGTGTGGTTGACTCTCCTCTCTCAATGATTCACAGCAGGAAAAACTCCTTTTACACAGCCTCTAAAATGTTGCCATTCAGTGAACTTCAAATTACAAGCCATAGTCTAAGAAGTAGATAACAAATGATGGCAACCTTTTAAAAGGCCCTAACAAGGGAAAAGATTTTTCAGGGTATTATTTGGATTATAAACATCCCTAGAGACTCATATGCTGAAGCCTTGGTCCCTAATTCACTGTTCAGTGAGGAGACAATGAAAACTTGAAGTGTGGCCAATATGACTATTGCCTTGCAGAGACTATGGGGATACTAGACACTTCTTGTCTATTCTTTTCGTTCCTGACTATGAGATGACCAGTGTCTTCTGACAAATGTCATGACTACAATGTTTCTCCATAGACTCCAAAGCAATAGTATCAACAAACCATGATCTGAAACCTCCAGTAATAAACCAAAAACTAAACTTCTCTCTAAATTGATGATCTTGGGTAGTTTATCATAGTAATAAGAAGATAATCTTAAATAAGAGAAAATCCTGAATTGATAAGGATTAAATTGACAAATTAAAATGGAACTAAAATAATAATAGAGGCCTTCAGATCACCAAGAGTAGGCAGTTTTGCTTTCATAAAATATCATCAGATATGTTACATTTATATCAATTTTCCTTCTAAACAGTAGAATCTGGAAATTCTGGTAAAATGGTTCTTTTGATAAAGGCATTTGATTGCCAAGTCCAATGACATAATTTTGTTCTTGGGGACCTATATATTAGAATTTAGGAGGGAGACAAACACAGGTTGTTCACCCAATATTTTCAGAAGCCTGAGTCTTGTCTATACATATTTGTTTTGAATGCATTAAAAATGAATGAGTGATACATATATGAAGTCTTGTATCTTAATAGAAGGAAGCTCCAGGAGCAAGGGTGAGTTGAATTTGAATGTCCTCCACAGGCTAATACCTTGAATGCATATTCCCTGGTAGGTAAGATCACACATGAAAGCTATGCAGTCTTTAGCTTGCTGGAATTAATTTATTAGAGGCATGCTTTTGAAAGGTTCAGTCTTTCTATGGCTTTCTGCATTTCTCTGGTCTACCATGATATGAACATTTTAGTTATGTTAGTTATCAGATTCCTGTCTCAAAGAATGTCATCCCTACTACACTGAACTGAGAACGACAAAGGCCATGAGGCATCATAAATCTTTCCTCCCATAATTTTTTCCCATCAGGTACTTTTCCACGGTGACGCTGAAATAACAAATGCACACATAGTGCTGTCATCCTTGGCATGGCTCACTAGTAATTTAGTTTCTCAAAATACGGAGTTACTGGCAGTATGAACTTGATGCTCATCGATCACTCAAAATTGATTGTTGGTCTGAATATCAAAGAAATATCGGGGAATCTTTTGATTCCTTCTGCCCAATGTTGCATCTGTTTGAAATATATTTGACAAACTGGAAATTTTCAGTTTTGAGTTCACATCTGGGGTATTTGGAAAATTATGTGGAATTAGACAGTGCTGTTTTATCTCATAGGAAGAAAAAATTTTCAATACTTACATGGTTGACATCAGAAAAATGAAATGAACAGACCCATGTATAATCATGGCTATGTTCTTATCATCATCATCATCATCATCATCCTCATCACCACCACCACCACCACCACCACCACCACCACCACCATCATCATCACTATTAACACCAATGTCAAATCTTCCTTCCCATCATCATCATTATTGCTAAGGCACTCCATGAGAAAACATGCCATGAGAACTCTATTGCAAGACTCGATATTTTGATTTTCTCAGTTTGTTAAATTTTGCAACCATAATATCAATTTTTTCAACACTAATTTCTTTTCTTGCTCCTTTATACCATAGCACCTCCACACCACCATAATCTTGACAAAATTTATTCGCAATTTGCACAGCCTTGAATAGAACCCAGGTTTTATATAGTCCCGCTAGTCATTCTGTCATAGGGCAAATTTAATCATTACATTCTAGGAATAAGGCCAAAAGAAAATTACTAAGAAGAAGATCCCAACAGGAGTGGAGTTTGCTTCTGGGAAAGAATCAAGTTTTAACTTGATGTGGTGCAAGGCACTATTTGAAACTACTTTGAGTTGTATAGCTGTCTTTCCAATGGTAATTAATTATTAACATGTTATGAGTTAAAAATTCTGTATGGATATTATGGAAAATTTTACCTCTATATCTGTGATTAATTCTTACAAAAGTCATCAAAATGCAGTCATATGAGGGACACTTGATGTCCAAATGCCTTTTTATGAGACATTTCAGTCCTTACTCTTCGATCCAGATCCTCTTTTGAGAATCTAAGAATAAATAGACTCCATCTGTAAAACACCTTGAAATTACTCTGAAATTCAAAGCCTTATGAAATCAAAGAAATCTCAAGTATATTCATTCTATCAATAATTTTGATTATTCTCTGAAATATAATGCAATGCCCTTAAGATTATAAAATTGGTTCATTTATCTTGAGGCTAAGAAATTAATGAGGTGATACTTGGCCAAGCAATTTCAATTCAGAGGCAGAGCCTAACAGTGTGATTCATAATTGTCATTATTGCTGCTTGTTGCATTTACCTTTCTAGGAATGATGAATCTGGTTTTGATTCACTATAGTTGCATTTAACTGTATGCTTGTGTTGAATCACTGGGACAGATATTGCCATATCATCTACATATCATTGAAGCCTTGCTATTTTATTGATCAAAGCATGGTATAATTCTAAATGCTTTTAACAATTTTCATGTGGAATTACTCCATAATTAATTTTTATTAGTTGCAGTTATTGAGGCAATACGGCAGTCACAATATTAAATTCTTTAAAATCAAATTCTCTTTTATGTTTAAAGCAACCCCATATTGTAGAGGTTATGCCTAGGAAATCATTAATTAATAATAACACTAGAATTTAAATCCAGGATCATTTTGATTCCTTCCTACCATTTGCTATAAATTGCTCAGACAATATTAGATCATCCATCCTTACAGATTATACACACTTAGCTCTAATTTGTATTTATATATATGTATATATTTGATTTCCGCATTATCACATTTGTATTTGTGACCTCTCTCTACTTTTATATTTACTCAATATATTTCTCATGATATTTGAAAATCCTCGATTTTCATTAAAATATGTAATTTTATTTAATTTTGATTTCAAAATTTCTAGAGACTTTTGTAGACAGCCAATAAAGGTTTTTTAGTCCCACTATACTATACTTTTCAGATGCTTTTTAGAAGGCAAACTGATGTGCATATGATACTATATTTGCAATACATACAAGTATATATTGCCTATCTGAATATTATTTTTACTTCATAATATTCTTATGAGTATATAGCAAACTTCATGAAGTGTCTTTAAATATAGCTGTTTATTAGTCCTTGGCCACCAGGAATGTAAGGTAGACCTTAAGAATAGATATATTTCTTTTTTAAATTTCATTTTTCTTGGATAATTTATGTAGGCTTAGAATAGAAACTGTATTTCTCAAAAAAAGTTCATAAAAGTTCTTCCTTTTAAAGAAATTGTGTTAAAATATTTCATTTTAGACTGAAGTTTGTTAAAGAGTACAGGTAAATTAATGTATATAATAACTGTCTTTTACTTACGTTTGCAGAGACATTTGTCAAGTAAAACTAAAATATCTCTTTTCTCTTTGCTCTCTCACCCAAGATACCTATCCTTCCATTACCATTTAATTCTAACCTCTTACTATGCTTCAAATTGTTAGACTTAATATAAAGCAAATGGCTAGTATCTTATTTACTCAGGCTACAAATGTAACATCAACTAAATTGGACATAAGGTCAAAAACTCATGTGATAGCACATCCAGGGTAGTTTGTAGAACCAAAGAACTCTCCTCCATTGCTGGAAGGAGTACAAACTTGTACAAATCTTTTGGAAACGAAGTTGACAGTTTCTTAGAAAACTAGGAATAGTTCTACCTCAAGACCCAATGATACCACTCCTGGGAATATACCCAACTTGCTCAACTATGTTCATAGCAACTTTCTTTGTACTAGTCAGAAACTGGAAACAACCTAGCTATCCCACAACTGAGGAGTGGATAAAGAAAATGTGGTACGTCTACAAAATGGAATACTTCAGCTATGAAAATCAAAGACATCATAAATTTTAAAGGCAATGGATGGAACTTGAGAATATCAGGCTGAGCGAGGTGACCCAGACCTAAAAGGACACGCATGATATGTACTCACTTATACATGAATATTAACCATAAAATACAGGATACCCACACTACAATTCACAGATCCAAAGAAGCTAAACAAGAAGTAAGACAACCAAGGATGCTTAAATCTCACTAGAAAAGGATATAAAATAGTTGTAGAAGGCAGAGGGAGGGAGGGAAGTAGGGATGAGA
Source organism: Rattus norvegicus (assembly GCF_021556685.1). Lineage (NCBI taxonomy): Eukaryota > Metazoa > Chordata > Mammalia > Rodentia > Muridae > Rattus > Rattus norvegicus. The sequence continues at coordinate 117,922,378 of NC_141539.1, read as the reverse complement.
AAATATAGGAAGGGAAATAGTGGGGTTTGGGATCAGGTTAGGTAGAGACAGGAGAGAAACTCAGGTGGCCATGAAAATGAAGACATATCTACAAACTGAAGGGGATTGGGGTGGGAGGCATGTTGAGGAAATGCCACAGACCTGGATGGGGGAAGTGCTCAATAATCAATGGGGGGGGGTGACCTTAGAGGAGACTCACAGCATTGGCGATATGAAAACTGAAGAGACCATCTGCTATAGCAAAGCAGTAACCCCAGTGGAACAATAGGGGTACCTACTTACTCACAAAATTTTGGACCATAAATTTATCTTGTTTACAGGAAATGTAAGGACTAGGAATACATCAGAGAATGAGGGAATAGCCAAGTGATAACCAGCCCAACTAGAGACCAATTTCATGGGAAAGCACTATTTCTTTTTTTCCCCTCCATCTTTATTAACTTGGGTATTTCTTATTTACATTTCAATTATTATTCCCTTTCCAGGTTTCCAGGCCAACATTCCCCTAACCCCTCCCCCTCCCCTTCTATATGGGCTTCATCCTCCCCCCCTTACCGCCCTTCCCTCAACAATCACATTCACTGGCAGTTGAGTTTTGGCAGGATCAAGGGCTTCCCCTTTCGCTGGTGCTCTTACTAGGCTATTCATTGCTACCTATGCAGTTGGAGCCCAGAGTCAGTCCATGTATAGTCTTTGGGTAGTGGCTTAGTCTCTAGAAGCTCTGGTTGGTTGGCATTGTTGTTTATATGGGGTTTCAAGCCCCTTCAAGCTCTTTCAGTCCTTTCTCTGATTCCTTCAACAGGGGTCCCACTCTCAGTTCAGTGGTTTGCTGCTGGCATTCACCTATGTATTTGCCATATTCTGGCTGTGTCTCTCAGGAGAGATCTACATCCGTTTCCTGTCAGCCTGCACTTCTTTGCTTCATCCATCTTATCTAGTTTGGTGACTGTGTATGTATGGACCACATGTGGGGCAGGCTCTGAATGGGTGTTCTTTCAGCCTCTGTTCTAAACTTTGCCTCCCTATTCCCTCCCAAGGGTATTCTTGTTCCCCTTTTAAAGAAGGAGTGAAGCATCTGCATTTTGGTCATCCTTGAGTTTCATGTGTTCTGTGCATCTAGGGTAATTCAAGCATTTGGGTTAATATCCACTTATCAATGAGTGCAAACCATGTGTGTTTTTCTATGATTGGGTTACCTCACTCAGGATGATATTTTGTATCGGGTTTTTGTTAGGCCCCCTTTTTCTTATTGTATATCAATCATGAAGATAAACATATATCGTTTTGCCTGAGATTTATGAATAAACATAGATAATACACCTGAAACAACACACATAGGTGCTTGATAAATTCTTTTGAAGTCAATAAACTTATCATAAACATTTATAAATATATGCCTATGTGGTTGAGATATCTTTTGTAATTTTTCCTGATAGTAAATAAATACCAAATATTTTCATATGTACATCAAGGACCTACCCAAATGCTGCTCTTATGAGCTTTCAATTTATGCTTAACTAATTACATTCTTGCTGCTTGTGTTACAGTCTTGTATGAAGTCATGTGTATACTTCTTGTCAATTTTCAAAAGAGGGTGGCATAGTCTTTACTCAAAACAACATGGCATATTTGTGCAGAATATTTTTCATCCTCAAGAAGTCGTTCAACTAATTAACTTTTACAGCAAGTGAGCAAGGAAACACTTAAACAATATATGTGCATTGTTCAATACCAAAAGCAGACATTTTGCTTCTGTTAGAGGTCATGCAATTTGAGTAAACTCCAATGCCATGTATGCATTCATAAAAAATTAGAGTAGTGAATGGAACACTTTGGAATACAAGGGGGAAAACTACTTTCTTACTTTGTGAAAAAGCAAAAATTGTCCAACTAATGTACATTGTCATTAAGAGGCACGAACTCAATTCAATATTACCTTTATTTGGAAGACATCATGATGGTCTATTGAAAAAGTATAGTTGCATCATAAAAACCCTTTTTTCTTAAGGAAGAAAAACAGATTTTCCTCAGAAAAGTTGTCATTGTTAAATTATTCAGGCTCTACTGGATTTTTCAGCCTTCACAAATAGCTCTAGATAAGGCCAATGGGTCACAAAGGAAAGCTAAAAAGATGGTTGATTCACTTGTGAAGTATGTGAACTGCTTATACAGAGGACCATATCATGCTTCTCAGCATGCACATTCTATTGCTGACAATGTTATACATAGCATTGTCATACATACATACATACATACATACATACATACATACATACATAAATACATACATACATACTCTAGCTCCAGGAGAATGTGACACCCCCAAACTTCTATGTATACCTGTACTCCTCTGCAAATACATCCCTAGCATATACAGATAATTAGAAATAACAAAATAAATCTTGAAGAAAAGAGCAAAAAACCAATTTGAAGACAAAAAGACATTCATGTGAGTAGGAGACTATCAAAGGTCATAGAATACTTAAGCCAACAGAGGCCAGAAAACTATCAGAGAAACTCCAGATTTTGGTCTGATTGGTTTCTGTGCTGGAGCTCTTTCATGCATAGTAAGTAAGATACAAACAATCAGGATTGACAGTATCTAGTGTATTGCAATGCCTCTAGTTAAATTGAGAAGACTGATCTTCAGTGCAGGAACATAAATGACTAATGTCCTTGCTATGGTAAGAACTGAGGTTTATGTTTACCTTTAAGGCACAACAGCATCCAATATCCACTGTTCCTCTGATTCTCATAATCCCTTTGAAAGTGTAATACAACATGCTAGCTGTGGAATTATAGTCAATGAGAGGCATACAGTACAAAAGGAACAAATATAGAAGGTCTTTCGATAAATTTAGGATGAAACCATTTGTCTGGACATTCTTTTGACCCTCTAGAAGTCAGAAACTGGGGAAAACTCCCGCTGGCTTGATAAACAGGCAAGAATCATATTATTTTGTCAGGGATTAGTAAGGTAAAAAGAATTATTTTTATGAGACAGTCACTACAACAGTACAAAAAGTTTCAGTATATCTGAATAAGTATACGTTCTGAGTGATTTCTAACCCTCTGTACATTTCACTAAGGGGTTTTCCAGGTGAACGAAACTGTGGGTGGGGTTTTATTGCCTCTATCAGCAGCATCAGAGATAATGTTTCTACTTCAGATTCTCTTCTTGTTTATCATCTGCATCCTTCTGTCTTATTTATAACTTTTTATTTCCCAGAAAGAACAAAGAAACACTATCGGGCATCTGAATACTAAAAGCCTTTTTTTTTTCTATTTCCAATTCTGCTGAAGTGTTCTTCAGTTCTCAAGTTTTTCTTCTGAAAGTGTTATAACTAAAGTGAAACATGAGACTTCATTGCAGCAAACATTAAAGCAGTTTCTCCTGCAAATCAGAGAATCATAAAGATCCAAATCTTGTTATTCTGGAGCCATGAAGGAGAAGGGCGCTGAGAAGTCGGAACATTCTACCTGGCTATTTGGAATCAGACTTTAGACTAAAACTCTGAGGTGTGCTTGAGGAACACATTTGAAGTTTTATTGTCACTTAAACCTTATTGACCTTAAACTAGAGGGAACAGTGCTGGCGAGAGAGGAAACCTTTGAAAGACACCAAAGCATAGCAGATATAAAATGAACATTCTTATATCAAAGACAGGGCAGTCAAGATCCCAAACTGAAATGAGTTACAGCCTGGGCAAAGGCTCCAGATAATAAAGAGTTGAAAATGAATGAAGAATGCACTGAAACAAGGTTCCAAAATGAAATATTTCCAAATTAATGTTTAAGTTTGGGTTCCATATGACAAGATTTGTAATACTTTTGAATCAGCTTACAAAGAACAAGATAATAAAAAACAAACAAAATGGGAATGAAAATCACCTACCCACAAAAAGTATTTCATATCCTGAGTCTACTTACTAGATGATCATATTTCTTTCATTACTTTGTTTATACACTTTACATTCAGATCACAGTGCACCCTCCCACCTCTTCTCCCAGTTCCAGACACTTCTAATTGTATAAGAATAAATAAGCAAAGTGCATATGCTTCAGTCTTTCTTAGAAGGGGGAACAAAAACATTCATAGGAGGAGATATGGAGACAAAGTTTGGAACAGAGAATGATGGGATGGCCATTCAGAGCCTACCCACCTGGGGATCCAGCCCATATACATATAGCCAACAAACCCAGACAATATTGCTGATACCTAGAAGTGCATGCTGACAAGAGTCTGATATAGCTGTCTCCTGAGAGGCTCTGCCAGAACCTGACAAATACAGAGGCAGATGCTCACAGCCAACCATTGAATTGAGAACAGGGTCCCCATTGGAGGAGTTAGAAAAGGAATTGAAGGAGCCAAAGGGGTTTGCAACCCCATAAAAACAGGAATACAAACCAACCAAAGCTCTCAGGGACTAAACCATCATCCAAAGGGTACACATGAACAGAACCATGGCTCCAGCTGCATATGTAGCAGAGGATGGCCTTGTTGGGCATCAAAGGGAGGAGAAGCCACTAGTCTTGCCAAGGCTGCTCCCCACCCCATTGTAGGAAAATGTCAGGGTGGGGAGGCATGAAGGGGTCAATTGTTGGGTGGGGGAAAGGGGATAACATTTGAAATGTGGATTTAAAAAATCCAATAAAAAATAAAAGGAAGAGAGGCCAAGGGGGGAACAAAATAAGAATAAATGTCCTGGAAAGTAAATCATGGTTTCATAAATGATGAAAATTAACATCCTTCAGCAATACAGAAATAAAAATCAGGAAGGGTATTCAGTATTTAAGACTCTAGAATGTGTAAAATTAAAAGTTGTTAATATCTGTGGGATAATTTCAATTCTAAACATGCTCATATGCAACACAAATTAATGAATCTATTTTCTGAAAGATTCATTTAAGAATGTCCTCACTGTAGCCTACAACAAGGAATAGCTCAAATTTGCATCAACACAATATCAGAAAAAAAAGTTGTATGTTCATTATGATAGATTATGTGTGTGATGGTTTCTATATGCTTGGACCTGGGAGTGGTAACATTAGAAGGTCTGGCCTTGTTGGAGTAGGTGTGTCACTGTGGGCATGGGCTTAAGACCCTCACCCTAGCTGCCTGGCAGTCAGTCTTCCACTAGCAGCCTTCAGATGAAGATGTAGAACTCTAGGTTCCTCCTATGTCATGCCTTCCTGGTTGCTTCCATGTTTCTGCCTTGATGGTACTGGACTGAACCTCTGAACCTGTAAACCAGTCCCAAGTAAATGTTTTCCTTTATAAGACTTGCATTGGTCATGTCTGTTCACAGCAGTAAAACCCTAACTAAAACAATGCTATAGTAAACAAAATAAAACAACCAAACCAAACAAACAAACAAATTAAAAACCCTTTCAATATACAGAATATCATAGATATTCTGTGGCATAAAAGAACCCAGACAAATATTGTATACTGCCAAATTCCATTTATAGGCAATTAGAACTATCATTCATTAATAAAATAATAATAGGGTATGTTTGTAGTGTAAATTTTTCATCAGTGAAAAGAAAGAACACAGACAAGTGTTTCTAGCTACACAAGTACTTATTTTCACTGGAATGTAATGACACTGTGTAAGGAAATTCAAAATAAAGCAAAGTAGTGCAAAACAAGATCAAGAGCATGAAAACCCAGACCATGCCACCAAGTGCAATGTTTTTCATTTTGGTAATCATTCATTTTTAAATTATTAATACGCAACTGATAGCATGTTCTTATGCTAAAATGAAATATTACAGAGACCTCTATTCTTGCAAAATAGTGAAACTCTAATCACATTAAAAGAAAAGCAAGAGGAGAAGAGCACAGTTTTAAACTACTATGCATCCCTGGCCAATGATCAAGATCAGTGGTCCTTGATGAAAAAAACCAAAGCACTTTTGTAGTTGTTGTTTTTAGCCAACAAAAGTACCTTTCTGCTTTAATCCTTCCTAGGGCAGAATTATTTTTGTGCCAATGCTAGATATAATATATACATACATATAAACACCAAACACTGATATCAAGACAGAATTACACCTGACTTGACAATCAAATTGGATGTACTCATTTATTTACTTTTGTTTAACACATAGAAATTTAAGAGAAGGAATCATTGAATTTAGAATCCAACTTGACTGGGTTATAGAATAGCTAGGGAGTAGCACTGAGGGATCAGGTTGCAATGTTTCCAGAAGAAACAATGACATGTGAGCAGGGCCTCAAGGAAACGCAGGGGTGCAAAATGGCTCTCTTTTCTAGAAACATGGGAGAAGCTTCAGGTACCTTGGACATCTTATCTCTACTTGTTATAGTTTGAGCTATAAACTGTTCAAAAGCAGTTTCTGTTTCTCAGATTATTTTGATCTCAGACTAAGTATAGCACCATTATATGAACTTTCAGACTGTCGAGATATATGGCCAGGGAGTACCAGATTCTGAAGCTCATGGGCTGCCTGCCGTGGAGACATTTCCCTAATTCTCCCAGTGAATCAACCTTCCTGTATCTATAGGCATGGTCAGTTTGCTGTGCCTGTTCAGAAATTTTGACTGATACAGAATATATAGGTCAGATGGCATTAGAGAGAAGAGCAGAGTGAAGCCCTCAAGGCTTTGTGTAAGTTGTATGTTGTCAGATGCTGCTTCAGCCTTAAGCAAAAACAATGATCCAATCAGATCTGCAATTTGCATTTGGCTTACAGAGAGTGATGTAAATAACCTCTTACACACAAGGAAGAGAACAACTAGGAGAAAACTATAGAAACCAAACACTTGAGTGAGCAGAGCACTAGCAGCAGGTACTTAAAGTAGGAAATGATTACAAATAGCACAAACAAATATGAAGTAGTTACAAATACGAATATCAGAAAAAGAAAATATATACCGGAATCGAATAATTTTGACCCAGAGTACACAGAGTAAGAAAATGGGTAAGATACTTTTCTGGTTGTTGGTTAATCAACAACAGTAAAATTTTACAGATATTAAATCTTCGACTGTCCAACCAACTCTATGAAGAAATTGTGACTCTTAGTGCTGAGGCACAAGAAGTTAAAATCACTCAGGTGAAGTTATACAGTATGACGTGGCAGGACGAGGTCTCTTTACCTTGTCCTGCAACCCTGGTTACATAAAACAGCTGTCTCCAAATACATCCTAATATAAGAATGGGAAATCCCTGACATTCAACAATTGTAGGGATAAAACCAATATGACTCCTGTCCACTAAGGTGTTCTGTGATTCTGGACTTCACTATTTATAACAAGCATTTATGTAATTTGTGGTTAGTCAAGAATAAAGCAACATTGCAATTCAGAAGTGCTATTCTGACCTCAGAAACAAGGTGAAGTTAAAATCCTACAGCCTGGTAGAAAAAGAAACAAACAGGATAACAAAGCAGTATAATAATATAGTCTGTGCCACCTTCTGGTTGAAAGGCAGCTTCCACAGGAAAAAACATATCCAGTAGTGGAAATCTGCTTGATAACTAATAGTTCTTTGTAAACATTTATATTTATGAATTATAAGTGTCCTTTATAAACTTTATAAGAATAGTTATTTATAAAATCTGTAAACAAGATAATGCTAGAAAATAAGGAAGGTAGAAAATACCATGTAAGATTGCAAAGCAATGTAATGACCTAGTCTGTTCCATATTCTGGTTGAATGTAAAATTCATGTTCATGGGAAAAATACTCATCCAGTACTTAAAATCTGTCCAAGAACTAATAGTTGGAGAACTCACCTACCTATGAGTGAACCCATATTATTATGCCATATGTATATACTATCAAACTTCCTTCCAATTTTACATCTCTATGATTCTACAGAGTTCTTTCTTCAGAAACTCACAGCATATCAAAACAGATTAAGATGCTTGCAGCTAACCATCAGATTGAGCAGGTGTCTCCAATGGAGGAGTTAGAAACAGGACTGAAGGAGCTGAAAGGCTTTGTGACCCAATAGAAAGAACAACAATGTCAACCAATCAGACACCCCAGAGCTCCCAGAGGCTAAACCACCAACCAAAAGTACATGTAGGAGGATCTTTTGCTCCAACCACATATGTAGCAGAGGATAACATTGTCTGGCATCAATAAGAGGAGAAGACATTGATCCTGTAAAGGCTTTTTTTCCACAGTAAGGGAATGCCAACGTGTATATTTTCAGTGTTTAGCTTCCTCCCATGAGGTGGGATTCAGAATGGGCCAGTCATTGGTTAGCTATTCCCTCAAATATTTCATCCTTATCCCTCATATCTTGTTAGGCAGGGCAAATGAGATACTTGAAAAGTATCTTATTATTATGAATAAACATGCAAAAAATCTCCCATTCCTAAAAATGGAAGATACAGCCTCAGCATCTGAGATACAAAAGGAATGTAGCAGAACACCATTCAAGAATAAATTTTTTTGTAAAACTTTAATGACTTCCGTGATTGCCTTCAGTGACAGAAATTAGGCAAGGGCGTTTGTCTAAAGTGGGGAAGTTATTGAAGAGACCCTAAGAATTCTATTTCCTTGTGTAATCTGTCCAATGTTCAAAGAAACTTGCCCTGAGTTATCTGTGGGATGCTGCTCTATGATACAGAGATAAAATGACTCACACAAAACACTTCCACTTCACATACATTAAAAACTTTGTGTATGTTCTTTGATGTCATTAAAAAGATGCTGATACCAGCAACACTTGAAGGAACTCAATAGTCATCAAGAATCAAGGGACTAAGAAATGCTGATGTGTCAACTGAAATAAAGCAGTACAATGATTAGAACAAAGGAGATGGGGGTAAATATAAAAGTTTGAATGCCAATCAGGAGCAAAATACATGTAGATACACTCATTGGACATTTTTGCAAAGTGAAACTAAAACATCCAAAAATGTCCTCTAAGGTTATCAAGTTAAGAATTTGGTTACTTTCCATGAGTGATAGTTTAATGTGGAACAATATAGTTGATAAGGTGCTGAATGTTAGGTTTCTGGAGCTCCTTATAATATATAATGGACTGCATAGTTTATATTATATAGACACATGTATGAAATCAAAATCTGATTTTCAAGATGTCAACAGGATTATATTTGCTGAAGTCTTTTTCTTCTGTCTTTTACATGATTTCCTTCTCTCTCTATCCCCATCTTAATATCTTCTTCAAAGGAATCTAGTCATATTGTCTCAAGGCCTTCCTTATTCACCTATTATTAATTGTGTCTCTGATTAATCTGCGTCCAAATCAAAAACTTTTAAAGATTAAAAAAGTAAAAGGTCATGTGTATATGGATTCTCACAGAGGTTCTCACGATAGGCTTACAGGCATTTAGAAGTCAAGTTATGAGACTGCCAGAAGCAGAGCTCTGGTCCTCTGGGAAAGGAGGAAGCACTCTTAATGGCTGAACCACCTCTTTGTAACCCAACTTAAAAATTATTTAGTACTAAGAATAGATCAATTTGGCCTATAATAAAGATGAGAGGCACCAGATAACTTGAGTACCTAACCTATAGAACGAAATCACCACTCACCTACATAACCGTCATGATGCTAATTAGCCACCATCCTTGGCATACTTAATAAAAATAGTCATTTTACTCTCTTTCATTTTCAAACACAAAACTCTGATTGGCCCCTAGACTAGTACACACATAAAGAAAAGTGTTATAGACATCATAGCAAAATGTCATTCTTATAGGAGTGAGTGCTTAAGGACTGCAAACTCTGTCCAGGTACTCCCGCATGTCCTTCACAGTGATAACACATTCAAACTGCACAAAATCCCACCATCACTCCATCATTATCCATGATGAAATTCAGTCAAACTACCTAGAACAAAAGAGCCAGTAATAGGTATGCTAGGGTTTACATGCAGGAAACATAGCTCCCATGACAATAATTGAAATCATTATATTATTGACACTTGCAAATGCACCAAATGCCAAGTCACTAGGTTGTGAGAAGTATATAACAAATAAATTTAAGAAGAACTCATGAATTCAGGAGAGGGCGGTTGGAAGGACAGGGGAGGAGTTGGAGGGTTGAAGAGAATGGGTAGAAAGAATGTAAATACAGGGTATTCTTGTAAGAAATCTTCAAATTAAAATTAAGATTATGTTCATAATATGTTCTGTGCATGATAGAGAGGAGAGAGAGACAGAGAGAGGGAGGGAGGGAGGGAGAGAGGGAGAGAGAGAGAGAGAGAGAGAGAGAGAGAGAGAGAGAGAGGGAGAGAGAGAGAGAGAGATGTGTATGTCTGCCACTTCTTGGAGCACTGAGATTCAAGAGATTTTTTTTCTTTTTTTTTCTTTTTTATTTTTTTATTAACTTGAGTATTTCTTATATACATTTCAAGTGTTATTCCCTTTCCCGGTTTCCGGGCAAACATCCCCCTCCCCCCTCCCCTTCCTTATGGGTGTCCCCCTCCCAACCCTCCCCCCATTGCCGCCCTCCCCCCATAGTCTAGTTCACTGGGGGTTCAGTCTTAGCAGGACCCAGGGCTTCCCCTTCCACTGGTGCTCTTACTAGGATATTCATTGCTACCTATGGGGTCAGAGTCCAGGGTCAGTCCATGTATAGTATTTAGGTAGTGGCTTAGTCCCTGGAAGCTCTGGTTGCTTGACATTGTTGTACTTTTGGGGTCTCGAGCCCCTTCAAGCTCTTCCAGTTCTTTCTCTGATTCCTTCAACGGGGGACCTATTCTCAGTTCAGTGGTTTGCTGCTGGCATTCGCCTCTGTATTTGCTGTATTCTGGCTGTGTCTCTCAGGAGCAATCTTCATCCGGCTCCTGTCGGTCTGCACTACTTTGCTTCATCCATCTTGTCCAATTGGGTGGCTGTATATGTATGGGCCACATGTGGGGCAGGCTCTGAATGGGTGTTCCTTCAGTCTCTGTTTTAATCTTTGCCTCTCCCTTCCCAGCCAAGGGTATTCTTTTTCCTCATTTAAAGAAGGAGTGAAGCATTCACATTTTGATCATCCGTCTTGAGTTTCGTTTGTTCTAGGGATCTAGGGTAATTCAAGCATTTGGGCTAATAGCCACTTATCAATGAGTGCATACCATGTATGTCTTTCTGTGATTGGGTTAGCTCACTCAGGATGATATTTTCCAGTTCCAACCATTTGCCTACGAATTTCATAAAGTCGTTGTTTTTGATAGCTGAGTAATATTCCATTGTGTAGATGTACCACATTTTCTGTATCCATTCCTCTGTTGAAGGGCATCTGGGTTCTTTCCATTTTCTGGCTATTATAAATAAGGCTGCGATGAACATAGTGGAGCACGTGTCTCTTTTATATGTTGAGGCATCTTTTGGGTATATGCCCAAGAGAGGTATAGCTGGATCCTCAGGCAGTTCAATGTCCAATTTTCTGAGGAACCTCCAGACTGATTTCCAGAATGGTTTTACCAGTCTGCAATCCCACCAACAATGGAGGAGTGTTCCTCTTTCTCCACATCCTCGCCAGCATCTGCTGTCACCTGAGTTTTTGATCTTAGCCAATCGCACTGGTGTGAGGTGAAATCTCAGGGTTGTTTTGATTTGCATTTCCCTTATGACTAAAGATGTTGAACATTTCTTTAGGTGTTTCTCAGCCATTCGGCATTCCTCAGCTGTGAATTCTTTGTTTAGCTCTGAACCCCATTTTTTAATAGGGTTATTTGTTTCCCTGCGGTCTAACTTCTTGAGTTCTTTGTATATTTTGGATATAAGGCCTCTATCTGTTGTAGGATTGTTCAAGGTCTTTTCTCAATCTGTTGGTTGCCGTTTTGTCCTAACCACAGTGTCCTTTGCCTTACAGAAGCTTTGCAGTTTTATGAGTTCCCATTTGTCGATTCTTGATCTTAGAGCATAAGCCATTGGTGTTTTGTTCAGGAAATTTTTTCCAGTGCCCATGTGTTCCAGATGCTTCCCTAGTTTTTCTTCTATTAGTTTGAGTGTGTCTGGTTTGATGTGGAGGTCCTTGATCCACTTGGACTTAAGCTTTGTACAGGGTGATAGCATGGATCGATCTGCATTCTTCTACATGTTGCCCTCCAGTTGAACCAGCACCATTTGCTGAAAATGCTATCTTTTTTCCATTGGATGGTTTTGGCTCCTTTGTCAAAAATCAAGTGACCATAGGTGTGTGGGTTCATTTCTGGGTCTTCAATTCTATTCCATTGGTCTATCTGTCTGTCTCTGTACCAATACCATGCAGTTTTTATCACTATTGCTCTGTAATACTGCTTGAGTTCAGGGATAGTGATTCCCCCTGAAGTCCTTTTATTGTTGAGGATAGCTTTAGCTATCCTGGGTTTTTCGTTATTCCAGATGAATTTGCAAATTGTTCTGTCTAACTCTTTGAAGAATTGGATTGGTATTTTGATGGGGATTGCATTGAATCTGTAGATTGCTTTTGGTAAAATGGCCATTTTTACTAAATTAATCCTGCCAATCCATGAGCATGGGAGATCTTTCCATCTTCTGAGGTCTTCTCCAATTTCTTTCCTCAGTGTCTTGAAGTTCTTATTGTACAGATCTTTTACTTGCTTGGTTAAAGTCACACCGAGGTACTTTATATTATTTGGGTCTATTATGAAGGGTGTCGTTTCCCTAATTTCTTTCTCGGCTTGTTTCTCTTTTGTATAGAGGAAGGCAACTGATTTATTTGAGTTAATATTATACCCAGCCACTTTGCTGAAGTTGTTTATCAGCTTTAGTAGTTCTCTGTTGGAACTTTTGGGATCACTTAAATATACTATCATGTCATCTGCAAATAGTGATATTTTGACCTCTTCTTTTCCGATCTGTATCCTCTTGATCTCCTTTTGTTGTCTGATTGCTCTGGCTAGAACTTCAAGAACTATATTGAATAAGTAGGGAGAGAGTGGGCAGCCTTGTCTAGTCCCTGATTTTAGTGGGATTGCTTCAAGTTTCTCTCCATTTAGTTTAATGTTAGCAACTGGTTTGCTGTATATGGCTTTTACTATGTTTAGGTATGGGCCTGAGATTCAAGAGATTTAAAAGTCATCCAAGACTGTACCCAATTGCTTGAGTGGACTCATTCCTCAACACTGGTTTACTGTAACTTACACCATCATGTGGTTAAGAGTTTGAATTTCTTTTTTTTTTATTAACTTGAGTATTTCTTATATACATTTCGAGTGTTATTCCCTTACCCGGTTTCCGGGCAAACATCCCCCTAATCTCTCCCCCTCCCCTTCTTTATAGGTGTTCCCCTCCCCATCCTTCCCCCCTTATTGCCCTCCCCCCAACAATCTAGTTCACTGGGGGTTCAGTCTTAGCAGGACCAAGGGCTTCCCCTTCCACTGGTGCTCTTACTAGGATATTCATTGCTACCTATGAGGTCAGAGTCCACGGTCAGTCCATGTATAGTCTTTAGGTAGTGGCTTAGTCCCTGGAAGCTCTGGTTGCTTGGCATTGTTGTTCATAAGGGGTCTCGAGCCCCTTCAAGCTCTTCCAGTTCTTTCTCTGATTCCTTCAACGGGGGTCCTATTCTCAGTTCAGTGGTTTGCTGCTGGCATTCGCCTCTGTATTTGCTGTATTCTGGCTGTGTCTCTCAGGAGCGATCTACATCCGGCTCCTGTCGGCCTGTACTTCTTTGCTTCATCCATCTTGTGAGTTTGAATTTCTTATCAGAATTTTAGCATTCCAGTTTCAGTGCACAAGATGGAGACTTTTCTGTAATAGTAATCAGTAACTTTTTAAACTTTAAATTATTTAAAATAACTAAAAATTTAATTTTCTATGATAGTAACACTAGTGGATAACACTACTGCAAGCTGATATGCAGTGGAAGGGAAAGTTACTTTCTGAGATTTGAAGCAAAATACAGTAAATATGTTTGCCTGAAGGAATCTTGTGATTAAAGCCAAAAGGGGATTTGTTAAAATTCTAAAAAAAATAAACCTCACCCAGTTTTATTTCGGGTAACTCTGATTTGACAAAATTAGAAACAAAAATAAATTATTTCCTTTTTCTTTATAGAAACTGCAGGAGACACCAAAGACCATAACAGTTTGCCTGGTATGAGTAACATTTTCATTCACATCATAATTAGGGATTATTATTTAAATACCTAAATATTTATCCTTTAAATGAATTCTTCATACCAACATTAACACTTTTAAACTCTTCAAACAATAAAAATTTAACACCAAGCAGCTTTTGCAATTTTGTTATCTCACTTTAATTCACATTTAGATTAATTGAAGTTATTTATCTCTTATTGTATTATTATTACAATTAAAATTTTAAATGGAACTTGTTGTATTCCCTGCAACATACTAATACATTGTTATATAGAAAGATACCATGACCTGTTTGCAATAAAATTACAGTTTGACTTTCTACTACTGTTGAAATGTATAAATAACTTATGATGTCTTAGTAATACAGCCATCAAAATCATAACAACTAATATGTATGGTCTTGATCACACCTCTAGTAACAGCACTGTTAATGAACTATAACAACAATTTCACCTGTATTAAAATAGCCATGAGTGTTTACTCCCAGAAATTACTGTGAAGTACATTTTTCTTGCTTTTTTTAAAAAAATCTTATTACATTTTGTATGAGAGAAATTTCTTCCTTCAATATTACACAATTGTGATTGAAAATGCATACCTTAATCTCTTAATCTCTATTTTTCCAATATTATTTAAAGAACATGAAACATAGTTTGTAATAATTGAACAATCCAATATAAGTTGTATTGCCTCAAGAGAATTTGGAGTTACATATTAATATTCAATAGTGTAAAGTTAAGTTGAAATATGTGTCTATAAATTGTATCAAAAGATCTTAAATTAATACAGAGAACTTAAAGACTATAGCATATTCTAAAGGAGATACAGCCTATAACCAAAGCAGTACTGACATGTCTCTAGGGAAATGAGTGAAAAAGCACCTACCCTATCTACATAAAGAGATGTAGCACCCTATATCTTTTAGACCTTGTTTCAAAAAAATTTTGAGAAACTTTCTAAGGTTTGATTTTCATTTGCCTATAAATCTCATATTTCTGCTTTTAAAAGATCTGTTTTAACTATAAGTATTTGGGTTTTAAAAGGACTGTTAATTGATTTGGCATTCGGTGGTGATGATGGTGGCGATAGTCGTGATTGATTGAGGTGGTTACAGTGGAGAGGATAAAATCCAGGACAGAAAACAGCTCTGGAATGTAAAAATAATATATATAACTTCTAGTCTCCTAAAGTTCTCCATTAAAAAAAATAGTATGAATAAGATAGCCTGCATTGGAATTTTTAAATAGTACTTACCCACAGAAGATAGGACATTCCATTTAAATAAACAAATTAATAATAAACAATACTTTTTCTTTGGGCCAGTTTAGAACTTGAATATTTTAAGCCATAATTTCAAGGTATTGGTGATCTTTGAACAGAAAAATATAGGTAATCGAAAGCGTTACATCTGGCCCAACTTTTAATGGCAATAGAAGTAGATATTGAAGAAATGATACAAAAATGTAAGTTGCATTTATATTCAAAACACGATGAAAATAGTAGATGGGTTTTATTTGGTATTTTTGCATGGGCTTCTACAAGAGAACATTTTTTAAATTAGAGACAGAGATTAAAGGGAAATGATAGAGAAAGTAAGGAGAAAAAACAAAAGATTTAGAATGTAGAAACATTGTTTATGGAGAGGTCATAATTGATATTTGGGTACTGCATATAGTCATCAACTAATAGTCATTAATCTTATTATATCAGAGAACTTGATCTAGTACTGTGGTGACTGAAAGATAAATGAGCCTTGGCCTCTGCTGTTGATGAACTTGCATTCTACTCTGGGCTGTGAGTCACTCTGACTGCCAAATGATAACTGCATCTCTTATAGGGTTATCTTGGGGGGTGGGGATGGGCGAAATGATACTTATGACCTTGACTGGTGAAGAAAGGCTTTGTGGAGGAAATCATACTTACCATATATCATGAAAATATATGGAATATGTAGTCTACCATAAGGTACATAATATTTTATTAGTTTGAGAGCATTTTACTTAGGCATTACCAAAAGTTGAGGAACTGAGCAGGCAGACGTGTGTGCAAACTTTGGAAGAGCATGATGGGCTACCATAAGAAGACAGAGATATCAACAAGTAGGAATAGTCCTTTCATCCAAGGAGCTTTAAAGTTGGATTATATTTAACCTACTGACATCTTTATTTCTTTTTCCCCCATTTTTATTAAATTGGGTATTTCTTATTTACATTTCAAATGTTATTCCCTTTCCAAGTTTCCTGTCCATCAGCCCCCTAGTCCCTCCACCTCCCCTTCTATAAGGCTGTTCCCCTCCCCATCAACCCCCCTTCCAGACCCCTCAACAATCTCCTACGCTCGCATCCAACCTTGGCAGGACCAAGGGCTTCCCCTTCCACTGGTGTCCCAACAAGACTATTCTTTGCTACATATGCAGTTAGAGCCCAGGGTCAGTCCCTGTATAGTCTTTGGGTACTGGTTTAGAACCTGGAAGCTCTTATTGGTGGCCATCATTATTCTTGTGGGGTTGCAAGCCCCTTCAGCTCTTTCAGTTCTTTCCCTAATTCCTCCAATGGAGGTCATGTTCTCAGTTCAGTGGTTTGCTGCTAGCATTTGTCTCTGCATTTGACATGTTCTAGCTGTGTCTCTCAGGAGAGATCTATATCCGGTTTCTGTCAGCATGCACTTCTTAGCTTCACCCATCTTAACTAGTTTTGGTGCACATTCAGACCCATAAGCATATCATCTGTTGAAAACAATGGAGTTTCCATACATTGGTGGAATTATACTTGTTCTACTAAAAAGCTCGAAAAATTAAAACTAGTTTATCCTTGCACAATTTAGATTTAGAAAAATATGTACAAATTTGTGAAAACAAGAATTCACAACAAAGCAACACACATGGGGAAAATGTATAGAGGAGGGAGATTGCTTATCAGATGAGAACTGTGAAGAATCCGACTTTTAACATTTGCCTTAAAGCTCGAATTTATGAAGATGCAATCCACAGACCACAGGAAGCTCAAGGATGACCAAAATGCGGATACTCCCACTCCTTTTTAAAAGGGAAAAAATATAAATAGGAGGGGATATGGAAACAAAGTTTAGAGCAGTGACTGAAAGAACAACCATTCAGAGCCTGTCCCACATGTGACCCATGTGGCGGATATATATATATATATATATATATATATATATATATATATATATATATATATATATATCTCCACCAAAACTAGATAAGATTGATGAAGCTAAAAAATGCATGCTGAAAGGGACTGGATATAGATCCTGAGAGACACATAGAGCATATCCAATACAGATGTCAATGCTACCAACAAACCACTGAACTGAGAACAGGACTCCCTTGGGGGGAATTAGAGGAAGTATTGAAGGAGCTTGCAATCCCATAAGAACAACAATGCCAACCAAGCAGAGCTTCCAGGGACTAAACCACTACCGAAAGACTATACATGGACTGACCCAGGGCTCCAACTGCTTATGTAGCAGAGAATAGCCTTGTTGGGGCATCAGTGGAAGGGGAAGCCCTTGGTCCTGCCAAGGTTGGACCCCCAGTGTAGGGGATTGTCATGGGGGAGGTTGGTAAGGGAGGGTGGATTAGGAGGGGAACACCCTTATAAAAGAAGAGGAGGCAGAAGGGATAGAGGGCTTATGGACAGGAAATCGGGAAAAGAAATAACATTTGAAATGTAAATAAAGAAATATCCAATTAAAAAGGATTAAGAATAAATAAATAAATAAACAAATAAACAAACAAACAAATAAATAAATAAATAAATAAATCTCTTCTAAGTCCCCCTCCAAGGAGATCCCTGTATATAGCATAGACTCCTCTTTATCTAACCTCACTGAAGTCACAGATTTTAACTTGGTTATTATAATTTACCTGATGGCTAAATCCACTTAGAAGCAAATACAAACCATATTTACCTTTCTGTGTCTGCATTACCTCACTCAGGATAGTTTTTTTCTAGTTCTAACCATTTGCCTGTAAATTTATGGGCGTCATTTTTTTAATAGATGATTAATCCTCCATTCTGTAAGCTTACCAGATTTTTAAAACCTTTATTCTGTTAAGTGCCATCTAGCTCGTTTCCAGTTTCTGGCTACTATGAATAAAGCTGAAATTAATAGGGTTGAACAATTTTCTTTGTAGTAGGATAGAGTTTTCTGCAGAAATCTGCCTAAAAGTGGTATGGCTGGGTCCTAAGCTAGGATTCCCAACTTTCTGAGAAACTCCCATAAAGATTTTTGTAATGGCTATACAAGTTTGTCCTCCTATCGGAAATGGAGAAATGCTCTAATTCTATTTCTTCACTAGCATGAGCTGTCACTTGTATCATTGTTCTTAGTCATTTTGACAATTGTAATAGTATACAGAAGTAGTTTTGATTTATATTCCCTTGATGAGTAAGGAAGTTCAGCATCTTTTAAGAGTTTCTCAACCATTCAAGATTCCTCTATTGAGAATTTTTCTGTTGAAATTGGACTTTTTGGTTTTCTAGTATCTACTTTTCTGAGTTCTTTATATACTTTGGATATTAGTCCTTTATCAGATGTAGAATTGTTGAAAGTCTTTTCCCATTTTGTAAGCTACTGTTTTATTTGATTATGTCTTTGACTTTGTAGAAGCTTGCCATTTTCATGAGGCCACTGTTGATGATCTGTTAAGCAAGTGTTAAACTAAATGGAGAGAAACTTGAAGCAATCCCACTAAAATCAGGGACTAGACAAGGCTGCCCACTCTCTCCCAACTTATTAAATATAGTTCTCAAAGTCCTATCCAGAGGAATCAGACAATAAAAGGGGATCAAGGGATACAGATTGGAAAGGAAGAAGTCAAAATAATACTATTTGCAGATGATATGATACTATATTTAAGTGACCTCAAAAGTTCCACCAGAGAACTACTAATCCTGATAAACAACTTCAGCAAAGTGGCTGGATATAAAATTAACTCAAATAAATCAGTAGCCTTCCTCTACACAAAAGAGAAACAAACTGACAAAGAAATTAGGGAAACAACACCCTTCATAATAGACCCAAATAATATAAAATAACTCAGTGTGACTTTAACCAAGCAAGTGAAAGATCTATATAAGAACTTCAAGACTCTTAATAAAGAAATTGAAGATCTCAGAAGATGGAAAGATCTCCCATGCACATGGATTGGCAGGATTAAAAATGGCCATTTTACCAAATCTGATCTACAGATTCAATGCAATCCCCATCAAAATTCCAAACCAATTCTTCATAGAGTTAGACAGACAATTTGCAAATTCATCTGGAATAACAAAAAACACAGAATAGCTATAACTATCCTCAACAATAAAAGGAATTCCAGGGGAATCACTATCCCTGAACTCAAAGAGTATTACAGAGCAATAGTGATAAAAAACTGTATGGTATTGGTACAGAGACAGGCAGAGAGAACAGTGGAATAGAATTGAAAACCCAGAAATTAACCCACACACTTATGGTCACTTGATTTTTGACAGAGGAGCCAAAACCATCCAATGGAAAAAAGATAGCATTTTCAGCAAATGGTGCTGGTTCAACTGGAGGTCAGCATGTAGAAGAATGCAGATCAATCCATTCTTATCACCATGTATAAAGCTTAAGTCCAAGTGGATCAAGGACCTCCACATCAAACCAGACACACTCAAACTAATAGAAGAAAAAGTGGGGAAGCATCTCGAACACATTGGCACTGGAGAAAATTTCCTGAACAAAATACCAATGGCTTATGCTCTAAGATCAAGAATCTACAAATGGGATCTCATAAAGCTACAAAGCTTCTGTAAGGCAAAGGACACTGTGGTTAGGACAAAATGGAAACCAACAGATTGGGAAAAGATCTTTGCCAATCCTGCAACTGATAGAGGCCTTATATCAAAAATATACAAAGGACTCACAAAGTTAGACTGCAGGGAGACAAATAACCCTATTAAAAAATGGGGTTCAGAGCTAAACAAAGAATTCACAGCTGAGGAATGCCGAATGGCTGAGAAACACCTAGAGAAATGCTCAACATCTTTAGTCATAAGGGAAATGCAAATCAAAACAACCCTGAGATTCCACCTCACACCAGTGAGAATGGCTAAGATCAAAAACTCAGGTGACAGCAGATGCTGGCGACGATGTGGAGAAAGAGGAACACTTCTCCATTGTTGGTGTGATTGCAGACTGGTACAACCACTCTAGAAATCAGTCTGGAGGTTCCTCAGAAAAATGGACATTGCACTACCTGAGGACCCAGCTATACCTCTCTTGGGCATATACCCAAAAGATGCTCCAACATACAACAAAGACACATGCTCCACTATGTTCATAGCAGACTTATTTATGATAGCCAGAAGCTGGAAAGCACCCAGATGCCCTTCAACAGAGGAATGGATACAGAAAATGTGGTATACCTACACAATGGAATACTACTCCACTATCAAAAACAATGACTTTATGAAATTCATAGGCAAATGGATGGAACTGGAAAATATCATCTTGAGTGAGGTAACCTAATCACAGAGAAACACACATGGTATACACTCATTGATATGTGGATATTAGCCCAAATGCTCGAATTACCCTAGATGCACAGAATACATGAAACTCAAGAAGGACGACCAAAATGTGAATGCCTCACTCCTTCTTTAAAAGGGGAACATGAATGCCCTTGGGAGGGAATATGGAGGCAAGGTTCAGAACAGAGGCAGAAGGAACACCCATTCAAAGCCTGCCCCACACGTGGCCCATAAATAAACAGCCACCAAACTAGATAAAATGGATGAAGCAAAGAAGTGCAGGCTGACAGAAACAGGATGCTTATATCTCCTGAGAGACACAGCCAGAATATGGCAAATACATAGGTGAATGCCAGCAACAAACCACTGAACTGAGGACGGAACCCCCGTTGAAGGACTGAAAAACTTGAAAGACCCCATATGAACAACAATGCCAACCAACCAGAGCTTCCAGGGACTAAACCACTACCCAAAGACTATACATAGACTGACCCTGGGCTCCAAATTCATAGGTAGCAATGAGTAGCTTAGCAGGGGCCAGTGGAAGGGGAAGGCTTTGGCCCTGCCAAGGCTGGACCCCCAATGAAGGAGATTGTTGGGTGGAGGGCAGTAATGGGGGGGGGAGAATGGGGAGGGGCACAGCCAGTTAAAAGGGGAGGGGGAGGGGTTACGGAGTTGTTGGCCAGAAACCGGGTAAGAGAACATCTTTTAAAATGTAAATAAGAAATACCCAATTTAATAAAGATGGAAAATATAAAAAAAGAAATTGTTCTTCTGTGCCAATATATCTAAGACTATTTTTTTTTATTTTTCTTTTCTGTTAAGTTCAGTGTATCTGGTTTTATGTTCAGATCTTTGACCTACTTCGAATTCAATTTCCTGAAGGGTGAAAGTACAAATATATTTACATTCTTCTTTCAGACATCCAGCATAACAAATACCATTGGTGGAATATGCTGTCTTCATTTCAGTGCATATTTTTGGCTTCTTTATAAAAACGGGTATCTATATGTATAGATTAATATATGTGTCATCAATTGATTTTATTGATCAACCTAATTGAGTTTTTCATAATACCATGAGATTTTTAATACTATAGCTCAATACACCTTGAAATCCAGAATGATGGGGCATCTAGCAGTTCTTTTATTATTGGGACTGCCCTTCCAATGTATATAAATAACTATGTTGGAATTTTGATAGGGATTGCATTGAATCTATAAATTGATTTTGGTAGAATGGCCATTTTAAATATGTTAAACCTACCAATCCATGAGCATGGAAGTTTGTTTCATATTCTGATATCTTCTTCAATTTCTTCTACCAAAGACTAGAAGGTTTGACCATACAAGATCTTTCAGTTGTTTGGTTAGAGGCACACAATGCTATTTTAAGTTATCTGAGGCTATTGGCTTAAGTCCACTTCACAACATGGAACCCATGGTCAACACTGCTTGGGTAAAGAAAACGTAGACACTAGATATCACAGAAACCTATGGGTATAGCCAAACAATACTGGTCTAAATATATCAATAATATAATTCCTAATGGTATCGTATTTCACTCATAGGTGAGTACTTTATCCAGTCTTCAAAAGAGAGGCTTCCTCCAGAGGAAGATGGGAACAGATATTGAGGCTCATAGCTAGACATTGCTGATGTGGGGGTATAAATGGGATTCTGCAACAAATAATTTGATCCAGAGTTCAGGCAATCCTGCAAGAGAAAAGGCAGAAAGACTGCAAGCGCTTTATGGGACATAGGACACCATCTACATTAAATGGACATCTGAATCAACTAAGCAAGGTAAACATGAAAGACTAAAAGAAAGAAACAGAGAGCACCAGGTCCCATATGTATATGTTATAGTTACTGGCTTAGTATTATAATTAGATTCCTGACTGTGAGGAGTGGCTCTCTGACTCTTGTGAATTCTGTTAGGACTCTATTCTTCCTACTGCATTGCCATGTCCAACTTCAATATGATAGAGTTTACTTCATTTTGCATGTTTAATTTTTTCATGTTTGGTTGTCATCTCTTGGGATCCTCTTTTTTTTTTTTTTTTTTTGAATGCGAGACAGAAATGTAGTTGATCCAGAGAGGAAGGAAGGGAGGGAGGAACTGGGAGGAGAAGCTGGATGGAAAAATACGATCAGGACATACAGGATGAGAACAGAATATATTTTCAGTAAAGGAAAAATAAATAAAAAGCAACAACTAAAATAAAAGATTCGGCTCTGAGGAGATGGCTTAGTTGGCAAATATGAAGATTTGAGTTGCAGTTTCTAGAGCCCATATTAAAAATTACATTCTGGAGCACACATCTGTATCACAATGCTGGGCTGAGACAGAAAGAACCTGGAAGTAACTGACCAGTCAAACTGATTAAGTCTGTGAGCACTGTAGGTCTGCTGACACTTGTGTTAAAAATAAGATAAACAGAAACTTTGATCTCTGACCTCCATATGCACCCAGTATATCATCCTGTATACACAGCGATTCACCACACGAACATATACATGTATGACAAATACACACAGACACACACACACACACACACACACACACACACACACCCAGAGAGAGAGAGAGAGAGAGAGAGAGAGAGAGAGAGAGAGAGAGATACAGAGAGACTTGAACCAAGATTCTTCTATGCAATTGAAAACGTTTTGACGAGTTCCAAGTAAAATTATTATATTAGCAAGAGATGACTTGCTAATCACAATGAAAATAAGCATGCACTTTGGGATAGAAAGGAATCCATGTTTTAAAAATAAGTACTGGGCCATAAATTACATAACTGTTTTAGTTAAGTAGGTTAGAAATGTCATTTAATAATTTCGACTATTCATGAAAGTATACAATTCCAACCTTTATTGTTAAAAATAAAAATAGAAATTGGCCACTAGTGCACATAGACTCAAGGTATACTTTATAGATTCCATGTTGTTCTTGCATCCATATTGTATGTTTTTGTCCACCCACCCTCAAGAAAATATATCACATGTAGTGTCACATGTGAAAATCATGGTTCTCCATGCTATTCCATTTTCAGAACTTGCACATAATAAAAGGCTACAGAGTTTTGGTTCAGTAAATTGCTTTAGTTACTTAAAAGAAAATGCAAGCTCTAGGTGTTGTCTCAAGGAATTGAATACGTGCTAGAGATATAAATTCTTGACAGTAGAATTATGAAGTATTTACATCCTTTAAATACATTATTTTGATGTGTGGGAAAGTAAAGATAATGACTCCTTGAATCACGTTGTAGAAAGACGTTCTTTTTGTGTGTGCGTCATGTAATTTTATTCAACATGTTTATTTCATAGCTTTTATTTGCATTTCAAATGTTATCCCCTTTCCCGGTGTCCTGTCCTATCCCATATCCCCTTCCCCTGCTTCTATAAGTTGTTTCCCCACCCACCCATCCGCCTCTTCCTGCCTCCCTGCCCTGACATTCCCTTACACTGGGGATCCAGCCTTGGCAGGACCAAGGGCTTCTCCTCCCATTGGTGCCCAACAAGGCCATCCTCTGCTACATATGCAGCTGGAGCCATGGGTCTGTCCATGTGTACTCTTTGGATGGGGGTTTAGTCCCTGAGAGCTCTGGTTGGTTGGTACTGTTGTTCTAATTAGGTTGCAAACCCCTTCAGCTCCTTCAGTCCTTTCTCTAACTCCATGGAAAAACTTTCAACTCATGCTGGGACACAGTTCAGTGGCAGAGAATTTAGTGTGACCCAAGACCCTGGGTTCAAATTTAGTGCTGCAAACTCTAACAATAAAACATTTTGAAATTCTTAAGAACAATAGAATGATATTAATATATTGCAAATGATCCCTCCAAATAGGAAAACTATGTAGTTATAATTTAAAGAAAATGGTTATGTAGTCTTCTACCATATATTCAATCTTTAGGTTTACAGAGAAAAAGGGAAGCCAAAAAGGCCTGTACTTACTTATATTGCCTACACTAAAAGAGAGCAACAAACCACAAAACCAACCATATGAAAGATGCTGAAGGGATTAATTCTAGTACTAAAGGAGGAGCAGTAAATCCTGACTTTAGTCTATTTTTATATTTCATGAACAAAGGCTTATCTTAACTACTCCAATATGTTCCTAATGTTTATACTGAAACTGCAGAGAACATGGTCTTTCATTCATATGCCTTTGAAATTATAAAAATCATGTTTAAGGGCTACGAAAGAGAAAGTTAACTTGTAATTCCACAAGAGAAACCAAGGAAGCCATATAAAGTGTACTCACTAATCTGCAGGCTACACGCAGAAGTTGTTATTATCTTTCTCCTACTGAACGGACAGTGACAGTGGTTTTAGTTATTAAATAAAGTGTTTTAGAAAAGTGTTATCTACAAAACTCCATACTGAAGTTATTGAAAATGTAAGAAATTATGCACTACACAGTATTGAAATATCTCCTCCGCGTTTCAAAATAAAGCAGTTTCTAAGAGAGTTTTGCATCGTTAATGTTAACTTGGAAAGCAATTAGTGATGTGGGATATACAATAGTTTTAAAATATTTCTCCACCAAGCCTTTAAATAAATATGTTCTTTTCAAAGGAGAAGTTAAAGACTGAAATTACATGATCATCACGATGAATGCGGAACAAAAATAGGCTACTTCAAACTTTCAAAAGAACCCCCAGTCCAAGTGGGTAAAAGCTGAACATTTTATTTTTCAGGGCAAATGCCGTTATTTGGATTCATATGAAACTATGATATGTCAATAGCGGCTTTGCTCTTTACCTATTTAACTCAGTTTAATCACTTCTGGGAACTCAGAGCCTTTAAATCACTTAATGTGATTGTCCATTCTAAGACTTTTCAGTTCAATAGCATGAAGTATTGTTTTGATCGATGAGCCAGTAAAGGTGTTAGAAATTGGGATGCAGGCAGATTAACTTTTGCATTTATAAAATGAGAAGCTCTCTGACTCTGGAAAAGGAGAATTTAACAAAGCAGAAAGAGGTGCTATTTATAGATTTATTTCCCACGACCTGGTTTTGTAGACTTTTTTTTTCACAGAAAATTAGTGGAAAAGTTACTATATGATTCATCCTTTTAGAAAAGTCATGTGGGATGAATGCTAAATGAAATAAATAAATTATGAACCTATCTGTAAGCAGCTGCAGTTCAAGCACATTTCAATTAACTTCAGAGCCAATTTCTCTAACCTCATGTCATTAATAATGTTAAGATGTTCTGATTATAAACATAATACACAATAATTCAAAATTATAGATAAAATAAACATGAACAAAACAAACAAAAGTGGTCTACTATCTCTATTAATATCTAACTATTTGCAATTTCTAGCAGTCTTATACACATTTATGGGTTGAAATTATATTTTATCATGTAATGCTGATTGTTTTTTTAATTTTATTTTTCTTGGATATTTTATGTATTCACTTTTCAAATGTTATCCCTTCCCCCTTCTATACTCCTCCCTCCTCACCCTACGTCTATGAGATGCTTCCACTCCCACTCACCCACTCCAACCTCAATGCCCTGGCATTACCCTACATTGGGGAAACGATTCTTCACAGGACCAAGGGCTTTTCCTTCTATTGATGCTGGGCAATTCGTTTCTCTGCTACAAATGTGGTCCCTCCATGTGTACTCATTGGCTGGTGGTTTAGTCCCTGGGAGCTCTGTTGGGGTCTGATTGGTTGTTCTTCCTATGGGGTTGCAAACCCCTTCAGCTCCTTCAGTCTTTTCTCTAACTCCTCAATTGGGGACCGTCAACAGAAAATGTGGTACATTTACACAATGGATTACTACTCAGCTATTAAAAACAATGACTATATGAAATTCATAGGCAAGTGAATGGAACTAGAAAATATCATCCTGAATGAGGTAACACAGTCAAAAAAGAACACACATGGTATGCACTCATTGATAAATGGATATTAGCCCAAAAGCTGGGAATACCTAAGAAAAAAATTCATAGATCATATGAAGCCCAAGATGAAGGAAGACCAAAATGTGGATGCTCCATTCCCTTTCAGAAAGGAGAACAAAATACACATGGGAGGAAATACAGGGACAAAGACTGGAGCAGAGACTGAAGAAAAGGTCATCCAGAGACTGCCCCACCTGGGAATCCATCCCATAGCAGCCACCAAACCCAGTCTCTATTGCTGATGCCAAGAAGTGCTTGCTGACAGGAGCCAGATAAGGGTGCCAGAGCCTCACTGATACAGATGAGGATGCTTGCCACTAGCCATTGGACTGAACAAGGGAAACCCAATGGTAATTGCTTTTTAACAGATAGTAGTTTTCAAATTACATATACTTCATCACGAGTTCATCATTATGATACATTTTTGATAGTTCATATTTATTTTTATTATTTTAAAGATAAGAATCAAATTGTCATCACTCTATAAGTTATCTTTACTCTAGTGGTCAAACCACTAAAACATGTTAATGATGTATTGTGTATGTGTGCTTGTGTGAAGCAGTTAGTAATGTATTGTGTATGCATGTTTTTATTTTAAAAGATATGAAAATGAAAGTTTGATCAGATTATAATCATTGAGTCTCCAGTCCACAGTGACTGAGAAACTGATGTATTATATTTCGAAAGGAAGTATCAGATATTCTGTCTTTATCGCTCAGCTACTTTAGACATAAGATACAGGTCAGGGGTTGAAGGTTATATTAGGTTTACTGATAGTTAAGACTGGGAGTTGGAAAGATGGTTCAGTGGTTAATAGCACTAGCTGCCCTTCCAGAAAACCAGAGTTCCCTTTTTCAGTACTTAAATTGTTCTGCTCACATCTGAACTCCAGATCCAAGCACAGAAACCACACACACACACACACACACACACACACACACACACACACACACACACACACGCACACACACACACTTAAAAAGTAGTAGACTTTTATGGCTTCAAAGTTATTAATAATAATTATGGAACACTATGGGCCCCACACTCAATCTGCTGTGACTGATATCTAAGAAATCTCATGCAGGAAAACCAGTTGGTGAAAAGTCAGAGAGCTTCTGTTTAAATCAGGAACAGCTGGTTCCTAAGGGAAAGTTATGCAAATGGATATCTTGGGGTAATTATTATGAATTATAGCAAGTAATAATAATATAAATGCTCAGAAAATTTACATTATACATAAGAATTAGTAAGTATTTGGGTTAAATGTTGCATGCAATGGTTGGAACATGTATATTCACATAATATTTTCTATTTATAACTAAAATTTAACTACTTGTCAATACTGTACCTTTGAATCCTGTTACATCTCTGGGAGGACCATGGATGATAGAGTTCATGTTGGGATGTTCATGGAGCCTTTACACTCAACAGAGTGGAGATAAAAACTAATTGTGGGTGCCAGGGGAAGGACACAGTTGTAAATTCATTTAGAATTAACTGTGTTTGCTTTCGGCAAGGAGCATTCTCAGATCCTGGATACTGCAGTAATACCAAAAGAACTAGTTGGCACTTCTTAAATTCCATGATGATGTAAGGAAAAAGTCAACAATTATATCAGAAATAGATGTTGAGATGATTGAGCAAATTCGATGGAACTCAACATGTTAAATAAATGAGAGCTTCCTCTCCCTCAATTCCAACCTAGAGTCTGGGGACTAGTCAGTGTGGTGGGGTACGCGGTGGGAATTGTCATTGAAGAAGAAAATACAGCTAACTGAATCGACAGACTCCACAGAGGTCATACCTGAGGCTCGGAGGGTTCTCTCAAATGAAATCAATGTGCTGGCATGCTCAGAATTATGTGAAATGGACAACTTAAAACTTACTAAAAATGTATACAACGATCTTGAAATATAAGTGCTAAACAATGAATGGCAGGAATTACAAAAAGTAAGAAGAAATTATAAGTAAACCATATAAGGAAAGCTATAGTTACAAAATCTATTTCAGTATGCATATGTGGTGGGTTTCCTATTCAGAGTTCGTCATTTTTCAAAAATAATTGCTTTCACAGTGTATGCCACAACTGGGGTCAACAATATTGAAATGACTATGTTTGCACATTACAATTTCCCTGAGCCATGGTTCAGTCAGTTATTCTAACTATGTAAAAGAAAAAAATTTTGTTCAATAAATGGATGAGAATAGAAAAAATAAGCCTATTTTTTATATTTTTGGGATATTTACAGTATTATTTCCAACATTACTTGAACAAATAAGTATACACACACACACACACACACACACACACACACACACACACACACACTGATTCATTGCATGCACCAGAAACAAAACTACATACCATTACATTAGTTTCTCCATTTACGAATGATGAATTAAACCAATAGCCCCAAAAACACCAGGGAAACAAGAGATTTTTTTTCAGGTGGATAAAATATCAGAAAACACATCAGGTTAATTAGAAATCATTTTGTTTATTCTTGAATCGATTGCCGCCTAAAATTCCCTTGATAAAAGTGCCTCAAGCCCTTCCTCATTTCAGAATCACCTAAATCTCAGTTATTCTATACTGACCTGGCAGAATTTCCCATACATAATCAATAGCACCATAGTAAATACAAATTAAAACCGAAACAGAGTTTACATGATGTTAGATGTATACATTAAGAGAAGAATGAACATTGTCCAGATAATCAAGAAGGAATAGCATTTTAGAAGAAAGGACCAGAAATGACAGAGACACTATATTATGGGTAAAATTCTATGGTGAAAATCAAAATGCCCACTTTAATTGGATTGCAGGATGCATTGTTAGGCAAGTAAGAGATTCAAGATGACTTAAGGCCACTGAGTGAATGGCCATTGTAGTACAGCTACATATAAATACAACCTCAAATATAGTGTGTAGTCCACCGAAGATCCCAGGAGCGATATTCATATAAATAGTCATCTAAATATTTATTACTATTATTTTGCTATTGCCAGAAGCACTAGACATAGATAACCAGTAGCCCTTTTTCCTTATCTGGCTAATGTCTTGTTTGTTGAAAGCAATATTTTAAAAGGTTACATAACTACAGTAAGCACAATTAAGCACAAAATAAACTCTAAAACCTGCTTACTTGGACCATTTCCTTACCTGCTGGCCCCCAAGGACACTTAAGTTTGTGACTCTCAGTGAAGATGAATTACAACAGAAAGGTTTAGAGAGAGTCTCCACCACTTAATTGGCAGTGTGACCTTTGCAGCTTCCTCATTTATAAATGAGTAGAAAAACCACTGCCTACCTCATGGGGTGGCTTTGAAGATTAAATGATCCAGTAGACGTAAGTAGCGGTCCAGATGGTGGTATGTACCAAGCGCTTAGTCAACATTAATTATTGTTATTAACACAAAGATATCAGCTAGGATGTTTAAGAAAATAATTTACCCAAGTACCCTGAGCTCTTAGACCATATTGCAAAAACAGTAAGACAGACTAATTGTGGATGTATTTCTGAAATTATAACCAACATAGTTCTAGTTAGATACCAAAATTAGCCGAGATAAAAAGCATGTTAAAGTTTAAATTTTGTCGACTATCCAGTATCTGTGTGAGAGGAGTCTTAGGCGAACTGATCTATTCTAGAAGGTAAGTCTGCAGCCTGTTAAAGGTAGGACAATAAGAGCAGCTTTCTGACTCTGCACAAGGATGCCTATGTGTAATATGAGGAATTTATCATTTGAATATGAAAGCTGTACGTGTATTTGGGTTGAATTCTTTCTAGGTTAATGAAGTCTTGTGAAAATTAAAACCTATATCATAGCAAACACACTCTCTAATACCATTCTGATATTAATGATGCAAACAACTAGGGGTTCAGAACCTATGAAAGACGGACTTCTAAGAGTAGGCCTTCACCCCTCTCTACATGTTCTACCAACGATGACTCACAAAACATAGTACACTGTTTGCCATGCTCTACACTCTCTAAGAAACATGAGGATATAAAAATCATTCCATGTTCTATTTACTTATTAAATTTTTAGACCTTGAAATTTTATTTTCCATTCATTCATTTATTTATTCATTTCATATCCCAGTATCTGCCCCTCTTCTCAGTCCCCCTTATACACAGTTTACCCTCCCTTCCCCTTCTCTAAGAACGGGAGCCCCCAACACCATCCCCCAGGGTATCACCTAAACCTGGCACATGAAGTCACTGCAGGACTAGGCATATCCTCTCTGACTGAATAAAGTCAAGGCAGTTCAGTCAGGGAAACTGGATCCAGAGGCAGGCAACAAGTTCAGAGACAGCCCCCTCTCCATTGTTGGGACACCCGCATGAAGACCACGCTGTATATCTGTTACATATGCGCACGCTTGATTTATGGTTGGTGATTCAGTCTATGCGAGTCCCGAAGGATCCAGGTTGGTTGACTCTGTTGGTCTTCCTGTTCATTCCCTATCCTCTTCAGGTCCCTTAGTACTTCCTCCAACTCTCCCAAAAGACTCAGCAGTCTCCATGTAATGTTTGGCTGTGGGTCTCTGCATCAGTTAGCCTTGGCCAGTAGATGGAGCTCTTCTAGGCTCCTGTCTGCAAGCATGACCGTATTACTCCCAGTATCAGGAACTGGTTCTTGCAGATGGAATGAGTCTCAATTTGAGTAAGTCATTAGTTGCCCATTCTCTCCGTCTCTGATCCATCTTTGTCCGTGCACATCTGGTAGGCAGGACACATTTTAGGGTGACGGTTTTGTGCGTGTGCTGCAGTCTAAAAATGTGGGTTGTTGGCCACTTCATAGCCTGATTCCTATCTTCCACGGCTAGGAATCTCAGTTAGAGTCACCTCATAGACTCGCTGGGACATCCGTTCTTGGTTTTAGAGATTCCACACCCTTGGTGATTTCCATCCTTTCTCCCCCTACTCTCTGTATACCTGACAACCCTATAACCTGTTCCATTCCCCATCTTTTCTCAAACACACTTCCCTCACCACACCTACCTCTGACACCTACTTTATTTCTCCTCCTGAGCAAGATTCAAGCACCCTCCTTTGGGATTTCTTTTTCATTTGACTTTGGGGGACTCTGTGTGTTGTTCTCATTTATAAATGGATATTTACTATAAAATACAGAAAACCACGCTACAATCTGCATAGCCAAATATACCCATTAAGTTCTTAACAACAAAAACCACTCAACCTATGAATGGGAAGAAAAGAAACAAATTTGAAATGAGTATCATTTTGCAAGATATAAAAGAAAAGTAAATGCCATGAATTGATATTGCTTCACAACTCTAAGAACAGAAGATAAAACTGTGAAAGACCTGAATGTAATTACTAATAAAAATTATGCTTTAATCTCTCAGGAATTGGTTTTATGTAATATACCACTAGATATTGACATATAAGTGAAACACTTAATGATAAGGGAGATACATTGTGAGTTGTTTTATGACAACATTATAAGGTTCAGAGTGATCTACTTAAGAAAACAAAATATTAAAGCATCAATTTGAAATAGGAAGTTATAGTACACGTTAATTTTTCTGGAGTGGCTGAATATATACCTCAGGGTAAAATGGAACATGAGCTCTTGCACATGTAAGGAAGAGGAATAACCTACTCTTTCATAGTAACCTAGACAGAAAATAAAGAACCATAAAATGGTTGTTCACTCTAATATTTATGTTTCTTAATTGTGTGTGTGTATGTATGTATGTATGTATGTATGTATGTGTGTTTTTGCATCCCAAATTTTGTCCCCCTCCCAGTTGATCTTCACATAGTTCCTCCTCCGTCCTCCTTCACTTTGGCATCTGAGAGGGCAACCCCTCCCTCGTATCT
This sequence comes from Rattus norvegicus, assembly GCF_021556685.1. Classification (NCBI taxonomy): domain Eukaryota; kingdom Metazoa; phylum Chordata; class Mammalia; order Rodentia; family Muridae; genus Rattus; species Rattus norvegicus. The sequence goes on along the minus strand of NC_141539.1, from coordinate 117,890,037 downwards.
CCTAAGCCTGGTGCATCAAATCTCTACAGGATTAGATGCATCCTCTCTGAGGTCAGACAAGGCAGCCTCTGCTACACATGTGTTGGGGGTCTGGGACCAGCCTGTGCATGCTATTTGGTTGGTGCCTCAGTCTCTGAGAGCTCCCAAGAGTCCAGGATAGTTGACATTGCTGGACTTCGTGTGGGGTTGCCATCTCCTTGAGTGCCTTTAATCCTTCACCTAACTCTTCCACAGGAGTACCAGACTTCCAGCCAATGTTTGCTGTGGGTATCTGCATCTGTCTCAGTCAGTTTCTGGGCAGAACTTCTCAGAGCACTGCTATGCTACATAGAATAGTACAACATAGCATTAGTAGTTATGTGCACCTTAAATATTGTTAATGTGATCAATTCATGTTTTCAGTTGATCTTGTGGATGAATAACCACAGTAATTTCAAAGTTGTCATTCACATACAATTTCCAAACGTGTTCCCATTCCCTGACCATTTCAGACATTATTAATCAACACTATTACATTTTCATGTAGACCAATGGTTTTCAACCTTCCTAATGCTAAAAGCCTTTAATATATTTCCTCTTGCTACAGTGATCCCAATCATAAATTATTTTCTATTTCATAACTGTAATTATGATAGTTATAAAAATGTAAATATCTGTATTTTCTGAAGCTTTTAGGTGGAACAGCTTTTTGGTACAGACAATATTTGGAAAATATCCTAAGAGAAAAGCAATTATCATTTTGATTAAGCAGAGTTGTTTCAATAGGTAAAATGTCTGCCATTGCTAATAATTATATCAAATCCAGAAGAAAACATCAAAAATTGACATTCATATAAATGTATAAAATTTATGCTGAAGGCTTGTAGTCCCCTGTACTATGATTCTCTGCAGACCAAGATATATTTCTCATAGAAGTCAGTATCTTTTACAACATCAGTATTGAATTTTGCATCATAACCTTTGTTCAGGAAGTATTGATCCCATGACTCCATTTCTCAGAGGTAATGTAGGCCAATACTTCTCCACTACTATTTGTTTGTCCATTATGGAACATAAAAATCTTTTTTACAGATGAGAAACAGCCAAAGACATTGTATGTCTGAATCAAGACAAGGTCGCTGAAGCTCTAAGGACCTCTTTGCATGGATTACAACTTACCCATAATGTAACACTATCCTATTACCAATGTACACTGAAGATGGACAAGTAACAGGAATATACAGAAAGAAATAGAAAGAGGGAGAAATCCTGCAGAGAGTCTGTAACATGAAGATCTGTATGTTCTATCTCAGCCCTGGGGAAATTGTTTGAATAAGATACCAAAAAAAAAAAAAAAAAAAAACAACCAACCAAACAAACAAAAAATCAAAAATCCAAACAAACAAAAAAACAAAAAACAAAAAATGAGCTACTTTTCAAAGATGCTTTCATGGGAAAAAATAGAAATAAAGAGTATTTTTTAAAAGAAATATAAAAGACTATTAATTTATTGATAAAAAGACTCACCCAATTCTTCTCAACTAAGACCACTATTAATTATTACCTTTACCTACTAAAATACTATAACTGTAGCAGCTTAAAACATGATAGACTTGCTGTGTCATGGCTTCTGTGCATCAAGAATCTGCATTTGCTTATCTGAGTTGCCCAGCTAGGGCATCAATAAGCTCGTATCTTGAAAAGACCGCTCTTGAGCCTAAATACTACAACAGTTCTTTATACTGTTAGTTCCCAAAAGAGATCAGAATGTAGATCCCACTTTTACTCCAAATTAACAGAACTGTGTTTCTCTCGCTGGATCTTTAGCAATGAGCACAGAAAGTTTTCCTCTTTTATGGACTCATATGCTTAAGTTTTGTTGCACCAAAATAGTATTGACTTTCAATCAAAACAACATAAACACATCTAAAACCACATGTGGAAGTTGTGGGAATATAAGACCTTTGTTCTTCTAAGGCTTATTTATCAAAGTCATTAGAATATATTAAGTGATGAGTATATATATATATATATATATATATATATATATATATATATATATATATATACCTTCTTGTCAATGTGGGTTTATATACTTAGAGCAAATATGATGTAGTTGCAGAATTTTTGAATGATTTAACAGTAACTCTCAGCTGCTGAAAATAAGGCACATCACTATTTATCGTATGGATTTTAGGCTTGGGTGTTGCTCTGAGTTTACAACTCATGTGCTCACTTTAGCATCAATCCCCACATTTGTCAGTTTGCAATCTGATAATGCCTATCACGTAGACATTTTCTATACTGTTTTTCTGTTGCTTCCATTTAGGACTTACAAAGCTATTACTGTGTATCTGACCAAGATTTAACGTGTAGATTCCCAGGAAGAATATATGAATATCAAAGCACATGCACGTTACATAATTCAGCTAATTAAAACCACATCAGATCATCTTTCAGCATCTAGCCATTTGACAAATTTGCTTGTGTATTGTAATTGCCATCAAAAGACTTCTCTAAGTGCAAGATGAGTGGGAAGAATATGGCCTTAGAATTGTGTGCCTATTAATTTTTATGATATTAACAAAATGGAAAAGGCAAAAAGACTAAGTATAGAAATAAAGACATTTTATGTACTATAAAGGAAGACAGCTTCTTCACTATAAAAACATTTTATTAGGAAAAGAAAAAGAAAAAGGGTGGCAGCTCCAGTTTGTTTCTTGAGACTATTTGCTTGGAAGACTTTTTCCCTAGCCTTTTACTCTGAGGTAATCTTTGTTATTGAAGTGGACAGAAGCCGGGGACCTCTGTGGTTAAATTGGGGAAAGACTGGAAAAAGCTGAGGAGGAGAGCAACCCCTTAGGATGACCAGCAGTCTCAACTAAGCTAGACTCCTAAGATCTCTCAGACACTGAGCCACCAACCAGGCAGCATACACCAGCTGATATGAGGCCCATGACACATAGACAGCACAGGACTGCCTGGTCTGGCCTCAGTGAGAGAAGATGCTCCTAACCCTTGAGAGACTCGAGGCTCCAGGGAGTGGAGAGGTCTGATGGGGTGGGGTTAGCGAAAATTCTCTTGGAGATGGGAAATGAGGAATGGGATGGAGGATAGTCAGAGGGTAGACCAGAAGGGGGATAGTGACTGGACAGTAAAAAAAATAATAATAATAAGCAAAAGGGGGAAAGAAACTTTCCATAGACCATCTTTTGTAGCTGTTCATGTGATGGAGATAGAGTTGAAAACTGGTCAGGAGGAAGGATGAAGTATATGCAAGACACTAAACACTAACACAGCCTTGGAATTGTTTCAGCGGTAACAAAGCACAATCTTAGGAATGAAAACTTAAGTCAAGAGAATTATGAATTAGCACAGTGATAGTGTAAAATCATTGTATTTCACTAACTGGTGGAATAAGGTGGATTTTATGGTTTTGAATTTTTAAGCTGTTATTTCTCACACAATTCCAGTAACCATATCTGAGTTTGTGCAGAATGACCCATGAACTCAATCAAACCCAATCCCTAGTCTCTTTCCAGAAACCTAATCTGAACCCCATCTATTAATTCCATTATCCAGGTGTTCAAAATCTATATTTCATTCATTTTCACAAAAAAATAAAGTTAAATGTGTAATTGATTACATCATACTCCATTATACTTAAACTGAATTGGTGCCCTAATAATTCAGATTATTTTAGATTTATACCTTAGTACTTAAGATTTGTTTATTTTTTGTGATTATTAACAATTTTTAAAAAACACAATTCATTTTTTTGCCTAATACAAATATAAAACTTGAGTGAGTTACTGATAGTTGCTCTAAGTGAATAATTTGCTAAATTAAAACAACTGGTTTAATGATTCTAATAATTATTTTTCTGTAAATCCTTTCTGTAAATTTCCTTTACTGTTACTGGTGAAAGGCAAAGAAAGAGAGCAGTGAGCCCGAGAGACCAAGCTAACTTTACCTCATTGGAAAGTCAAAAACTGACATAGTTGCTCATACTTCAAAACAAGACATGTCAGATGATACTGTCCAGACTTAAGGAGAAAACGTGAAAAGAAACAAAGGTCTCTGGAGCGATATGGTAAGACAACGTACACTGGGTGTGCATTCTTGATGAGAAAACACTGGGAAACTCCTAGACTCACTCATATTTTCTGAATTTTTTAATATGTGAAGTACTGTTACAGTGGTGATCATCATTGTTAGCTAAACCCTCTCACTAATGCATCAGGTCATCTCTGCAGCCTTCATGTACTTAAGCCCAGCAAAAAGGCTTAAGTAAAACAGCTGCACATGGTGGCAGCCATTAGCTTTCATTAAAACATCACTCTCGACTGTGAGTTTTATGTACAAGTAACCACCTTAAGGAAACTTGTTCAAAAGACCACAAGATGCCTGTTCTTTGAATAATGAATTAAATGTATCTTTTACCTGTCATTACTTAATTAGCCTATAAAACAAATTGAACACACAGACACACACATGCTCATGTAGAGATGACAGAATTTCTGTACAGAGGGTGATAGTGTGAAGTCATTAACATTCCATGTATGTATTAATCACGGAGGGCACAGTCTCTATATTCATATCCATTCTGATTAAATTATAGCCAAACTGTAGATAGATTCTCAGGATTCTTTCAAACTTATGAAATTTCCTAAACTGTAGGAATAAAAATAACTAGTAAAAGCACTTATACAAGAAAAATATTTAAATGAATATCGGTTAATGCTTCTTCCTCTCTGCACTGTATTTTTTGCCTTCAAATATTTTTATTTTATTGAACATTTCCTCTAATGCACACTGACTTCTTAGAGCGTGAACTTTGTCCAGCTCACTTTGATCCTTTGTATACATAATATAGAACATAATCACTTGACTACAGTTGTTTTGGTCATTCTGCTACTGTGAGAAAAATTTTGTTGCATATGCTTGCATATACTCATGATGAGTCTTTTCTCTTTGATGTGCAATATTTCAGCTTCTATGTCTCAATTTCTGAGTCATTCTATTCACTGATGCATAGGTGGCTTCCAGTTTAAGGGCAGAGTCTTCTGAGTTTTCCTGTAAGATAAACATCCTCTTCATCAGGTCTATGCACAGAGGAATGGTGGATGGATATGGTCAAGTTTTGAAACAGGATAATGTAATTATCACCCATATTAGGAGACTGACAGGCAGGAAATAACACAATGAGGAAAGGTCTTCCACGTATCTGTATTTATTTCTGGTCCTTGTTCCAACAAGTGAGTAAGGTGATGTCACCAGGATTTCCTCAGACACCTGCAGGGGGTGTCTGACAAGTACATTTTCCTGATGAAGCTTCAGGGAGGCAGTGAGTTGAAGATCTTGTGGAGCTGAAAGACAGTTGATGAATTCAGTGAAATTCTGTGGCTGGGAGCTGAACACTCTTTGTGCTGGGGATGGGAGCAGGTCCAGCACCCAAAGCCCCAGAGCTGGGGAGCTGAGCTTTTTCTCTCCTTTGCCTTTGGGTCCTGCTAACACTGAACCCCCAGTGAACTAGATTGTTGGGGGGAGGGCGGCAATGGGGGGAGGATGGGGAGGGGAACACCCATAAAGAAGGGAAGGGGGGAGGGTGATGTTTGCCCGGAAACCGGGAAAGGGAATAACACTCGAAATGTATATAAGAAATACTCAAGTGAATTTAAAAAAAAAAGAAGGAATGAAGCATCAAAAAAAAAAAAAAGACTGATATTTCTCTTGAACTACCTTAAGGCAGCCCGGGAGTTTTCAGGGATCAGGGACACCTGGCAGTGCTCTGTTTATAATCTTTTCGAGACTGCATTTTTATATCCATGGACCTACAGGGCTATCCTGATATCCTCTTAAGAAAAAGCAGAGAGTTTCAGAGTATGTTGTTGTTGCTTTTCTAGTACTGATGAGGGTCAAGGGAACGTGTAAATAAGCAGTCTTTCTCAGCACATGGAGATGACCGACCCGCAGAACAACAGTGCACATGACCGTTATTAATTCACACTGGGAAAGTGACTTTTATTCTGGAAGTTTCTTTCTGAAAGAAGATATGCTTTGGGCTTATTTCTTTACCTGATGTTTGCCAAAACAGAAAGAATGAGCAAACCACCAAACAAACAAACAAAAAACACACCAACCACAATTAGTTGACATAAACTGGCTTAATCTAAAAAACCTTAAAGATGGTTATAAAGAAACCAAGAACCCATAGGACTGCATAAAAAGGAGCTGTCATAGAAGTCTGCTTCTTCCTCTGGGTCAAGTTAAAAAAAAAACAACAAAAACAGTGATTCTTTTGATTTCCCGTATCAACAAGAAGAAATGGAGTTTAAATGGTTAAACACTGAATTAGAGAGAAAAATTGTATCCTTATTGTCTTTCCAGGAGTGAGGGAGGAGATGCAGATTGCTTCTAGGGAAAGCATTAAGTAAACTTTAAGGAAACTCAGCATTGTTTTGAGTGATTTTTCCACCTACCTCTACACTTTCCCGACACACACACACACATACACACACACACACACACACACACACACACACACACACCACACCACAAAATGTATTTTGTTCTAACTTTCCTTTTCTGCCCTACAGTCAAATCTCACATAACAATGCTCTAGTTGAGATCAAACCACACATATAATAATAGTAGCATAATATTGTTTTGAATAATGACTTACTATGTGTGTAATTTTGAACAGTAAATTGCCATGTGCGTAGGTGCAGAAACCTTCCAGCAATATATCTCACATGTGTCATCATTCTTATGTGATGCGTGACTTCATTCCAATGGGTGGATTGTTCTTCTGTTTCTACTGGTCAGAAACAGTTTGCTTTTTCTCTATAAATTATGGGATGAATCCATGAATTATGGTAGAGAAAAAGGGAGGATGGATGTATGGGGAACGTGTCTAAGAAGACAAGGGAACTGCCGAGCCAGGCCATGTGAAATGGATTTTCTAAGATAAGGACTTTTATTTTCATTTATGTAGAATGGAAAGCCTTTGTAAACAGAGTTGTATGATCAATTTAACATCCAGAGGATAGGGAGGGAATGCTATACAATTATTGTACACCAATGGTAATGATTTTCTAAACAAGACTCTGGTAGCATATAAAATAAAGTAAGAAAAAGCAATGTGTAGGGTCTGACAAAATGTAAAAATCTTCCATGAAACAACAGCATCTTCATCAACAACAACAAAACTTAATCAAGTAAAGAAATAACCCATAGAGTGGGAAAAATTGCCAGATATACCACTAATAGAGCATTAGTAACTCTATTGTACAAAAAGCTTAAAAATTAAAATGGAAGAGAATAAGACCCCTATTTTAAAATGGGGCATAAAGCTGAACAGAAAGTTTTCAAAAGAATTACAAATGAGCAGGAAATATTTTTTAAAGAACTCAAGCCGGCCCGCAGCAGCTCTCTGCTCCCAGACCCGGTGAGAGAGAGACCCAACCGCCTGGTCAGGTGGGCACTCCTGAGGCTGCAGAGCGGAAGAGACCACCAACACTGCTCACCCCTGCCCACATCCCTGGCCCAAGAGGAAACTGTATAAGGCCTCTGGGCTCCCGTGGGGGAGGGCCCAGGAGCAGCAGGACCCCTGCCACAGACACCACCGGACCCTGAAGGAAACAGACCGGATAAACAGTTCTCTGCACCCAAATCCCGTGGGAGGGAGAGCTGAACCTTCAGAGAGGCAGACAAGCCTGGGAAACCAGAAGAGACTGCTCCCTGCACACACATCTCGGACGCCAGAGGAAAAAGCCAAAGACCATCTGGAACCCTGGTGCACTGAAGCTCCCGGAAGGGGCGGCACAGGTCTTCCTGGTTGCTGCCGCTGCAGAGAGCCCCTGGACAGCACCCCACAAGCAAACCTGAGCCTCGGGACCACAGGTAAGACCAAATTTTCTGCTGCAAGAAAGCTGCCTGGTGAACTCAAGACACAGGCCCACAGGAACAGCTGAAGACCTGTAGAGAGGAAAAACTACACGCATAAGCAGAACACACTGTCCCCATAACTGACTGAAAGAGAGGAAAACAGGTCTACAGCACTCCTGACACACAGGCTTATAGGACAGTCTAGCCACTGTCAGAAATAGCAGAACAAAGTAACACTAGAGATAATCTGATGGCGAGAGGCAAGCGCAGGAACCCAAGCAACAGAAACCAAGACTACATGCCATCATCGGAGCCCAATTCTCCCACCAAAACAAACATGGAATATCCAAACACACCAGAAAAGCAAGATCTAGTTTCAAAATCATATTTGATCATGATGCTGGAGGACTTCAGGAAAGACCTGAACACACTTAGGGAAGCACAGGAAAACATTAATAAACAAGTAAAAGCCTACAGAGAGGAATCGCAAAAATCCCTGAAAGAATTCCAGGAAAACACAATCAAACAGTTGAAGGAATTAAAAATGGAAATAGAAGCAATCAAGAAAGAACACATGGAAACAACCCTGGATATAGAAAACCAAAAGAAGAGACAAGGAGCTGTAGATACAAGCTTCACCAACAGAATACAAGAGATGGAAGAGAGAATCTCAGGAGCAGAAGATTCCATAGAAATCATTGACTCAACTGTCAAAGATAATGTAAAGCGGAAAAAGCTACTGGTCCAAAACATACAGGAAATCCAGGACTCAATGAGAAGATCAAACCTAAGGATAATAGGTATAGAAGAGAGTGAAGACTCCCAGCTCAAAGGACCAGTAAATATCTTCAACAAAATCATAGAAGAAAACTTCCCTAACCTAAAAAAAGAGATACCCATAGGCATACAGGAAGCCTACAGAACTCCAAATAGATTGGACCAGAAAAGAAACACCTCCCGTCACATAATTGTCAAAACACCAAACGCACAAAATAAAGAAAGAATATTAAAAGCAGTAAGGGAAAAAGGTCAAGTAACATATAAAGGGAGACCTATCAGAATCACACCAGACTTCTCGCCAGAAACTATGAAGGCCAGAAGATCCTGGACTGATGTTATACAGACCCTAAGAGAACACAAATGCCAGCCCAGATTACTGTATCCAGCAAAACTCTCAATTAACATTGATGGAGAAACCAAGATATTCCATGACAAAACCAAATTTACACAATATCTTTCTACAAATCCAGCACTACAAAGGATAATAAATGGTAAAGCCCAACATAAGGAGGCAAGCTATACCCTAGAAGAAGCAAGAAACTAATCGTCTTGGCAACAAAACAAAGAGAATGAAAGCACACAAACATAACCTCACATCAAATATGAATATAACGGGAAGCAATAATCACTATTCCTTAATATCTCTCAATATCAATGGCCTCAACTCCCCAATAAAAAGACATAGATTAACAAACTGGATACGCAACGAGGACCCTGCATTCTGCTGCCTACAGGAAACACACCTCAGAGACAAAGACAGACACTACCTCAGAGTGAAAGGCTGGAAAACAACTTTCCAAGCAAATGGTCAGAAGAAGCAAGCTGGAGTAGCCATTCTAATATCAAATAAAATCAATTTCCAACTAAAAGTCATCAAAAAAGATAAGGAAGGACACTTCATATTCATCAAAGGAAAAATCAACCAAGATGAACTCTCAATCCTAAATATCTATGCCCCAAATACAAGGGCACCTACATATGTAAAAGAAACCTTACTAAAGCTCAAAACACACATTGCACCTCACACAATAATAGTGGGAGATTTCAACACCCCACTCTCATCAATGGACAGATCATGGAAACAGAAATTAAACAGAGACGTAGACAGACTAAGAAAAGTCATGAGCCAAATGGACTTAACGGATATTTATAGAACATTCTATCCTAAAGCAAAAGGATATACCTTCTTCTCAGCTCCTCATGGTACTTTCTCCAAAATTGACCATATAATTGGTCAAAAAACGGGCCTCAACAGGTACAGAAAGATAGAAATAATCCCATGCGTGCTATCGGACCACCACGGCCTAAAACTGGTCTTCAATAACAATAAGGGAAGAATGCCCACATATACGTGGAAATTGAACAATGCTCTACTCAATGATAACCTGGTCAAGGAAGAAATAAAGAAAGAAATTAAAAACTTTTTAGAATTTAATGAAAATGAAGATACAACATACTCAAACTTATGGGACACAATGAAAGCTGTGCTAAGAGGAAAACTCATAGCGCTGAGTGCCTGCAGAAAGAAACAGGAAAGAGCATATGTCAGCAGCTTGACAGCACACCTAAAAGCTCTAGAACAAAAAGAAGCAAATACACCCAGGAGGAGTAGAAGGCAGGAAATAATCAAACTCAGAGCTGAAATCAACCAAGTAGAAACAAAAAGGACCATAGAAAGAATCAACAGAACCAAAAGTTGGTTCTTTGAGAAAATCAACAAGATAGATAAACCCTTAGCCAGACTAACGAGAGGACACAGAGAGTGTGTCCAAATTAACAAAATCAGAAATGAAAAGGGAGACATAACTACAGATTCAGAGGAATATTCAAAAAATCATCAGATCTTACTATAAAAACCTATATTCAACAAAATTTGAAAATCTTCAGGAAATGGACAATTTCTTAGACAGATACCAGGTATCGAAGTTAAATCAGGAACAGATAAACCAGTTAAACAACCCCATAACTCCTAAGGAAATAAAAGCAGTCATTAAAGGTCTCCCAACCAAAAAGAGCCCAGGTCCAGACGGGTTTAGTGCAGAATTCTATCAAACCTTCATAGAAGACCTCATACCAATATTATCCAAACTATTCCACAAAATTGAAACAGATGGAGCCCTACTGAATTCCTTCTACGAAGCCACAATTACTCTTATACCTAAACCACACAAAGACACAACAAAGAAAGAGAACTTCAGACCAATTTCCCTTATGAATATTGACGCAAAAATACTCAATAAAATTCTGGCAAACCGAATTCAAGAGCACATCAAAACAATCATCCACCATGATCAAGTAGGCTTCATCCCAGGCATGCAGGGATGGTTTAATATACGGAAAACCATCAACGTGATCCATTATATAAACAAACTGAAAGAACAGAACCACATGATCATTTCATTAGATGCTGAGAAAGCATTTGACAAAATTCAACACCCCTTCATGATAAAAGTCCTGGAAAGAATAGGAATTCAAGGCCCATACCTAAACATAGTAAAAGCCATATACAGCAAACCAGTTGCTAACATTAAACTAAATGGAGAGAAACTTGAAGCAATCCCACTAAAATCAGGGACTAGACAAGGCTGCCCACTCTCTCCCTACTTATTCAATATAGTTCTTGAAGTTCTAGCCAGAGCAATCAGACAACAAAAGGAGATCAAAGGGATACAGATCGGAAAAGAAGAGGTCAAAATATCACTATTTGCAGATGACATGATAGTATATTTAAGTGATCCCAAAAGTTCCACCAGAGAACTACTAAAGCTGATAAACAACTTCAGCAAAGTGGCTGGGTATAAAATTAACTCAAATAAATCAGTTGCCTTCCTCTATACAAAAGAGAAACAAGCCGAGAAAGAAATTAGGGAAACGACACCCTTCATAATAGACCCAAATAATATAAAGTACCTCGGTGTGACTTTAACCAAGCAAGTAAAAGATCTGTACAATAAGAACTTCAAGACACTGAGGAAAGAAATTGAAGAAGACCTCAGAAGATGGAAAGATCTCCCATGCTCATGGATTGGCAGGATTAATATGGTAAAAATGGCCATTTTACCAAAAGCAATCTACAGATTCAATGCAATCCCCATCAAAATACCAATCCAATTCTTCAAAGAGTTAGACAGAACAATTTGCAAATTCATCTGGAATAACAAAAAACCCAGGATAGCTAAAGCTATCCTCAACAATAAAAGGACTTCAGGGGGAATCACTATCCCTGAACTCAAGCAGTATTACAGAGCAATAGTGATAAAAACTGCATGGTATTGGTACAGAGACAGACAGATAGACCAATGGAATAGAATTGAAGACCCAGAAATGAACCCACACACCTATGGTCACTTGATTTTTGACAAAGGTGCCAAAACCATCCAATGGAAAAAAGATAGTATTTTCAGCAAATGGTGCTGGTTCAACTGGAGGGCAACATGTAGAAGAATGCAGATCGATCCATCCTTATCACCCTGTACAAAGCTTAAGTCCAAGTGGATCAAGGACCTCCACATCAAACCAGACACACTCAAACTAATAGAAGAAAAACTAGGGAAGCATCTGGAACACATGGGCACTGGAAAAAATTTCCTGAACAAAACACCAATGGCTTATGCTCTAAGATCAAGAATCGACAAATGGGATCTCATAAAACTGCAAAGCTTCTGTAAGGCAAAGGACACTGTGGTTAGGACAAAACGGCAACCAACAGATTGGGAAAAGATCTTTACCAATCCTACAACAGATAGAGGCCTTATTTCCAAAATATACAAAGAACTCAAGAAGTTAGACCGCAGGGAAACAAATAACCCTATTAAAAAATGGGGTTCAGAGCTAAACAAAGAATTCACAGCTGAGGAATGCCGAATGGCTGAGAAACACCTAAAGAAATGTTCAACATCTTTAGTCATAAGGGAAATGCAAATCAAAACAACCCTGAGATTTCACCTCACACCAGTGCGATTGGCTAAGATCAAAAACTCAGGTGACAGCAGATGCTGGCGAGGATGTGGAGAAAGAGGAACACTCCTCCATTGTTGGTGGGATTGCAGACTGGTAAAACCATTCTGGAAATCAGTCTGGAGGTTCCTCAGAAAATTGGACATTGAACTGCCTGAGGATCCAGCTATACCTCTCTTGGGCATATACCCAAAAGATGCCTCAACATATAAAAGAGACACGTGCTCCACTATGTTCATCGCAGCCTTATTTATAATAGCCAGAAAATGGAAAGAACCCAGATGCCCTTCAACAGAGGAATGGATACAGAAAATGTGGTACATCTACACAATGGAATATTACTCAGCTATCAAAAACAACGAGTTTATGAAATTCGTAGGCAAATGGTTGGAACTGGAAAATATCATCCTGAGTGAGCTAACCCACAGAAAGACATACATGGTATGCACTCATTGATAAGTGGCTATTAGCCCAAATGCTTGAATTACCCTAGATCCCTAGAACAAAGGAAACTCAAGACAGATGATCAAAATGTGAATGCTTCACTCCTTCTTTAAATGAGGAAAAAGAATACCCTTGGCACGGAAGGGAGAGGCAAAGATTAAAACAGAGACTGAAGGAACACCCATTCAGAGCCTGCCCCACATGTGGCCCATACATATACAGCCACCCAATTAGACAAGATGGATGAAGCAAAGAAGTGCAGACCGACAGGAGCCGGATGTAGATCGCTCCTGAGAGACACAGCCAGAATACAGCAAATACAGAGGCGAATGCCAGCAGCAAACCACTGAACTGAGAATAGGTCCCCTATTGAAGGAATCAGAGAAAGAACTGGAAGAGCTTGAAGGGGCTCGAGACCCCATATGAGCAACAATGCCAAGCAACCAGAGCTTCCAGGGACTAAGCCACTACCTAAAGACTATACATGGACTGACCCTGGACTCTGACCCCATAGGTAGCAATGAATATCCTAGTAAGAGCACCAGTGGAAGGGGAAGCCCTGGGTCCTGCTAAGACTGAACCCACAGTGAACTAGTCTATGGGGGGAGGGCGGCAATGGGGGGAGGGTTGGGAGGGGAACACCCATAAGGAAGGGGAGGGGGGAGGGGGATGTTTGCCCGGAAACCGGGAAAGGGAATAACACTCGAAATGTATATAAGAAATACTCAAGTTAATAAAAAAAAATAAAAAAAAAAAAGAACTCAATATGAAGCCAATAGGGAAGATTGATTAAAATAACTACAAGATCCTATATCCCTCTATTCAGAGGGCAAAAATTAAGAATACAGACAAAGGGTTGGGGTTTTAGCTCAGTGGTAGAGCGCTTGCCTAGCAAGCGCAAGGCCCTGGGTTCGGTCCCCAGCTCTGAAAAAAAAATACAGACAAAAATAAATGCTGGATTGAATGTGATGAAAGGGTAAATCTCCATACACTGCTGCTGAAATTGTTCAAACTGGAGAAGTTCTTAGAAGCCAAAGAACTGTGATAAGTTTTCCAGATGGAGGTTAAAAAATAAACAAATTCAAAATAAACATCAGGCACATTACAAAATTTAGAGACTGATGGACTGAAAAAGAAAGATGACTGTTAAGAGGTGTCCATCAGACATCCTGCAAACACAAGTGTGAAAAGGCCTGGAGAATGCAGGACATCATGCTTCATTATGTGGAGATCTAGTATTGTAAACTGTTATTGAAAGTTCAACAAAATGAGAGATCATTTGGCTTTTCAATTAGGTTTTAAGGTAGCGTGCAAAGTAATGAGTTTTACTACAAGATATTCACACACTGAGTCATTATGCTTTTCTCTGGTTCATCACTCTCAGCACCCTCATCTATTGTCTTCTCCATTGCTTTTCACCTTTCTATGAAGAACATGCTAAGAAAATATACCAGACCCCCCAAAAAATCATGGATAAAAAAGAAACATATTTTCTCTCTATGCAAAACATAGATTTAATAGTGTGTGTGTGTGCATGTGTTTGAAACTAACCTTATATTTTCTTGAGTTTATATTAATATGCTACAAAGAAAAACATGTGATTTACTCAAATTTACAAGTTTGCCAGGTTTTGATGTGAAAAGTCTCAGCATTGAGCACTCTGAGGTGCTCATTTTATAGGTGAAGAATTTGAGACTAAAATTAGGTGAATGCTTGAAATGGCAATGCTTATGGATTCCTGTGTTGTGACTATGACTACATTCTGTCCGTATTACACCACTACTAAGAACATGGTTTAGAAATGTGTGACCCTAAAAGAGAACCTGTTATAGACTTCAGGGTAAAAAAAATCTGTCAATAAAGGGTGCCTATAAGTTGGATGAGAGAAGAAACACTACGGTATAGTTAGTATGACTGTGCTTCAATTTACGAGATGGGTTTGTCTTTTATTTAATGTATATAAAAAGACCTATAAACTTATTATATAGTGCTATTTTATTTGTTCATTTCCTCTTGCAACTTCTAATCATCTCCCTAAAGATATTTTATTTTTGTAAATTTCAAATGATGCATATTATGTTTGTATAACTTAAATGTAGCTTACATCATTCACCATTCTCAATTCATTTAAAACTAGTATAAAAATACGATCACTGTTTTTTCAAAAGATACTTAAATTGCATGTTGTCCATGTGTTTCATAGAAGTGAGCAAAAACATTGCTTATAGATTAAACAAAAATTTAGACATAACTTCTCTGATAATTATAGTTATGCTTATAGATTTCATAAACACAAATCCTACTGATATTTCTTTAGGACAATAGCACACAGGTGGAAGGATTGTTTCAATTGCACCATCCTTACAAACAATAAAACAGATTAACAAAAAATTGGACCCATATAACCTATAGAAATTGTCAATACATCAGCCTTGTAGTCCTGTATTTATATCATTGACCTGGTGTTTGCGTCTGACTGAGATTGGGTATAAAAGAGTTGAGATGAACACGGATATGCTGTATACTAGGTATTTCCTAACTACAAACTGTCTTAGTAGTTGCAGTAGTTCTGCAAATAGAAACTCTAAGCTTGTTCAATTTAGAAACTAAGTGTTTAGAGACTAGTGTGGTACTTCTGACTGTATATCCTCAGGCCATGCATACATTATACCACATTAAATTTATTCAGATCTCAGTGTCAGAGGATCATTTGTGTGTGTGTTTGCCCTAACACATGCTGAGACTGGTGAAATTCTTTCTGGGGAATTTCTAATTCGCATATTCACTCATTAAATCTGTAAACTTTCAAAATGTAAGAAAGCTGTATGGATACAGAAAATGTGGTACATCTACACAATGGAATATTACTCAGCTATCAAAAACAACGACTTTATGAAATTTGTAGGCAAATGGTTGGAACTGGAAAACATCATCCTGAGTGAGCTAACCCAATCACAGAAAGACATACAGGGTATGCACTCATTGATAAGTGGCTTAGCCCAAATGCTTGAATTACCCTAGATGCCTAGAACAAATGAAACTCAAGACGGATGATCAAAATGTGAATGCTTCACTCCTTCTTTAAAAGGGGAACAAGAATACCCTTGGCAGGGAAGAGAGAGGCAAAGATTAAAACAGACACAGAAGGAACACCCATTCAGAGCCTGCCCCACATGTGGCCCATACATATACAGCCACCCAATTAGACAAGATGGATGAAGCAAAGAAGTGCAGACCGACAGGAGCCGGATGTAGATAGCTCCTGAGAGACACAGCCAGAATACAGCAAATACAGAGGCGAATGCCAGCAGCAAACCACTGAACTGAGAATAGGACCCCCGTTGAAGGAATCAGAGAAAGAACTGGAAGATCTTGAAGGGGCTCGAGACCCCATATGTACAACAATGCTAAGCAACCAGAGCTTCCAGGGACTAAGCCACTACCTAAAGACTATACATGGACTGACCCTGGACTCTGACCTCATAGGTAGCAATGAATATCCTAGTAAGAGCACCAGTGGAAGGAGAAGCCCTGGGTCCTGCTAAGACTGAACCCCCAGTGAACTAGACTGGTGGGGGGAGGGCGGCAATGGGGGGAGGGTCGGGAGGGGAACACCCATAGGGAAGGGGAGAGGGGAGGGAGATGTTTGCCCGGATACCGGGAAAGGGAATAACACTCGAAATGTATATAAGAAATACTCAAGTTAATAAAAAAAAAAAAGAAAGCTGTATCTTTTCACGTCTAGGAAGTTCTTAATACTGTAAAGATGCTTTGACCAACATATGCTGCTAATAGTGAGATAATCCGATGTGTATTAACTTAACTGCTCTTTCTGTTTGCACATGTGGATCAACCTTTCTACAGGATCATTTTCACATTCCAGCTGACTCCACTTGTCACTGGAAACAACCCATGGACAGCAAGTGGAATGTCTGTCTCTGTGTAGACAGATGGAGGGCCCCATCCAGACAACTGTGCAAACACTGAGCAGTAATATAGAAGAGACACTTAACACTATAGAGTAACACTGGAAGCAGTATATTTTGTGAAGTGATGATGGAAAAGGAAGTCCAAGAGCTGGAGTATGAATGCATTGGGAGAGAGCAATAACAAAATGGTGTAGATGTAGAGATTTTCTCTATGGTTTGATTCATCATTAGTCGATGATAAGCAGAATGAGATGCTAGGGGATTCTGAGGGAAGAAAACTCTTTTGTTCAGTCACCTGGTAGAGACCATGCATGAAATAATACTAAAAATGAAACGTACGATATCTACACAACAATAAAAGAAAAACCAATTTGTACAAAGCAGAGTGCAAACTATGCACAGTCAATAGATTCATACTTGGCAACTTTCAGAAATCTACAATACAGAGTATGGAATGGATACATTTCAAAAATGAAATGGGTAAAACCAGCAAAATTGGGAATGCTGATGCTGATCCAATCCTCCTTGCCTCTTTCTTCCACAAAATAAACATAGTGCAATAAGACCAATCATTTAGAACTAAATCCAGAGAAGAGAGGGGAAAACAGATTACAACACACGTCACAGAAGAATAAAGGTGTCTTCTCCTCATTGCATCCCACTCTGTTGAAAGACATCATCAACTTTTCTGATATTCATAGGGGTAGGAATAAATATAGACAGAAAATAAAGTATCCTTTAATATGAGTACCCACTAACAAAGGTAAGGAGAATAGAGCTGTGTGTAGGGACACCATAATTAATTTGGGGAAAAATAAAACATCTTTCAACAGCTGTCACTGTTCCATGCATGGTACATAAAATATAATTCACACTTTTCTTCCATATGATTATTGTTTATTTCCAAAGACTCATCTCATGTCCCTAGCTCTATTCCATTGTATCTTAAAATATCACTGGTCCTTGGTCAGACCATAAACAAATTTCATAAGTTGAGAAATTTTCATATAATGTTAAAAATGAAAGTCAAGGAAAAATAATGTGCCATTGAGTTTTGCATATTTTATAGATAGAACTCAGTGCAGAGTATCCCCATAAATGGTCATTGCTATGAAAGCTGTTAAATGAAATGATGACATTGGAAGGGCTGCACACACTCTAATTCTGGACTTCATTAATGCCACTTTATTCGGAAAAATTAAGAATATCAATTTGAGACTATTATAAAGTACTTCAGTAAACCTAATTTCAAATGAGAAAATAATGAATATTGTACCTTACAAGGGACAAGAGTTAAAAAAAAAGAGAAACAGAAAAAATTAAGGCGAATACAGAGCCAGAGCCAGAGATAAGGGTACTGTGGTGTCAAGCCACAAAAGAAACAATGAAAGCCATCACAGCTGAAGAAGACAGGAAGGATTCTCAGTGGACTATCTAGGGAACAATATGGTTCCCTGTGCTGTATACTTCTGGCCTCTAAAGTCATACTCACTAGTACATAAACTAGATTGAAGGCCTTGAAAAAATAGAGTTTGACTTTTTCAAGTACAATATCATTAGAGATATTCTTACCTTCCTTGGTTGGTTTTAAATAAAAAGACTATAATTTAACCAGAAGTCACATATGTAACTGCCCTCAACGTAAGGAATGAAACAAAACAGGCTATAAATTTTTGTGTGAAAACGCTTTCTTGCTTCCTACTCCTCAAAAGATCAACAGCACAACATTTGATGGTCTTATAGTACCCTATTGTTAAATTTAGTCATGTAACCATTCAGAAAATCTTTTTAGACCTATGCTGGTTCACATGTTACCTCAAATTCAGACCTTCAATTCACATTAACTTCCTGCTGCAATCCATGCTATATAATACAATCTATTTGGAGCTAGAAAATAATTAATATTTTTCAAGGTAATAAATTTACCCCTTGATAGGAAGGCTAATCAACTTAAAAGGTATTATAGTAAAAATATACATGATATTATTATTGATAAATTGGGAATGTTTCAATCTACTTTTGTACATGAAAATAAATAGCACTGGGCACACTCATCATCCTATTGAGTACTTATCGTACTCTACATTCACACTAGAAATTTGTCAAAACTAAATAAGTTAGGGCATACTCATATAGATTAGTTTCCTACCACTAGATTCAAGTTGAATCTGAAGAACCTATACAAAAACTGGATATTAATGTATATGTGTCTGTAATCACAGTTTTCCTAGAGAGACATGAGAGGTAGAGAAAGGAGAATATTTGGAAGTACATGGGACAGACACCCTGTCATGCACATAATAGCATAGTCCATGTCCCAAATAAGTTGGGAAATAAAAACCAATATCAAAGATCATCATAGGGCTTCTAGATATGTGCTATCATATGACCATAACCTCATGCTCACACAAATGCACACCTATATGCATGTATGTCTACCAATGCACATATAGATAACTTTAAAATTAATAAAATTCTTAATGCTGTGTTATCAGTTGTGGTAGTTTGAATATGGTTGGCCCCAAGGAATGGCGTTATTAGGATGTGTGACCTTCTTGGAATAAGTGTGACCTTATGGGAAACGTGTGTCACTAAAGGAATGCTTTAAGACACTCTTCCTGGCTGCCTGGAAGCCATTCTTCTTCTAGCTGCCTCCAGAACAAGAAGTGGAACTCTCAGCTCCTCCAGCCTCATGTCTGCCTGGATGCTGCCATGCTCCTGCCTTACTGATAACGGACTGAACCTCTGAGTCTGTAAGCCAGCCCCAGTTAAACGTTTCCTCTATAAGAGTTGCTTTGGTCATGGTGTCTGTTCACAGCAATAAAATCCTACCTAAAACATCAATAAAATTTTTTATTTTTTATTAGAATGCTATTCCAGTTAATCACAATCCTTCTAAATTAATAATTGAGTTTCCAGAAGACAGATGATATAACTTTCATGATCTTGGAAATTTGCATGCAAATCACAGTGAGTAGATACCCAGCACTCTAACTCCAGTGTCCAGGTTATCCTCTATAGTGCAGTAGTGTTCGGTTTTAAAATATCTATTGTTACAGAGTACTTGTACTTACAAAAAGAATAGCTCTGAAGACAGTTTTCACTTAACATAAGAAACTAGCCATAATATTGGCAAAAGAAATTGAATTTTACTTTATAGAATAGAAATGAACAAAATAAGAGTTTAGTGATATAAAAAGTCTTTCTTTAAATAATAACTCATGCATAGTGTTTCAGGATGTGATGCATTTCCCAATACTTCCTGAGTAAATTTGTATTCATAAAAATAAGTGTAGTAACAAGTGATCAATATTTTATATTACATGTGCTAATTTTATTATGTTTGTAGCATTGTTTGTTAAATATAGAAAAGCTCCTAGCATTGGATCTATTTTTATATGCTATAGATTTTTTGATGATGTTCTGTTTACTCAAAACTCTCCCAAATATATTTCAGAATAAAGGGATGACAACTATTCTAAACCTTCAGGCCAATAAAGAAAGCCATATATAAGAAGATGAAAATGTAGAAGTATAGAAATATGGAACAAATAGTGTAGATCATGCACATTTGAAATTGTTTTCTTTTGTTCAAAAAAATAAATTAAAAGTACAATAATATGGAATTAAAGTAATTTCATAAATTTAAAATTAATATGTTAAAATGTGAGCACAGGAAGAGAAAAATAGCTGTGGGATCCTCAACCCCCAGTATCTCAAAGGAATTCTTATTTCTTTAGTTGAAAATAGATTCTTTTCTCATACATTATAAGCTGATTATAGATTCCCCTCCCTCTTCTCTTTCCGGTTTCTCTCCACCTCACATTTCCTACAGTTCCACTCCTGACTCTCATGAGAAAGAACATGCTTCTAAGTGATTATAACCAAACATTACAAAATATAATATGATAAAATGAACCAAAAGCTATTATATTGTAGTTGGACAAGGCAATTCAATAGAGAAAAGGAGTCCTGAGAGCAGAACTAGCTAAAAGTCTCACACGTTCCCATAATCAAGAGTTCCATAAAAATACCGAGCTATTGTCTATTCTGTGTGAGCAGAGGACCTGGTGCAGACCTACATAGGCTCGGTGCTTGCTGCTCCATTCTCCATGAACTCATATGCACCTTAGTCCGTCTCGTTCTCCTCAGATCCCCCATCTGCTCTGACTCTTATCATCTTTTCAGCCTCTCTTCTGTGGGATTCCATGAGCTATAATGGAAGGGTTTGGTAGAGGCCACTGATTTAGACTCTCTCTTCACAAAATATATGAGTATGAACCTTACCAGCTGTTCCCACCTTATTGATATTTATTGTTTTAGACCAGTAGTGCTTGCTTTTACCAAAGTCTCTTGTTCTTGGGTGCAGAGTCCTCCTCCTGGAATGTCTCCTGGTTCACATCAGAAATTTGCCACCTTTGCCCTAGCTTATCTTGCAGGCAGGGCAATCTGTAGGCAATTTGTGGTTTTGTGGCTGGGTTGGTGTCCACATCTCTCTTTCAGTAGCTTACGGGATGTCTTCCTATACTAAATACACAGAGCATAGGAGGAGTAAGTGCTGGCGCATGTAGGTACCAGCTTGATGGCTCAATGGTTTGTATTGCTTTTTTTAAAACTTTTTATTGGATTTTTTTATTTACATTTAAAATTATATCACTTTTCTGGTTTCCCATCCATAAACCTCCATCTCATTCCCCTATCCCTTCTCATATAAGTGTGTTCCCCTACCCACTTATCCACCTCTTCCCTCCTCCCCCCTCTGACATTCCCCTACAACAGGGGGTCCAGCCTTGGCAGGATGAAGGGCTACTCCTCCCATTGATGCCCAACAAGGACATCCTCTGCTACATATGCAGCTGGAGCCATTGGTCTGTCCATGTGTACTCTGGTGGTTTAGAGCTATGGTTGGTTGGTATTGTTGTTTTTATGGGGTTGACAACCCCTTCAGCTGCTTCAATCCTTTCTCTAATTCCGCCAATGGGAATCCGCTTCTCAGTTCAATGGTTAACTGCAAGCATTCGCTTCTGTATTTGTCATGCTCTGGCAGAGCCCCTCAGGAGACAGCTATATCAGGATCCTGTCAGCATTCACTTCTTGGCATCAGCAAGATTGTCTGTGTTTGTTGGCTGTAGATATATGGGCTGGATTCCCAGGTGGGGCAGGCTCTGAATGGCCAGTCCTTCAGTCTCTGCTCCAAACTTTGTCTCCGTATCTCCTCCTATGAATATTTTGGTTTTCCCCTTTTAAGAAGAAGTGAAGCATCCACACTTTAGTCGTCCTTCTTCTTGAGCTTCATGTGGTCTGTGGATTGTATCTTGGGTAATCCAAGCTTCGGGACTAATATGCACTGGCTACTGTTTTGCTCACGCTTTATGAGTTGTGTGGGTGGTATCCTCAGCAACTGAACCCTGCTTTCAATCTGCAGAGAGCAACCTTTTTTTAACCACAGCCTATGTTGCTAGGAGATGTCCCTCTAGGACAACTCAGTTGAATTTAACCTCGTCCTGCTGCTGGAAGCATCATCTGTTGACAAGACATGGATAGATGAGACTCCATATCCTCCATTACCAGGAGTCTTCAGTAGATCACCTTAAAGGATTCCAGGAAGTTTCCCCTCTACTAGGTCTCCACACCACACCTAAAGGCTGATTATGACCATCACTCCCTGTACTGTCTCCCCAACACATACAACATGATGATCCCTAACCCCATCCCTAAAATCACCAGTTGAACCATAAAAATGTATTCTATTTTCCCCTCCCACGAAGATCCCCTCATCTCCCCTAGCTTTCCTCTTTACATACATAACCACTCTGGCTCTACTAGTTGTAGCTTGGTTATTATTTATTTAATGGATCTTATTCCCTGTAGTGGTTTTAATAAAAATGGCCCCTATAAGTTCATAAGCAGGTGTGGCCTTATTTGATTAAGTGTGCCCTTGTTAGAGGAATTATATGATGGAGGTGAGCGTGGAGCCCAGTGTCTATCTCTTTCTGCTGACTGCTAAGCCCCTCTATGTTGGCCTGCATGTTTCCATGCTTCCTGACATAATGAAAATGGAGTAAACCTCGGAACCTGTAAGTCAGTTCCCAAGAACTGTATTAACTGTATTAACAGAATGCAGAATTAGAAAGACTGAGAACATCCTAGCACCTTCTGTAGGGCTTGATTTGTGGACAGACATTATTTAAATTTGCTTTCATCATGGAATGTTTTATTTTCTCTGTCTATGGTGACTGAACGTTTTTCTGGGTATAGTTGCCTGTACTAGCATCTGTGGTCTCTTAGAGTATGCAACCATCTGTCCAGAAATGTCTTGATATTAGGAGCTCCAATGAGAGGCAAAGCGTACTTCTAATATTTTACTCAGTCTTTTTCACTTGCAGCTTTTAATATTTTCTTTGCTTTGTCTTTTTGGTCTTTTGAGTAGCAGGAAGTGTTCTCTATGCTTCCTGTAGCTTTATAGCCATATCCTTTTTAGGTTCAAAAATATTCTTCTATGATTTTCATGAAAACATTCTCTGGGCCTTTTGTGCACTGGGATTCTTTCCTTCTTTTATTCCTATTATCGTTAGCTTTGATGTTTTCATACTGTCCTAGATTTCCTGGATGCTTTTTGTAATGATTTTTTTAGATTTATCATGTTTCTTCTATTGTATTTTCAATATCTGAGGTTCTACCTTCCAACTCTTACATTCTGTCGGTGATGCTTGTGTCTGTAGTTACTGTTCACTTACCTAGATTTTTTTATTTCTAAAATATCATGTTTGTGTTTTTTTGTTGTTTCTATTTCCAATTTATGGTCTTGAACACTATGATTTATCTTTTATACTGCTTGTGTTTTCCTGGATTCCTTTAAGGGATTCATTCATTTACAGTTCTAGGACTTCTATCATACTCATAAAGAATATTTTAAGGACTTTTCCTCCTGCATCATCTGTGTTGGAATATTAAGATAGCTGGGCTCTAGTGGAGATTTATTATACTGGCTGTTGATTGTACTTTTATGCTCAACTTTGTTTGGGATGATGGCAAGTCTGGGTGCTAACATCTGCATTTGTCTTTGTTAGTTGTATAGTTTGTTCCTAGATTTCTAGTTTCTATCTGTATTATCTAGGAATGTGTTAGCTGTGTATTACCTATATGCATAATTTCTTCATCTGGTGTATTCATAGGGAATGCTTGCTGGTGTTGGAAGATGGGCAAGTAGGATAAGTGGGGGAAGGAAAGTTGTAGAAGGTCTCTATGACCCCTTGAGAAAATAGTCAGGGAGGAAAGAGAGGCAGCAGTAGGATTCCTGCCACAGAGCTCGAGATGAGATTAAGGGGATTTCAGCTTACTTGTTGCCCTAGGAGGAATGGACCTTGGGTAAGTAGAAGGTATCTGTTGGAGTTGCAAATATAGGACAAACAAGAAGTGGTGGGAGGGAAGTTTGGAGGGAATGCTCTATGGGATTCACAGGAGATTTGGAGAAGAGCGAGGGAAAGCAGCATCTGGTGTTATGTTGCAGGCCTACGGATGAGATGGGGAACTGATTCTGGAGGAACAAAGGAATGAGAAAGTCTGTAGGCGGCCTAACTGATTTTTTGGTGGTTTTAGCCTGTGGTTTCACAGTCTAAAAAAAAAAGATAGTCTTTAGGATCCATAGCAGATATAGGCAGTGGGGGGCAGTAGCTGGTGTTCTGTTGCAATACTAGGAACAAGACTGGGGCATAGAGTCTGCACATCTTTGAAATTCTTAAAGAACAAATTTTGTTAATAAAATATGTAAACAAATTACACATTCTTTCCAAAAATATGAAAAAAAAATCTGAATGAATTCAAATGGTTAACAGAAGTACATAGACATGCTTCAGGAGTATTTTATTTTCAGGAAAAGAAAATCAGTTCTTTCTAGTTAATTGCATGCACACTGTGTCAGATTTTATTTTTATTTCTTAATTACTTTACAGTGCAGTGGGTCTTATGATATCTTCACACATCTCAGGAATCTCTGATATGAGGATATGAAGACTGTAACCTCTGCCCTGTTTCTTTCAACTCTTTCATTTCCTTCGATCCTTTCATTTTCTTTGTTTACTTGACCTCTAAAGTGTATGGATAAGGAGAAAAGTATTCTACAAAATGGTACAAGACTCTAACTTTTTCCTTGTCTTTGTAGTGTAAATGAATTTTGTACAATAAGCACAAGACACTGATTATTGATCGATCATTTTGAAAAACAATAAAAATGTGAAATAAAGAAGTGGTAGTAAATGTGAACCTTAAAACAGAGAGTAGAGAATTGAAACTCATATTGAACTCAGTAGCTTGGTTAATATTAAGCCATGATATGTGATTATGAATTGGAAATCAATACAAAACCACATTAAACAGAATTGTGCTTATTATTCCATTTGAATAGAGAGATGTGGGCAGACATTATCGATGAGCTAGTCTTACTTGTCTCTCATTCCGTATAAGACTCTCGGTCTATAGTTTGTTTCCTTAGCTGTTATATAAGAATGCATGGCTTATTCTGTCATCCTCTGCTTAACTCAAAAATAATAAATGATTCCTTGCTTTTTGTTTGCTTGTTTGTCTGTTTTTGTTTTACTTTGAATAGATGTCAGTTCATCTTATAATTCCTAAACAATTAGAATCCAGGTTTGACTACATTATCTATCCCTACTGTGGACTCATTTCAAGTCTTGCTGGAAAACCAGAATTCTAATTAGACCAAAAGTCTAATTCTCAAATTTCTGTTTTTGAAAATATTTTATCTGCTTACATTCCTTTCTTTATCTGAATTTTTCATGTTGATTTTTGTTGAACTCAATTTACAGTTTTCTTTCACTTTAGCCCGATTAAAATATATTTACATCTCTGAGTTCCTCAAAGAACTAGATCAAAGTGTTTTCTATCCATATTCTATTCCTACTATCCACTACAGCCTCAGGATTATACTAACAGATATTTGATGACCTTAAAAATCATCCTTGTGAATATTTTTTCCCAAAACAATGTTTAAATTAGTCAGATGTGATTGTGAAAATATATACAATCAACCCTAAGTTGTTTGGAAGTGAAGATATTATTTATATTGATTTTGTAGAAAAGAAATATTATAAACATTGCGAGTATCTCTAGGTGAGTACTGATAATATAGTTGTTGATGAGCCATCGTAAGCAATTTAATTCAAAGTCTGATCAAATCTCTTAGGAAGATTGAGACCTAGTGCATGCTTGCTAACACATTCATGGGTAAGCAAGTGAGATGATATAGATGATAATGTAGTTAAATTCGTAAGACGATATGATTTTGTATCTTTTTCAAGTTTTCATTTGCTTTTGCTTCATTTATAGTAAGAAAGATCACCCCATTCTATTTAAACTGTGGCACATGAATTCTGGGAAGACCATATCTTTCTCTTTTATAGTCTCTAGAAATACATATTCCCATGCAGTCTTCATGCTTAGTGATAAAAACTATTGATGGTGCCTATGTTATGGATGTATTCATTTTCATTTGAGTGTTTGCACAGTTGTAGTTAGGGTTTAACTACCATATATAAGTTTATTTATTGGTCATCGATAACATAATTATGTGTTGTTCTAGTTTCTTAATAAGACATTTTCACTGCTGATTAGTATTATATCCTCTCATTAATTTACTTGTATTTATTTAGAATCATTCTTGTTCATTCCATTCCCCTATATACAACCATTTTCAATGTTTAGTGCTCTTTGTTTTATTAATATCCATCCTAAAAGAATACTCATGCATGAATTTGTGTAATTCTATGTTTTCTACACATTTGTCAGTCTTAAAATGTTCAGCAATATAATTTTTCTGTGATGCTGGAAGGACATTCACTATGTTCCTTCTAACGCTGTGTAGTATTCTACTGTGAATACATTAATCACACATGATTTTGTGGGTGATGAATTGTCTGGATAACCTTCAAAAAGGGGCTTGAGAAAAGGTACTCCATGCATATCTTTGTATTGTTATGCACTGATCTAAACACTTCTCTAAAACAAATTTCAAAGAGGAGGCTTTCAGAAGTATAGACTTGGTATGTCTCTATAAGCAACACTCAGCATCTTATACGCCTTAGTCTTAGTCCAGTTGCTATATGCCGAAGACATATATTTTATTGTTTTTCACTTTCTTAATTAAAATGAGCATTTATTTAGGTTAATCCCCAACACAGATACCCCATTTACAATTAGTCTTCCTAAGCCTTGATAGATTGAATGGATTGCTATAATAAAACATCTCGCCATGAGTATATCATAAAAGGTAAGAGATGATTTATCCAAGTTTCCATGTCTCAGGAAACTTCTTTGCTTGTCAGAAGGACAAGGCCGCTGTCTTGAGAATCTGGTATAGGTAGAAACTGCAGTAATGAGAGATTTTCCAACATGCCCTTACCACTTAGGAAAATTGTCACCTATTCATATACTGCTTTTTATGTTTAAGTTTCAAAGAATGTGTTTTGATGCTTTCAGACTATGAAGCTGGCCTTTTGGCTTTTCCCAACTATAATAAAATGATCAGTTTCTTGCTCTACTTTCTATTTGCACACTTCTTTAGTTCTTTTTGACAAACTAATAATTTTCAAATTTTGTTAATAATTGATTATATAAACATTTCAGGTTTCAAATGTGACTGTATAAACACAAATTTATCTGCATATTTATCCTCCATCCATCTATCCATCCATCCATCTGTCTGCCCATCTGTCCATCCATCCATCCATCATCCATCCATCCATCTCTATCTATCTATCTATCTATCTACCTATCTACCTATCTATCTATCTATCTATCTATCTATCTATCTATCTATCTATCTATCTATCTGTCTGTCTTCATAAGAAAAATATGTTAAATTGAAGTATTGTGCTGGTTTGAGTGGAAAGGATCCCATAGGCTCGTAGGGAGTGACACTATTAGGATGTGTGTTCTTGTTTAATGTGTGTTCTTGTGTCACTGAGGTTGGGCTTTGAGGTTTCAAATGCTCAAGCCAGACCTAGCATCACTCTCTCTTCCTGCTGCCTTCAGATCCAGATGTAGAACTCTCAGCAACCTCTCCGTCCAGCACCATGTTTACCTGTGCACAGCAATGCTTCCCACTGTTATGATGGAATAAACTTCTGAATTGTAACGCCTCCCTGCCCCCAAATTAAACACTTTCCTTCATAAGAGTTTGGGTATTCATGGTGTCTCTTCACAAAAATAGAAACCCTAAGACAAGTACATAACTGACTTACTGAGTTATTTAATTTATTATTGATATACTTGCAATTTAATTTACAAGCTCTTTTTTACTTTAGTGTCATTTGTGGGAGTATATTTGACATTTCTATGCTAATAGATAAAACTAGTTTAATTCTTCCTGAATTCAACTGCCTTCCTAATGTTACTTGCTGATCAAATATGCCTTACTTGTTTGCAGTGCCACCTAAACAGAGGAGTATTACTTCTACAAACATGAAAGTTCTCCTGTAATATCTCTCCTATTTCAGTTGTTTATTCAACTCTTAGAGCTTTAAGGCATTTTTTTTTTGCTAGCCCGACTGAGCATGTATTTTAGTGTAAAGTTCTCAATCCAATTACATAGAATTTTCTGCTAGTAACGACCCTGTCCAAATCCATATCAGGGTACCAAAATAAACATATCTCCAGTCAGAATACATGTCTGGTTAGAATCAACCTGTAGTCCTTTACATTTTCAACCTTGAGTGGTCCCCTTTATCTGCCTGTATTCAATCTCTGACAAAATGGAGGTAATGATGTTTGACTTCCCTGACATCAAGCATGGGAATGATAGTATTGTTCTTCTTAATTTCTACAGCTATGAAAAAGTTACATATTAGTTTGGACGAAAATATATTAGTGAGTTGTTTACCCAAGAACATGAAATAAACATCAATTTATTTCCAATAATTTTATTTTAAATTGTTTTTATATTTAAGTTTATTCCAAATATTACCATGGAAAACTTATTTTAATGCAAATTATTGGTATTTATTTTTCCCTAGATTAATATTCTCTTCATTATTCAAATTTTTAAAATGTTGTTCTTTATTATTAGAAAATTTAGTACAATGTATTTTTAACATATTCACCTCCACACTTATTTCCAAATTCAAATTTTTAGCTACACTTTTCTGCTTAGTTTATTATTTTCTTACAGGAAAGATTGATTGTTTAAATTTAATTCTTGATCATCTGATTTTCTTCAGTGATATAATTTATGATCTGTAAAGTATCAACATTTGCTATTTTATTTTCATTAAGCAATATATTTGTTTGCAATTTAATTATTTATAGGCACATTTATGTGAAATTTCAGCATGCTATAAAATAAAGCCTCCATATTTCTTCCTATGAAATAATTAAAATTACATCAATAACTATCATATCACAGTTAACTGTTCCTTTAAGACAAACAACAGTCATATTTATTGAGAACTTGAGAGCAATAGCTATCATTCTAAGGTAAAGTAGAAAAGAAAATATAGTGCTCTTTCTTGAGATATACTCTCACTTGTCATCCTTAAACTGTAACTACTATGTGTCCATTCCCTTAAAATGGAACAACAGTTTTCCAATCAAGGACATAATCATTTAAAATTTCTTTACATTTCTAAATCCTCTTCATTTTGTCAGTGTCTTGGATGCAAATTACTTGCAAATTTTATTATTCATAAGAAAGTATATCTTAGCCATTCTTACTGGCGTGAGGGGGAAATCTCAGGGTTATTTTCATTTGTATTTCCCTGATGACTGAGAATGTTTGGGTTATTGGAACATTTATTTGGGTTCTTCTCATTCTGTATTCCTTAGTTGAGAATTCTTTATTAGGCTCTGTACCGTATTTTTAATAGAGTTATTTAATAGGGAGTCTAACTTCTTGAGTTCTTTGTATATATTGATATAAGCCCTCTATCGAATGTAGGACTGGTAAAGATCATTTCCCAATCTGTTAGTTGCTGTTTTGTCCTACTGACAGTGTCTTTTCCCTTACAAAAGCGTAGCAATTTTATAAGCTCCCATTTATCGATTGTTGTTCTTAGAGCATAAACCACTGGTGTTTTGTTCAGGAAAATTTCCCCTGTGCCCATGTGTTCGAGGATCTTCCCGATTTTCTCTTCTATTAGTTTCAGTGTATCAGGTTTGATGTGGAGGTCCTTCATCCACTTGGGTTTGAGCTTTGTACAAGAGGTAGAACGGATTGATTTTTTTTTTTTGATTTTTTTTTAAACTTGAATATTTCTTATATACATTTCGAGTGTTATTCCCTTTCCCGGTTTCCAAGCAAACAACCCCCTCCTCCCTCCCCTTACTTATGGGTATTCCCCTCCCAGCCCTCCCCCCATTGCCACCCTCCCCCCAACAGTCTAGTTCACTGGGGGTTCAGTCTTAGCAGGACCAAGGGCTTCCCCTTCCACTGGTGCTCTTACTAGGATATTCATTGATACCTATGAGGTCAGAGTCCAGGGTCAGTCCATGTATAGTCTTTAGGTAGTGGCTTAGTCCCTGGAAGCTCTGGTTGCTTGGCATTGTTGTACATATGGGGTCTCGAGCCCCTTCAAGCTCTTCCAGGTCTTTCTCTGATTCCTTCAACGGGGGTCCTATTCTCAGTTCAGTGGTTTGCTGCTGGCATTCGCCTCTGTATTTGCTGTATTCTGGCTGTGTCTCTCAGGAGCGATCTACATCCGACTCCTGTCGGTCTGCACTTCTTTGCTTCATCCATCTTGTCTAATTGGGTGGCTGTATATGTATGGGCCACATGTGGGGCAGGCTCTGAATGGGTGTTCCTTCAGTCTCTGTTTTAAACTTTGCCTCTCTATTCCCTGCCAAGGGTATTCTTGTTCCCCTTTTAAAGAAGGACTGAAGCATTCACATTTTGATCATCCGTCTTGAGTTTCATTTGTTCTAGGCATCTAGGGTAATTCAAGCATTTGGGCTAATAGCCACTTATCAATGAGTGCATACCATGTATGTCTTTCTGTGATTGGGTTAGCTCACTCAGAATGATATTTTCCAGTTCCAACCATTTGCCTATGAATTTCATAAAGTCGTTGTTTTTGATAGCTGAGTAATATTCCAATGTGTAGATGTACCACATTTTCTGTATCCATTCCTCCGTTGAAGGGCATCTGGGTTCTTTCCAGCTTCTGGCTATTATAAATAAGGCTGTGATGAACATAGTGGAGCACGTGTCTATTTTATATGTTGGGGCATCTTTTGGGTATATGCCCAAGAGAGGTATAGCTGGATCCTCAGGCAGTTCAATGTCCAATTTTCTGAGGAACCTCCAGACTGATTTCCAGAATGGTTGTACCAGTCTGCAATCCCACCAACAATGGAGGAGTGTTCCTCTTTCTCCGCATCCTCGCCAGCATCTGCTGTCACCTGAGTTTTTGATCTTAGCCATTCTCACTGGTGTGAGGTGAAATCTCAGGGTTGTTTTGATTTGCATTTCCCTTATGACTAAAGATGTTGAACATTTCTTTAGGTGTTTCTCAGCCATTCGGCATTCCTCAGCTGTGAATTGTTTGTTCAGCTCTGAAACCCATTTTTCAATAGGGTTATTTGTCTCCCTGCGGTCTAACTTCTTGAGTTCTTTGTATATTTTGGATATAAGGCCTCTATCTGTTGTAGGATTGGTAAAGATCTTTTCCCAATCTGTTGGTTGCCGTTTTGTCCTAACCACAGTGTCCTTTGCCTTACAGAAGCTTTGCAGTTTTATGAGATCCCATTTGTCGATTCTTGATCTTAGAGCATAAGCCATTGGTGTTTTGTTCAGGAAATTTTTTCCAGTGCCCATGTGTTCCAGATGCTTCCCTAGTTTTTCTTCTATTAGTTTGAGTGTGTCTGGTTTGATGTGGAGGTCCTTGATCCACTTGGACTTAAGCTTTGTACAGGGTGATAAGCATGGATCGATCTGCATTTTTCTACATATTGACCTCCAGTTGAACCAGCACCATTTGCTGAAAATGCTATCTTTTTTTCCATTGGATGGTTTTGGCTCCTTTGTCAAAAATCAAGTGACCATAGGCGTGTGGGTTCATTTCTGGGTCTTCAATTCTATTCCATTGGTCTATCTGTCTGTCTCTGTACAAATACCATGCAGTTTTTATCACTATTGCTCTGTAATACTGCTTGAGTTCAGGGATATTGATTCCCCCTGAAGTCCTTTTATTGTTGAGGATAGTTTTAGCTATCCTGGGTTTTTTTGTTATTCCAGATGAATTTGCAAATTGTTCTGTCTAACTCTTTGAAGAATTGGATTGGTATTTTGATGGGGATTGCATTGAATCTGTAGATCACTTTTGGTAAAATGGCCATTTTTACTATATTAATCCTGCCAATCCATGAGCATGGGAGATCTTTCCATCTTATGAGGTCTTCTTTCAATTTCCTCAGTGTCTTGAAGTTCTTATTGTACAGGTCTTTTACTTGCTTGGTTAAATCACACCGAGGTATTTTATATTATTTGGGTCTATTATGAAGGGTGTCGTTTCCCTAATTTCTTTCTCGGCTTGTTTCTCTTTTGTGTAGAAGAAGGCTACTGATTTATTTGAGTTAATTTTATACCCAGCCACTTTGCTGAAGTTGTTTATCAGCTTTAGTAGTTCTCTGTTGGAACTTTTGGGATCACTTAAATATACTATCATATCATCTGCAAATAGTGATATTTTGACTTCTTCTTTTCCGATCTGTATCCCCTTGACCTCCTTTTGTTGTCTGATTGCTCTGGCTATAACTTCAAGAACTATATTGAATAGGTAGGGAGAGAGTGGGCAGCCTTGTCTATTCCCTGATTATAGTGGGATTGCTTCAAGTTTCTCTCCATTTAGTTTAATGTTAGCAACTGGTTTGCTGTATATGGCTTTTACTATGTTTAGGTATGGGCATTGAATTCCTATTCTTCCAGGACTTTTATCATGAAGGGGTGTTGAATTTTGTCAAATGCTTTCTCAGCATCTAATGAAATGATCATGTGGTTTTGTTCTTTCAGGTTGTTTATATAATGGATCACGTTGATGGTTTTCCGTATATTAAACCATCCCTGCATGCCTGGGATGAAGCCTACTTGATCATGGTGGATGATTGTTTTGATGTGCTCTTGAATTCGGTTTGCCAGAATTTTATTGAGTATTTTTGCGTCGATATTCATAAGGGAAATTGTTCTGAAGTTCTCTTTCTTTGTTGTGTCTTTGTGTGGTTTAGGTATAAGAGTAATTGTGGCTTCGTAGAAGGAATTCGGTAGGGCTCCATCTGTTTCAATTTTGTGGAATAGTTTGGATAATATTGGTATGAGGTCTTCTATGAAGGTTTGATAGAATTCTGCACTAAACCCGTCTGGACCTGGGCTCTTTTTGGTTGGGAGACCTTTAATGACTGCTTCTATTTCCTTAGGAGTTATGGGGTTGTTTAACTGGTTTATCTGTTCCTGATTTAACTTCGATACCTGGTATCTGTCTAGGAAATTGTCCATTTCCTGAAGATTTTCAAATTTTGTTGAATATAGGTTTTTATAGTAAGATCTGATGATTTTTTGAATTTCCTCTGAATCTGTAGTTATGTCTCCCTTTTCATTTCGGATTTTGTTAATTTGGACGCACTCTCTGTGTCCTCTCGTTAGTCTGGCTAAGGGTTTATCTATCTTGTTGATTTTCTCAAAGAACCAACTTTTGGTTCTGTTGATTCTTTCTATGGTCCTTTTTGTTTCTACTTGGTTGATTTCAGCTCTGAGTTTGATTATTTCCTGCCTTCTACTCCTCCTGGGTGTATTTGCTTCTTTTTGTTCTAGAGCTTTTAGGTGTGCTGTCAAGCTGCTGACATATGCTCTTTCCTGTTTCTTTCTGCAGGCACTCAACGCTATGAGTTTTCCTCTTAGCACAGCTTTCATTGTGTCCCATAAGTTTGAGTATGTTGTATCTTCATTTTCATTAAATTCTAAAAAGTTTTTAATTTCTTTCTTTATTTCTTCCTTGACCAGGTTATCATTGAGTAGAGCATTGTTCAATTTCCACGTATATGTGGGCATTCTTCCCTTATTGTTATTGAAGACCAGTTTTAGGCCGTGGTGGTCCGATAGCACGCATGGGATTATTTCTATCTTTCTGTACCTGTTGAGGCCAGTTTTTTGACCAATTATATGGTCAATTTTGGAGAAAGTACCATGAGGAGCTGAGAAGAAGGTATATCCTTTTGCTTTAGGATATAATGTTCTATAAATATCCGTTAAGTCCATTTGGCTCATGACTTCTCTTAGTCTGTCTACGTCTCTGTTTAATTTCTGTTTCCATGATCTGTCCATTGATGAGAATGGGGTTTTGAAATCTCCTACTATTATTGTGTGAGGTGCAATGTGTGTTTTGAGCTTTAGTAAGGTTTCTTTTACGTATGTAGGTGCCCTTGTATTTGGGGCATAGATATTTAGGATTGAGAGTTCATCTTTGTGGATTTTTCCTTTGATGAATATAAAGTGTCCTTCCTTATCTTTTTTGATGACTTTTAGTTGTAAATTGATTTTATCTGATATTAGAATGGCTACTCCAGCTTGCTTCTTCTGACCATTTGCTTGGAAAGTTGTTTTCCCGCCTTTCACTCTGAGGTAGTGCCTGTCTTTGTCTCTGAGGTGTGTTTCCTGTAGGCAGCAGAATGCAGGGTCCTCGTTGCGTATCCAGTTTGTTAATCTATGTCTTTTTATTGGGGAGTTGAGGCCATTGATGTTGAGAGATATTAAGGAATAGTGATTATTGCTTCTTGTTATATTCATATTTGGATGTGAGGTTATGTTTGTGTGCTTTTCTTCTCTTTGTTTTGTTGCCGAGATGATTAGTTCCTTGCTTCTTCTAGGGTATAGCTTGCCTCCTTATGTTGGGCTTTACCATTTATTATCCTTTGTAGTGCTGGATTTGTAGAAAGATATTGTGTAAATTTGGTTTTGTCATGGAATATCTTGGTTTCTCCATCAATGTTAATTGAGAGTTTTGCTGGATATAGTAACCTGGGCTGGCATTTGTGTTCTCTTAGGGTCTGTATGACATCAGTCCAGGATCTTCTGGCCTTCATAGTTTCTGGCGAGAAGTCTGGTGTGATTCTGATAGGTCTCCCTTTATATGTTACTTGACCTTTTTCCCTTACTGCTTTTAATATTCTTTCTTTATTTTGTGCGTTTGGTGTTTTGACAATTATGTGACGGGAGGTGTTTCTTTTCTGGTCCAATCTATTTGGAGTTCTGTAGGCTTCTTGTATGCCTATGGGTATCTCTTTTTTTAGGTTAGGGAAGTTTTCTTCTATGATTTTGTTGAAGATATTTACTGGTCCTTTGAGCTGGGAGTCTTCACTCTCTTCTATACCTATTATCCTTAGGTTTGATCTTCTCATTGAGTCCTGGATTTCCTGTATGTTTTGGACCAGTAGCTTTTTCTGCTTTACATTATCTTTGACAGTTGAGTCAATGATTTCTATGGAATCTTCTGCTCCTGAGATTCTCTCTTCCATCTCTTGTATTCTGTTGGTGAAGCTTGTATCTACAGCTCCTTGTCTCTTCTTTTGGTTTTCTATATCCAGGGTTGTTTCCATGTGTTCTTTCTTGATTGCTTCTATTTCCATTTTTAATTCCTTCATCTGTTTGATTGTGTTTTCCTGGAATTCTTTCAGGGATTTTTGCCATTCCTCTCTGTAGGCTTCTACTTGTTTATTAATGATTTCCTGTGTTTCCCTAAGTGTGTTCATGTCCTGGAATTCTTTCAGGGATTTTTGTGACTCCTCTCTATGATCTTCTACTTGTTTAATTATGTTTTCCTGGAATTCTTTCAGGCATTTTTGTGATTCCACTCTGTAGGCTTCTACTTGTTCTCTAAGGGAGTTCTTCACGTCTTTCTTGAAGTCCTCCAGCATCATGATCAAATATGATTTTGAAACTAGATCTTGCTTTTCTGGTGTGTTTGGATATTCCATGTTTGTTTTGGTGGGAGAATTGGGCTCCGATGGTGCCATGTAGTCTTGGTTTTTGTTGCTTGGGTTCCTGCGCTTGCCTCCCGACATCAGATTATCTCTAGTGTTACTTTGTTCTGCTATTTCTGACAGTGGCTAGACTGTCCTATAAGCCTGTGTGTCAGGAGTGCTGTAGACCTGTTTTCCTTTTATGGCGACACAGTGTTCTGCTTTCGGGCGTGTAGTTTTTCCTCTCTACAGGTCTTCAGCTGTTCCTGTGGGCCTGTGTCTTGAGTTCACCAGACAGGTCACTTGCAGCAGAAAAGTTGGTCTTACCTGTGGTCCCGAGGCTCAAGTTCGCTCGTGGCATGCTGCCCTCGAGCTCTCTGTGGCGGCAGCAACCAGGAAGATCTGTGCCGCCTTTTCCTGGAGCTTCAGTGCACCAGGGTTCCAGATGGCGTTTGGTGTTTTCCTCTGGCGTCCGAGATGTGTGTGCAGAGTGCAGTCTCTTCTGGTTTCCCAGGCTTGTCTGCCTCTCTGAAGGTTTAGCTCTCCCTCCCACGGGATTTGGGTGCAGAGAACTGTTTATCTGGTCTGTTTCCTTCAGGTTCCGGCGGTGTCTCAGACACCGCGGTCCTGCCGCTCCTGGGCCCTCCCCCACGGGAGCCCAGAGGTCTTATACAGTTTCCTCTTGGGCCAGGAATGTGGGCAGGGGTGGGCAGTGTTGGTGGTCTCTTCCATTCTGCAGCCTCAGGAGTGCCCACCTGACCAGACGGTTGGGTCTTTCTCTCTCAAGGTGTCTGGGAGCAGAGAGCTGCTGCGGGCTGGGATCCGCTGGTGTGGGACTCCTGGTAAACACAGGAGGTGCCCGGTCCTAGAGGAATTCTGCCTTTGTGTGTCCCGAGATCACCAGGCAGGTCTCTTGCAGCAGAAAAGTTGGTCTTACCTGTGGTCCTGAGGCTCAAGTTTGCTCGCAGGGTGCTGCCCAAGAGCTCTCCGCGGCGGCAGCAACCAGGAAACTGGATTGATTTTCATTTTGACCTCCAGTGGAACAAGCACCATTTGTTGAAAATGCTATCTTTCCATTGGATGGTTTTAGCTTCTTTGTCAAAAACTAAGTGACCATATGTGTGTGGTTCATTACTGGGTCTTTGATTCAACTCCATTGCTCTATCTACCTGTCTCTGTACCAATACCATATGGTATTTATCACAACTGCTCTGTAATACAGGCCGGGAATGGTGATTCTGCTGGAAGTTATATTATTGTTGAGAATAGTTTTTGCTCTCCTGGGTTTTTTGTTATTCCAGATGAATTTTCAATTTGCTCTTTCTTAACACTATGAAGAATCAAGTTAGAACTTTGACGGAGGTTGCATTGAATCTGTAGATTGCTTTTGGAAAGACAGCCATTTTTACTATATTAATCATGCCAATCCATGAGTATGGGAAAATTTCCATCTTCTGAGATTTTCAATTTCTGTCTTCAGAGACTTGAAGTTCTTGCAAGAACAGCTAAGATCAAATACTCCGGTGACAGCAGAGGTTGGCGATGATGTGGAGAAAGAGTGACACTCCTACATTTTTGGTGGGATTACAAGCTTGTACAACCACTCTGGAAATCAGTCTGGCAGTTCCTCAGAAAATCAGACGTGGTACTACCTGAGGACCCAGCTGTACCACTCCTGGGCATATACACAAAAGATACTCCAACATATAACCAGGACACATACTTCCCTGTGTTCATAGCAGCCTTATTTATGATATCCAGAAGCTGCAAAGAACCCAGATGTTCTTCAACAAAGGTATGGATACAGAAAATGTGTTATATTTACACAATGGAGGACTATGCAGCTATTCAAAACAATGACTTCATGAAATTCTTAGGCAATTGGACGGAAATAGAAAACATCATCCTGAGTGAGGTAACCCATTCACAAAAGAACATGCATGTTATGCACTTACTGATAAATGGATATTAGCCCAAAAGCTCAGAATTCCCAAGGTACAATTCACAGACCACATTACCCTCAAGAAGAAGGAAGACCAAAGTGTGGATGATTCATTCCTTCTTAGAAAAGTGAACAAAATACCCATCAGAGGAAATACAGGACCAAGTGTGGGGCAGAGACTGAGGGAAAGCTCATCCAGAAACTGTCTCACATATGGATCCATCCCATATGCAGTCAAAAACACACTTACTATTGAGGATGCCAAGAGGAGCATGCTGACAGGAGCCTGATATAGCTGTCTCCTGCAAGGCTCTGCCAGAGCCTGACAAATACAGAGGCAGATGCTCACAGCCAACTATTGGACTGAGAGCAGGGTCCCAAAAGGAGGAGTTAAAGAAAGGACTGATGGAGCTGATGGGGTTTGCAACCCATAGGAAGAACAACAATACCAACCAACTAGATACCCCAAAGCTCCCAAGAACTAAACCACCAACCAAAGAGTACACATGGAGGGACCCATGGCTCCATCTGTATATGTAGCAAAGGATAGCCTTGTCTGGCATCAATGGGAGGAGAGGGCCTTGATCCTCTGAAGGCCCAATGCCCCAGTGTAGGGAAATTATAGGGCAGAGAGGTGGGGTGGATGGTTGGGTCGAGGAGCATCCTCATAGAAGCAAGGGGAAAGAGGTTTTCAGAGGGGAAACAAGTAAAAGAGATAATATTTGAAATGTAAATAAACAAAATATCCAAAAATAAAAAGTATATAAATCAAAACCACATACAATTGGAGCAGGATTATATGTAAATTACTATGAATAAGGAGTGGCTACAACTCCAGATGAGGCTCAAAAACCTTCCAAACTCCTGCTTCTCTGAGGCTATATTAACAGGCCATTGACCAGAATTTCATATACCCTCCAAAACAAATACAACTAATCTGATGGAGATGATAGCAGTTATGTTTAAAGGACAGTGCATCGCAGAATAGCTATGGATTAACACACATCCCTATAGTCAATAAATACAAATAATTTTATTTGTTAACTAGATAAAATGAAAACTTTGACTATATTTACATCATACTGTTAAGTTCATTCCCTCCAACATGGCATTAGTTATTGAGTGTATGGCCTCTTTATTCTATGATAATAGTTTGTAAATATGTGCACTTATAATTTATAAGGTGCCATATAATTTTTTTATTTTTCATGAAATTTCAAAATGGGTAAATTCCTAATAATTACTTGCCAGAAGTTTGTCATCTTTAGTTCTCAGAATATAGGACAGCAAGTAATGTTAGAACTTGATATTAAGAGTCAATTACTTTAAAGTTACCTCATAGTTTTTAACAAACTATGACATCTTTACCTATAGATATTCTCTTATTTTTTCAATAGAAACAATATCTCACTTGTTTTAAGATATTTTTCCTTCCTTCCTTCATTTCCATCCACCCATTCACATTAGGAACTAGTGGCAACAATTTTTTTCTAAATCCCTGAGGGTGATGGGGGAGATAATGTCAGAATATTGGCTAGGGTTCCCTCTTTTTTCTTTTTAATATTCTAGCTTTTTTAAAAATGGTGTCTCTCTAATGATGCAGATGTTGGTCTTGTAACATAAAGTTAAATTTGCTATCATTCCAAAGACAAAGCTTTTCCACACCCTGAACACTCGGCAGCATTTGGAATCCTCTTGATTGACTTTGCATCTATTTGACTCTGCATCACATAAGCAAGCAATCGAAAACAACTGGGCTGCCAGGCTTCAGCTCAGATGAAATCTCAGTCAATAAAAGAGCTATGTTGGAAACCGTGAGCGACATTTAACTAAGACGTGAGAAGTGAATGGCTGCAGTTTTGATACCATTCCTCCCACACAAATGTCAGCAAGTCTAAATTAACTGTGAGAGTCTATAGCTTTCGATGAAGAATGAAGATTGCTAAGCCACATCAGAGCCACAGACGTTATACGATTTGAAGTTTCTTCAGATTCTTGTATGCTTGTGTTATCACATTTGATTTTGATTGAACATCTTCTTATGTGACTCTAGACATGAAGTTCTGAGTTCATATACAGTTCTCAAATGTGATATGCTACACATTTCCTTCAGGAAGAGTTCAAATTTTCTGACATAAACTTTACTTCATGCATACTAGTTTTAATAAGCCAACAGCAAAATATAACCAATTAAAAGTGTTGAAATTTATACCACTGCACATATGAAGGCATGCATGTTTATTTAAAGTAATATCCTGTGTAATCTATAAGATTTTACTTTCTTTCTTATCATCTAGCCATTTTATTCTCTGAAGCATTCAAAAGTTAAAAGCATGATACAATAACTAGGTCAGAAGAGGTTAGGTAAAGTGCATAATCATCATTAATCATGACATTTGATCAAAATATTGTCAATAGAATAATTGGTTATAGGGATGGTATTTATTTCGCATTTGATTACTTCTTCTTAATAAATGTATTTCACCTTAAATTTTGTTTTTAGGTTATAAGTAGTAAAACTTTTTTGCAAAATATTGTAAATATTTTCAACTCCTTGAACCATATTGTTACCATCATATTTATTGGAAAGAGTCCTTAACAGTATAGAAGCAAATGAATACAGTTATACAGTGATAAAGTTCTATTTGTAAATTTTGGAAATTAAATTAATCTGCTGACTATTTTTAAATAATCAAAACATTAAAATCATTGTTATTATGTGGCTGTATAAAAATAGGTAGAACACTAGATATGGCACCTATGTTATCATTTGCTGATCCTTACCTTAGGCAGTTCTTTAAAAAATACAGTGACAGAGAACACACTTTTAATAATCAGAAAAACTATTTATCATTGCAAGGTCATTAAAAAGAGATGAAGCGGAGACACCGCCGGAACCTGAAAGAAACAGACCGGATAAACAGTTCTCTGCACCCAAATCCCGTGGGAGGGAGAGCTAAACCTTCAGAGAGGCAGACAAGCCTGGGAAACCAGAAGAGACTGCTCCCTGCACACACATCTCGGACGCCAGAGGAAAAAGCCAAAGACCATCTGGAACCCTGGTGCACTGAAGCTCCCGGAAGGGGCGGCACAGGTCTTCCTGGTTGCTGCCGCTGCAGAGAGCCCCTGGGCAGCACCCCACGAGCGAACCTGAGCCTCAGGACCACAGGTAAGACCAAATTTTCTGCTGCAAGAAAGCTGCCTGGTGAGCTTGGGACACGGAAGCAGAATTTCTCTAGGAGGCACGGTCTGTGTTTACCGGAAGTCCCACACCCGCGGATCCCGGCCCGCAGCAGCTCTCTGCTCCCAGACCCGGTGAGAGAGAGACCCAACCGCCTGGTCAGGTGGGCACTCCTGAGGTTGCAGAGCGGAAGAGACCACCAACACTGCTCACCCCTGCCCACATCCCTGGCCCAAGAGGAAACTGTATAAGGCCTCTGGGCTCCTGTGAGGGAGGGCCCAGGAGCGGCCGGACCCCTGCCACAGACACCACCGGACCCTGAAGGAAACAGACCGGATAAACAGTTCTCTGCACCCAAATCCCGTGGGAGGGAGAGCTAAACCTTCAGAGAGGCAGACAAGCCTGGGAAACCAGAAGAGACTGCTCCCTGCACACACATCTCGGACGCCAGAGGAAAAAGCCAAAGACCATCTGGAACCCTGGTGCACTGAAGCTCCCAGAAGGGGTGGCACAGGTCTTCCTGGTTGCTGCCGCTGCAGAAAGCCCCTGGGCAGCACCCCACGAGCGAACCTGAGCCTCGGGACCACAGGTAAGACCAAATTTTCTGCTGCAAGAAAGCTGCCTGGTGAACTCAAGACACAGGCCCACAGGAACAGCTGAAGACCTGTAGAGAGGAAAAACTACACGCCCGAAAGCAGAACACACTGTCCCCATAACTGACTGAAAGAGAGGAAAACAGGTCTACAGCACTCCTGACACACAGGCTTATAGGTCAGTCTAGCCACTGTCAGAAATAGCAGAACAAAGTAACACTAGAGATAATCTGATGGCGAGAGGCAAGCGCAGGAACCCAAGCAACAGAAACCAAGACTGCATGCCATCCTCGGAGCCCAATTCTCCCACCAAAACAAACATGGAATATCCAAACACACCAGAAAAGCAAGATCTAGTTTCAAAATCATATTTGATCATGATGCTGGAGGACTTCAAGAAAGACATGAACACACTTAGGGAAACACAGGAAATCATTAATAAACAAGTAGAAGCCTACAGAGAGGAATGGCAAAAATCCCTGAAAGAATTCCAGGAAAACACAATCAAACAGATGAAGGAATTAAAAATGGAAATAGAAGCAATCAAGAAAGAACACATGGAAACAACCCTGGATATAGAAAACCAAAAGAAGAGACAAGGAGCTGTAGATACAAGCTTCACCAACAGAATACAAGAGATGGAAGAGAGAATCTCAGGAGCAGAAGATTCCATAGAAATCATTGACTCAACTGTCAAAGATAATGTAAAGCAGAAAAAGCTACTGGTCCAAAACATACAGGAAATCCAGGACTCAATGAGAAGATCAAACCTAAGGATAATAGGTATAGAAGAGAGTGAAGACTCCCAGCTCAAAGGACCAGTAAATATCTTCAACAAAATCATAGAAGAAAACTTCCCTAACCTAAAAAAAGAGATACCCATAGGCATACAAGAAGCCTACAGAACTCCAAATAGATTGGACCAGAAAAGAAACACCTCCCGTCACATAATTGTCAAAACACCAAACGCACAAAATAAAGAAAGAATATTAAAAGCAGTAAGGGAAAAAGGTCAAGTAACATATAAAGGGAGACCTATCAGAATCACACCAGACTTCTCGCCAGAAACTATGAAGGCCAGAAGATCCTGGACTGATGTCATACAGACCCTAAGAGAACACAAATGCCAGCCCAGGTTACTATATCCAGCAAAACTCTCAATTAACATTGATGGAGAAACCAAGATATTCCATGACAAAACCAAATTTACACAATATCTTTCTACAAATCCAGCACTACAAAGGATAATAAATGGTAAAGCCCAACATAAGGAGGCAAGCTATACCCTAGAAGAAGCAAGAAACTAATCGTCTTGGCAACAAAACAAAGAGAATGAAAGCACACAAACATAACCTCACATCCAAATATGAATATAAAGGGAAACAATAATCACTATTCCTTAATATCTCTCAACATCAATGGCCTCAACTCCCCAATAAAAAGACATAGATTAACAAACTGGATACGCAACGAGGACCCTGCATTCTGCTGCCTACAGGAAACACACCTCAGAGACAAGGACAGACACTACCTCAGAGTGAAAGGCTGGAAAACAACTTTCCAAGCAAATGGTCAGAAGAAGCAAGCTGGAGTAGCCATTCTAATATCAAATAAAATCAATTTCCAACTAAAAGTCATCAAAAAAGATAAGGAAGGACACTTCATATTCATCAAAGGAAAAATCCACCAAGATGAACTCTCAATCCTAAATATCTATGCCCCAAATACAAGGGCACCTACATACGTAAAAGAAACCTTACTAAAGCTCAAAACACACATTGCACCTCACACAATAATAGTGGGAGATTTCAACACCCCACTCTCATCAATGGACAGATCATGGAAACAGAAATTAAACAGTGATGTCGACAGACTAAGAGAAGTCATGAGCCAAATGGACTTAACGGATATTTATAGAACATTCTATCCTAAAGCAAAAGGATATACCTTCTTCTCAGCTCCTCATGGTACTTTCTCCAAAATTGACCATATAATCGGTCAAAAAACGGGCCTCAACAGGTACAGAAAGATAGAAATAATCCCATGCGTGCTATCGGACCACCACGGCCTAAAACTGGTCTTCAATAACAATAAGGGAAGAATGCCCACATATACGTGGAAATTGAACAATGCTCTACTCAATGATAACCTGGTCAAGGAAGAAATAAAGAAAGAAATTAAAAACTTTTTAGAATTTAATGAAAATGAAGATACAACATACTCAAACTTATGGGACACAATGAAAGCTGTGCTAAGAGGAAAACTCATAGCGCTGAGTGCCTGCAGAAAGAAACAGGAAAGAGCATATGTCAGCAGCTTGACAGCACACCTAAAAGCTCTAGAACAAAAAGAAGCAAATACACCCAGGAGGAGTAGAAGGCAGGAAATAATCAAACTCAGAGCTGAAATCAACCAAGTAGAAACAAAAAGGGC
The DNA here is from genome assembly GCF_021556685.1 of Rattus norvegicus. NCBI lineage: Eukaryota > Metazoa > Chordata > Mammalia > Rodentia > Muridae > Rattus > Rattus norvegicus. The sequence goes on along the minus strand of NC_141539.1, from coordinate 117,845,952 downwards.
CATAGAAAGAATCAACAGGACCAAAAGTTGGTTCTTTGAGAAAATCAACAAGATAGATAAACCCTTAGCCAGACTAACGAGAGGACACAGAGAGTGCGTCCAAATTAACAAAATCAGAAATGAAAAGGGAGACATAACTACAGATTCAGAGGAAATTCAAAAAATCATCAGATCTTACTATAAAAACCTATATTCAACAAAATTTGAAAATCTTCAGGAAATGGACAATTTCCTAGACAGATACCAGGTATCAAAGTTAAATCAGGAACAGATAAACCAGTTAAACAACCCCATAACTCCTAAGGAAATAGAAGCAGTCATTAAAGGTCTCCCAACCAAAAAGAGCCCAGGTCCAGATGGGTTTAGTGCAGAATTCTATCAAACCTTCATAGAAGACCTCATACCAATATTATCCAAACTATTCCACAAAATTGAAACAGATGGAGCCCTACCGAATTCCTTCTACGAATCTACAATTACTCTTATACCTAAACCACACAAAGACACAACAAAGAAAGAGAACTTCAGACCAATTTCCCTTATGAATATCGACGCAAAAATACTCAATAAAATTCTGGCAAACCGAATTCAAGAGCACATCAAAACAATCATCCACCATGATCAAGTATCTTCATCCCAGGCATGCAGGGATGGTTTAATATACGGAAAACCATCAACGTGATCCATTATATAAACAAACTGAAAGAACAGAACCACATGATCACTTCATTAGATGCTGAGAAAGCATTTGACAAAATTCAACACCCCTTCATGATAAAAGTCCTGGAAAGAATAGGAATTCAAGGCCCATACCTAAACATAGTAAAAGCCATATACAGCAAACCAGTTGCTAACATTAAACTAAATGGAGAGAAACTTGAAGCAATCCCACTAAAATCAGGTACTAGACAAGGCTGCCCACTCTCTCCCTACTTATTCAATATAGTTCTTGAAGTTCTAGCCAGAGCAATCAGACAACAAAAGGAGATCAAAGGGATACAGATCGGAAAAGAAGAGGTCAAAATATCACTATTTGCAGATGATATGATAGTATATTTAAGTGATCCCAAAAGTTCCACCAGAGAACTACTAAAGCTGATAAACAACTTCAGCAAAGTGGCTGGGTATAAAATTAACTCAAATAAATCAGTTGCCTTCCTCTATACAAAAGAGAAACAAGCCGAGAAAGAAATTAGGGAAACGACACCCTTCATAATAGACCCAAATAATATAAAGTACCTCGGTGTGACTTTAACCAAGCAAGTAAAAGATCTGTACAATAAGAACTTCAAGACACTGAAGAAAAAATTGAAGAAGACCTCATAAGATGGAAAGATCTCCCATGCTCATGGATTGGCAGGATTAATATAGTAAAAATGGCCATTTTACCAAAAGCAATCTACAGATTCAATGCAATCCCCATCAAAATACCAATCCAATTCTTCAAAGAGTTAGACAGAACAATTTGCAAATTCATCTGGAATAACAAAAAACCCAGGATAGCTAAAGCTATCCTCAACAATAAAAGGACTTCAGGGGGAATCACTATCCCTGAACTCAAGCAGTATTACAGAGCAATAGTGATAAAAACTGCATGGTATTGGTACAGAGACAGACAGATAGACCAATGGAATAGAATTGAAGACCCAGAAATGAACCCATACACCTATGGTCACTTGATTTTTGACAAAGGAGCCAAAACCATCCAATGGAAAAAAGATAGTATTTTCAGCAAATGGTGCTGGTTCAACTGGAGGGCAACATGTAGAAGAATGCAGATCGATCCATCCTTATCACCCTGTACAAAGCTTAAGTCGAAGTGGATCAAGGACCTCCACATCAAACCAGACACACTCAAACTAATAGAAGAAAAACTAGGGAGGCATCTGGAACACATGGGCACTGGAAAAAATTTCCTGAACAAAACACCAATGGCTTATGCTCTAAGATCAAGAATTGACAAATGGGATCTCATAAAACTGCAAAGCTTCTGTAAGGCAAAGGACACTGTGGTTAGGACAAAACGGCAACCAACAGATTGGGAAAAGATCTTTACCAACCCTACAACAGATAGAGGCCTTATATCCAAAATATACAAAGAACTCAAGAAGTTAGACCGCAGGGAAACAAATAACCCTATTAAAAAATGGGGTTCAGAGCTAAACAAAGAATTCACAGCTGAGGAATACCGAATGGCTGAGAAACACCTAAAGAAATGTTCAACATCTTTAGTCATAAGGGAAATGCAAATCAAAACAACCCTGAGATTTCACCTCACACCAGTGCGATTGGCTAAGATCAAAAACTCAGGTGACAGCAGATGCTGGCGAGGTTGTGGAGAAAGAGGAACACTCCTCCATTGTTGGTGGGATTGCAGACTGGTAAAACCATTCTGGAAATCAGTCTGGAGGTTCCTCAGAAAATTGGACATTGAACTGCCTGAGGATCCAGCTATACCTCTCTTGGGCATATACCCAAAAGATGCCCCAACATATAAAAGAGACACGTGCTCCACTATGTTCATCGCAGCCTTATTTATAATAGCCAGAAAATGGAAAGAACCCAGATGCCCTTCAACAGAGGAATGGATACAGAAAATGTGGTACATCTACACAATGGAATACTACTCAGCTATCAAAAACAACGAGTTTATGAAATTCGTAGGCAAATGGTTGGAACTGGAAAATATCATCCTGAGTGAACTAACCCAATCACAGAAAGACATACATGGTATGCACTCATTGATAAGTGGCCATTAGCCCAAATGCTTGAATTACCCTAGATCCCTAGAACAAACGAAACTCAAGACGGATGATCAAAATGTGAATGCTTCACTCCTTCTTTAAATGAGGAAAAAGAATACCCTTGGCAGGGAAGGGAGAGGCAAAGATTAAAACAGAGACTGAAGGAACACCCATTCAGAGCCTGCCCCACATTTGGCCCATACATATACAGCCACCCAATTGGACTAGATGGATGAAGCAAAGAAGTGCAGACCGACAGGAGCCGGATGTAGATCGCTCCTGAGAGACACAGCCAGAATACAGCAAATACAGAGGCGAATGCCAGCAGCAAACCACTGAACTGAGAATAGGTCCCCTATTGAAGGAATCAGAGAAAGAACTGGAAGAGCTTGAAGGGGCTCGAGACCCCAAAAGTACAACAATGCCAAGCAACCAGAGCTTCCAGGGACTAAGCCACTACCTAAAGACTATACATGGACTGACCCTGGACTCTGACCCCATAGGTAGCAATGAATATCCTAGTAAGAGCACCAGTGGCAGGGGAAGCCCTGGGTCCTGCTAAGACTGAACCCCCAGTGAACTAGTCTATGGGGGGAGGGCGGCAATGGTGGGAGGGTTGGGAGGGGAACACCCATAAGGAAGGGGAGGGGGGAGGGGGATGTTTGCCCGGAAACCGGGAAAGGGAATAACACTCGAAATGTATATAAGAAATACTCAAGTTAATAAAAAAAAAATTAAAAAAAAAGGAGTGAAAAAAAAAAGAGATGAAGCTATAATTTCAAACATATCATTTAAGATGTGTTGAATTCTCTTGGCAGGTATACTCATTAATACTCCGATGTAATATCTCTGTGCAAAAATAAAGGCTAATAGTTAAACCTCTTCTTTATAAATTATCTCTCTACACAGTTTTAAGATGGATAAGTGGCAAAGATAACCTACAGGTTTAAATTTTTTCAAAGGTTGCCTTTCAATTATCAGTAACAATGCGCTCATTCTGCTCTGAAAGGGCGCATATTACACGAGTGATGAATGATGGCCTATGACATAATTTCTGCTCATTATGAAGCATTCTTTTCCTTAGGATGCATTAAAGCAAGTAAACTTTGCACATATATTCAATTGTGTGATACCTGGTATAGGTGTGGTTGTTATAACTTGCCTATTGAATTTCCATTCTTCAAATCAGATTTTCATGGGTCAGAGGAAAAGAACAGAACACATCCTGCCTTTCCACAGTTAGAGTCACCAAACTACACTCACCTACATATTAACCTACAGAGAATAGAGGAAGTCAATGGGAAGCAGCACTTAGAACATGTCACTAAAACATAGATGAGACAAATAATACAAATCCTGTCTAGGGAAATAGGAAATCAAACATAATAGCCTGTTTTCATTTAACGAATAAATTTCCCACTTTTGGTTAGTATAATGTGAAAAAGAATCTGCCATGGCGATCATATTTTCTCCCTGGTCAATTGAAACTAGAACATTCACCATGCCCCTAAGAAGTCACCTAGTGAAGATATAGACATGTATGCGTTTTGTTGTTATTGTTTAAATTTTATGTGATCTATTTCTTTTTACACTCCAGATTTTATCCCCTTCACATTCTACCCTCTATGAATCAATTCTATGTGAAAGAGGAAAGAGAATTTAGTTCAGGAAAAGAATGTTTAAATCACAGAACTTCTAAATAACCAATTGTATGTACAGAAGAAAAACAGTTTGTTATTTGTTAGGGATATCCATAATGTTTAATCTCAGATATTGAGAACCATGTTGGCCACAATAGTTAAGCATTTTTTCTATATGAAGTGGACTTCTTGGCTATTGATTCATATGATGATTATTTCATTTCTGAAATATCACTTTGACCATATAAATATCTATATATTATCAAAACAGAAAGATTGCATTGTAGCATCTCAGAGAAAGAAAATCAAGGTCAATAACCTTGGTAATAAAGTGAAAGATATCCTTTATTTATTTATTTTTTTTTGGTTCTTTTTTTCGGAGCTGGGGACCGAACCCAGGGCCTTGCGCTTCCTAGGCAAGCGCTCTACCACCGAGCTAAATCCCCAACCCCAAGATAACCTTTCTTAACTCAAGTTATCAATGACTTGTAATAACTCTAAATTATTAATTTAGAAAATGGGAGATTTTGGAGAGGTTACAAGGACTCACATTTTGAATGAAGAAAATATGATGAAGCTCTGAGGTTTCAGGTAAGCAGTTTAGTGTATAAAATATTTATATCTGGATTCACTTGACAATATGAATATTTCTTTAGGTGCTAACCAATGCTCCTGACATTTATGATAGAACATTACGTGGTTTGGACTCACTGAAGTGATAATTTTAAGAAAAGAAAGTAGACACCATATGTAAAATGGTCCATGCATTCACCTTTTTATAAATTTAAGCTATAAAAAAATGGAGAGCTTAAGAAAACAATAGGAAAGAAACCTCTTTCTTATCTGATATTCGCAGTGTCCTTCACAAAATTCTGGTTTGAGTACCCTGTCATGTCATTGTGTAACAGGTCTCATAGCTTGTTAGCTTATTTCTTGTTCTCTACTGAAAACTGTATAACGGCAAACATTCAAGCAAACCAAAATTTGTCAGTAAAACTCTTTGGGTCAGTGATAGGGTGATGCCCCTGTTGGTGTACAACAGTTGAGTTAGAGAATTCTAAGTGATAAGGTGAGAAAAGTCACCAAAAAGTTGGTTGTAGATGTTATTCCTCATTTTCCACCATCTTGAGAAGATACCTTTTGGTTTATAAATAGATGATGTCTTTTATAAACTACACCAAAAACTAACAAATGTCTCCTTAAAAAAATACTCATTTGTGGCAGTTGGACTACTGTGTCGAAAACTGTGGTTATTTTGTTGTTGTTGTTGTTGTTGTTGTTGTTGTGTTTCTTTCTTTTTTTCTTTATTAACTTGAGTATTTCTTATATACATTTCGAGTGTTATTCCCTTTCCCGGTTTCCGGGCAAACATCCCCCTCCCCCCTCCCTTTCTTTATGGGTGTTCCCCTCCCCATCCTCCCCCCATTGCCGCCCTCCCCCCACCAGTCTAGTTCACTGTGGTTATTTTTAACTGAATGTCTCTTTCTAAATTAATCTCCAGAGATACCACACTAATTTACACTTGCACCAACCATGAACCTGAAGGTTGGCACTTCTCAAATATGTTGGCACCCACAACTTCTCTATCCTCTTTTGAGGTTTGCTCTGTTGAGGTGGAAATACGTCAGTCATCATGTTCGGAATATTCCTACTGCAATTTCCATTTTTTAATGATCAATAATAGTAACCATGGGCTCTATATTTTCATGTGCTTTTTAATTTTGTTTCCTTGGAATAATTATATTTGGCGTGTTTTTGCATCTTTTAATTAGTTCTTGGCTATGACCCAAAGTTTCATACCGTGCTATGCTATGCTATGCTATATTTAATGTATTTTTCTTCTCTTAAGTGTTGCAAGCATGTTGGTGTTTTAAAAATTAAACCTGTCAGGAAAGATAAAATTAAACCTCACAGAGGCTCTGATTTCTGATTTGTAGCTTCTTTATTTTGTATGGGTCTCTCACTTCAGTGGAATCATTTTTAAAATGAACCCCAGGGTATTCTTTTAGCTTTACAGACAGATTTAATTGAAAACTTATAAGCCTGTGAGATTTGTGTTAAAATTCCAATTGTGTGGTCAAGAAAGTGAGACGGAAGGGGAATGAGCAATTTGCTATTGGTCATACAGATATTAAATTATTAAGCTTTCATTTGAAACCACAGTGATGTAGAAATAAATTCACTCCCTAAAATGACCCCCCAAGTATGGCTATAGGTCATGTGCTCCCTCCTGAAAAGGGTTCAGAGGCTCAATTTTCTCCAGCTTGTTCTTACTGGAAAATGAATTTGCAGCAGGAAGCAGCCTGTGGAGGTCTCAATCAAGTAGCCAAAGGTTAATGTCTGAATATTGTTTAAATAGAAAATTACTTTTGGCTAAGCTACAGTATCTTAGCATCAACAACTTGTTCCTGTTATCACCAAATACAATCTATATCCTCCTAAGTGTCAGGCTGTGTCCCATGATCTAGACCTGTGATGACCTCAGTCACTGATCCTGATACTTGAAGGATTCCCATCTTTGACACATACTAGTCTGGTTTTGCTCCATGTCTTTTTTTTTTCCTTTGCTGCCAAATATTGTCATTTTTATAGGAAGGTTTTGTTTTTTTTTCTTTCTTTCTTTGTGTGTATATGCATGTGCCTGTGTGTGTGCCTGTGTGTGTTTGTGTGGCTGTGTGTTCGTGTTCATGTATGTGTTCTTCATGTTATAACCTCCAGAATAAAATGAAGAGAAGACTTTCGTGACTGCTATCATTTCTCAATAGTAGAAAGTTCATTGTGAATGCTGTGAAATGCTACCTCAGCCAATACTGGGCTCCTTATACACTGAGGTCATGACAGGATGAGCAGAGGGTTCTCCTGGTCCTTTTAAAATAAAATCCCAAACATTCAAGTCAGGTGATGTGGTAAAATCCTGGTAGCTCAGAGAAGCAGAGATAGCACCCAGCTGACCTTCCTGCTTCCACCAACATCCCAGAAGGAAAAAGGTCCTTCGTCTCTTTCCCCTTCCCCCTCCTCTTCCCCTTCTCCTTCTCCTTTTCCTTCTCCATCTTCTTTTCCCCTTCTCCTCCTCCTCCTTCTTTTCCACACCACCTTAAATACCTTTCAACTCAAAACCTTCCTTTGTCTTTCATGGGTTTTCTTATGTTCAGTCCCTTGTTGCTTTCTCCATCTCTTGACATATGGTTGACTTGATTTACCTCTCGTCTACAGAAAGCTCTGGGTTCACTGTGTGTGCTGGGGTTGAGACACAGCACGACAAGAATCAGATTTTCCCAATTCACAAGATTCGTAGGGTTTACAATGGGATCAAATATACTGCAATACTCCACTGACTCTCCTTCTGTATTGTTTTTGTTTGTTTGTTTGTTTTTGGTGTGTGTGTGTGTGTGTGTGTGTGTGTGTGTGTGTGTGTGTGTGCGCGCGCGCGCGCGTGTGTGCAGTAATCCTCTGTAACCTTTTACTTACAGAGGCAAGATTACTTGCTGGACCTGGCGTTTCTGTGTTTGGCTGGCCCTGCTAGCCAGCTTTCTCAGAAGATTCCCTCTGCTTCTTGGTGCTGAGGACTACATGTGGAAGCTACCCAAGTCAGGCAGCCATTTATGTGAGAGCTAGAAAACCACAGTCCTGTTAGGACACAAATGCTTTATTCACTGAGCCTTCTGCCTAACCTTAGGGCCCTTTCTTTAACTAACACCTGCATTAACCAGAATACAAACGCGATTTTAGAACTAGTCAGCTTCATCAAAGCCTTAAAACCTCAAGATGCGGAAAGTATTAAAAAACCTTGCTGTGTTTCCACCTTCCTCTAGTGACCTCTGGTCACTTTACACAGCACTACTCTACAGTTAGCCACTTCCAGGCTTGATGTTTTTATGGCCTGTCATCTCCTGAACACCATTCTTGGTAAGGTTCCTGCATGTTTAAGCAAACACAAGTTTTCTAAATCTGATCTACAACAGCCACTCCTTCTTAAAATTATCTTTTAGTATTGATGTGAATAGGCCTACATCTATCATTTTTATTATCTCTTTAAAAAAACAATGTCATATTTTTTGATTTTTGAAAGTTTTATTGGAAGGAGGGAAATCATTTTCTTTGTCTGAAAGAAATCATTTCATTTTATTTTTACCCCTGATTCTTTACTCTAAAGACCTTATTCAAACCGTCCCCAACCCTTAAATCTTACAAAGAGAGTAGTAAAACTTATAACAGTAAGACTTTCCAGAGATTTTCAGTTGTAAATTTTGAGATTTTTGTCAAGACCTGAGAACTGGCAATTAAAATTGAGGACAATAAAGACAGTGATCTAAATACCAAAACCATAGAAGGGTTGATTAAACAAATAGATACTTGATTTTCATTTGGGAGTAATTTTCCTCAAGGTGAGCAATTAAGCTATCCCTACAACCTTTTTAATTCTGTGAGAGTTTAAACATCTATCTTTAAATAATGCTGTTTTAAGGAAAGTGGGATCTCTGGTAACAACGAGTGTGTATGAATATTCATGAACATAATTCTCTGTAATTGGCTTTGGTTGTTTTTATTCTGTGATCTGGCAGACAGCTTTTTCCTTCTAAGACCAAATTTATTAGAGTGCATACTCTAAGTGACCAGTTTTTATGCAGTTAATCAATAATGGAGGCTTTCAGTGTATCAGCTAGTTTTATCTGTCAGTTTGCTGTTGTATGTGACAATTGTATCACTCTATGGAGTAATGAAAGGAGATGACAGAAATTCTACTTATTAAAAGAGATAATTTACTAATCAATTGCTTTAAGGACATGTACTGTTACTGAAATGGTCTGACAATTATAAAATATTCTATAACCATTGAATTTAGAAGTAATATGTGTTGTGCATTTACTAAGCTCCAGCCATGAACAATGCCAGCTTTTCCTTTACTTTGTGTAGACGAAAAAAGAAGAAAAGACCATAGATAGGAAGTCACAAGTCAGAGAAAGCTCTTGAAATTCCTATTTTTTCATGAACAAGCCAATCACAGTGCTATAATTTAGCTTTCTGTTCCTGGTGTGTAGTGTGTGTGTGTGTGTGTGTGTGTGTGTGTGTGTGTGTGTGTGTGTTATGGCAGAGAGAGAGAGACAGAGACAGAGACAGAGATTGTAGCAAGCATCTAGACATATTTAAAAATATATAGTTTTATATAGAAAAAGAGTTTCTTATGTTGCTAGTCTAATCCTCAATATGGGAATAAATACATGCATTTTAAGTGTAAAATTCTTTTTTCAGGAATACTTGTCGGATCTTAACTGTAAACCACAGTTATACATTACTTACATCACCTCACAACCCATGATGTTCTGATACATTCTTATTTGATTCTGTTCTTGTATCAACATCATAGAATGTGATTACCTAACCCTAAGTACTATGTATTTGCTCACTCAACACTGGCCACATAATATCTTAAGAGATAAAGTAAACAGGAAATGGAAGAGGATGCAACATATTAACAGAGCACTTTTTACTGAATTCAACTTTATTTCCTGGAAAAAAAGCACACAAAGTGTAGTAATAGTACACAGATTCACATTAGTATTACTAATTATTATGTATAACATATAATTGTGTGCATTACACATTTATAGCTCATGAAGTTCAGTAGATGTGTTTATGGCAACATTACCAAAAATCTATGAGTAATGCATTGTGCTACAGTGTTCTGGAAGCTACAACCTCCCTGGGAAATTAGAATCTTTTTTACTCCATCCAAATTTTATAAACCACCTTTGTCTACTTACTCCATGGTTGATCAAAACATAATTAAGAAGAAGATATCTGTAGATTATCTGATAACTTGGATTTCTTGTGTTTCTACTTTTATCATATTTGGTACCTCAAAGCATTAGGTTTTCTTAACCTGGCTACAACCCTACTTCAAATACCTTCACATTTTATCAAAATGTGGGAATGTAGGACATTAAAAATTTATTATGCAGATATAGGAACCACAGTGAAGAGAAAGAAATAGTTTTAAGGAGAGAGATATCTGTTATTTACACTCAATTCAAATTGGGATAGGGCATTTACATATTGTTTTCAATACCAATCCAGAATAACACTTTGCTGGCATTGTTTAAAAATTAATTGTTTGGATAAAACTTTATGCGTGCTCCTGGCATAGTTAATTCTATGTCGTACAAAAACTTAGTTAACATAATGAAGAAAGGTAAAAGAGACATGAATGATGCATCAATGAAACAGCATTCTCTGCCTACTACCTAGTGAGTATCAAAGATATCCTACAGAGCAGTTTAGCCTTTGAAGGGTTCTGTTCATTTTCTACCAGCCATCAACCTTATAGAAGTTTTTGATACTTTCCTTCTTTGATGTTCGGATGCCTCTCTGGACAAGACTGTTTCACTTATTTTCTTTTGTTACATTTTCTTTAGCTTGACTCTACCTTAAATGAGCAGTCTTCTGACAAAATGCTCCAAGTAATTAATCACCAGGCAGGTATTTAATTAAAGAAATCTGAGAGGGACTAGAGGTGGGGAGAGAAAAAAAAATCCTTAAAGGATTAGAGATGAGAGGCATCTGATTCTTGGTGATTTCAGTTTTCTCTTCTGCACAGTGAAACCCATATGTTTTCTGAATAATGAGAAGTTACAGGAATAATGATGATGATGATGATGATGATGATGATGATGATGATGATAATAATAATAATAATAATAATAATAATAATCCTTATGAGTAACCATCTAGTGATAAACAATAGCAAATGTCACCGTCCTCCCTGGCAATATTCTGGATTGGAAATTTCATGTCTTAATGAAAAAAATGCACTTTGATGGATTAATGCTTAAGAGAAGTATTCCGATCATTGCAAAATCAGTGAAGATGAAAAATGTGAGCAGGTAATTGAATAGGAAACATTTATATGGCAGTGAAGCTGTGCTGGCAAAAAAATTATTATTAAAGTAACCTTTTATTTAATATATCATCACCTATAAAATGTGCTTTGTAAAATTTCAACTTGGAAGGACTTCCTTTTTAATCGTGTAAAGTTTTGGCAACTCATTTTATTAAAGATTTTGCAACTGAAACTGCAGGTAGTGGAGGGTCCATAAATTTAAATGAGCTTCAGAGACCACATAAGCAAGCATTTTATACCAGAGGGGATTTTCAAATAATCAGGGGGATGGTTAGTACATAACCTTCCTTATGGGTAGGATTTACCTTAACAATTTTTATATTTTGTGTTTTTATGCAGTTCCCATGTACATAAAAAGTGCTGAAAAGAGACCCAAAAACATTGGTGCCTGAAATTATATATAGGTCATGAACCAGGGTTCTATGTTTTAATCTCAATTTGTATCAGAAAGAAATGTTGATAGTTCATCCCCATAGTCACTGGGGAGCAAAGAAAGAGTACATAGTTTGAACCGTCTGCACCCACTCATCCTGCCACAGTATCCTAACCCCCTGTCAGCTGGGGTGTCATTGGAATGCTGAAAGAACCAAGGAATGTTGATTGCATGATTTATGTTCTATATTCCCTTATTAGCAAACATTACATGTTGTGTGTGTGTGTGTGTGTGTGTGTGTGTGTGTCTGCTAATCAGATTGTTAAAACTTGGACAGTCTGACAATGCTGCAGTTACATTGTTTCTTCAGTTGGTTACCATGGTAATCCCTCTTCATTTTGCTTCCAGGCATTCTGATGGCAGATAAGAGTGAAGCTCTATCTGTATTGACACTGTGTTCAATGGTATCATCCCATGCCTGGTGATTTCCATCACCATCAAACAAAATAGTCTTCGGATATGAATCAATATGTGGTGAGAGTCTGAGTATGCAATTTTGTCATCATTGAACTTATTTCTACAGTTAGTTTCTCGTCCCACCCCACAGGGCAGGAAATTGAACTGAGGCACTTGGGAACGATAGCCGAGCCTTTGATAACTGAGCTCTACCTCCGTAACCCCGAACCCCATAGCTACTCTATTTGGAGGGAAGATGCATTCCTTCTTTATCTTTACAGCTTAGTGGCATTACGTTATTCTCTCGAAATAATTTATGTTAAAAATCAAGGAAACATTCGTTTAGTAAATACTTCAAAATATTTTTATTTTAAAACTAGTGTATGTTATAAATAATAATGCAAGTGAATGCCAGAGATCATAATGATACTGAAATAAATGTGTTTGGAAAGTATTTCCTTGCATGTAACCACTTGAGAGAAAGGGTCAACATGGAGACAAAATAATACAAATTCTAAGTCCGCTAACAATACACAGAAGCAAAGAGATTATTCAGAAAGAGGCACGCGCAGGAAGAGTCCAGCATAATTGAGGAGGTGCTGAGCCCAAGAGTCCTTGGTTTCTTTACTAATCCTTCCTGTTTCAGGTCAAATTAGAGAGTGGAATTATGACCTTGCATGAGTGGCCAAGGGAAGAGAAACTTCAGAAACAGAGAGTGAAGCCCAAAGGATGTCATGTCATATCATTAAAGAAGAAACTCAGAGTGGAGGACATTCAAAGACCAGGACAGAGTATTTGGCAAACAATGGAACGAAACTAAATCAAACTAGATCAGAGAGAAAAATGACCTTGATTTTTATTTTCTTGTTTGAGGAAGGCCTTTACTAAGTGGTCCTGCACAATCTGGATTTGACTGTGTGGCCTAGACTAACCTTTGCGGTCCACATTTCCCATGTTTCAGCCTCTCAAATACTTAGATTACGAGCCTGAACCACCAGATAAGGCTATTTAACTATTAACATCGGGAGAAACTATGTCTACATTTAACATTATAACTGTAATCATTATGTAAAGTATTTCAGGAGGAAATTGATATTTATTTTAATGCCAGTTTACATATAATATATTAAATCTCTTCCAGCCTTCTAGAATGTTGCTTAAATTTTCTTGCTACATTTCCTAAAATAATAGTTATAGGCCTCTATATTATATATTATTCATTTCAGGCATCTTCAGGTTGGTACTCACATCTTTGCTTTGCCAAAATGTACTATTTTTTGCTAATGATACTCTAATGGCTAGGCCCATCATTGCTGTCTATCTCTAACCAGTAAGAGCTACATTGTTTCTTTGGTGAGTGTCTTTATACCTGTCTGTGGAAGCTGGATGTCAGCATTGGCTGTCTACCTTTATCGATGCCTACCTAATGTCTGAAACAGTGTTTCACAATGAACCTGAAGTTAAGTGTCTGGAAAGCAAGTGTCTGGGACATTTCATTTGGAACTTCCTTTTTTTCTTCTCAGCAATAGGCTTAGACACACTCTCATCTTTATATGTGAGTGATGAAAATCTATTACGTGAGTGATGGAAATCTATTACATAGGTGGTGGAAATATAAATTCAGGTCTTCATGAGGACTTTCAGGCTAAGAGTTTACCCCCTGAATTAACTCCTTGGATCCTAGAGCTACCTTAATTCCTGGCAAATATGCATCCACTTTGTTGAAAGTTTTCAGAGATGCAAAGGTCTCTCAAAATCCTACTTATCATCCAGCCTAAAAACAAACAAACAAACAAATAAACACAAAACAAAACAAAACAAAAACCAGAAAAACAAAAAAGAAAGAAATAGAAATGCATACAATGTAGTTTCCACTGGTTTATCAAATAACCTGTTAAACTCAGTCAGGAAATATCAAGTATTATTTCATTGTAGATACGTGATATGATGTAGCCATAGAGAGTCATTTTTCCCTTTGGCCTTCTTCCATAGCATTTAAAACATCTTCTTATATAAATGGCTCTGCCACATATTTGTACAACTAGTATGTATAAAATTTGTTCAACTAGTATGCATATAGACTCTAATTCATGTAACTTATGACTGACATAAATAGTAGCAGTATTTTTTCTACCCAACACAGATAGTAATTTTCTTAATTCACTTTAGTCTTTTCTCACTCCCTTCCCAGATTTCAAAGCTTTAGTGATGATGAGAGATGTCCAACTGGGGTTCCAACTCCCCTGATCTTTGATGATTTAATTTAGATTTGTTTTTTAATATGTGTATATTATAGAAACCTCAATTTTTTTGTTTCCATATGACCCTTTAAATCGCTCTTAGCTAACACTTCCTATATTCCTTCTCCTTCCTCTTTGTGTTTAATCCTCCCGTTCAGTCACATTACCCCAAATAGTCCATCGCCCTACTATTTTTTCTATTTCTCCTTCCTAGGGAGACCTATCTTACACTCCTCTGTTCCCAAGTCCCTTACTCTTTATTGTAACCTATAAATGAATTAACAACTGTATCTTGCCATGGTGTGCATGAGTACATAATGAGTTTTATTCTGAAGAGCATGTTTTGATTTGTTTCATCTTTGTAATGAAAATATAATACATTTCAATCTATACAGTGAAAATTATACTTACTCCATGGAGTAAGAGCCAACATTTATTTTAACATTTACATAATTAAAGATAAAAAGAAATAAGAACATTAATTTGATTTTTATTGTAAACTGTCTCACAGTTCTAACATAAATGAACAGTTCACAGCTTTTTGGAGTTTAACCCAGCATACTTAATTGTAGAGACACTTTTGAAAAGTTTTTACATAGACTATAACCTCCATAGATAAGGAATTAACAGTGTAATATGTGTTGATCATCCTGGCTGTGTTGACTGCTTAGGTAGCACATAATAATTGCCTAATAAATATGTCCTATATAAATTATAAGAGCAAATTGTGTTTGTTTAATTGTATACTCAATTATAAGTATCTATCCTTCAAAATATATTTTATTTTCATTTAAAATATTGTGAGTATATTTATCTTTAGGAAGGATACAGTTAAGGAATCTGCCTTAAGAACATAATTGCTTTCAACTGTGGTCTCATTTCCACAGGTAGATCTACATGTAATTCCAAGATATTCTCTCTAAAACTGACCCAAACAGAAAGCCACAGTGAGAAGATACACTCAGCATTGAGATTTTCCCATTCTTTCCTGGATAGCCCACAAGTATAAGATGACCAGCATGTTCTAATAACTGGCTAAATTCATACAGCAATTAATTTTACTTGGTTTATGCCTTGGGTGGCCACTTATTTAAACTCTTATTGTTAGCAACCTATTAACTAAAGGAACGCAAGTTATTTGTTCAAGATCAAAGATTACTGAACAAACAGATTGCAGAATCAATATATGTGTTATTGGATGGCCGGTGGCTTGTGTTAAGGCAATTTCACATAGTTAACAAAGGAAAAGTCGGGGTTCGGTATTTAGCTCAGTGGTAGAGCGCTTGCCTAGCAAGCAAAAGGCCCTAGGTTCAGTCCTCAGCTCTGGAAAAAAGAAAAAACAAACAAACAAACAAAAAAGAAAAACAGGGCTGGAGAGATGGCTCAGAGGTTAAGAGCACTGACTGCTCTTCCAGAGGTCCTGAGTTCAATTCCCAGCAACCACATGGTGGCTCACAACCACCTGTAAAGAGATCTGATGCCTCTTCTGGTGTATTTGAAGACAGCTACAGTGTACTCATATATAATAAATAAATAAATCTTTAAAAAACAAAACAAAACAAAACAAAGGAAAAGTCATTTCAAGTGGCCATTTTTTATTTCCCCATAATGATGGAATGCAGAAATCTTCTAAATTTAAATTAATTAATCCCAATTTAATAATATGATATAAATTTCAGCAGAACATAAATTTCTGAAATACTTAAATAACTTGTCAGAAATGATTTTATATAACTATCACATACTCTTTTTGAAATAAGAATGTTAGTAATGGTTAGCATGGACGTTTAAAAGCAGCGTGGTAATAGGTGTGTTACCATATTAAGGCCCCACTCACTGTGCAGTTTGCCATTAAATAGAAATGCACACGTAAGTCTACTGGATTATTGAAGCTGGTTTCATAGCTAACTGGCTGTACTCTTTGTCTTGGGCCACTATATAGAGACAGCCTTTGATGCCTCCAAGGAAGACGCTCAGTGTCAACTGCTGCCAATGATATTGTGACCTAGTTAAATATTTTGAATAAAGATATGGAGATCTTCACATTTGGTCTTAATAGTGACCTCTGTCAACTCTCTGAATACCTGAAAATACAGAATCAGTGTAACTTTCTTTCACTTCTAAGACAGATGTTTGCATTGGTATTGTATTAAAATCAAAGCAAAGTTTCTGATGGAAATTTTACACAATTGAAAGATCTAGATGAGAAACACACAATTCACTTCTCTGAGGACATGTGAGCAAGAAAACTTTTACAAATCTGGCATTGCATTTTCTGTCATACATCAGACATTGTGGACACAAGGATGCATCTATCCATAATAGAGCACAGGGTGATCATTTTCTTGGTAACAACCTATTCCATGTATGCTTTGTTCAGAAAGTATGAAGATTTTGAGCTGATTTTACAAGTAGTTATCATTTTCAGACTGCTTGGTATATACAGAAAACTAAATTTTTGTTTATTATACATACTCTGCAGAGATAAAACCTAAACTAAAAATATGGCTAAGGTACAATATTATCATTGTATATACTATACAATATTATATATTATTGTCGCATGTATAATATACAGTAGTATCAGTGAAATGAAAGTAATAAATGTTGTAAGTCATTGTAAAGAAGATACCATCTCCTTTGCCAAATCATGATAAATGTATAAATAAATGAATGATAAATAGATATTTACTTCATTCTAAGGAGGCAGAAGCATTTTATTTGACACAGAAAACATATAAGTAATATTGTAGACTGCTTGGTTGGAAACTATCATAGTTCAAGAAGGTCTCATAAAGAGTTTGCCATAAACCCACCAGATACTCAGTACTTTCTTACCCACTAGACATATGCTCTCCAAAACTCTCTAAATATACCTTCTCACATGCTCAAATATTTAACTTACAAATTCAATAAGCCACTGAATGGATATGGTGGTAGAAATGAGAAGCAGTGTGTCATCAGTTTTAACAGTTTAATTTTTCTATTTTTTTTTATGTCTAGAAACCTCTCTTACACAGAGAAGATTAATAGCCATGTACGACAAGTGATCATTTAAAGTGTTAAGCATCACTGATAAGCTAACCATCTAACAAGCAGAACGAGCTAATAGGGAGAACTCACTCTCTGTCACAGACCAACGATGCAGAAGATATGCAGATCATTTGGTTTCAACTGCTCAGTTCCTACACATGTTCACTGGGGTTGCCCCAGGGAAGAGAAAGCAACAGACAGGGAGTGAACTCTGTGTCCAAAGCATTCATCACCTACTTAGAGATATGAAGACAGTGAAGGAGGGTGTATGACTATTGCTGCACAGAGAAAATGATGACTTTTGTGAAGTCGGTTTTAAAACCTAGCCAAAGTAATTGACTCAGGAAGATATTGCTCTGTTTATGGCCTTGCAATTTGGTCACTCTACATTAACCAAGATGTGGGTCCTTAAGCATAGTACTTTTTTGTTATTGTTGTGTTTATGTACATCCCAAATGTTACCCCTTCCAGCTCCCCCAGCCCCCGCCACACAGAGTACTTCTCCCATCCCCTCTCTCCTTCACCTCTAAGAAAGATCCTCCAAGTATTGCCCTCCCCCTGGGGCATCAAGTCTCTATAGGATTAGGCACATATTTCTCACTGTTGCCAGACTAGGCAGCCCTCTGCTACATACATTCCTGAGGCTTCAACCCAGACCATGTATGCTCTTTGGTTGGTCGCTCAGTCTCTGGGGGTTCACATTGTCGGTCTTCCTGTGGGGTTGTCATCCCCTTCAATTGCTTCAATACTTCCCCGAACTATTCAGTGGGGTTCCCTGACTTCCATCTGGTGCTTGGCTGTAAGTATCTGCATCTGTCTCAGTCAGCTACTTGTAGAGTTTCTCAGAGGACAGCCATGCTAGGCTCCTGTCTGCAAACACAGCATGATATGAGTAACAAGGCCATAGATTGATGTTCACCCATGGGATGGATACAAAGCGGGCTGATGACTGGGCAGCCATCCCCCAGTCTCCCCCACATTTGCTCCTGCACTTCTTTTACACAGGAGCAATTTGGGGTGAAAAGTTTTGTTGGTGGGTTACTCTCCCCATCTGTCCACTGTGAGTCCTGTCTGAATAGTGGGGGTGGCTTCTTTAGGTTCCTTATCCTCACTGTTGGACAGGTGGGTGACCTTAGTACAGTCCTTCTTAAAGCACATCTCTACTCTACACAAAGAACGACAGGCACCCAAAGAATAATGGAAGTGGGAGGAATAATCTTTTTCCCAGAGAAAAGCACATCAAATGAATGTTCAATACCAAAGCACTCATCACTGAGAACATGCTACTAAGATGACTGGACCTAGCAAATTATATTTAGGACATAGAAAAAGGAGTTTGAGGGGAAGGTTTAGAGGGAGGAAAGGGAAGGGAAAATGATGAAATTATATTATAATCTCAAAAAGGAAATGTGTTTTAAATATAGAAATATCAAGAAAAGGGTGCATCTCAAGACTAGCAGCTTCAGTACCATATAGGGACATATTGAAAATGTTGTTTCTAGTGGTCAGGGAGTACAAAGGAAATTTGTAGTCTCATCTCAATTTTGCCTTGACTGAAAAGTATACTAAAAACAGCACTTATTCAATACATGTTTTCATAATCTTCTTCACATCTATTGAATCAGAAAATTTGAGGCTTGTATCAACAGTCTTGTCTGTTCTTTGGGGGGGGTTGTTTGTTTTGTTTTGTTTTTGCTTTGTATTCTCTTTTATTTTGATTTCACTTTTAAAGATGGTCTCTCACTATGTCCATGACTTAATGGTCTTGACCTTGGGATTGTTCTGATTCCACCTCATGTGTTCTAGGATTATAGGCAGTATACATTAACATTAGCCTTATCTGTCATACTTCACATAAAATACAAATATATGCTTATTAGCAAACACAGATTAACCCTACATTCCTGTTACCTTTTTTCTAAAAACACCATCCAACATCCAATGGCTATAAAAGTTTTAGGGATTTATTGTAGATGGGTGTAGGAAGTATAAATATTGCAAATGTAAATATATATATATATATATATATATATATATGTCAGAAGTGCTGTCTTCTGTTAAAAGGATACAGTTACATTTTCATTTACATTCTAAACATTCCTTGGCATTTTGTAAATATCAGTGATTTCAGTTGGGAATGTAGGTAAAACACAAGCTGGAATTAGAAAAGGAGGTTCCCCTTCTCTGATCATTTCTTAACTCTCTGTAGGCCTTTGTGTGGAATTAAGGCCTCCTGAGCTTTTCCTCATTCCCACTGGCATGACAATTGGTGTTTTCTTTGTTCAGTTTCCATTTAGACAGTGATGTTGGTGACACTTTATTGGCAGAGCTTCTGACAATACTAGGAGATGCAACCTTTCAGGAAATTCCTTATTTCTCTGATCTTTACAGCCCTTCTGCCTCACCTCTGTTCTGCAATATTCCTTCACACTTAAGTGTAAAAATTGTTTTGTAGATGTATCCACTGGGTCTGGTTTCTACAACTCTGAATTTTGATTAAATATAGGTTTTGGAAATCATCTCCATCTCTTGTAAAGACAAGTGTTATTGTCTCAATGTGAGGACTGCTTTGGTCTGTGAGCATAATGACAAATATTTAAAATGTAATTAGGGGCCATAGTGATTTAGTAAAGAGGTGGTTATAGGTCCCCCTTCAAGCTCCATGGCTTCTGGGTATCTTCTATCAGATTTGATTTTCTTCCTGTGGTGTTAACAGATCTTAAGTCAAATTACAGAATTGTTGGTTGCCACCAAAGATTGCATGCCAAATACTGTACCTTGCTGTTTGCTATTCTATTTCATAGTAGAGTAGGACTGTTGCTTGTTTCCCTCCTATAGAAGTCTAAATAGTGCATTAAGGTATCATGCAAGCTCGTCCTCAGGGAGGAGGCGATAAGGTCAGTTCCAGCTTTAGGGCTTCAGGGCCTTGTGTTTCAAGGGGATGGCATTTATAGCAATAGAAATAGTCTTCCCCAGGGAAGAGCACACCAATTTGTTATACAATAGCAAATGGTCAACCACAAATAACATATTCATTCAATCACCATTATATAGACCGAGAAAGTTATATTTATGCATTTAGGAATATATATAAAGCTTCAGGAACAAAGAACATAGGTTTGAGAGACAGCAAGAGAGGTAATTGGGAGTGTTTAAGAGGTGGAACAGGAAGAGTGAATGATATAATTATAATTTTAACACCGTAATTAAAGTACTCTGATACAGGTCACACTTCAGGTCATTACCCTGCCTGCAGCAAACTGATGGTCTACTTTCAACCTATGGGTTCCCTAGAGAGAAGCAGTTGCTAGTACAGTGCTTTATCTATTTTGTTGTGATGCTAACTAGAAAAGTGAAAAGATTCATATAAATCTATGTTCCTGATTTTGGCATTAAACCCATGTAGTTCATGATTAAGAGAGATGATCCAGGTTTGAGTCAAACTATCTGAAAGATGGGAATATAGGACTGTATCAGTTCCTACAAAAGGCTCAGCAATATTTTAAGAAATTCAACATATCACTGAAGACTATTCCACTCCTATGTGGAGGAACCCAAGTTACTTATATCATGTGAAGAGATGAGTTTGTCCTGAAAAAAAAAAGCATGATGTCATTCATATTCAATTGACAAGAACCTAGTGGGTTAAGTGAGCCAAAACTATGGGAGTCTTGGTCCATCACGGCAACTCCAACTGATATATTCACATGAGAAAATTGAATGGAGAGTATTATTTATAAGAAATAATAGCAAGAGAGAAAAAGATGTTAGATATCTATCATGCAATGTCAGTGGTATAGAGTCTATATAGAAAGTGGCAAGGAAATGGACTTCATCATTTTCTATTTTTTGAGTTCCTGCTACATGCATAACACTATCATAGATTAAAAAAAATTGTGAGCACACACGAAACACTGTATTTCAGATAACAAAAATAGGAGATGAGCAGAACTGTTTGAAACTCTCATGCCCAGATGGAAAGCTTAAATGTGAGTGCAGTTTAATAATCTCCTTTGTTTTCTGTGTTTTCAAGATAGGTATGCTTTATTTCATAATCATTGCTAAAACAAATGTGTTTTTTGTTACAAACAAAATGCAAATAGAGTGCTGTAAAATTAAATTAAGGACAAAGAAAAAGAAAAAGAAAATTTATGAGGAACTCCTTTAAATAAACATTTCTAAAATTATCCTCAAGATGTGGCCTACAGCCAACATAGATTTACTAAGCTTTTTTTCACCATATATATGCAATCTTATGCATATACCTATGCATTTAAATATGCAATATTGAAAAGTATAACAGCATTTTTACCGGGCTCTTAAATTTTCATTCTTCAAATCAAATAAAGATAGACTATGTTCTTAACATTGATTTACTAAGGACTAAATATATGGATGACTTCTTCAAAAAATGATATTTGAAAGTTATTAAGATCATTGTAACAAGATATTCATTTACAATTAATGCCCTGACTGCAATTTTATTTCCAAGGTAACTGAGCTCATTTTCCATCATTGTTGACTAAATTACACAAAATTTAAAATTACTTTGCATTCTTCCTCTTCCTAGCTAACAAACTTGACTATTTCTTTCAATTTCCCTTTCAAACAATGATGGAGAGATGGTAAGATATTTCAGATACTTTAAAAGCTTGTTCCAGTTTTCAATTAACTCTACATTGCTGAACAAAAGCAATTTAACTATGAAAAGTTCATTTTAGTTTATAAAAGGCAGTAATGCAAGAAGTTAGGACAGGAACTCAAAGCAGGTACTTAGAGACAGGAACTGATGAAGAGACCCTAAAGGAATATTTTTCCATATGTTCCTCAGTTTACTTTTTATACAATCAAGATCACTGGCTCAGGCATGGCACCATCTCTAGAGGCCTGGTCCCTACCACATCAACCATTAATGGACAGACCATATGAAACTGAAGAAAAAGGAAGACCAAAGTATGGGTGCTTCAGCCCTATCTAGAAGGATGAACAAAATCACAGGAGGTTGAGGTTGGGAAGGACTTGGGAGGAAGAAAGTAATGGAAGAGGAACAAGGGGATGGGATCGGGTGTGGGAGGACACGGGGGAGATATGTAGACTGTCAGAACATTGAATAGAGGTGTGTAGCAATGAGGAATGGGGACCTGGGGGTAGCCAACAGAAAGTCCCAGACTCCTGGCAAGCAAGAGACTTCCAGGACCCAAGGTGGGGTAACACTAGCTGACATACCCAACAAAGAGGATAGAGAAACTGTAGAGATCATATCCAGAAGTTAGGCATGGCCACAGGTTGTAGGATGGGGCCACCAACTATTTTTAAAAATTTAACCCAGAATTGCTCCTGTTTAAAGAAAATACAGGGACAAAGACTGGAACAGAGACTGAAGAAAAAGCCATCCAAACTGCCCTACCTGAGGAACCATCCCATAAACAGCTACCAAACCCAATCGCTGTTGATGATGCCAAGGAGTGCTTGCTGACAGGAGCCTGAAATGGATGTCTCCTGAAAGGTTGTGTCAGAGTCTTACTGATGCAGATGAGGATGCTTGCAACTAACCATCAGACTGAGCATGGGAACCCCAATGGAGAGGTTAGGGAAAGGACTGAAGGAGCTGAAGAGATTTATAACCTCATAAGAATAACAATATCAACCAACCAGACTCCCCTCTCCCGAGCTCCCAGAGACTAAACCACAATGAAAGAATACACATGAAGGGACCGATGGCTCCAGCTTCATATGTAGCAGAGGATGGCCTTATCTGGCATTAAATGGGAGAGGAGATCCTTTGTCCTGTGAAGCCTTGATGCTCTAGCATAGGGGAATGCTAGAGTAGTGAGGCAGGAGTTGTGGGTGTGTTTGGGGGGCATCTTCATAGAAGCTGGTGAAGAGAGGTGGGATAGGTGGTTTTTGGAGAGGAAACCAGGAATGGGATAACATTTGAAATGTAAATAAATTAAAAATAGCCAATAAAAATTTTAAAAAAAGAAAAAAATAATGAACTCCCACAATATAACATACAGGCTAATATTAGGTAGAATTTTATCAGTTGATGGTCTCTATTCCCACATAACTCTACCTTATATCACATTGAAGAAAAACTAATCAGCATATTCGTCAAGCATGTAGAACAGAATTTGATCTCCAGAAACCATGTTGAAAATCCAAGTATAGGGTCAGCAGGATGGCTCTATATAAAATCACTTGCTATGTTTCATCCCAGGAACTCATATGACATGTTAAAAGGAGAGAACAATCTACCTTAAGCTTCTCTCTTACTTCTATAGACATGTGACAACATATAAATAACACACACACACACACACACACAGAGAGAGAGAGAGAGAGAGAGAGAGAGAGAGAGAGAGAGAGACGCACAGAGAGAGGGAGAGAGAGAGAGAGAGAGAGAGAGAGAGAGAGAGAGAGAGAGAGAGAAAGAGAGAGAGATGCTCCTATACTCAAACTTTATCTGCTGACCTCGAAACAGAGGATTAGGTGTCACATTCCTATAGACATATAAGAAACTGAGGATCCCAGTCTATGTGACATTTGTCTTCACAACTCTATGTGATGGATCCCTTGTTAATGGCAAAGGTTGACAGAGAGAAGTCTGTGTTCAGAATCACAAAGGGAAGAGAATCATGTAATTGGCCAGAAGCACATTCTGTAATGTTGTGTCAATAACAGTGAACTCTGCCAAAACATTGTGTGGTAAGGACTTTCTGTTATCCCATACCTTCCCTGACATGGAGCAGCCTGTCATTGGTATTTGTAATTCTAACTTCAACTTGAGTCTAACACTGATATGAGACAGTATGATCCTCACCACAGATTTAAATAAAGTACAGGTTGTTTGTTTTAGAATTAATGAATTTTGTGTGGCTAGATAATGACTAAATGGGGAAACCTGGAATGAAAGAACACAAGTACTTCAGGAGTTATAAAGGAGAGGAAGTGATGACAAGGAAGTAATATATATTAGTGATGTCAAGTTATCGATGAGGAGAGTAGTTGGAAGGGGATTAAATATTGGATCCTAGTAGGCAACAAGCTCCACTCCATTAAAATAATCAATATGAGAGCTGGTAAGTTGCTTAATCAGTAAAGGATCCAGTTACCAAGCATAGAAAACCTGAGTTCAATCCCAGGAACCCACATGGTTGGAGATGAAAACGCCATAAGTTGTTTTCATCTCTCCTTGCTCATGATAGCATGGGCCTGGCAACTCTCTGTCTCTGTCTCTCTTTCTGTCTCTATCATCATCTGTCTATCTATCTATCTATCTATCTATCTATCTATCTATCTATCTATCTATCTATCTATCTATAACTACCTACCTATCATCTATCTATCTATCTATCTATCTATCTATCTATCATCTATCTATCAGTCTATCTATCCATTCATCCATCTACCTATCAATTTATCTATCTAAATCTATCTACATATTAATTGGTGTACTTTTAGTATACGCAAAATATTTGGAAAGATGACAGAAGCTGATTGCGCTTCGGTGTTCTCAGATGAATTATGATTCCATCATAAGCATGTATATTTAATCTGTCCAGCAGTCATCTATTCCATCCTTTCACTTTCCTTCCTGCTGCTGTGACAAATGCCCTGAACAAAAGCACTTCAGTGTCAGAAAGGCTTCACCTGGTTTATAATTCTGGGTCACAGTTCATAATTGAGATAAAAACAAAGTAAGAAGTTAAAGCAATATGTGATAGTCTTGGCCATTCTTAACTGAGATTCTCTTCAGACATATTTCTAAGTTGTGTCACTTTGTTAGTTAAAGCTATCTAGGACACACAGCTACCTCTGCTGGAAGAGATGTTCAGTTTGATGATTCAGAAGGAAATGAGACTTCAGTCACATCAAGGCTGCTCAGTTTACACATATCCTCGACTGTTGTTAAATATTTCTCTGAAAGTATCTAAACTGTCTAGATCAAGCAGAAATACATAAGAATGTCGTCAAGGAATGCCTCATATCCTTGCTTGAAAAAATAAAACCTAGACTTCACATTAGCATTTTCCTCAAGTCTGTTTGTTGTAAAATTCTGAAGCTAAACACAAACCTAGCCTGTTGCATCTCCTGAAGAACATTAATTGTCTCCAATCGCTGGTCTAGCATCTGTTTCACATTTTGACAAGTGCACTTATCTTCTTTTCCCCCTTCATATTCCTCTGGTAAAAATAATGAATAAATTACAGGGGAATGACAAATGTGTTGATAATCAAGATGAAACACAAATGAAGTGGAAGAAGCTATATTTCTTTGCAGAGTTGTAAATTGCTTTCTTTTCTTGTGCTCTGACATGCTTGACTCAGAGAGTAAAAATACCACATGGGAAAATTAACAGAATTGCTCCAACAGAAATTATTCTTCACTGACAACAGATAAGTGTACAGGATTGCTTTCTGCTATTGCATATTTTATTTGTCTCACAATCTGGATATTTCAAAAGACAGTAGTTCCAAAGGGATTAGATAGCAATGAATCCATGTCATATAACAATTACATCCGGAAAAAAGTGTTAAATTTGAAATTTGAAACTGTATACATGACCGAACAATGACAACAACAGAAACACAAAACAAACAAACAAAAAACTTCATGAAGTATTCAATCCAAGATATCAATCTCTGAGAAAGACTTCTGTTCTGGGTGTGGGGAGACATTGACTACATCCTTAGCTCATTGACTTAAATTTCCCATGAAAACACTCAGCACAGATATCACAGGCTCTTCAATAAGTGTGATCAGGAACCTCGTCAGTACTGTATGAATGGCTGGTCCAACTAATATGGATCCTTAGTTGAAGGAGCTTTACGAGAACTTACAATGGTATTTTCATTTTTTTTTCTTTATCATTGCATTCCATTGCATAGAAAGGGTCAGCTTGTGTCAGATGCAGATATTTACACCCAACCAATGGACAGAAGCCAGAGATCACTGTGGTTGAATTAGTGAAATGCTATAAGAAGCTGAGGAGGAGGGAGACCCCATAGGAAGATCAACATTCTCAACTAACCTTGACCCCTGAGACTTCTCATACACTGAGCCACAAACGAGGCAGCATACACCTGCTGATATGAAGCCCCTGGCACATAGACAGCAGCGGACTTCCTGCTCTGGCCTCAGTGAGTGAAGACGCACCTAACCCTTGACAGACTTGGGGCCCTAGGGAATGGAAAGGTCTAGTGGACTGGAGTGTAGCTGTGGGGACATATGTTTGGAGATGGGAGAGGAGGAATGGGATAAGGAACAGTTGGAGGGCAGACCAGGAGGGTGATAATGTCAGCTTTCTCTATTTACCACGAGGCACACTGTTTCCAACACAGAATCATTAGACATACAAAGTATCTTCCCTCTTTCCCAATTTCCAAGTTTCCAGTGTCCCCTAACTCCCATTCATTACCTTTTCTGTGAGCCTACATTACTGAACTTAAAACCAGAAAATGAGCTCAGAATGTATCAACTTCACAAAATTTTGCCATGCAGCATATGTGCAATTGTGACAGACATATCTCATAGCCATACATGGCAGAGAACATTTAGAGATTCTCTAAGGAATATTTGATTTTACCATGTGCCTCCAATTACTCTACATATACTTAAAAACTTGTTTTCTGAATGGATTTCAAGAGACTGCTAGGATAAATGTAAATAGCATTGCTTGTAAACATGAGTCTCACTTTGCATATGCAAATATGTGTTGAAGCTAAGCTTTGCTGTCTTGCATGGATGAACTAGATCCCAAGGGTTTTGAATGGAGAAGGAGATTTCTAAAGTAGCAATAGTAGCAAGCACATTAATTAAGAATATCCTGTGCTCTTGGAAAATTGACACATTCCATAGGCGGGAAATTACTGCTTCATAAATATATTATGCAGCTACCACCATATGTGCTGTTTTGATACAACTATTAAGACTCAATTAAGTGAAGATTTGAGATGAGGACGTGAATATGATATTTGGTCTCAAACTTAAATTGAGTGTAACATTTTAATTTTTCTAGAGATTTGGCTAATTCTCCTATTGTTTAATTTGCTACTTTTCTTTCAAATATTAGAATATTACGCTGAGCCAAAATCAACGTAAAGGTTGTACATATTTTGTATTTGGTTGCTTAAAATTCATAAAATTAATTCTTAAAATATGTATAATACATCAATTCTTCTTTACATGAAATTCTGTCTTTATTTAATGTCTTAACTTATTTTATCATCAGATATGAATACTAAAATTATAAACTCTAATAATGCTATTAAAGTAAAATGTACCTAAACATTCTAATATTTTCCTCTAATTATTGACAAATTCATTCAACCCAAATATGATATATGAACGATAACTTAGAGATCACTAAAGCAAACTTATAAAACACTAAACAAGGAGATGTAGCATAATCAAAAGAAGCCATCAGGTTCTATGAACCAGAGGGGACAGATTTGATGGGGACATACCTATTAATGCTGAGTGTTCCAAGGGATCTCACTTTCTGAATAATGTCTGGCTTCAGGTCTCTGTATTTGTTCCCATCACAGCTTTCCTATGATGGCTGAACAAGACACAGATCTATGACTATAGCAAAGCGTCATTAGTACTAATTTTATTGCTATGTTTTTCTTTTTTTTCCTTTCTTTGTTTATTTGGGGTTTTTTTGGTTTTTTTGTTTGTTTGTTTGTTTGTTTTTAGAACAGTAGTATTTGATTTTATGCTAGGGCCCCAGACTCTCTATTTTCAGGTTCTTGGTCACCAAAGCAGTGTCAATTATGGTCACCATCTCATGGAGTAAGCCTTAAGTAAAATCAGATATTTGGTGTTTACTCTCACAAACTTTGTGACGCCGTACCACTAGCATAAATTGCAGACAGAAAAGCCTTGTGAATCAAAGGTTTTGCTGCTGTCATGGTGTTTGCATGCCTCTTTAACTGGTGTGTAGAGAACCTTCTCGTACCAAAGATTCTAGGACATCGGCGTGAAGCTTCTACGTAGGCAGTGTTCGATGAGTTGCGTAAGAGCTGTTATCAGCAATGAGGCCTTGGCATTAGTTTGCAGAGAACTACCAATAATCTGGGCAACAGCCTGGGTTAATTGCAACTTCCCGTGGGACTCATTTGGCCAACAATTTAGTTATATGGAACCCAATCCAGGTCCTGGAATCTTCATCTGGCAACTAGAGATATATAGTTGAGGTTTTGACTCTTCAGTCATTTGAAGACTTCATTTACACCGTCTTCATAAATAAACATATTTTAAGAAAATTTACTGCATTAAGTATGTATACCATAAGTATCTGTGCTTCAAATGGCTCTTAATTTTATCTCTCTTTCTTCCTGAATTTTTGCTTTATATTCTTTTTTCTCTCCTTTACAAATTAATCTGCCCATTCTGTTCCAACGGTCTATCCATAATATATACTCTAAATTACTTTTCCTAGGGAACTCTCTTATGCCATATTCCCTCATTCGATACCAAACCTTTGTGGTTCTATGGGTTGTAGTTTGATTACCATTGATTAAATGTTTAATATCTGCAGGCAAGTGAATATATAGTATAATAGTCTTTCTGGGTCTGTGTTGTATCATAAAGGGTGACTATTTTAGTTCCACATTTAGTTTTGAATGTCATGATTTCTTGTTTATTGTCTATACAATATTATACTATCAGAATGAAGCACATTTTCTTAATGCATTAATCTGTTGAGGGACACCTAGGTTGTTTCCAATTATGAATAAAAGGTCAATCAATGTTTGACACTTTTCTCTGTAAGATTTTTTCTTTCAAGCACCCTTTGAATATATGTGTGAAAGAGTCATCTAGTTCTATCTTGAGCTACATTCCAATGTCCCTCAGAAACTGTCACACCATCTTCCGTGCTGGGTATATATGATTGCAGTCCTACCAGTAATGAATGAGAGTTCCCTTTCTCCATTTCCTCCCCATTATGAGTTATCATTTGTTTTATCAATCTTACCCATTCTGATGTGTGTACGATGAAATGTAAAAGATTTTTTTTAGTCTCATTTTCCTGAAGACTAAGAATGCTGAACATTTCTTCAAGTATTTCTCAGTTATTTGTATCTCTTTTTTGTGAATAATCTTTTAAGTTCTGTACACTAATTTTTAAAAGTGGGGGGATTTTTTTTGCTTGGAATCTAGTTTTTGTGACTTGTAAACTATTTGGAACACTATCCCACTATTATATTTGTAGTTGGTAAAAATCTTTTCCCACTATACAAGCTGTCATTTTGTATGAATGATGGTGCACTTTGCCATATACAAGTTTTTCAGTTTCCTGAGGTCACACTTATTAATCATTGGTTCTAGTGTCTGTTTTAATACTGAACCTTTTGGCATGGTTTTTTATTCCAGTGAGCTCAGTGCTCTCCCCACATTCTCTTCTATTAGGTTCAGGTTATCTTATTTTATGTTGAGGTCAAATTTGAATTTTCCAAAAAGTAGTAAGTATGGATCTGTTTGCATTCTTCTTTATGCAGCCACACAATTTGTTTAGCACTATTTGTTCCAGTTGTTTTCTTTTTGCCAGTGTGTATTTTAGGTATCTTCATAAAAAAAGAAAAATATCCTTATGATTTTATGGCTGAGACTTCTATTTGATCCCATTTGTCAATATGTCCATTTTTGCTGTATATAATACCATGTCCTTGTTATTTCTATAGTTTTGTACTTCAACTTGAAATTGAGACTGATAATAACTCCAGCAGTTCTCTTATTACTGCAGATTGTTTTAGATACCTGTTTCTTATTTGTTGGTTTATTTTGTGTTTTTTCTTTTATTATTCAGAGTTGCTTTAGATGTCCTGTTTTCTATCTGATTTTGTGTGTGTGCTTTCATATGAAACTAAAATTGTATGTTTTCACCTAAAGCTTAAGATCGTCTTCTCAAAGTCTATTAAGAATTGCATTGAAATTTTGATGTGGATTTAATTGAATACAAAGATTGTTTTAGGTAGGACAGACATGCTTACTATATTAATCTTACAAATCCATGAGCTTGTTCTGCCACCTCCTTCAATTTCTTCCTTCAAAGACTTGAATTTCTTATCAAATCAGGCTTTTCTTTGCTTGGTTAGAGTTACACCAAGATATTTTCTGTTCTTTGAGGCTCTTATGAAATGTGTAATTTCCATGATTTCTTTTTCAATGATTAGGTCACTAGTTGTTATTTATATTTGTGAGTTAATTTTGTGAGTTTATATATATATATATATATATATATATATACATATATATATGTGTGTGTGTGTATTTAACCTATATATTATATATGTATTATATTTTAGAGTCATCCATATACATCTATATATTATCATATCATCTGCAAATGAGTATACTTTGACTTCTTCCTTTCCAATTTGTATCTCCCAATCTCCCTCAATTGTCTAATTGGTCTACCTAAAACTTCAAGTCCTATATTGAATGGCTATAGAGAGAGTATAAAACCTTCTCTTGTTTCTGATTTTTTGAGTTTTGAGTTTTGAGTTTTGAGGATTGTTTTGAACATCTCTCTTTTAAACTTGGTGTTAGCTCTAAACTTGTTATAAAGTTCCTTTAGGATGTTCAGGCACGTAGGAGAGAAAGGTACTCCTGATAGGGATGCAGTAGTTTCATGCAATATCAAGGCAAGTTAGGGGACTGATAATCCCCTTTAAAGGTGTGATACAGTGAAGCAAATTTGTCAGGCCCCTATTTGTCTACCTGCAGAGGATATAAAATATGAACTCTTATAGAAAGGTAACAGCTATTCATAGTTCTCATCAAACAAATTTTTCCTGAAGGGAGTGACATCCGAAAGATATATATGGAGTACACTTCCCTCAGCTAGAAAAATAAGTAAATAACAGAGCAAAGCTGTGCCATGTATACTCTTTGGGTTGTTGGCTCAGTGTTTATCTGTTCTTGGAGAGTAACTCTTTCCATTTCGTGATGAGTCACACATTAATGGAAAACTTATAATGAAAAAAAACTGAGACAAGCTGTATCAGAAGGCTTAGTAATTACAATGGATGTCTTTCCATTCACATAGATACTGCCCTTATACATACAAATTAAACTGTCTTTATTACTAGAGGTAATACTACTCACACTGTCATTAATGTTTTAGCTATTTATTTTACACATCCACCTCCAAACATCTATTTATCCTATTCTTCAAACACCATGATTTCTAATGTGACAACATGCCATGTCAGTCAGGAGAATTTGTTTTTATTATATTACTCTAATAGTAAATCTCTTCCCCTATAGTTTCTAGGTGTAACAACAGTATGTTTCTCATTTTGAGTATCATTCTGAATCAATGTCTTTAAGACAATGACATATTCTATATTTTGGCTACCCTTGAGCACAAGGTAACAAAATACTTAGCCAAAGGTAGTGTTATAATACAGCAAGGTCTAAACAGAGTTCTGAAAATCAGAATGAGAAAACCTACAACTAAACCATAAGTACTCATAAGTGGTAACACCTGACTTCCATGAACCCATGTGCTAATCCCAAATGAGAGTGAACATTACATAAATATTCCATGTATATACTATTTTGCCCTGGGAACAAGTACTCTGTTTCTGAATTGAAAGTCCTTGATTCTCAACATCTAATTTTGTTGTCATTAAGGTGTCAACTGCCATCATGAAAGGTGTTTGTAGTAATAACATGAAATATGCTATTGTATCATATGTCAGGATGTTATATAATATGACATGATAGTACATGATATTGTCAATTAGCACCATGGCTATAAGCCCATCCACACTCTAGTTTGGAGGTCAATTCAGCTCTTTAGTGTGTTTGTCATACTCTTTTATGATATTCTGTGAAAATAGATCAGGGTGTATAAAGCTTGTATAAGAAGTATTGTCAAGGTCCCTCCCAACACGGGAAAATACTGAGATAATGATTTTAAATTTTTGAAAATTGCCGCCATATTGAGTGATAATACTGGCCTCAATAACCAGTAGGTTGCAATACTTATATTCTCAGTGAAACATTGGGATAAACTTTATCTAAAGATAAATATTGAGATAGTATGTGAGAGTTGGAAGTTAAGATTTATTGTGTGATTTAATGAATTTATTCTCTTCAAATTTGAAATGTTACTTATGTGACAGTAGTAAAAGCCATATACAGCAAACCAGTAGCTAATATTAAACTAAATGGAGAGAAACTTGAGGCAATCCCACTAAAATCAGGGACTAGACAAGGCTGCTCACTCTCTCCCTACTTATTCAATATAGTTCTTGAAATCCTAGCCACAGCAATTAGACCACAAAGGGAGGTCAAAGGGATACAGATTAGGAAAGAAGAAGTCAAAATATCACTATTTGCAGACAATGTGATTGTATACTTAAGTGATCCCAAAAGTTCCACCAGAGAACTACTAAACCTGATAAACAACTTCAGTAAAGTAGCTGGGTATAAAATTAACTCAAATAAATAAGTAGCCTTCCTCTACACAAAAGAGAAACAATCTGAGAAAGAAATTAGGGAAATGACACCCTTCATAATAATCCCAAATAATATAAATGCCTCTGTGTGACTTTAACCAAGCAAGTGAAAGATCTGTATGATAAGAACTTCAAGCCTCTGAAGAAAGAAATTGAAGAAGATCTCAGAAGATGGAAAAATCTCACATGCTCATGGATTGGCAGGATTAATATAGTAAAAATGGCTCTTTTACCAAAAGCGATCTACAGATTCAATGCAATCCCTATCAAAATTCCAATCCAATTCTTCATAGAGTTAGACAGAACAATTTGCAAATTCATGTGGAATAACAAAAAACCCAGGATAGCTAAAACTATCCTCAACAATAAAAAGACTTCCAGGGGAATCACTATCCCTGAACTCAAGCAGTATTACAAAGCAATAGTGATAAAAAAAACTGTATAGTATTGGTATAGAGACAGACAGATAGACCAGTGGAATAGAATTGAAGACCCCAAAATGAACCCATACACCTATGGTCACTTGATTTTCGACAAAGGAGCCAAACCATCCAATGGAAAAAAGATAGCATTTTCAGCAAATGGTGCTGGTTCAACTGGAGGTTATCATGTAGAAGAATGCAGATTGATCCATGCTTATCACCCTGTACAAAGCTTAAGTCTAAGTGGATCAAGGACCTCCACATCAAACCAGATACACTCAAACTAATAGAAGAAAAAGTGGGGAAGAATCTCGAACACATGAACACTGGAGAAAATTTCCTGAACAAAACACCAATGGCTTATGCTCTAAGATCAAGAATCAACAAATGGGATCTCATAAAACTGCAAAGCTTCTGTAAGGCAAAGGATACTGTTGTTAGGACAAAACGGCAACCAGGAAATTGGGAAAAGTCTTTACAAGTCCTACAACTGATAGAGGGCTTATGTCCAAAATATACAAAGAACTCATGAAGGTAGGCTGCAGGAAGTCAAAGAACCCTATTAAAAATGGGGTTCAAAGCTAAATAAAGAATTCACAGCTGAGGAATGTCGAATCGCTGAGAAACACCTAAAGAAATGTTCAACATCTTTAGTCATAAGGGAAATGCAAATCAAAACAACCCTGAGATTTCACCTCACACCAGTCAGAGTGGGGAAGATCAAAAAGTCAGGTGACAGCAGATGCTGGCAAGGATGTGGAGAAAGAGGATCACTCCTCCATTGTTGGTGGGATTGCAGACTGGTACAACCATTCTGGAAATCAGACTGGAGGTTCCTCAGAAAATTGGACATTGAACTACCTGAGGACCCAGCTCTACCTCTCTTGGGCATATACCCAAAAGATGCCCCAACATATAACAAAGACACATGCTCCACTATGTTCATAGCAGCCTTATTTATTATAGCCAGAAGCTGGAAATAACCCAGATGCCCTTCAACAGAGGAATGGATACAGAAAATGTGGTACATCTACACAATGGAATACTAATCAGCTATCAAAAACAATGACTTTATGAAATTCATAGGCAAATGGATGGAACTGGAAAATATCATCCTGAGTGAGGTAACCCAATCACAGAAAAACACACATGGTATGCACTCATTGATAAGTGGATATTAGCCCAAATGATTGAATTACCCTAGATGCACAGAACACATGAAATTCAAGAAGGATGACAAAAATGAAAAGGGAAACAAGAATACCCATAAGAGGGAATAGGGAGGCAAAGTTTAGAACAGAGGCTAAAGGAACACCCATTCAGAGCCTGCCCCACATGTGGCTCACACATATACAGCCACCAAACTACATATGATGGATGAAACAAAGAAGTGCATGCTGACAGGAACCGGATGTATCTCTCCTGAGAGTCATAGCCAGAATAGGGCAAATACTTAGGCGAATGCCAGCAGCAAACCATTGAACTGAGAACAGGACCCCCGTTGAAGGGATCAGAGAAAGGAGAGAAAGAGCTGAAGGGGCTTGAGACGCTATATGAACACCAATGGCAACCAACCAGAATTTCCAGGAACTAAGCCACTACCCAAAGACTATACATGGACTGACCCTGGGCTCCAACCTCATAGGTAGCAATGAATAACCTAGTAAGAGCACCAGTGGAAGGGGAAGCCCTTGGTCCTGCCAAGACTGAACCCCCAGTGAAGGTGATTATTGTGGGGAGGGCAGTAATGGGGGGAGGATAGGGAGGGGCATAGAGAAGGGAAGGGTGAGGGGCTAGGGCATGTTGGCCTGTAAACTGTGAAAGGGAATAACAATCAGAATGTAAATAAGAAATACCCAAGTTAATAAATATGGAGGGGAAAAAAAAGAAGAAGGATGCGGGGTTTATGGATGGAAACAGGTAAATGGGATAACATTTGAAATGTAAATAAAAAATCAATAAGAAAGCATAATCCAAAGGGGGGAAAAAGAAATGAATCAGTTAATCCCTGATTTGGCAATTCATGCTCCTAACTGATGGAATGCTCTGCTCTTAGGACTGTCATCCCAAGACTCTATACAATGAATTACTCTCTCTGTTCCTGTTTTTCTCTATGTACACAGTTAAGTAAAAGACGATCACCAGTCAATGAAAGAGCTCATCTCTTGAACTTGGACTTTCCACGCCCAAGTATGTTTAGGGAATCAATTTATTTTTTCTTATAAATTATTCAGTATATGGACTGAATATGATATGTAACCTAAGCTCAGTTATGAATACTTCACCTGATATGAGTGGTACCTATAGCACATGAATCCTGGCTGACAAAATGAGCAATGCACGGGAAATAGAAGTAGAAGGTTATGCCCACTCTTGGTTCTAGTCTCCAGCATCACTTCTTAATGATATTCTACTACAGGATGAGGACTCTCTGCCCCATTATCCAGTTGTTATTAACTCATCATTGTCTTTTTTTTTCTTTTTTTTTTGGAGCTGGGGATCGAACCCAGGGCCTTGCGCTTGCTAGGCAAGCGCTCTACCACTGAGCTAAATCCCCAACCCCCATCACTGTCTTCCTATTGAGATGAACTGAAGCATCTCTGAAACTCTGAGCTAAAACTTACATTCCTTCTGTTATTTCTGTTAGGTAATTTGATCACAATAAATAGGACCAGGCCGTTACAAACATAGAAATGAAGCTCTTAAGGTTTTTAATTTGATCTCAAGGAGGAATTTCGTAGAATTTAAAGCTGTCAATGAAGTAAGCCCTAGAGTGTGGTGACCTTTGCATTATGGTGAGAATTATAGGAGTCTGAAAGACCAAAATGCTTATAGAAATATGGAAATTAAAGGCAGTATACATGGGATTTCAGGTGGAAACAAAGACTCTACTGGGAATTTGGATTGATATTTCTGTTGTTTATTGGTAAAGCAGAAATATCAACACAGTATAATGTTTAGTGTGTAACATCATATGTGTGGTTATTGCCTTCTGTTTTCAGCCAAATTTAAATAAACATCAAGTGCAACACCAAAGCAGAGCAAACATTGAAAACATAAAGTGTCGTCTGGTAAACAACAGTTAAAATTATAAAAAATTCTAGAACAGTCATTGATGCTATCCTTGTTGAAGAAACAACCAACATTAAATGAGAACTATCTACTTGGAACTGCTACATGAGGAATGATGTCCTGCGGGAAGAACCATAACCTCTGTAAAGATAAAAGCTCATTGAACTATTTTCATCGAAAGGAGAATGTCCAAGTAAAGAACATCTCAAAAGACATGTTGCAGGCTGCCCTTCTAGAAAACGATTACATGGAGAAGTATTCTCTTCAGGCAATTTGCCCACATATATAGCGGCCACTAGAGCTGTGAAACAATGAGGCTCACTACATACCAAACAAGCAATAAAATAATGCCTATATTGTATTGGCCATGCAAAGTCATTTAAAAGAGTTTTAAAAGTAAAACTCTTTTACTTTTAAAAGAGTTATGGGTCATAGTTGTTTAGGCCAAGATTTTTTAGGAAAACTTGTGAGATCAGAAAATGTGTAACAGGATTGAATTTTGTGCAGTGTACCTGACAGAGTGATGTATAAAGCTGAAGTGAAACTGATGTTGAAAGTGAAATAGAGAAACCATTATACTGGACGCACCAGGAACAGAAAACATGTTGGCATGATCGGAGGACACCAAGCATATCCTGAGAGAGGCAATGAGTCCTATAAATGAGAATTCTTACTCTGTGCCATTAAAGATTGGGAGTATATAACTATACCTTTTAGTTTTTATGAACTAAATAGCTAGGATTTTTACCTTACTTCTTGGAAAAGTCTTTGGACATTGGAACATTATTGATATTATTAAGACCAATGCATTTTACATTAGATGATCATGGGCTTTATTGAGCCAACAACAATTCCTGCTTAAGTCAGAAGTATACCACACAGACGTACACTCTAAATGCTCAGTTCTCAGATTCTGGAACTCTTTTGAAAGCTCTCAAGACTTTGAGATAGAGGTCCTTTTGGAGATGTATTTACAAACTTGATTTCACAACACCTACAGTTGCCTGTACTACCCTGCACAATGCAGGGCCAGTCAACAGTGTGAGTCTCAGAGGATTGAGGGGTTCCTACTTTTCCCTGTTGAATTTTGGCAACTGTTAGATTCCAGAACATAGGCAAGCACTACCTTCTGCTGTGCATAAAAACGGTGAGCCTATCAGGCTCCAATTGATAGGTCCAAATGAGTAGATAAACATCTAGTATATATAAAATCAGAGTCACGAAATAAAGTAGCATAAACGTGGGGAATGAACCTAAGTTACCTGTAGGGAGTGGAAAGTGATAAAGGAGTGGGAAAGAGAGAAAGAGAGATTAAAGAAATGGGGTACGAGAGCAAACAGGATGTGTAGATGTACACATATGAAATTGTCAAAGAACAAATTATACTCCTCTCTCCATCTCTTCATCTCCCTCCATCCCTCCTCCCAAACTCTGTGTGTGTGTGTGTGTGTGTGTGTGTGTGTGTGTGTGTGTGTGTGTGTGTGTGTGTTTTGGCAGTAGGGCTACTGATAGGATAAAAACAGGTCCTGGCTGATCGAGAGAAGCCACTGGGCATGAGGAATGGGTGTTTGAAGGTTAGCCCCATGCAACCTCATTTTAAGTCATATTCTCTATTTTTTTTTCTCCTGGTACCATAGGAGAATTTGTTATCACATCTTCTGCCTCCAAGAGATTTTATGCTTTCCCTGCCATAATAGACTGAAAGTAGGGAACAAAATGAACCTTTTTCCACTAACTTCTTTTTGACAAGTATTTAGACAAACAATGCAGAAGCATATGATGCAGCACATGTGAGGTACCTTGTTATAGAAGCGCAAACATACTGAGCTACTCACAGAAGCAGCTCACCTATTGAGTTGCCTACTACATAGACTAATGATGTAACATGGATTCTTGAAGTGCAAAGGCTAAAATAAAGTATAAATTTTATATTTTTTCTTTTATATGACAGCCCTAATTAGAACTTCAATCCTGTCTCTCATAACATTATTATTGTATCTATGGATGGAAAGCAGTTGTTCTTGTTTTGTTTCAACTCTCAGTAGGAAACTAAGATATGTGGAGGAACAACTTACCATATAATATAAGGACTTCCTTACTAAAGCACTTTACCTGATGTTCCATATGTCACTTGATAATGTCCCTTTGACCAGATTGTGATTCCATATCTCACTTAGAAATTCAAGAAACATAAATATAATCTTCATCTCAATAAGCAGAGTCTCAGTTAATGCAGTGCAGAGATGCGGCAGAAAAAATGGTAAGCTTTGAAATTCAATGAAATTTCTTGTTTGAAATGGTACTTCTTGTCATTTTATCATTCTATGTTATCTAGGTTAAAATAAGATATTCTAATACATCACTTAATTGACTTTGCAGATAAATCCTTGTCGCTCATTCTCCATCATATTTGCTGATTCCCTTTTTCTACATTTATATACTAGAGTTTCCCGTGAACATTTTTGTAATTTTTCTCTCTTCATGTAAACACCGAATTTCAACTCTGACCACTAATAAATATTAATTTCATAGCTCCAAACACCTAATTTATTAGTCTCAGATGTATATTTTCTGAACATGTCTATGCATGCATCTCAAACACATACGTACACAAAAACATCATACACACACAAATATCATACACACATGAATCTCATACACACATTTATATACACATACATTCATACATACACACAGACACACAGAAGGAAACACACATGCAAACATACATGCACAAAGGATCTATTATTGGAACTTGCTCCTTAACATTAATTAATTCTCATTATATAAATATAAGTTGTATTTTTTCATTGCTATGACAAAATACCTGACAATTGAAACCTTCATAATGCTATGGTCAGTTATAATGGTCCAAAGATTCAAAGTGCCCATAGGCAGGAAGGAAGTATGTCCTCTTTTTCTTACTTAACCCAAGCCTACAGCTCATGGGATGGGCTGCCCACAATTAAATTGTCTCTTTCTGTCTCAAGTAGTCTACTGTAGACAATCCTTGCCAGTCAGTCCCAGAGGCTAATTTCATAGGCCATTCTAGATCCTGCCAATTTGACTTGTAATATTGGTTATCGTAAATTTTATTATATGTTTAAACCTATCAATTCCTGCTTCTTCAAAGGATCTTAACCCCTTGTCTGTCCTTCTGTCTTTCAGCCTCTGTAAACTGAATTACTTATTTAGTTACATTAACAAAATTTAAAATATTTTTAATTCTTCTCTGTCTCCCCAACCCCATACCAAAGCATTAATCAAGAATATCAAGAGTACAACCACTGACTTGTATATACTTGAAGTGGTAAGGTAATTGGACAAGCCAGTGTGCACCAAAGCACCCTGCATCAGTGGATAAGACAAAAGCTCTTACCATGCACTCCATTGCCATGCCAGTTTCCCTGCTGACATGCTACCTGCCATGATGGTATGGACCCTAGCACTCCCGATCATAAGCCCCCAATTAAAAGTTTTCATTTATAAGTCTCCTCGGTCATGGTATTTTGTCATAGCAATAGAAAAATAATGATGCCATCGCACTAAGTACTAAGCATGTATCAGAGATGATGAGTATCCCTGTGAATTAGCCTTAGCCCTATTTTCTTATATCACTTCAAGTAGATCACTACCAGTCCTATTCATTGTTCCATGAATTCAGCCATGGTATAATTCTCCCTTACCCCCTTATTTCTGAGCACCTGAAATTTCTTTCATAACCAAACTTTTCTATTTGCTTTTCCTTAGTTTCTTGGGTCTTCTTTATCATTTGTCATATTTCAAATTAAACTTCACATCTCTCACCACAGTATCGCAGATACCTTTATATATATATATATATATATATATATATATATATATATAGAGAGAGAGAGAGAGAGAGAGAGAGAGAAAGTATGAAGGGAAGCAGCCAAACAGTTAATAATGTTTCATTGGTTCTTGAAGGTTATGACAGGATAGAGTTGCCAAGCGTGCCAGTAAACACGATTCTCAAAGACCCTACTGAACTGAACTTGATTATTGTTGGGAAATTTAAGCCAATAAAAACCATGGCAAAACTCTCAAAGACTCTTCCATTAGGTTGAAAAAATATGCAAACAGAAAGTTAGCATATTTTCAAAGGATGTTAATCTAAATTTCCCTGATGGCCTCCCTTTTTATGTTCAGTTTAGTGAGAGAAGAAATTTACTGCTATGATTTTGGGATTTCTGAACTTGTGTTTTTCTCTTTCTTCTTTCATCAATGTATTTATTGACCTCTTCCTGGCACCATCAAATTCAATGCCCCTTAAAATTATTTCAAAAACAGCACATATGAAGAGACTCAATTCTCTTGACAATAATTTTCAGATCAATGTCAGAATTCTGTCACAAGACAATGAGCGCTCTGTGCAGAAGGGGAAACAGGTAGCCATAAGAATTAGGAACTCTAGATTTATCAATTTAAACAACTTATCTCTCAGTTCTCCTATTACCGTGATGTCCTTCTCCCCTGTCATAGCCATTTTGTTACTGCTGTTTTGTATGACCTTTTGAATTTCACAAAATCACAACTATGTAGCAATCATAAAATATGCCAATTAGGAAAAATTCTAAATATGCCTCTCATAAACTTAAGTTGTAGGACAAATAATATATTTTACATAATAATATTATATTTTCATACAGTTTGATTTCAGTTGGTCTGTTTTCCCCTGTGTACATGGAGATGATACTCTTTACTTTTTGTCAAGGTCATTAACATAGACTAGCAGAGTAAGGATCCTGAGTAGTAAGTATTAAAATGGCTCTATTTATAAGCTATATTAAAACAACAGCCTATCCTTCGATCAGGTAAATCTAAATGAGAGAAGAGTGGATTGTTTGCCTATACAAATTTGATCACAAAGTAAATTATTAAAAAAAAATTTGCTTTTCCTTGTTTAAGGCAATTGACAAAAATCTCCTGTCCCACAATCATGATTATATAGGACTCAAAATATTAATAAAACTTCTCAAGGAAAGGATTGCCATAAGTTTCTTATGTGACACAAGACATAATTTAGTAGTTTGAGTAAAGATTTCCTATGATAAATTGCCTTTGGACAGATAGTCAATTCATGCTGAATATTTATATTCTTTCTGATTACTTCATCCAGATACCTAAACATGGAAAAATAACTAAATCATCATTGTCCTAAAAGCCTATTCTATAAGGAGCAGCACATGCCCTTGTCAGCACAGTTAGACAAGAAACATAGAGTATTTACTAACTCCCTTGAGGGTCACCAGTGGACTTTTTATTTCCAATGGATATGTTACCACCAGGTTGGGTGTTTAAATATGAAGACAGTTGTCTCCCATTAATGTCCCTACTGATATGATATTTTTGAGTTAATGAAGCAACTTTAGATAAATAAATAGATATTCAGTTTCTGTTGAGATTTATCTATCAAACCATCATTGAAGTAACTGGTAGGGACGGTAGCAAGAACAGCTACAGCATCAAAGTCATGAAAGTGTGCTATTCCTAGGCCACATATTGAACATTTCCAGAGTGATTTCGAGTCAAGTGATACCAAGTGACTCAGGTGGTATGCCTTTCCTAACTTTGCCTGACTTACAGAATTTTTACCACATATTATCACAGTTGAATTTAAAACTTTCATTCTGGAAATGAGGATTAGCAAAAGATCAGAAAGTTCAGTAGCCGTGAGCATTTTTTGATAAGCTATTTGACAATTTAATCAATCTCGACCTATATATGACTCAGCAACTTCATAATAAAAACAAGACTG
Source organism: Rattus norvegicus (assembly GCF_021556685.1). Lineage (NCBI taxonomy): Eukaryota > Metazoa > Chordata > Mammalia > Rodentia > Muridae > Rattus > Rattus norvegicus. Next base: position 117,803,822 of record NC_141539.1, on the reverse strand, counting down.
AACGTTGCTGATGATTGAGATTCCAACAAATTAAAGAGTTTTGTCTCTTTTAACATATGAATAAACAGTGAATGTAGAAGAAGCATTTGTTACCTTAATTTTTAATAAGTTACATTGCAGTTACTAGATATTCTGTAGAATTCCTCCTATCTAAGCCATTAATCTGAACAAAAACAAATCTGTTGATGATATGAATTTTCTTCTTTCTTAATCAATATTATAGTAACTGATAAAAGACCAGTAAAACTGGTAATTAAAAATAATATGATGACTCTAAATACTAAATAAAGATATTCCTGATTCTTAAAGTTTGGAAGAAGGGACTATTAGAAAACACCAGCCTCCATTCATCTTCTTCATCCTCCTCAGAGCAATTATCTGATTATTAATGAAGTCACTCTATATATTTTATATGTAATGTATAATTATATATATATGATATACACATATAATATATAAATATAAATAAAAATGAGTTATTTGTAGTTCTTTGTGGAGTTTTACATATATATGCATACATATGTGAAATAGCTCCCCATTTGTACAAACATATATGTATATTGTATGTACATATATATGAATATATCTAAAAGTTGAGGTTTTGCCAATAATTTCTAGGTCAAATCTTTCTATCAGCTGTATAATTGGTAAATATATTTTTCCTATTCTATAGGATACCACTTTGCTCAAGTGATGGTATCTTTTGATGTACAAAAGAATTTTAGCTTCATAAGGTCCTAGTCATTAATTCTTGGTCTTAATGTCTGTGTTATCAATATTCTGATTTAAAAGGGCTATTTTTATATCACTGAGTTCAAGTCTAGTTCTTGCTTTCTCTTCTATCATATTCTGGGTATCCAACTAAACACTGGGATCCTGAATCTGTTTGGAGTTGAGTTTAGCTAAAAGTTATTCATTTTGGACATCACAATTACTTGAGGATGCTTTCTTTTCTACAGTGTATATTTTTGGCATAGTTGAGGTAACTGGCAGGTTTGAGGACTTCTATCTGGGCCATCAGTTTTATTCTACTAACTAACGTATCTGTCCAAGCCTTGCAGTTTTTATTACGTTATTGGAGAGGTATCTCCATAAACTATTTGTATGTGTGTGTGTGTGTGTGTGTGTGTGTGTGTGTGTGTGTGTGTGCGTGCGTGTGTGTGGATGTGTGTATGTGTGTTTATTTTCCATATAACTTAAAAAATTATTTTCAAATTTTTGTGCAAAATTGTTTTGGGATTTGGATTAGGATTGCATTGAATGTTTAGAAGGCTTCTGATAGCCTGGCCACTTTCACTATACTAATCTTACTGATCCATGTACACAGAAGATATCTCCATCATCTAGGATCTGTTTCAAGTTTTTCTTATGTGTCTTTAAGTTTTTATTATATAAGTCTTTCATGAACTAGGTTAAAGATATCTGAAGATTTTGAGGGCTATTGTGAAAAGTATTATTTCCCTATATTTTCTTAGTATTTTGTCAACTGTATATAGGAAAACTACTGATTTTGTGTGTTAATATTTTATCATGCTACCTTGCTCAAAGTGTTTGGCACCTTCAGAAACTTTCTGATGAAGTCTTTAGGGCCTGTGATTTATGTAATCATATAATCTTCAACTAAAGATATCTTTACCTCTTTATTATTTGATCGCCTTGATCTCATTCAGAAATCTTATTGATCTACCTAAGTCTTCAAGTACTACAATGAATAGGGAGAGAGAAGATGTCTTTGTCCTGTTTCCTACTTTCATAGAAAAGCTTTGAATTTCTCTCCATTTAGGTTGTAAATATGCCCAGGAGTGGTATAGCTGGGTCCTCAGGTAGTACTATGTCCAATTTCCTGATGAACTTCCAGATTGATTTTTCAGAGCGGTTGTACCAGTTTATAATCTGACCAACAATAGAAGAGTGTTTCTCTTTCTCCACATCCTCACCAGTGTCTCTTGTCACCTGAGTTTTTTATCTTAGCCATTCTGACTGGTGTGAAGTGAACTCTCAGGGTGATTTTTGATTTGCATTTCCGTTATGACTAAAGATGTTGATTGGGCATTTCTTTAGGTGCTTCTCAGTCATTCAATATTCCTCAGTTGAGAATTCTTTTTTTAGTTCTGTACTCCATTTTTTTTTCATTTTTTTATTAACTTGAGTATTTCTTATTTACATTTCGAATGATATTCCCTTTTTCTAATAGTGCTATTTGGCTCTCTGGAGTCTAATTTCATGAGTTCTTTGTATATTTTGGATATTAGCCCTCTGAGACATAGGATTCATAAAGATCATGTCTCAATCTGTTGGTTGCTGTTTTGTCCTAATGAGAGTGTCCTTCGCCCTACAGAATCTTTGCAGTTTTATGAGGTCCTGTTTGTTGATTCTTAATCTTAGAGCATAAGACATTGGTATTTTGTTCAAGAAATTTTCTCCCATGCCCATGTGATCAAGACTCTTCCCCTCTTTTGCTTCTATAGTTTGAGTGTATCTGGTTTGTGGTGGAGGTCCTTGGTCTACTTGGACTTAAGCTTTGTAAAGGGCAGTAAGAATGGATCGATCTGCATTCTTCTACATGCTGCTCTCCAGTTGAACAAACACCATCTTTACCCCATTGGATTGTTTTAACACCTTTGTCAAATATCAAGTGACCATAGGTGTGTGGGTTCATTTCTGGGGCTTCAAATCTATTCCACTGATCTACCTGCCTGTCTCTGTACAAACACCATACAGTTTTTATTACTATTGCTCTATAATACAGCTTGAGATCACAGATGGTGATTTTCCCCAAAGGTTCTTTTATTGTTGAGGACACTTTTTGCTATCCTGGGTTTTTTGATATTCTAGATGGATTTGCAAATTGTTTTTTCTAACTATGAAGAATTGAGTTGGAATTTTGATTAGGATTGCATTGAATCTGTAGATTGCTTTTGACAAAAATGGCCATTTTTCCTATATTAATCCTGCCAATCCATGAGCATGGGAGATCTTTCCATCTTCTGAGATCTTCAATTTCTTTCTTTAGAGACTTGAAGTTCTTGTCATACAGATATTTCACTTGTTTAGTTAGAGTCACACGGAGGTATTTTGTGTTATTTGGGACTATTGTGAATGGTGTCATTTCCTCAATTTCTTTCTCAGCCTGTTTATCCTTTGAGTAAAGAAAGGCTACTGATTTCTTCAAGGTAATTTTATACCCAGACAATGAGCTAAGTTGTTTATCAGGCTTAGTAGTTCTCTGGTGGAACTTTTGGGGTCACTTAAGTATACTATCATATCATCTGCAAATAATTATATTTTGACTTCTTCCCTTCCAGTTTGTATCCCTTTGACCTCCTTTTGTTGTCTGATTGCTCTGGCCAGAACTTCAAGAACGATATTGAATAATTAGGGAGAGAGTGGGCAGCCTTGTCTAGTCCCTGATTTTAGAGGGATTGCTTCAGGTTTCTCTCCATTTAGTTTAATGTTCGCTACTGCTTTGCTGTACATTGCTTTTACTATGTTTAAGTATGGGCCTTGAGTTCCTTATCGTTCCAGGACTTTTATCATGAAGGGATGTTTAATTTTGTCAAATGCTTTTTTAGCATCTAATGAAATGATCAGGTGGTTTTCTTTTTGAATTTATTTATATAGTGCATTATATTGATGGATTTCCATATATTGAACCATACCTGAATCCTTGGGATGAAACCTACTTGATCATGAGGAATGATCATTTTGATTTGTTCTTGGATTTGGTTTGCAAGAATTTTAGTGAGTATTTTTGCACCGATAATTCATAAGGGAAATTGGTCTGAAGTTGTCTTTCTTGTTGGGTCCTTACATTGTTTAGGTATAATTATAATTGCGGTTTCAGAGAATGTATTAGGTAATCCTCTTTCTATTTCTATTTTGTGGAATAGTTTGGACGGTATTAGTATGAAGTCTTCGAAGTTCGGATTGGATTCTGCACTAAACCCATCTGGTCTGGACTCCTTTTGGTTGAGATACTTTTAATAACTGCTTCTATTTCTTTAGTAGTTATGGGGTTGTTTAGATGCTTTTTCTTCTTGATTTAACTTTGGTAATGCGTTTGTGTCTAGGAAATTGTCCCTTTCCTACAGATTTTCAAGTTTTGTTGAATATAGGCTTTCGTAGTAGGATCTGATGATTTTTTTTTCATTTCCTCAGTTTCTGTTATTATGTCTCCCTTTTCATTTCTGATTGTGTTAATTTGAACACACTCTCTGTGCCCTCTGATTAGTCTGTCTGGGTTTATCTGTCTTGTTGGTTTTCTCAAAGAACCAGAGCCTGGTTTTGTTGGTTCTTTGAATAGTCCTTTCTGTTTCTACTTGATTGGTTTCAGCCCTGAGTTTAGATGTTTGCTGACTTTTACTATTCTTGGCTGTAATGGCTGCTTTTTGTTCTAGAGCTTTTAGGTATACTGTCAAGCTGCTAATATATGCTCTCACCTGTTTATTTTTGGAGGCACTCAGTGCTATGAGTTTTCCTCTTAGTGCTGCTTTCATTGTGTCCAATAAGTTTGGGTATGTTGTGCCTTCATTCTCATTAAATACTAAAAATCTTTAATCTATTTCTTTATTCTTTCCTAGACTAAGTTACCATTTAGTAGTGCGTGTTTCAACTTCCTTGTATATGTGGGCTCTTTGTTGCTTTTGTTGTTATTGAATGCCAGCCTTAACCGTGGTGATATGATAGGATGCGTGGGTTGTTTCTATTTTCTTGTATCTGTTGAAACCAGTTCTGTGATCAAACATATGATGTTTTGGGGAATGTACCATGAGGTGCTGAGAAGAAGGTTTATCCTTTGTTTTTCCATTTGGTTCATAACTTCCGATAGTTTCTTTATGTACTTATGTATGGAAACATGATCTGTCCATTGATGAGAGTGGGGTATTGAAGTCTCTTACTATTATTGTGTGAGGTGTAATGTGTGTTTGTGCTTTAGTAGGATTTCTTTTATGAATGTAGGTGCTCTTGCATTTGGAGCATAGATATTTAGCATTGAGAGTTCATTTTGGTGGATTTTTCCTTTGATGAATATGAAATGTCCTTCCTTTTCTTTTTTGATAACTTTTGGTGGAAAGTCGATTTTATTTGATGATTATTCCAGTTTTTTTCTTGGGACCCTTTGCTTGGAAAGTTGTTTTCCAGTCTTCTACTCTGAGGTAGTTTCCTTTCTTGTCACTGAGTGTGTTTCCTGTGTGCAGCAAAATGCTAGGTCCTGGTCTGGAATTTGTGTTCCCTTAGGGTCTGTATGACATCTGCCCAGGATCTGCTGGTTTTTATAGTCTCTGGTGAGAAGTCTGGTATAATTCTGATATGTCTGTCTTTATGTATTACTTGACCTTTTCCCTTACTGCTTTTAATATTCTTTATTTTGTGCATTTGGTGTTTTGACTATTACGTGATGGGAGGAATTTCTTTTCTGGTTCAATCTATTTGGAGTTCTGTAGGCTTCTTGTATGTTTATGGGCATCTCTTTCTTTAGCTTAGGGAAGTTTTCCTCTATAATTTTGTTGGAGATATTTACCAGCCCTTTAAGTTGACAGTCTTCACACTCTTCTATAACCAATGTCCTTAGGTTTGATCTTCTCATTGTGTCCTGGATGTTTTGGATTAGGAGATTTTTGTGTTTTACATTATCTTTGATTGTTGTGTCAATATTTTCTATGATATCTTCTGCCTCTGAGATTCTCTCTTCTATCTCTTGTATTCGCTTGGTGGTGCTTACATCTGTGACTCATGATCTCTTCCCTAGGTTTCCTATCTCCAGGGTTGTCACACTTTGTGCTTTCTTTATTGTTTCTATTTTGATTTTTAAATCCTGGATGACTTTATGCAATTCCTTCACCTGTTTGCTGTGTTTTTCTGTAATTCTTTAGGGGATATTTGTGTTTCCTCTTTAAGGGCTTCTACTTGTTTACTTGTGTTGTCCTGTATTTCTTAAAGGGAGTTAGTTATTTATGTCCTTCTTAAAGTCCTCCATCATCATCATCATCATCATCATCATCATCATCATCAAATGTGATTTTATATCTAAATCTTGCTTTTCTACTGTGTTAGGACATCCACTATTTGCTTTAGTGGGAGAACCGGGCTCTGATGATGCCAGGTAGTCTTTGTTTCTGTAGCTTAGCTTCCTGCCCTTGTCTCTCATCATCAGGTTGTCTCTGCTGTTAGCCTGTCTTGCTGTCTCTGACTGTGGCTTGACCCTCATGTAGGCATCATTCTGTAGACCTGTTTTCTTTCAGCCAGATCTGGGAACAGAAAGCTGGTCCTTCATTTATGTGACCTGAAGCCTTCATGTGGGTTGCTTGGCACAGAAGAGTTGGTCTTCCCTATGCTCTCAGGTGTGTGGGCACTCTTGGAGACTGGCTTTCAGCTCTTGGCATAGGCAGAAACCCAAAGGGTCCTGCCTCTGACTGCCCCTAGGTCTCTCTGCCCAGAGGACACAGAGGGCACTAGGCAATTTCTTCTTGGGTCAGGACTGTGGGAAGAAAGTAGTTGTCTGCTCTGAGTTCTCAGGATTGTCCACACTTCTGATCATCCAGCTCTCTCCCCCACGGGTTTGGGTGCAGGGAGCTGTGGGACCAGTTCAGTTCCCACACATTGTTTTATATTTTTTGGCATAGATAATTTGTGTCTGCTCCTCACTTATTTGGCAGGGAAGCTTCCTGTGTCTTAAGTTTGAATAGTCAATTATGACTTTGTTAACTAGGAATGTGAGTGTAACTATCTAGGCTTTTATTGTACTTCTTTGATGAATGCTGTACCTATATACCTTTAGGAGAGTCAAACCCCTTTATCTCCATATTCTCCATTATGTCCTATTATCTCCATATTCCTTCAGTGACACTGATTAGTATTAGAAAACAGCCAACTCCCTTCCATTTGCCTTTGTTAAAGAAACTTACATTAAGTTTCTTCACCAGACGTTGATCGGTGTATGCGTCTTTAGAAACTTCCTTTCTTTTTACCTAAACATAATCACAATCTACATATGATATCATTATGTATGAATATTTACTTATACAAATGTACATACATAGGTGCACATAAACATATATGTATATTTAATATAAAATTTCAGGCTTCATATGCATGCATCTATGCATTTATTCATACTCAAACTATTTAATATTTTGTAACCTCAATTATAACTAATAATCATATTATTTATTTAGTAATATTTTCCATTATCATTCCCTTACTTTACAATTCAGTTTTTCAATTTAACAGAAGAATTCCTTTTAGAACTATTTCAGAAGTTTTTGAGTGTAAAAATTTCTGTTAAATTTTGTGTTTGAAAATATTCTATCCCTTCAACTTTTGCAAGTTATTTTTTTATGAGTATAAAATCTAGAACAGCTGATTGCTTAAGGGCTTTTAACATGTTTAAAGGAAACATAGTGTTTCCTATCCTCTGCTTAGTCAGGAAGTCAGATATCAGAGATATCAGTTTTATTGATTTCATCAAGAATCTTCTTCTGATTTTACTCTTCTCTCATTTTCAGTGGTGATATATCACTGTGCCCAGGTGAGAGGCTCTACATATTTTATTTTGAAGTGTTAGCAGAGCTTTTCACATATATTCTTGATTCCTTTATTCAGTCTAGCATGAATATGAGGAAGTTATCAATGTTTATCTAACAAGAAAAGCCACTTCTTTACAAATGAATAAAATCTCTCAGGTTCAAAATTACCTACTAGGTATGAGCCATGTTAAAACACTGTAACAGCTTATTATAAAGAGAAAATTACTATGTTGAAAACCTACAGTGCATGTAAGTACATGCTATATGAATATTTATATTATTTTAATTTGAAGAAAAAGTAAAGTTGTGTCATACACAAATAAAAACACAATTAAACACATAAAATACAAAGAATATGATAGGTATTCAATATTTTGTTGATGAAAGCTTGTATATTTAAATCCATTTTTATAATATTCTCCTTAAGCTGTGATGAAATTGGTTATATGGTACAAGGCACATGGTACACCACCCACGATTGTTTGTTCAATTTGAATTTGAATCTGTATTTAGGTTAATGGTGTGTAGCTCCATTTTTCTCTCTAGTCTGGCAACAGAGAGAAACTTTGATTCCATGTCTATGACCCCTGAAGTTTTCCGGATGGTTGGAGATAAGAGGGAGAAAGCATAAACATTGGTGTTTTTTGGGCAAGGCACTCTCAATTTTCCTGTTTTGGGATAATAAAGCATGAGTTTTAATTAAGTTTGTAGGCTTACCATCTGTGAGCATCTGGAGTTTCATTCTGTTGCAATTTTGAAGCAAGTGTACCAATTACAATTCTGAAAGTACAGAATGTTTAGAACAAATAGCAAGATAAGAGAGAGCAGGAAATTTTTTTATTAAGTTCACTTTCCTGCTCATTATCAACTCTACAAAGAAGCTAGTGCCATTCCTCATAATAATTCATGATTTTATTCCATGCACACATATCCACAATAAAGTTATGCATTTTTTTCTTTTAACAATGTGCTAGACTTAGGAACAAATATTAATAGCTAATCTTACTATTCAGTTTTTCCAATGAATTTTTTTATAAAATTATATGTGTTTGTGTCTGGTGTGAACATATGCCATGTCTCTGCATATGAAGGTTAGACGAGGAAATCAGGTCCCCTATGAACTTCCAGATCTGGATGGCGGGAACTAGACTCAAGTTGTCTTCAAGTGGAATATGTGCTCTTAACCACTCAGCCATCTTTCCAACCTAAACTAGTAACTTTTTAAAATAAAAAAGCAAATTTGATACCATTATTTGATTTCTCTATGAACTATGTATACATATGATACATCGCTTACAAAAGCTTACAAATGGCTTTTCATTTCAGAAACATTTCATCTTTCTGACTGATATTTTTCTATACAGAAATTTTTAACATGTCATTGGCTGGCCTCACTTTTTCGTGGTGGTGGAGGTGTGTGTGTGTGTGTGTGTGTGTGTGTGTGTGTGTGTGTGTGTGTGCTTGTTTGTGTGTATCTTCCATAGTCAGTAATCAAGATAGTTTCTACAATTGTCTTGGTTAAATTACTCTCTTTCTTTAAGCTGGCATCTAAAGCTTTGTTTTTCAACTCACTTGAAGATATAGTTTGGGAACAGCATAAAATAAACGTCAAATGCTATTTGTTGAATGCTAAAATACAGTTTTCTCAGTTCTATTGTTGAAATTTTTCACAGTTCGTGTTGACAATACATATTTGGAATATGTAGCTTTTATTTAAATTCGAAGAATAAATCTGAAGGAACCCAAATGATGCTGTAAAAGAGAGTTGGAGGAGAAATGTGATTCCATAAAGGAAGATATCTGGAATTTAGCTGTCATTCCTCCACATTTTTTCTGTGCACATGAGAATAATGAAAGCCAAGCATAACAAATTGGAAGTGGTTCCTTAACCTGGTTTGGGCACATCATTCTTTGGGCTAATTCTATAGCATGGCAGAATTTCTTGAATCACCCAAGCAAAGTTTTGGAAAAAATAGCAGTGAGTAGGTTTATTCAAATTTATATTATTTTATTTTATTTTATAATATTTTCTTTATTAAATTTTTTTCTCTTGCATATCTGTTGAAAACATTTGATGTAAATACTATATTTCAATGAAAAGGGTGCAATTATTTCAATTAGGTATCACATATTTTTTTTAATTTTTTATTGGATAATTTTATTTATTTACATTTCAAATGTTATCTCCTTTTCCAGTTTCCCGACCATTAAACCCTTATCCTATTTCCCCCTCCTCCTCCTTCTATGAGGATGTTTCCCCACCCCTTTACCCAACCCTTCCTGCTTTCCCACCCTGCCATTCCCCTGCAATTGGGGATCTAGCCTTGCAGGACCAAGGGCTTCTCCTCCATTTGGTGCCCAACAAGGCCTTCCTATGCTACATATGCAGCTGGAGCCATGAGTCTGTCCATGTGTACTCTTTAGATGGTGGTTTACTCCCTGAGATCTCTGGTTGGTTGATATTGCTGTTCTTATGGGGTTCCAAACTCCTTCAGCTCCTTCAATCCTTTCTCTAACTCCTTCAATGGGGACCCTATTCTCAGTTCAATGGTTGGCTGTGAATCATTATTTTATTTATTTAACATTCAGATGTTGCCCCTTTCCTCTGTCTTTCCTTCCACAGTTCCTGATCTTGTTCCTAACTCCATAGTCTCCAAGAAGGTGGCCACCCAACTAGGCCTCTCCACTTGCTGGGGTCTGAAGTCTCTCAAGGATTAGGCATATCTTCTCACATTGAGGCCAGACCAGGCAGTCCTTTGCTTGCTCTCTCTCTCTCTCTCTCTTTCTCTCTCTCTCTCTCTCTCTCTCTCTCTCTCTCTCTCTCTCTCTCTCTCTCTCTCTCTCTCTCTCTCTCTCTCTCTCTCTCCTGAGCCTCGGACCAGCTGCTGTATGTTGCTTGTTTGGTTGCTCAGTGTATGAAAGCTCCCAGGGGTCTGGGTTGGTTGAGACTGCTGGTCTTTCTATGGAGTCACCCTCCTGTTCAGCTTCTTTCACACTTCTCTTAATTTAACCATAGGGGTCTCTGACTTCAGTTCAATGATTCAGTGTTAGTATCTGTGTCTGTCTAAGTCAGCTGCTTGTTGGGCATCTCAGAAGTCAGCCATGCCAGGCGCCTGTCTTTAAGTGTACCATAGTATCACTAATAGTGTCTGGCCTTGGAGCCTCCCCTTGAGCTGAATCCCAATTTGGGCATATCTCTGAACCTCTTTCCCCTCAGCCTCTTCTCCATTTTGTCCCTGCAGTTCATTCTGTCAGACAGGAATAATTCTGGGTCAGAGTTTGACTGTGGGATGGCAATCCCATCTTTCCACTTGATGCCCTGTCTTTCTACTGGAGGTGGACTCTACAAGTCCCCTCTCCCCAGTGTTGGACATTTCTCATAAAATCATTCCCATTTAGTCTTAAGAGTCTCTCACCTCCTAAGTCTCTTGTACTTTCTAGAAAGTCTCGAGCGGCTGCATATAGGCGTTACTTCTGCTGGCCTGCTAAGATTCTCTCCTGCTGCCCTAAGTGATCCTATTTCCCTTTTCCTGTCTTTCTCCCCTCTCAGACCCAGGTCCCTCCCTCCCTGCCTCCCCTGATTTTTTCCTTCCCCCTTCTTAGTGGCAGTGAAGCATCCTTGCCTGAGTATTTCTGTTTGTTAAACTTAATTTCTGTGGGTTATATTCTAGGTATTCTGTACATTTGGCTAATCCACTTATTAGTAGGTACATGCCATTCATGTCCTTTTTGGTCTGGGTTTCCTCACAGAGTGATATTTTCTAGTTCTATCCATTTGCCTGCAAATCTCATGATGTCCTCATTTTTAATAGCTGAACAGTGTTTCATAGTGCAAACGACCCTCATTTTCTGTATCCATTCTTCCTTTGAGGGACAACTGGGTTGTTTCCAGATTCTGACCATTACACATATGGCCGCTATGAACATAGTAGAGCACATGTCCCTGTAGCATGGTGGGGCATCTTTTGGGTATATGCCCAAGAGTAGGATAGCTGAGTCTTCAGGTAGATCTACTTCCAGTTTACTGAGGAACTGCCAGATTGATTTTCAGAGTGATTGTATCCACAGTTTGCAATCCCACCAGCAATGGAGGAGTGTTTCTCTTTCTCCAAATCACTGGCAGCATGTACTGTCACTTGAGGTTTGATCTTAGCCATTCTAATTGGTATAAGGTAGAATCACTGGGTCCTTTTGATTTGTATTTCCCTGATGACTAAGGATGTTGAACATTTCATTATGTGCTTCTTAGCCATCCAAGATTCCTCTGTTGTGTATTCTGTGTTTAGCTCTACCCCATTTTTTAATTGGCTTATTTGGGGATTTTTTTTATAGGTTAACTTCTTGAGTTATTTGTATATTTTGAATATTAGCCCTCTATATGATATGGGGTTAGTGAAGTTTTTTTCCCAATCTGTATTTTATTGATTTCTCATATTGACTGTGTATTTTGTCTTCAGAAGCTTTTCAGATTCGTGAGGTCCAATTTGTCAGCTATTGATCTTAGAGCCTGAGGCATTGGAGTTCTGTTTAGGAAGTACTCCCTGAATCAAGATTCGCAAGAAGGGAAAGACCTATATGAGAAGAACTTCAAGTCTTTCAAGGAAGAACTTGAAGACCTCAGAAGATGGAAAGATGTCCCATGCTTATGAAGTGCTAGGATTTACATAGAAAAATGAACATACTACCAATAGCAATCTACAGATTCAACACAATCCCCATAAATATTCCAACACAGTTCTTCAAAGGCATGGAAAGAATAATTTTCAATTTCATATGGAAAAACAAAAATCCCAGTATAGTGAAAACAATTCTCAACAATAAAAGAACATCTAGGGGAAATCACCATCCTTGATCTTAAGCTGTACTAAAGAGCAATAGTGATAAAAGCAGTGTGATACTGATACAGAGACACACAAGTTGATCAATGGAATAGAATTGAAGACCCAGAAATAAACTCACATACTTGTGTATACTTGATCTTTGAGGAAAGACAAAAAAATACAATGGAAAAACGAAAGAATCTTCAATAAATGGTGCTGTTCTAACTGGCAGTCTGTATGTAGAAAAATGACAATTGATCCATATTTATTACCTTGCACAAAGCTCAAGTCCAAGTTGATCAAAACTTCAACAATAACAACAGCAAAAAAAAAAAAACCAGACACACTGAATTGAATAGAAAAGAAAGTGATTTATACAAATTTTAAGAGACTTTTTAATATAAATGATGTCCTCTTAGAAACTCTAAAATAGCTATCAGTCCCAAAGTTTTACCAGATCTTAGTTATCTTCTGACAAATATGTATCCTATCCTTGTTCCAGTAAGTTTGGTTTGATTTTGTTTTGCTCGTTTTGGTCTTAGTTATTTTTTTTTTTGATGAATTTTACTTTATTTTATTTGCATTGCCCATCCAGTAATTGCCACAACCCTTTAAACTCTACCATTCTGGATGTATGACTTCCTTTACCAATGTCATAAAATGTCTCCAGTAAACCCTTTTATAAGCATTCATGATTGTGATATGTTTTTCCCCTTGTTGCGATAAAATAAATCAACAAGAGTAGCATAGTGGAAAATTTTTATTTGGTTCAACTTCCAGGATTCAGTCCACCATGGCAGAGAATTAACAGAGTCAGGAGTTTGAAGGCATTGGTCACATTTTATCCACAGTGAAAATACAGAGTAAGTAATATGTACATCCTAGAGCACAGCTCCAGTTCTACATAATTCTAAATCTCCTAGATGGGAAATGATACAACCACACGGACAGTTCTTCTCACACCACCTGTTGTAATTAAGACAGACCCTCAAAAGACATTCTCAGAGGCCCCTAGACAAATTAATAATAAATTTGTGAAGTTGACATCTAAGGCTAAAAATAGCCATTGCTCAAGGAAGCCAGTTTTCTCCTCATCACAAGACCTTTATATACATCAGCAAAATTCTTTTTTTTTACATTTCTTTTTTTTTTATTAATTGAGTATTTCTTTTTTTTTATTAACTTGAGTATTTCTTATATACATTTCGAGTGTTATTCCCTTTCCCGGTTTCCGGGCAAACATCCCCCTCCCCCCTCCCCTTCCTTATGGGTGTTCCCCTCCCAACCCTCCCCCCATTGCCGCCCTCCCCCCATAGACTAGTTCACTGGGGGTTCAGTCTTAGCAGGACCCAGGGCTTCCCCTTCCACTGGTGCTCTTACTAGGATATTCATTGCTACCTATGGGGTCAGAGTCCAGGGTCAGTCCATGTATAGTCTTTAGGTAGTGGCTTAGTCCCTGGAAGCTCTGGTTGCTTGGCATTGTTGTACTTTTGGGGTCTCGAGCCCCTTCAAGCTCTTCCAGTTCTTTCTCCGATTCCTTCAATAGGGGACCTATTCTCAGTTCAGAGGTTTGCTGCTGGCATTCGCCTCTGTATTTGCTGTATTCTGGCTGTGTCTCTCAGGAGCGATCTACATCCGGCTCCTGTCGGTCTGCACTCCTTTGCTTCATCCATCTTGTCTAATTGGGTGGCTGTATATGTATGGGACACATGTGGGGCAGGCTCTGAATGGGTGTTCCTTCAGTCTCTGTTTTAATCTTTACCTCTCCCTTCACTGCCAAGGGTATTCTTTTTCCTCATTTAAAGAAGGAGTGAAGCATTCACATTTTGATCATCCATCTTGAGTTTCATTTGTTCTAGGCATCTAGGGTAATTCAAGCATTAGGGCTAATAGCCACTTATCAATGAGTGCATACCATGTATGTCTTTCTGTGATTGGGTTAGCTCACTCAGGATGATATTTTCCAGTTCCAACCATTTGCCTACGAATTTCATAAACTCGTTGTTTTTGATAGCTGAGTAATATTCCATTGTGTAGATGTACCACATTTTCTGTATCCATTCCTCTGTTGAAGGGCATCTGGGTTCTTTCCATTTTCTGGCTATTATAAATAAGGCTGCGATGAACATAGTGGAGCACGTGTCTCTTTTATATGTTGAGGCATCTTTTGGGTATATGCCGAAGAGAGGTATAGCTGGATCCTCAGGCAGTTCAATGTCCAATTTTCTGAGGAAACTCCAGACTGATTTCCAGAATGGTTTTACCAGTCTGCAATCCCACCAACAATGGAGGAGTGTTCCTCTTTCTCCACATCCTCCCCAGCATCTGCTGTCACCTGAGTTTTTGATCTTAGCCAATCGCACTGGTGTGAGGTGAAATCTCAGGGTTGTTTTGATTTGCATTTCCCTTATGACTAAAGATGTTGAATATTTCTTTAGGTGTTTCTCAGCCATTCGGCATTCCTCAGCTGTGAATTCTTTGTTTAGCTCTGAACCCCATTTTTTATAGGGTTATTTGTTTCCCTGCGGTCTAACTTCTTGAGTTCTTTGTATATTTTGGATATAAGGCCTCTATCTGTTGTAGGATTGGTAAAGATCTTTTCCCAATCTGTTGGTTGCCGATTTGTCCTAACCACAGTATCCTTTGCCTTACAGAAGCTTTGCAGTTTTATGAGATCCCATTTGTCGATTCTTGATCTTAGAGCATAAGCCATTGGTGTTTTGTTCAGGAAATTTTTTCCAGTGCCCATGTGTTCCAGATGCTTCCCTAGTTTTTCTTCTATTAGTTTGAGTGTGTCTGGTTTGATGTGGAGGTCCTTGATCCACTTGGACTTAAGCTTTGTACAGGGTGATAAGCATGGATCGATCTGCATTCTTCTACATGTTGCCCTCCAGTTGAACCAGCACCATTTGCTGAAAATGCTATCTTTTTTCCATTGGATGGTTTTGGCTCCTTTGTCAAAAATCAAGTGACCATAGGTGTGTGGGTTCATTTCTGGGTCTTCAATTCTATTCCATTGGTCTATCTGTCTGTCTCTGTACCAATACCATGCAGTTTTTATCACTATTGCTCTGTAATACTGCTTGAGTTCAGGGATAGTGATTCCCCCTGAAGTTCTTTTATTGTTGAGGATAGCTTTAGCTATCCTGGGTTTTTTGTTATTCCACATGAATTTGCAAATTGTTCTGTCTAACTCTTTGAAGAATTGGATTGGTATTTTGATGGGGATTGCATTGAATCTGTAGATTGCTTTTGGTAAAATGGCCATTTTTACTATATTAATCCTGCCAATCCATGAGCATGGGAGATCTTTCCATCTTCTGAGGTCTTCTTCAATTTCTTTTCTCAGTGTCTTGAAGTTCTTATTGTACAGATCTTTTACTTGCTTGGTTAAAGTCACACCGAGGTACTTTATATTATTTGCGTCTATTATGAAGGGTGTCGTTTCCCTAATTTCTTTCTCGGCTTGTTTCTCTTTTGTATAGAGGAAGGCAACTGATTTATTTGAGTTAATTTTATACCCAGCCACTTTGCTGAAGTTGTTTATCAGCTTTAGTAGTTCTCTGGTGGAACTTTTGGGATCACTTAAATATACTATCATGTCATCTGCAAATAGTGATATTTTGACCTCTTCTTTTCCGATCTGTATCCCTTTGATCTCCTTTTGTTGTCTGATTGCTCTGGCTAGAACTTCAAGAACTATATTGAATAAGTAGGGAGAGAGTGGGCAGCCTTGTCTAGTACCTGATTTTAGTGGGATCGCTTCAAGTTTCTCTCCATTTAGTTTAATGTTAGCAACTGGTTTGCTGTATATGGCTTTTACTATGTTTAGGTATGGGCCTTGAATTCCTATTCTTTCCAGGACTTTTATCATGAAGGGGTGTTGAATTTTGTCAAATGCTTTCTCAGCATCTAATGAAATGATCATGTGGTTCTGTTCTTTCAGTTTGTTTATATGATGGATCACGTTGATGGTTTTCCGTATATTAAACCATCCCTGCATGCCTGGGATGAAGCCTACTTGATCATGGTGGATGATTGTTTTGATGTGCTCTTGAATTCGGTTTGCCAGAATTTTATTGAGTATTTTTGCGTCGATATTCATAAGGGAAATTGGTCTGAAGTTCTCTTTCTTTGTTGTGTCTTTGTGTGGTTTAGGTATAAGAGTAATTGTGGCTTCGTAGAAGGAATTCGGTAGGGCTCCATCTGTTTCAATTTTGTGGAATAGTTTGGATAATATTGGTATGAGGTCTTCTATGAAGGTTTGATAGAATTCTGCACTAAACCCGTCTGGACCTGGGCTCTTTTTGGTTGGGAGACCTTTAATGACTGCTTCTATTTCCTTAGGAGTTATGGGGTTGTTTAACTGGTTTATCTGTTCCTGATTTAACCTCGATACCTGGTATCTGTCTAGGAAATTGTCCATTTCCTGAAGATTTTCAAATTTTGTTGAATATAGGTTTTTATAGTAAGATCTGATGATTTTTTGAATTTCCTCCGAATCTGTAGTAATGTCTCCCTTTTCATTTCTGATTTTGTTAATTTGGACACACTCTCTGTGTCCTCTCGTTAGTCTGGCTAAGGGTTTATCTATCTTGTTGATTTTCTCAAAGAACCAACTTTTGGTTCTGTTGATTCTTTCTATGGTCCTTTTTGTTTCTACTTGGTTGATTTCAGCTCTGAGTTTGATTATTTCCTGCCTTCTACTCCTCCTGGGTGTATTTGCTTCTTTTTGTTCTAGAGCTTTTAGGTGTGCTGTCAAGCTGCTGACATATGCTCTTTCCTGTTTCTTTCTGCAGGCACTCAGCGCTATGAGTTTTCCTCTTAGCACAGCTTTCATTGTGTCCCATAAGTTTGAGTATGTTGTATCTTCATTTTCATTAAATTCTAAAAAGTTTTTAATTTCTTTCTTTATTTCTTCCTTGACCAGGTTATCATTGAGTAGAGCATTGTTCAATTTCCACGTATATGTGGGCATTCTTCCCTTATTGTTATTGAAGACCAGTTTTAGGCCGTGGTGGTCCGATAGCACGCATGGGATTATTTCTATCTTTCTGTACCTGTTGAGGCCCGTTTTTTGACCAATTATATGGTCAATTTTGGAGAAAGTACCATGAGGAGCTGAGAAGAAGGTATATCCTTTTGCTTTAGGATATAATGTTCTATAAATATCTGTTAAGTCCATTTGGCTCATGACTTCTCTTAGTCTGTCGACATCACTGTTTAATTTCTGTTTCCATGATCTGTCCATTGATGAGAGTGGGGTGTTGAAATCTCCCACTATTATTGTGTGAGGTGCAATGTGTGTTTTGAGCTTTAGTAAGGTTTCTTTTACGTATGTAGGTGCCCTTGTATTTGGGGCATAGATATTTAGGATTGAGAGTTCATCTTGGTTGATTTTTCCTTTGATGAATATGAAGTGTCCTTCCTTATCTTTTTTGATGACTTTTAGTTGGAAATTGATTTTATTTGATATTAGAATGGCTACTCCAGCTTGCTTCTTCTGACCATTTGCTTGGAAAGTTGTTTTCCAGCCTTTCACTCTGAGGTAGTGTCTGTCTTTGTCTCTGAGGTGTGTTTCCTGTAGGCAGCAGAATGCAGGGTTCTCGTTGCGTATCCAGTTTGTTAATCTATGTCTTTTTATTGGGGAGTTGAGGCCATTGATATTGAGAGATATTAAGGAATAGTGATTATTGCTTCCCGTTATATTCATATTTGGTTGTGAGGTTATGTTTGTGTGCTTTCATTCTCTTTGTTTTGTTGCCAAGACGATTAGTTTCTTGCTTCTTCTAGGGTATAGCTTGCCTCCTTATGTTGGGCTTTACCATTTATTATCCTTTGTAGTACTGGATTTGTAGAAAGATATTGTGTAAATTTGGTTTTGTCATGGAATATCTTGGTTTCTCCATCAATGTTAATTGAGAGTTTTGCTGGATACAGTAACCTGGGCTGGCATTTGTGTTCTCTTAGGGTCTGTATAACATCAGTTCAGGATATTCTGGCCTTCATAGTTTCTGGCGAGAAGTCTGGTGTGATTCTGATAGGTCTCCCTTTATATGTTACTTGACCTTTTTCCCTTACTGCTTTTAATATTCTTTCTTTATTTTGTGCGTTTGGTGTTTTGACAATTATGTGACCGGAGGTGTTTCTTTTCTGGTCCAATCTGTTTGGAGTTCTGTAGGCTTCTTGTATGTCTATGGGTATCTCTTTTTTTAGGTTAGGGAAGTTTTCTTCTATGATTTTGTTGAAGATATTTACTGGTCCTTTGAGCTGGTAGTCTTCACTCTCTTCTATACCTATTATCCTTAGGTTTGATCTTCTCATTGAGTCCTGGATTTCCTGTATGTTTTGGACCAGTAGCTTTTTCTGCTTTACATTATCTTTGACAGTTGAGTCAATGATTTCTATGGAATCTTCTGCTCCTGAGATTCTCTCTTCCATCTCTTGTATTCTGTTGGTGAAGCTTGTATCTACAGCTCCTTGTCTCTTCTTTTGGTTTTCTATATCCAGGGTTGTTTCCATGTGTTCTTTCTTGATTGCTTCTATTTCCATTTTTAATTCCTTCAACTGTTTGATTGTGTTTTCCTGGAATTCTTTCAGGGATTTTTGCGATTCCTCTCTGTAGGCTTTTACTTGTTTATTAATGTTTTCCTGTGCTTCCCTAAGTGTGTTCATGTCTTTCTTGAAGTCCTCCAGCATCATGATCAAATATGATTTTGAAACTAGATCTTGCTTTTCTGGTGTGTTTGGATATTCCATGTTTGTTTTGGTGGGAGAATTGGGCTCCGATGATGGCATGTAGTCTTGGTTTCTGTTGCTTGGGTTCCTGCGCTTGCCTCTCGCCATCAGATTATCTCTAGTGTTACTTTGTTCTGCTATTTCTGACAGTGGCTAGACTGTCCTATAAGCCTGTGTGTCAGGAGTGCTGTAGACCTGTTTTCCTCTCTTTCAGTCAGTTATGGGGACAGAGTGTTCTGCTTTCGGGCGTGTAGTTTTTCCTCTCTACAGGTCTTCAGCTGTTCCTGTGGGCCTGTGTCCCGAGTTCACCAGGCAGCTTTCTTGCAGCAGAAAATTTGGTCTTACCTGTGGTCCCGAGACTCAGGTTCGCTCGTGGGGTGCTGCCCAGGGGCTCTCTGCAGCGGCAGCAACCAGGAAGACCTGTGCCGCCCCTTCCGGGAGCTTCAGTGCACCAGGGTTCCAGATGGTCTTTGGCTTTTTCCTCTGGCGTCCGAGATGTGTGTGCAGGGAGCAGTCTCTTCTGGTTTCCCAGGCTTGTCTGCCTCTCTGAAGGTTTAGCTCTCCCTCCCACGGGATTTGGGTGCAGAGAACTGTTTATCCGGTCTGTTTCCTTCAGGGTCCGGTGGTGTCTCTGGCAGGTGTCCTGCTGCTCCTGGGCCCTCCCCTACGGGAGCCCAGAGGCCTTATACACTTTCCTCTTGGGCCAGGGATGTGGGCAGGGGTGAGCAGTGTTGGTGGTCTCTTCCGCTCTACAGCCTCAGGAGTGCCCACCTGACCAGGCGGTTGGGTCTCTCTCTCACCTGGTCTGGGAGCAGAGAGCTGCTGCGGGCTGGGATCCTCGGGTCGAGTATTTCTTATATACATTTCGAGTGTTATTCCCTTTCCCGGTTTCCGGGCAAACATCCCCCTCCCCCCTCCCCTTCCTTATGGGTGTTCCCCTCCCAACCCTCCCCCCATTGCCGCCCTCCCCCCATAGACTAGTTCACTGGGGGTTCAGTCTTAGCAGGACCCAGGGCTTCCCCTTCCACTGGTGCTCTTACTAGGATATTCATTGCTACCTATGGGGTCAGAGTCCAGGGTCAGTCCATGTATAGTCTTTAGGTAGTGGCTTAGTCCCTGGAAGCTCTGGTTGCTTGGCATTGTTGTACTTTTGGGGTCTCGAGCCCCTTCAAGCTCTTCCAGTTCTTTCTCTGATAGGAAGAAAGGCCTCCACATGCCAATAATCAAGGTGTGATGTATTGTTGAACTGGTTTTCCAGTTATTTCAGTGTGCAGAATGCTGATTATTTTTCTTTTTGATTCCCGGACAGTGGTATTCCAGAGCCCCTTACATTTTAACTTGTCTATTGCTTGTTTTACTTATCTTGTTCACTGCGTCTTGCATTTCATATGTAAGCACGGATTAGTTCTTAAGGTTTCCAGATATGCAGACTAAATGACCTTCAGATTGTAGCATGTTAGATGGTGTTGGCTTCCAAGTTGGCCAATTTTCTATTTATGTTTGTGACAACTTTATGTTGTTCATTATCAGAAACCTCCATTATAAGAATATTTTTGTTGCAGTTATTAAGTTCTGTATGAAGTTTTATTTTGACACTCTAGTGATGATCCTGTTTTGTTAGACTTTCATCTTGTATTTACATTCACATTAATACTTTATTTCCTTTTTTACCTGGCTTTACTTCCACATCTTTGAAAACCTCTGAAAACCTTACTAAACATAGCCCTTTTGCATTGTACATACAGATCAAAGGGAATGATTTAATCATTCTTTGATACTATGATTCTCACAAATCCTGTGGTCATCTTTTGAAAGTTAACTTTCTTTGAACAGCAATAGAGTAGCAAGAAAGAAAATTCTAGCGACTTAGCAGCTCTTCTTATGAGGTTACTGATTCAAGAAGTTTTAAAACAATGGCCATTTTCTATATCTTAAAGTATTAAAAAATAAAAATATATATCTACTGGACTAGACCCAGGCACTGTTCTAGCGACTTAAAAGCTCTTCTTATAAGGTTCCTAATTCAAGAAGTTTTAAAACAATGGCCATTTTCTATACCTTAAAGTATTAAAAAAATAAAAATATCTACTGGACTATACCCAGGAACTGTAATGATGTCATAATGATATCAGAAACAGGATTGAAGCACTGTCTTCTCTTCTTCCCTATGAAGTTCAGGTTACTGCATTATGGAAGGTGGAATTTTCTGATATCATGGTTTTTGTTGGCTCATATGAAACTTCCTGCATGTGGAAGAGCTCCCGGAGGAAGACATCAGACTTGTTTTCTCAAGTGGGCCAGCTTGAGTCCAGATGCAGTTCACTAGTAGAGTGTGATCATGATCTCCTTCCCATTTGAGGCCAACTCTCCAAAGATCATAATCATTTTGCTGGCAGGGAATCAATCAGACTTCTCCTGGAACTTTTATTTGATTGAAATTTGGTGTCATTTCCTATAATAACCATCTCAAAAATCTCCCCTGGAGTCTATGATTAAACAATTGTATAGCCAGAAGTCAGTCAGAATGAGATAGAAATGGTACAGAAGATGCTGTGTGGATATTTCCTTTCTTCATTAAGTATTCTGAGCATAGAGGAAAAATATTGTTAGGTCAGGACTTCCACAAACAGAGTAAAATTTCTAACCAAAATGAAAAATTATAATTTTATTTTCTGAAAATAATCATGAAGAACCACAGCAAAATTTCAAAGATATCAAAATAAATGGTGGTATGTTGATTCTTTTTTTCCCATGAGAAAATTATCGTGAACATGAGAGCAAAGAGATGCTGATCAGTACTGCTTGTTTGTTTTAGTTTTCTTGCTGCTTTGCTATTGTATGGGCCATCTACTTACTCATGTAATATTGTTAAAAGTTAAGTGTCTTCAAGTCCCTGAAAGCCATAGAAGAGAAGTTGTATTGGAGATAGTATTGATACAAAGGACTTGGGTTAATGGAATGAAAGTATAGAAACAATTATATCTTAGTGTCATCATGGATACAGGACAGATGATATTTCTTGATCCCAATTTGCAAGGGGCATGGGCTTACTCTATACCCAATGCTCTATGTGCCAGCTTGAACTCTGGCAAAGACAGACCCTACTGCTGGAAAGCATCATTATCTGAAGGTCTTTTTATAAAAGATATTATGTTAAGGCCTAAGGATTTAATGAGTCTGAATGTTATACTAAGAGATGGACTCTCTCTTTGATTATACTTTAGTATGCTCTTTAGCATGTTAACCTATTGATATTAGCCTAAGTGTGAAAGAATATTTCCAAAGTGGTTCCATTTTCAAGTGACTTATAAGTATCAGACTCATGCTTTAAAATAAAATCACTTGCAAGATTTAGAATGATTTGGAATGTGGAAGTTTCTTTAATCCCAAATAAAATCTCCAGTAAATTAATAATAATAATAATAATAATAATAATAATAATAATAATTCAACAAATAAACATGTTCAGTACCAAGAAAACAGGATAACAGGATTCAGGTTCTTTCTCCAAGTCTAGCATATGTAGTTATGCAGAATCCTTCATGTTAATCTTGACCTGTTTCCCTCAAAAGTTAATGTTTCACTAAATCACCTATAGAACCTGCTTAAACATACTTTAGAGACTGGGAAGATGTCTGTCAGTAAAGTGCTTGTAATATAAGGACCAGAGATGTGAATGGCATGCCCTCACCCATTAAAAAAGTCAAGGTTGGTTGATAACTTGTAATGTTATCATTGAGGAAGGGGAAGTAAGAGAATCCCAGGAATTTTTTTGGGAGGTGGTCTGACTAACTAATGAGTTCCAAGTTGAGGGATATGGCTTGTCTCACAATATATGTTGGCAATGGCTTCTAACTGCATATATACTAGCCATTATTAAAGTCTTTCTGATATATGGAAAGCCTCAATGAGAAAGATAGGTCTGACCTAAACCTATACTCTTGTTCCAAATCATAAATATGGGAGTTTCCCCAATTAATGATGAATAACCATTTTGTCATTGACAATCTTAGGAAGTCATGCCTGAGACAAGGAAGCATGTTCCCAATATATACAGAGGCTCTGATATTAGGGAGTATGTCACACTTGATGACTAATAGGCATTGTTTAATTTCCCAAGTCAGTGTACTAAGAAACAAGATGACTCTTCACCACACCTACCTGTGTGTTTCAGTGAACAAAGTGCTTTTCCTATAGCACAGGGAAAGAAGCAAAAATGCACCGAAAAAGAGAATGACTATATGGAGTTCTCAGACAATACTTTGCAAAGAGTCCACTTTGCATGGTACAGATGTATTTAAGGTACGAGAGAAATCGGGGATCACTAACAGGAACATGGATTGTTAGCACAAAGAGGCGTGTGCTTTCTCAGGCTTGGCAGTATAACATCATCTGGGAGTTTACTAAATAAGTTCTCATGATTTGGAGTTGCAGTTCGTGAACGTGACTTTCATTTATTTATTTATTTTGTGTTTGGGGAATGCAAGTGAAAATGTGTGATTAGTGTATATTTGTATGATTTATGCACCAATATCAGGAAGGGGTGCCATTCACATACTTGTGGAGGCCAGAGGAGAATGTGAGGGAAGTGCTTTGTAACTCTGTCCTACTCGTTTGAGACAGAATCTCCTCCTCCATTCCTGGAGTTCAACTGGATGGAGACTAGAAAATTCTGGTGATCTCTCCCTGAGACTCAGCACTGGAGCTTCAGGCGCATTCCTGGACATACCCGTATGGCTATGTGGGTGCTGGGGTCTAAATTTATGTTCTCTTGCCTCCTCGGCTCTGACCTCCTAAGATATCTCTTCAGCCCCCTAATCATACTTTTGTGTGTGAAATAAAGGAGAAATGAGGTGGGTACAAAGAACCAGTTATTATCTGATCTCTGGGAGGTCATCTTTGAACCATGTGTTATATATTTCCTAAATATCTTGTTCATTTGTTCAGTGTGTTTCCACCCTGGGAGGGCTATACAAAAGGCATGTTCAGTCGTTTCTTCACACATTTAGAATAGGACTGGCTAAAGTAATATTCTGCGGTAGTAAAAATCCTCTAAGAATTCTGCAACATCCACTACGTGGCCACTAGCCATATATGTCCACTGAGCATATGAACTTCCACTAGTGTGACAAGGAAATTCTTTTTATTTGAATGAGAATTTTTTAAATCACGTGTGGCTAATGACTGTCATGTTGGAAAGTCCTTGTAGAATTCATTGTGACCCAAGAAAAATACATCTGCTTATAGGGAAATGATATCATGATATCAGGATTATTGAAATATAAGTTTGGACAACAGATGGGGACCTGATCAGGCAGAAATCCAAACCTTTAGCCCATGTCCAACTCATCATCCAGCTTTGCTTATTGTAACCTTCTGTTTCCTAGCTGTGTTGCTGACTTTCTCTTTGGATCTATTCAAAATATTTCTGCCAAGATCACAGCTCCTTTTTGCCAATGCATCGGTCTCTCTAATTTCCTGCTATAATATTAAAAATAATTTTCATTTAATTAAATCTCTCTACCTCCACTCTCCCTCTCTCTCCCTCTCTCTCTCTCTCTCTCTCTCTCTTTCTCTCTCTCTCTCTCTCTGTTTCTTTATCTCTTTCCTTTCTTCCTCTGAAAATATTTCGTGTCACCTTAGCTAGTTCTGGCGTTTATAAATCCTCTTTAGTTTCTTTACTTTGTAGATTTCATCTCATGGCTCATGTCAGAACTTTTGATTAAACAGTGTCCATACTGATGTTTTTGTACAGATATGAATGTTTAATTTTTGAAGCAATCTCATATAGATTACATAAATGTTTTTAAGATGAATAAACCAACATCAAACAGGCCTCTTATTACTTCTTAAGTGTGTGTGTATTCATCAAAGGAGAAAATTTATTGTTTGTTTGTTTCTTTGGGTTTTTGTTGATGAAAGGAACTTAGTTGTTATTATGGTTTGCCTTTGTTTGGAGTCTGGCCTCATCTAAATGCTCAAATAATAAAGTACCCACTACATGAATAAATGAAAAACCATTCCAATCTCTTCTTATCACAGTTCATATCGAGTTGCAGTCCCCAATCTCTCTGTAGAAAGGATATACATTGGTAACTTTTGAACTGCTTTAACTGATTTATGTAAAATATTTATTAAAACCCTACTGTCAAACAATCAAGGGGATCACTGCCTGAGGCTACTGGAACCAAAGTTTTCTATTTAAAAAATCAGGCTAATGTAAAACCTAACCGACTTAGGAGTGTAACACACAGCCGATTATCATCCAACCCTAACAGCCAAGCACAGCCCAACATCTTAGCAGACTATGGAAAGCAGATAATATTGTTCTGATAACAAATCATGCTATTTCTGTACTCAGATCCACTCTATGTCTAAAATACCCACTGCCCATTCTGTTCTCAGAGTTGGTTGACTCCTTTCAGTCTGAGGTACTTACTTTCTGACTCAAGTGTTGTTCTTTGCACAAGTACAACTCTGTTTAATTAAAATTATCCTGAGATTCCCTTATACTATCAGCGGAAATCACTTTTCCCAGCAAGAGAACAATAGCAATATTTCAATCACATGATAACTCTTCATTCATCTTTCCATGACATGATTCTGAGGTATTGACTGTTGGTCATGTGGGAGTAATAAGGAAGAAGGGGATATATAGAAATTGAAATTAAAATATTCACTGAGAAGAGCAGTGCACACCATGTTTAGTTAAAAAATATCTGAATAAAATGCAATAGAGATTGAGATGCCTTTAGAATAGGTTGTTGGAAATATTTTTTCATAAGTGTATTCTGATCAGAACTTTCACAATTTTTACTCCCTCATCTCCTCCCAGATCCTGTCCCCATCCCTACCCCCACCAATCCAAGCTTTCTTTTACTATCTCTATAGAAAATAGACAGGGAAAAAAGAGATAAGAATGAAACAAACAGAAAAAATCAGAAGAAACACACACACACACACACACACACACACACACACTTTTTTTTATTAACTGGAGTATTTCTTATTTACATTTCGAGTGTTATTCCCTTTCCCAGTTTCCGGGCAAACATCCCCCTAATCCCTCCCCCTCCCCTTCTTTATGTGTGTTTCCCTCCCCATCCTCCCCCCATTGCCGCCCTCCCCCCAACAATCACGTTCACTGGGGGTTCAGTCTTAGCAGGACCCAGGGCTTCCCCTTCCACTGGTGCTCTTACTAGGATATTCATTGCTACCTATGAGGTCAGAGCCCAGGGTCAGTCCATGTATAGTCTTTAGGTAGTGGCTTAGTCCCTGGAAGCTCTGGTTGCTTGGCATTACACACACACTTTTTAAAAGAATTCTGCCAAGATAAATTCGATTGCATTTATTTCATGAATTCTATATGAAGAATAATAAAATGAGAAGGAACATTATTTTACTTCTTTCTTTTTATTTTTAAGCTGGGGTGTTAGCATTTTCAGTGATAGCCCCCAAACTTCAAAGATACATCACTTTGTATGTCCTCCTACTCCACACTAAATTTTGTTATCATCTTGCACCTTCATGAGATGGGTCTTGAAAAAATGTCTGAGTGCCTCAGAAAGCAACACAAAGAGGAGAGTGGGAAGCCTCCGGTGCTGTGGCCCCTACTATCCATCACTAAAGTGGACAGAAGGGAGACAGCCCTTTAATAGAAACTGGCTAATTTCTTTAGAAATATCTCATTAGGCCCACCCTTCCTGAGCTGCTGCTCCATTAAAATGTAATAAATGAATTCTGCCATTGCCAATCCCAGTCTGTCCCTCTTTCTCTTAATGAAATGAAGATGGGTCATGCTGGCAAGCATTTGGGACAGAGATAATTATTCATGGAATGCTAGAAGGACAGCATTACCTAGCCCATCACGGCCCCACACACACTGGAAATGGGTCTTAGCTGAAAGGCTTTTGAATAGAGATTTATTTTCATTTTACTCAGGGGAGGAATAAATCCTGTGTGTCTGCATAGCTTTTGCTTAACATTTTTTCCCGTTATTTTTCTTTCTGTTTTGTACAGTATACACATTTCATGTGAGGTTTGGTTGGTTTACTCGCTGATATTAAGTATGACTTTGATTGAATTTGATCGTCTTAAGGTTGAAGTATTTTTGCACCCAGTATTAATGAACTTGTTCTTTTACCGTTACATACAAGCATACAAAACATTCTGGAGACTTTCACTGCTGAACTTCTTCTATCTTTTTCCCATCCCTATCAAAATCTACTCTACTCCATAAGTCCATTTCCCAAATTTATGTCTTGTTTTATGACCAACATTTTGCCTTTAGGAAGTTTAGTCTTTTATATACTGGCTTTCCACTTTAAACATTAGTTCTGAGTCTTAGGCAAAGAACTTGTCCCCAAACAATGTAATTCTTTGTTCCTTGTCTTCAATTCTGATCACTTCCCTTAATAACTTTTTATTGGTGCTTTCCTTTTGATTCAAAATAGCTTTCCTATTTCTTGGCGCAGTCACTGCTGTTGGGAAAATGAAGAGCTTTATTCTCACAGTTTGAGACCTGCGTTGTCTTTTCTGGTGCTCTTTTATCAAAGCAGGCACAGCTGAATCTACTACTGTGACAGTAGCTTAAGCTCCTCACACTACATTAGTTACCCTTGTGTCACTCGGACAAAACCTAGGCTAAACATTGAAGGGAGAAAGTGCTTATCTTGAAGCACGGTTGCAAAACTTTCATACCATCAAGTGACAGATCATTTGGAGGCCCAAAGTACCTTATATCACGGCTGCTAGATAGCAGGGAGAATCTTTGTGTCTGTAAGCTTTTCTCTTTTACCATTTTCATTTCATTCAGATTCCCACCTAAGGGAAGCTGTTACCCTTACTCAACGCAAGGTAAGGCAAGATCTTACTTACTTTTTATTTAATGCTTTCTGAAATACATACATACACACAAATACACGTGCACACACACACACACACACACATACACACACACACACTTTTGCAAACACACACAAGCATACCCCTATCATAAAATTCCATAATCATACATAGTTAAAACTATTTATTTTCACGTTTGCATATTACCTTCCCAAAACACCTCTCACCAATCTCACACACCACTGTTAGTCCATGTAATAGCAGTAAAGTTGATAGATGTAAGAACAGAATTGAGATTAAATAACAACTACCAGTTTTATAGAATTTATCATCAAGGAAAAGTGTAGGTTTACAAAACACAGTGTTTGGTTGCCTACGATAAGTCCACTTGTTCTAATGTGCCCACTTCTTGGTCAACATTTTGGTATTCTTCCCAGAGGAATACCAGTGGTTTATTTTGATAAGAGACACATCCCTACACTTTCAGCAAATCTCCTGAGAAATCTAAAAATGTTAAGAGGGTTGTTTCAGCTTTCAACTTTCAGGTCTGGGGACTGAATGTCCAAGATCAATCAATGCTATTAGCTGTACCTATGGTGAAGGCAGCCTTGGCTCAAAGAATGTGCCAGGAACAAGCAATAAGGACGTTAAATCAAGGATCCAAAGAGATTCAATGGCCAGTCAGTGTCTCAGTCATGTCACTCTCAAGAGAACTGATGAAACTCCCATGAAATACGTTAATTTTTCCCAAGGCTGATTTCTCTCAAAACTTACTATCTTATTCTAGTCTATCTGATTCCCTCTCTCCCTTCTTTCTTTCTTCCTTCCTTTACTCCCTTCTCTCTCTCTCTCTCTCTCTCTCTCTCTCTCTCTCTCTCTCTCCCCCTCCCTCCCTCCCTCCCTCCCTCCTTCTCTCTCTCTCTCTCTCTCTCTCTCTCTCTCTCTCCTATATATGAATGTATTTCCATGTTTCCTGACTGTATCTCTGTATACCATAAATCTGAGTGAAAACAGAGGTCAAAAGTAGGCATTGGATTGCCCTGCACTGGAGAGACAGCCTGTGAGCTAATTAAACTGGGTCTTCTGGAAGGACAGCCAGTGTGCTTATGCACTGAACCAGCTCTTCAGCATCAGGACCCATTTCGGAGGTGTGGAACTACCACTTTCTCTGTATTTTCTTTCATCTACACATTTCAAAGCACTGAAAAGTAATTTTTTTTTACTCAAAAGGAATATTAGAGGACAGACCAAAACAGCATGGTAAACAAGTTTTTTGAAAAGTCACTTATAATCCCTTGTGTATAAAATTAAACATACTCCAAAATCTTTTGAGACAGATAACCTAAGAACTCCGTGATATCAAATACTGTCATTTGGTACTTTGATCACTATATCATTAAAAAAAATATTGAATCAGTCACTGTGAGCCTGTTGACAGGCTAATAATGTTAGATGTGTTTATCTCATTTCAACCTTATAATATCATGAAGTAAATTGTGCCCAAATCACTCCCAGCTCAGCTTTGGGAGAACCAGCTCCCAGCTCAGGACCCTCTGCCTCCTAATATTGACCTCTGAGCCACGTGACTCTGTATACCTGGAGGGTTTTTTTTTTCTAACTGATCATGTTTGGTTTCACTGTATTACTTCTGTTAATTTGCAGCCTGATGATCTTCTCTTCCTCCAGCTCTTCTCTACTGAACTAGTTTAGACATTTCCTCTCAGTATTTCCCAGCAAGAGAATGCCATTTAAGTCAGAATAGAGCTGAGAGTTGGAAAGGGTCTTTGGGTAGCACTTTACTCTTTAAAAGCTCAAGTGTGAATGGCGTTCACTTGCCAGCCTCCACAGCTGGCTTAGCTGGGAGCTGGTGATAGCTCGAGCTGCAAGACAAATAGCTCTGCTCCTTCCTGTGCAGGAGAGCAGCATCTGCTGGCTGATCAGCATGCCTGCACACACCAAAAACGGAGAGAAGAAAAATAGCCTCATACTTTGTTTTGTTTTTAATTCAGCAGCCCATATGAAGGATAAATGACTAGGCTGATAATCACAGGGTATTTACAAAAGGTAAAACATATAAAGCCAATGAAAAACCTCCCATATACTGTAGGAGAAGTGCATTTCGTGAAGATTGGCATAATGCGTGCTCTCAAACACACAGGAAAAAAGAGCACCACTGTTTGCTGGCCCCGTTTGAGATTTAATGGGGACCAAAGGAGCAGAGAGTCAGGCCTGTAGAACTAGAAATCCCAAGGATGTCTGTATGTTCTGCAAAATAGAAAAAAGACATTTTTGACTATTCAAGAGGCTGGAGCTTAGAGATAGCAGACATTTTCCAATGCATCTGCTTCAGTTAAAGTCAAAATGCCAGCATTCAGTTCTGGACGCCATTGTTTCCCACTTCTCCCACAGGGTACTTGTGGCAAACGTGAACATTTTTATCCTTTTACTTTTATCCTTTTTATCTAACAGAGGAGCATCCTACATTTTATTTATCCCTGGCGTATTCTTTTCTTTTCGAACTCATCTCAAATCCTGGCGTTTAGATAATCGGGGAGACGCTCCTTTGCCTCTCAGCAGGTACACCCCGAAGAAGTGAGTGTGGGTGACAGAGAACTGATCCCTGTATCTTGCTCCTGTCTTTCACCTTGAGAGGGATCAGTGCCCGGCTTGACTATTTTCCTTCCCTGTGTTTCCGCACATGATGTTTGCTTACATCTCACCTCATTCTTATCTATTGTAATTCTTGTTTGTAGTCCATAGATGTCTACTCATTTGTCTGCCCCAAGTAAATGTCATACATGTAACATTATCTGCTTTCCCTCCCACTGTTCTATGCACACACCATATTTTCTCCCATATACTAAACTCACTAAATTTGAAGAGAATGAGTCTTTCAACGGTGTATTCACTGACAGCGTGCCACGTATTCTATGTATGCTGACCTGCACACTCTGTACTGAGAAATGGTGATTCTATATCATCTCAAGGATGATGCTAGATGTCAAATTTTTTTGTTTATTATACAGCACAGAATAAACACTTGAATAATAGCAGTTGTAACAGCATCTTTTAAAACATAGTCATAAGCTTGCTTCCTGATTCTCTTTAGCATTCCAGAATGAGACAAAAAATGTCAATACAGCAGCTGAAAGAAGTAAGAATTAATATAAAATGAAGGGCAGTCTTTGAAAACATCCCTCTCACCCAAAAGCATTAGCTAAATCCCATAGGCTCACTCAATGATGAGTATGAGAACAGCTCCAGAGCACTGTCAGGTGGGCTCCTGGGCCTCTTTTCTATCCACTTGACTATGCTTTAATGCAACATCCAATTGAATTTTAACATGAACATCACTGCACCTCTCATAGAATGTCTGCATTCTTAATATTTATGATTTACTTATTCAGTTGAATTTTAAGATTCAGTGTGAGAAAGAAAGAAACAGAGGGACTTAGAAAAAGAGACAAAGGCTAAGTCTCTGTAATTTGTATGTTTGTGTCAATGTTTAGAAAAATAGGCAGAAAAAATAAAAATTTAATTTAATTTTCATCTGGGAAAAAAGAAAACATCCTTCTCCTTTTTTTAATAGCTATTCGATGAGTTCAGCCATTTTATTCAAATTTAAACATTCAAGATGAGACAAACTGAAGTTCAGAAAACCAAAATGACATGGGATTAACCACAAAAAATGGTGACTATAGACTTTAACTGTTTTATTTGAACCTTGGAACTCCAGTGAATCCATCTCCCTCCTACTTTGTTGCCCGAACTGGATCAGAGAAGCAGACTTCTTTATTTGTGAGCTACCAAAGATATTTTGGGATAATGCTGTCAGTTTCCATGACTGTTTCCACCTAAATTTGAGGCTAATTTATGCACAACATGTGGCCACATTGTTCTTTGGGTGGAGTGAAAATTGGCTGAGCACAGTAGCAAGAAACAGGTCTTCCCTGGGCTGTTCACTTTCTGCTTGTCACATTTTCAAGCTCATCTGTGTATCACATACAGGGCAGGTGACTGTTTTATTTAAAAATTTGAAGAAGAGGGCTGCTATTTCTGCAACCTCCCAGGATTACAGTTTAGTGGTGGGCAATATGGACATTCCCTATTTTTATACGAAATAGAAATGACTAAATTTATGCATATAAAACACCAAAGTATCTGAGAGTTAGGAGTAAAGTAAAAGTGAGTTGGAGAGAGATTGGGGTTATAAACCTCCTAGGTAATGAGTATCCCATGATCAGAAGCCCATTTGTGTCATTAGGAAATGAGAGGAAATGGGACAGTGTCTTCAATAATGTCTTAAATAATGACCTCTAATGCCCATTCTTTTTCTGTCTCTAGGTTGTCCTACAAAGACTCACATCTATTTCTGATCTTAGTAAAGATGTAGCAAAATAATTGGGATTTATTACTTGGGGACATGAGTTGTTCAAGGGAATAACCCAAGGAGCACATAATCTTATTCATATCTTTTCTAATAAATGAACTTTTCCTTAGGGAAAGTAAAATCAGTTTCAGAGATTGACTTTTAAAAAAGAAATCACAATGTTGCTTTGTATTTCGATTATCTCCTTTTGTTATTCTCGGTGCTTACCTGTGATATCTGCATGTGTGGGTGAGCATGCCAACACATATTTGTAGAGGTCTGATAACAAATCTTTGGGCTCAATTACTCTTCTTTTATTTCTTCACCTGCTCCAGAAATCAAACTCAAGTTACTGGGCTTGTGGTGCTTTTGAGCTCTGAACCATCTCAGAGTCCCTTTTCTATCTTTCTTATTTTATAAAATATTGTGTTCCTTTTGGTAAAGAAAATATACAGTAGATTCAGATTAGCAACAGACCAGAAGCAATGCCGTTTCTCTTTGGTGCAATAGAACTGTGCTAGCTAGTTTTATGTCAACTTGATGCAGGCTTAAGTCTTCTGAAAGTAGAAAACATCAATTAAGAAAATGCCTCCATGAGATCAGATTGTAGGCAAGCTTATAACACTTTTCTTGATTAGTAGTTAATGGGGAAACACATAGCATATTGTGTATAGGGCTACCCCTGGGCCCTAAGATTTATAAGAAAGCAGCCCAAGAAAGCCATAAGGGGCAAGCCAGTAAGCAGCATCCTTTGCTTATCCATCAGCCCCTGACTCCAGGCCCCTGCCCTGTGCATGTTCCTGTCCTCACTGCTTTGGTCATGATTTTTTCATCACAGGACTAGAAACTTTAACTGAAGCAAGGACAATCTTAAGAACCTGTTGAAAACGGGCGAACAAAAAACACAAACCAAACCAAACCAACAAGCAAATAAAATCTAAAGAAGCCACAGATGTCACAAAAGGACTCTTTTAGAAAGACCTATGGTAATGGCTTGTGATTTCCTGCTACTGATCCTATAGTCAAGTGTTCATGCTCTCCATCTTCAGGGCTACAAAGAATAGCAAGTAAGCCACAATTTCTACTCCCATTTCCGTCCCAACAGAGCTGCATTTCTTTGGACAAATTAGGTCATGCCTTGGGGACTTAGTTCTTTTCTCTGCATAATAAAAAGACAAAATAAATGATCAAAGCTTTCCTCTACCTTTCATTATGAGTGATAATGCAAAGATTTTACTGAAGATTTACCTTTCAGTTATTGAAAATGACAATCATCTCTGCAAGGATATTAAATACATACATGCTTAATATCAAGCAGTATGAAAGGACCAGGGAGACAGAGGGGGTCATTTTCCTTTCATTAGCAATTCTTCATCCTAGCCTTTAATCCCGGACTTTCCCCTTTTCCTATATGAAGCCAAGATATAAGAATATAAAACCAAAGTTCCTTTATTGAAGAATAATAGTCACCTTAGTATATTTGTATATTAGCTATACTGCTGGCTTTTAGGCAACAGAAAATGTTAAATACATTTGTTCTTTTGTTTTGTATATTTGTTATGAGTGTGTGTGTGTGTGTGTGTGTCTGTGTGTGAGAGAGAGAGATACAGAGACAGAGAGACAAAGAGACAGAGAAACAGAGAGACAGAGACAGATACCCAGAGATAACAAGATACAGAGAGTCAAGAGAGGGGAGTTAAAGAAAATAGGAGAGCTTCAGTTTGATTGGTGTGTGCTATCATTCTTTGCCTTATTCCTTAGAGGCAGGGTCTCTCTGAATACTGAGAACATTATTTTGTTGGTGTTGTTTTGTTTTAGATTTGGGGTTTGTTTTTGGATTGCTGCTGTTTGATATTTTTTTAATTAAAGTTGGTAGCCAACAAACCTCTAATATCTTCCTGTCTCAGCCCTTCTTTGAGCTAGGAGTACATGGATGCACAGAACAACATGCAGATCATTATGTGGGAGAGGAGATCCAAATTCTGGTCATCATGTTCAGGGAGCCAGAGCATTTTAAATGTTGAGCCATCCCTCCAGAACCTCTGGATTTCCTTTTTTTCCTTTTTAAAACAGTGTCTCACATAGTGCAAGCTATCCCTGAACTTGCTATGAAGTCCAAATAGATAATGACCTTCCCCATCTCATCCCTCTTCTCCTATTAAGTTCTACGATTATAAATTTCAGACACATTATCTGGTTCAATCTATCATTTTTACTTTATATAGTCCAGTTTTGTCACAGTGTTTCATTTATTGATTGATGTGGGTTTTTTTTTTTTTGAGAAAGCATTATGCATGTCAGCATTTAGATCTCTTTAAATGAGTGATAAGAGACTAGGATCCTGAGATTCGGGATAAGAATAATGTTGCAAACTGTTTCTCCCAGAGAAAGAGACAGGATTCTGACATCATTCACCGAAACCAAATTTCTGTAAAACAGCTCTTTAATGGATTAAATGTAGTGACTGGCAATCATATCATTTTAAATGTATCAAGTCAAGTTGCTCAATTTGAGATAATGTCATCATAGAATGTTGTCTGAGGATTTATGTCTCCTGCCTGAAAAATAAATGCTTCTCCTGTTAGGTAGCAATAGGAAACAGTCCCAAAGAGTCTCCAGTTCATGACATCCTGTCTGGGCGGTAGACTTACTGGGAAGTGAGGATGAGATTGCCTGTCTGATAGCTGTGGGGAGTTGAGATGTGTAACCTGCAATCTTCCCAGCTGAATCCCCAAAGCACAAGAAACTGACTTTATACAAAATGTTCCCCACGTGGGATGGAGAAAACGCTGGTATAAAAATCCCATGCAAATCACAAGTACAAGCAGCTGAGGCAGCCTACGGAGTATAAAAGGACCAATGAGATGGGCTTCACTGTCATTCCAAACTCCTGGGTCACACTCCTGTGGATGCCTCTGTCTATTGCCTGCACGAAATCAGTCTTAACCCTTGTCACACAACGACTTGAGTTTAATCAAGACCTTTCATTGAGTATTCCCTGTCCACACAGTTCGTGGCTGTTAGAGAAACAGGGCACAACCTTCTCAGGTTTGAAAAACCTGGTTTGTGCTTTGACCGCAGTGCTTCGTAGCTATGAGACATTTGGCAGAGTTCCTTTGCCACCTTGAAATTCAGGATTTAGGTCTGGTATTGGAAGTAAGCCAATTATAACTGCCTCATTTTTATTTATTTTCTTGTTGTGAAAGATTAAAACTGCTTATCAAATGTTCTTGGTAAGCTATAAAGCACATCTTGAATGTCAGTTGGTAAAGGAAGATTATCTCTGCTTCAGTTTCTGTTCTGTGGTTCTTTATTAGTCCTTCGAGAATTTTCTATAATGTATTTTGATTGCATTCATCCTTTTCTTCACTCCTCTGAATTCACCCCTCTTTCCGAGCCCACCCACTGTGTCCTCTGACTCTATTTTTAATCTATCAGTCTAATTTGTATCACCCTTATAATCTTGGATGTGTATCCTTCACACAAAGGGAGTCAACCCACCAGAAGCCACACCACCAAAGAAAAATGACTCTGCTTCTTCTAGCAGCTATCAGTTGCCAATAGCTCCCCTCTTCATGTGGTAATTTTGTCTGGCTTGGGCTTCCTATCTTATGCAGTTGTTTAAAATGCTATGGATTTATGTGTGCAACTGTCTTCTTGTATCCAGAAAGTATTGACTCCTCGCTGTCCTCTGTAACCTCTACCTCTTAAAACCTTTCTGAGCCCCCGTCCACAAAGATCCTAGAACCATGAGGGGAGGAAGCATATTATGGATGTCTTGTTTATGTCTGAACATTCTACAATCTCTCACTGTCTGCACCCTTTCCAGTTGTAGGTCTCTTTGTTAACTGACAACTACTGAAGAAGAGAAGCTTCGCTAATGAGAACTGACAGATACACTCCTGTATGGGTATAATGAGGAGCCATTCGAGGATAATTTAATATGACGCTTTGGTTTCTTGCTGTTGTTACATTTCAGAATTTGCTTAGCTATATGTTAGAGACATACATAAAATTTATGTGCATATAATTTATCTTATAAGCTATAGTTAGTGCCGTGGAAGTTATGAACACAGAGATGAATAGACAAAAAAATGAAACAGTAAGAGTTAGGATAGCCTAGGAATTAGGAGAAGGACGTGCCTCAGCATTGATTGTATTGAACAGCTCACAAAATCTTCAGATTTATCCACTCTGAGTCACATTAATTCTTGTGAGATGCCCATCGAAGTGCAGCAGGATAAAAATCATTAGTGACAAATTAGAACAATGGGAACGAAATGGTGATGCTACAAAAGTTCGAAAGAGAGATTAGGAAACAGTTAAAGACTTCTGCGTAGTTGCTGTTGAGCAAGAGAGACTCGAGTAGCTCTTAGAAAGTGGAAGTTACCTTTTCGTTTGTGGGTATCAGTATGCAGTTCCACTGATTGCAGGAGTCTAAAAGAAAGAAGGACATGATGATGAAGCAAAGACTGGAGACGCTGAACTATGCCAAATTCTATAACTGAACACACAGTACGGTAAAAATCCAAGGCAAAAAATATTGGATGATAGAGTTGTACCTGTATGTCGGTATGTGTATGTTTCTGTGTGTGTGTGTGTGTGTGTGTGTGTGTGTGTGTGTGTGTGTGTGTGTGTGTGTGTGTGTGAGAGAGAGAGAGAGAGAGAGAGAGAGAAACAGAGACAGAGATAGAGACAGAGACAGAGAGACAGACAGAGAGAGAGTGAAGGAGAGAGAGAGAATTAAACACAAAAATGAGTTCTACTTAATATAGCATCTCAACATCTACTGCTCTAAACTTCAACATTTTCATTACACGTTAATACAAAACTTGAACTATTATCCATCCCTGGTATTTTGAATAATTCTGGCTCAATTATTTTAAACCACAAATAGCTTGCCTCTAGCTACTAGGCCATATACTATGCATGTGAATTTGTATATAAACTCATTAGATTTTTGTTGGTTCTCTTTTACTTTCTCTGATTTGAATGGGTTATTAATTTATATCTATGTTGCCAGACACAGAGCTTGGTTTCATAATAACTTCACTGTGTGATTAGAAAGCAAACAGCCACCTGCCCTTTTGTAGGTATGCATTGACAATATGTTTCCTCAAGCTCTATAAGGTTAAAACTCTGGGATTATGCAAATCATCAAATAAGAGCTAAACCAATTTCAGTACTTAGAATAACAACAGCGGCATCTTCTGGAAACTAAGAATGGCAAATTCTTGGCCTTACCTAAGGCTGGTAAGGCATAGTAACCCGTAGGTGCACTGCTCAGCAAATTGTCCTAAACAACCTCCTAAATGGTATCAATGTAGACTGGATTTGGAGATACAGTGTTATTGCAAGAGTATTGGTTCCCAATCCTTAGACTGAGAATATCCAAGGAAATTGTTGGTTACACATTGATCATTAACCAGAGATATGGAACATGGCATTGTAATTTCTTTCCCTTGTGTTCCTTAAAAGTATTTTCAACTTAAAGATAACTGTGAATTTCAATGCCAGACAACTTTAATTACTCCAAGGAGATGAGGAGGAGAGATGGATTCTCTGTTTCCAAAGGCAAAGACACAAAATTTTCTCACCAAACAAGTACTTCTTCCCTTCCTGCTATAAAGAAAAGAGGATTACATCTTTTTCTGTTTTATAAGAAACTCTTAGGCATATCCAATTCTAGAAAATAGTCATTGCCCTGTAACAATTCCAAGTGTTACATGGCGATACTATAGAATTTCTGGGAAGCTTGAGAAAGAAAAATTTAGATAAATAAAATACTAAAGAAATTCTGTCCGTTAAATCTGGCTCTGAAACTCTCATGGAAATTTATACAAATTATGTATCCTACTGTAATTTTTACAAGAATTAAAATTAGATGTGATCTTCATGTTTATCAAAAAGGAAATAAATTTTAAATATAATTGAAGTTTAAACTACTCTACCTAGTTTTTTGTTTCTATTTTTCTTTTCAAAACACACAGATTGAACCCTTTTGTGAATCAAGGGTGAGAATCACTCGAACATATGTCTTCCAGATATTGGCAACTGTGGAATTATATTGACTAACTTGGGAAAGCTATTATCAAGAGAAATGATGAGGATACAAAACTAATACTGATATAAAGCCAACATTAAGTAAATAGAATACAATATTTGTAATAAAAATGGAAGAGAACATAGTAAAATTACAAAACCTCATTAACAAACATCTAGACAAAATTAGGTCTTCAGGCAGCTGAAAACATGAATTTATGAATTGCAGTGGGCACTGTCACACATTTCTGTGTGTGAAGGTGATAGGAGATTGTTTGACTATTAGATTAATATACGTCCTCAGATTGCCAGATGTAAACAGTGTCCATTAGCTGTCTCAAAATTGTGTAGGTTCCAAGTGTATGACGGCGGAGTTGGATTCTCTTTCTAGGTTCTCATAAAGTTGAAAGCAAGTGCTGATGATATTGCATGTTTCTTTTTAAAATAAAAAAAATATTGAGAACTTCATATATGATTATTTTTATCATTCTTGTCTTTCTCTCTGCCCTCACCAGCTCCTTCTATATCTCTATACTATTTCTCAAATTCATGAATGCTTCTTTATTATTGTTACACA
The DNA here is from genome assembly GCF_021556685.1 of Rattus norvegicus. NCBI lineage: Eukaryota > Metazoa > Chordata > Mammalia > Rodentia > Muridae > Rattus > Rattus norvegicus. The sequence continues at coordinate 117,764,906 of NC_141539.1, read as the reverse complement.
CACACACACACACACACACACACACACACACACACACACGTGCATACACACATAAAGACAACCCACAACCCGCTGAGTTTGTTTATAGTAACTCATACTCATGTTATTGTAGAATGAAAAGAAATATTGTAAGAGTCAGAGGATCTGAATATTTGCTGCAAGATAGAGTCATCTACATACAACAAAAAATTACACCCATGAAATCTCAACAATATGTTTGCACCAACAACTGTGCCTGGACCTTTAACTGAAGTATGTGAAAAAAATCCACATACAAATTCAGATTTCCAACAGCTGACTGAATAAGGATTCTGATTCCTTGCTGTCAGGGAGCACTGAGCCACTGCATACTTCAAGAGATCAGAAGCTTTCCTTCAAGACAGTACTGGCTTTCCTCTAAGAGTGCTTACTTTAAGACAGTATAAGCAACAAGCCCTTCCATTTTCAATGCCAGCAAGAATGCATCTGACTTGGGGCTTACTGAGAAATCATTGTTTGGATTTTGCAGTCTTAGCACCTCTGCTAAGCTTAGAGAGAATTTGAAAGACAATGATTAATGAAATAATAAAGGAATGGCAAACCTGAAAAGCAGAGGAAAGGGAACAGAGAGCACTTGAGAACTCTGAGATGTGGCTGTAAGCATACATGAGCTTTCTCTCCCTGCTTTCAGGAAATAATGAGTAAAATGTTCTCCCGTTCTTCTATTTTAAACTGCACAGCACATCATTGGCTTGACAGCCTTGCATGCAGAAATGGTAAGCCACTGCATTACCATTTCTAGGAGTGTTTGCAACCTTTTCTCTAATCATGGTTCTGTGAGTCTTTGCTATGTTTCAGTTCTGGGGTTGAGTATGAATTAGAGGAGACTTGGGGGATAATGCAGTCAAGTTTTAAAATGTCACACCCCACTCTCTAAGTCACCAGCATAAGGCTGGTTCTAAATACTACGGGGCATCAAAAGTTTCATTTTCATAAAAGGGGAATACCATTTGGGGCTTCTCTTTCTGGTGACTCATATTAAATTGGTATATATGGGTAGGTATCCTTATAGAGCTCTCAGCCAATCAAGTAGAAATGTCAGATTGTACTTGGAGAGGTTCTGAGCTAAAGCTACAGGGCAGAAGTGTAAGAGAAATGGACTTTCCACAGTTCCCAGACTCACTATGCTGGGCTATGAGCTGATTCCAACATTACCAAGTCCTAGAATTCATCACCTTCCAAATGCTAAAGTAAAATTGGGGAAATGTCATCAAGTTGTTAACCATTATTATCTATTAAAGTAGCACTACTGAAGACAGGAAAATCACCTAATAAAGCCGGTCTTTCTTCTTTTTATCACCTAGAACTGTCAAGACTCCGATAAATTATAATGGACCCAACATAAAACCAGTGACCTGCATATTCTCCGTTGAAAATCCCTCTTATCTCAGCAAGTAACCACAAGCAGACATGTCAATTAGGATGGGAGAATGTCAAGGTTAAATGTTTCTCAAAGCTTCATGTGTCTGTCTTTCAAGTTTGAACTGCTTGAAGTGTCTGTTTAGCCACTCTTAGACAAATACAGTTTTCTATTTTTAAGTGAAAAATAGATAAATTTTATAGAGTTCTTTAGAGAAAACAGTTTTGCAATGATACTTGTATACATGGTTTATCCAAAAGAAACAGGTTGAAAAAAATAGTGGATTGTCTATGGAGCTTTCCTGATTAATTTCAATGTCTTCAGTCAAAAGTAAAGCTAATACCCACTTATATTCCCTCTAAGATTACAGTGGAAGTCATATATACCATATACTATATTAAAATACCTAGAATAAGGTAAAGGATAAATAAATCAAAGGTATTTGATAAACTTACCTGTGATTCTAGTATTGAGGAAACTGAGTCAAGGTGATCTTCAGTCAAGGGTCATCATAGGCTACAAAGTGGAACTTGTCTTAAATAAACAAATAGTATTTGTAATTCTACTATGTGACCAAGGTTAAAAACTGTTCATTCATTTGTTCAACAAGCATTTAATGAGAATCTATATGTTATGTATACATTAACATAATTGTAATTTTAGTATTAAATAAAACAGGTATAGAATATTCTCTCAAGGAATATACAGTTTAATGGTAAGCAAAGAGAATTTAATAAAAATTCATAATATAGTTATCTCTTAAGAGAACGTAAGAATTTTAGTGGCTATAGATCAGACAAACCTAAGATAGTATGGTAAGTTTGAAACATCAGTAAAGGCTGACTAAATTAAATAAAATTAAAACTACATATTCAGAATGATAATAATAAGCTAAACTAATGATGATAATAATTAAGCCAAGTAGTGATAGAAAATGCTCAAAGTGGATGAAATCTAGCATTTGAAAAGATACGGCCAAGAGTCTTCTCACCTCTGCCTCAGAAGATATTTATCCATCAATGTATCATGTGTGACTGAAACAAACAACAAAGAAATAGAAGAAATCCACCAGTGTCAACAACAAAACAAAAACAAACAAAAAACAAACAAACAAGCATGGCTCCGATGTTTTCACAAGATAATATCAGCAGCTGTCCTATTTCATCAGTTGTGACTGGATTCTAATAAGCAGCGTTGCCAAACTAAAAGTGAGCATAGATAGTTGAGCAGCCCTGGACTTTATTTGGGATGAGAAGGACTAGTATCCTGAAGCTTCTAATAAATTATGAGAGTTTAGTGAAGGTTCATCCCTTGCACGGATATGATAGCTATGCATCTCAGTACAGATAAGAGCCCATTCATTGGGTATTGGTCACTGACTTCCTCAGGTGGATAGCATGACTGCAGAGCAATTTTGACTTAGCAGTGTTGTGGGCTTCACATAAAGACATCTGGAAACATCTCTAGGATGCAAAATAAAATGTTACTTTTTAAAAAGAAAATTTGCATGCTGACATTCAGGAAACCATGGAGTTGACTTGGTCCAGTTGGCTTCAGAGGCATGCTTTGTAGGTTTTTCAGCTTAGAGTCCATGGCTTCTGGGCACAACATGCTTTACAGTTCCTGATAGACTGATGAATTCCTTTAGGCAATGAAGTGTTTAGGCTGCCTTAGGTTTCTCTGCAGTTCCCTTAGTAGTCAAGGAAGCATAGAAACTTGCTAGGACAATTGGTCTTAGACATTAATCTTCTGCACCCTGTATAACTTAGAAAAGTTATTGTATCCTGGCAATCAAACCAGTATTGATCCCGACAATTGCCATTATATTCTATTCCTAATAAAGGTATAAAAAGTCTCATTGCTCTCAGTAAAATTGTCATGGCCTCAGTTGTACTGTAATGTGCCCCCTCTAACCTGGCCTAATTTATTCTTCAAAGCCATATCCAGTTACCTTGTCCTGGTAAGCAAGCCCAGGCACTTAACATTCACAACATCAGATACTATTAAAAAACACCTGGCATTTATTTTTTCATTTTACCAATTCACCTTAAATTCTTATTCCATTTTTTATCTCTCAAGTAGCTCAGAAAAGGCTTATATTTGATGAAAAATAATTTAATGGATAATTCAAGTTTAGGGATTTGTAAAAATAAATATGCATTAAAGAATTTAATCTGTACGTGAAGGAAAACTCTTCAGTTCATACGTGGATGGAGGAGCAGGGGGTGCATGCTTTAAAGAAACAAAAATAACCCGAGAAGAAACGCAGAGAATAGGTACCTGGGGTTACATAGCATACTTTAATGATTTTGTCTTTAATTGAAAAGCAACAGTCTAATAATAATCAGCAGTAAGACAGCCACCCACATGCTTACTAGCTTTTGTACCAAGCAGTCCTGCGAAGCATGCTTGGCAGTCTAAGGAATTGCTGAAATTGAATGAAGGATGAATGTAATTGCTGTAAAAGTCTCTAAGAGGCTTCTTTGAAAACAAAACTTATAGCTAAATAAAGCTGCTACTATGTTTATAATGGCACCACCTAGGTAGCGTCTCCTGACTACAGCTCACCAAGAACAAAGTTGGACAAGTTCATTGCTTATTCTCAATGCAACAGTATTTACCAACCAAGTGTATGGTCTATGGTCTAAGACTGTTTAACTTTCCCCTCGATATCAATGCTCAGTTTTCCACAGTCACTAAGCCTTTCCATTTAACACTATAAATATCTTTTTTAAAATGTATTCACTTTACATCCTCATCACTGGCCCCATCCCAGTCTACCCTTCACACAGTTCCTACCGCCTTAACCCTTCTCTTCTGAGGTGGTGGAGACCGCGCCTTGAGTATTCTCCATTCCGGCATAGAAGACTATGCAGAACTAGGTACATCCTTTCATACTGAGGCCAGACAAGGCAACCCAGTTACGTATTCCACTGATTGGCAACAGCTTTAGGTCCCCGCTACAGTTATTTGGGACCCACATCAAGACCGAGCTGCATGCATGTCTGCTACATATGTGCATGGGGGGTGTGGGCTAGGTCCAGCCATTTATGCTCTTTGGTTGGCAGTTCAGTCTCTGAGTCCTCAAGGGCCCCAGGTCAGTTGACTCTGTTGGTCTTGCTGTGGAGTTCCCTTCAGGACTTTCCATCCTTCCCTCAGCTTTTCCCTAAGAGTCTCAGATCTTCATCCCATATTTGCCCGTGGTCTCTGCATCTGTCTTAGTCAGCTGCTAGTGGAGCCTCTCAGAGGACTGTTATGCTAGGCTCCTATCTGCAAGCACAACAATATCATTAAGAGTGCCACACTATAAATATTTCCAATGTAAAGAGTAATTCTGAACTTTTTTTTTGTGCCTGATAGTCTTTATTTTAAATTTAAAAAACTGAAGATAAATACGGCAAAAGTAACTTTTTTTAATTTTTTTATTTTATTTTTTTTTATTAACTTGAGAATTTCTTATATACATTTCGAGTGTTATTCCCTTTCCCGGTATCCGGGCAAACATCCCCCTCCCCCCTCCCCTTCCTTATGGGTGTCCCCCTCCCAACCCTCCCCCCATTGCCGCCCTCCCCCCACCAGTCTAGTTCACTGGGGGTTCAGTCTTAGCAGGACCCAGGGCTTCCCCTTCCATGGTGCTCTTACTAGGATATTCATTGCTACCTATGGGGTCAGAGTCCAGGGTCAGTCCATGCATAGTCTTTAGGTAGTGGCTTAGTCCCTGGAAGCTCTGGTTGCTTGGCATTGTTGTACATATGGGGTCTCGAGCCCCTTCAAGCTCTTCCAGTTCTTTCTCTGATTCCTTCAACGGGGGTCCTATTCTCAGTTCAGTGGTTTGCTGCTGGCATTCGCCTCTGTATTTGCTGTATTCTGGCTGTGTCTCTCAGGAGCGATATACATCCGGCTCCTGTTGGTCTGCACTTCTTTGCTTCATCCATCTTGTCTAATTGGGTGGCTGTATATGTATGGGCCACATGTGGGGCAGGCTCTGAATGGGTGTTCCTTCAGTCTCTGTTTTAATCTTTGCCTCTCTCTTCCCTGCCAAGGGTATTCTTGTTCCCCTTTTAAAGAAGGAGTGAAGCATTCATATTTTGATCATCCGTCTTGAGTTTCGTTTGTTCTAGGCATCTAGGGTAATTCAAGCATTTGGGCTAATAGCCACTTATCAATGAGTGCATACCATGTATGTCTTTCTGTGATTGGGTTAGCTCACTCAGGATGATGTTTTCCAGTTCCAACCATTTGCCTACGGTAATTCTGAACTTTTAGAAGAGGCAACATTCAAAAAAAGCCATTACACCATTGCAGAAATGCCTCTTCTAGTCTAAGTATGTGGTTTTAAAGAAGGATTTTCTCTCTCCTGTGTCCTGGTTTTGCCCTCTCTTGTAGTTAGTATTAAAACTTCTCCTTAATATTTATTTTTCTTTACTGCTTTGCTCTAATTTATTTGTGGAGTAGGTTATCCTCAGCATGGGAAACTCTTGTCACTCTGGAAAACAATGAAGGAATATGGGATGTTCTAGCCTTCCTTCAGAACTGCTACGCTAACACTCACCTGCCTTGTTTATCTTCTACATAGCCTTGCTCCTGGTGTATGTATGTGCCACCTCCCCTCTTATAGCTGAGCATTTTCAAAGGACTGGTAAAATTTATTTGCTTGGTCGAGCTTTAGTTTGTTCCTTTGTATGCACTTCTTTTGTAACTGTCAGTTTTAATAATACAAAACCCCTAATCGTTTGTGTTAGCTGATTGTGTTATTATAACAGAATCCCACCCCAAGGTGTAGCTTGGCTCACAGGATGAAACATGTAGAACATGAGCACCCACCTGCTGCATCTTCCCAAGGTCCAGGAAGAAATAAGTGAGCAGAACAGAGACATGCTGGGACCATGCCATGCCTTTGGCTTAAAAACTCACTTAAAGAGTGTAGTTAAGGATTATGACAGCTGAGTAAAGTTGTGGGTGAGGGTTTTCCTCCAAGTTCCATTGCGTCACCTTCACCTAGAACTACAAAGAACAGAGTATTCGTCCACAGTGAATACCACAGCAGTTGTGATCATATACCAAGCAGTCATCCTGAAACATACATGCAAGTCTCATGCACAGATTGAGCAGACAATACTTTTATACTTAATGATATGTATGTAATAACAATGAGTGTGGAGGAGAGGCTGTGAATTAAAAAGAAAGTAAGAAAAGGTATAAGGGAGGTTTGGAAGGGAGGAAAGAAAAGAAGGAAATATGTAATTATAATATCAAAAACTAAGAAAAAATACATTTAGAACTTAATGCCTCACATCTCATCACTGTGATAATGATAGTTAAATTGCTGCATGGATTTAGTGATTACACTAAATGCATGCTATTCATAATGCTTCCAATTGTAATTTTGCCTTTATAACCCCCGACCCACACTTTACTTGAGGGTCATAAATTTCTACTTATGTGAATGCTGTACGGAGTTGAGTCCATTGTCTCTCATTGAAAAATCCTGTCACAATAAATTCAATCGTTATCACACTGGTCCTAAATAAACTCCTCACCATCATGCTTTTAGATGGCCATGGAATCTTCTTTTATCTGTATCATGTCATGACATCTTTTTCTTGAAATATCTTGTTCTCTGATTTTATGTAAGAACTAAGACACTGAAAATATTGATCCACTGCATAATATTTCCAGCATCTCTCTTTCTGTTTTAGACTTCCTGTCACCATCTTGTTTCCACAGCTGTTATTACAGTGTCTTAGGAAAAAAATAAAATAAGTCACATAAGTTGATACTAGTATTTTAGTTTGCTTTTGAAATATTTATGCACACATTCTTTTAAAAAAGGAAAAAGAGACAACATAAGGCTAGAAAGATGGCTGTGCTTTTAGAGTTTTGAGCTCATTTCCCAGCACCCGTGTTTGACAATTTACAACCACCTATAATAGCAACTCCAGGAAATAAAAAGCCCTCTTTTAGCCTCCAAAGGCACATGTTATTTTCTCCCACTGCACACATATACACACATGTACACACAGACACACACACAAGTATAGAGTCTTGTATTAACCCTAGAGCTAAACTATAGAGCTATCAATGATATAGTCCCCTATATCATATCTTACTATATCATAGACTATATGATCAGTGACTTTGTACTTAGTGTCTTTCTTTTGCAGTAACCTCCTCCTATGGGGAAGAAAAGCATTCCTTGTACTCTTTTGTATTCTATAAAAAAAAATCGTGAATCAAACCAACACAAGAAAAATTAACCAGATAAACAACATGAGATTGTAGTTTTTCTTTATGGGGGTTATGAAAAAAGTATACTATGAATAGTTTGATCAGAACTTTTAATGGCATTTTAACAAAGTAATCTAAATTACAGAGAAATGGTTAAGCAAAAAGAACGCTTATTATAAGCTTATAAGTATACCTAAGTGCTTTAACCTGCATTCTAGTCCACCACACACTAGAGGCAGTGGAAAGGAAAAGTTAATAGGGCAAAGGAGAATGTGGACCTGTTTAGAAGTAGTTCTTTGGAGTACTCTAATCTGCATTGTCAGGATAACAGCAGTTCAGTTCACACAAATCAGTCATAGCTAGATTCACTCACAAACACTCTTCACAAATCCGGGATGACAAGTAGATCCAAAGGAAAATGTGAGGCTCAGACAATCAGTCTGAGTCCACAGAAGAGGCAAGTCACTGAGTCCACAGAAGAGGCAAGTCAGTGCTGGAACGCCACTGGAAATTCTTTGGTGTGTTTCTCTCCATGAAGTCAAGACAAATGACAATCATTAAAGAGTAGCGAGGTGAACCATTATGACACAGCACTGTTCACTGTCAGTTGGGTTACATTTATACCATTTCCAAATATTACATGCTCTCTCACTTGTCTGATCTAGCAAAACATCACATGCCCTTTTCCCAGGCAACTTCCAGAAAACATGATGTGTCTGTTCTCAGGAAAGCATCGTCTCGCATATCTGCTTCAGCAAAAACATCTATTCATAAAACAGTTTCCAGAAAAACGTCACATGGTACAACTTTTTCTCCAACAAAACCAGAAATTTCCCCTTCAGTTTGAATGTGTAAGAATAGAAAGTATACTATTTATTTAATGAAATATAGTGACCAACACTTACTTTTAGAGTGGAGAATTTATTTCATTCTTGTAGTTCTAGAGGGATAGCTCACTGGGGCAGGGGAGACTTGGTAGTAAGTAAGTAGAGTAAGAAACTGAGAGATCTCATTTTGAAGTTTAAGCACTAAGCAGACAGAGTGAACTGGTAGTGTGACAAGGCAATAAACTCTGAAACCCAAGCCCTCGTGATAGACTCTCTCCAGCAAGGCCTCCACACCTCTGCAAACAGTATAACCAACTGAGAAAGAAGTTTCCAAGTACTTGAGCCTATGAGGGACATTTCTCATTCAATTCATTCCAGAAGGTGACTAGGAAACATATGGGAAGGAATGGCAAATAAGTTTTATTAGGAAGACTCAGTCTAGGTTTTCTTTGCTGTTAACGAACATCTCCTATGATGAGTTGTCCTCATCAAAGGAGAAGGGATCAACATTGAAAATGGAATTTAATGTTACCTTCATAAAGGTATATTTAAGCCATTTTGGACAGTATGGTAGATAGAAAATTCTAGGTATGATCTTTCTCAGTTGCTTTTAGCTCAAAATAACATTCACATCAGTGTAGCACATTTTGGCTTGTTATGCTCTGCTCATGTTGAATTAACGTAGCAATTGTATGTCTGATTCTTTTTCATTTGGAACATAGCTTCAGCATTGCCTTTTACTCTAGTAATGGAATATCCTCATCCTGTTCCGGAACATAGTACTCTTTTCACAGTCCTTACCATCAGTAATCATCTTGCTTCTAAGTTGATAAACTTGATTGCCTACCTGTTCCATGATAGTAGAGAAATGGTATTGATGGTTCATTTCTATGTCCTTCATCTCTGCAAAAGTATGTGGCGTGTAGTCAGGACTCAATGTTTATGGTAAAATAAATAATGAATTTTACTATAACAATACTGGTTGTTTAATCATCCTAGCTCAATGAAACACTTAGGGCTAAACACTGCTTCAACCACACTATAATGAGGAGTTATTTATGCTCTTACCCATAGTGTTCTGTTTTTCATTTTTCTTCTTAAATAAACCTTGTTTAGTTTATAACAAAGAAGAGAGCCAAAGGCCAAATTCTGTGATGATTTTAGCTCCACGGGGGAAAAAGTAAAAATGGGCTGTCTTCAGAATTGCCGAGAAGATGTCAAAGCCATTTGCTACTTCACAAATCATAGTAAAGGGTAATTGGATTTCATTTCTCCTCAAACAAGGTGACACAAAGAAAGATGGAATTGCTTTCCAAAGAATGGCCCTTTTCATAGTCAAATACCTGAGGGTTGGTCCAGGGTAAGACATTGTCAGATGAAGGAGAATAATATCAAGGTCAACTATAGAAGAGACTTTGGAGCATCTCCATGGTCAGCTGAACAAAAGGACACACTGTGGCAATGTAAATAAATAAGCAAGCAAAATGTACCTCTGCTGGTTTATTTTAATCATAAGAACAGAAAAAACAAAGCAGATTTCTGATTTACTGAAATCCATGATCCCTATAGTGTATTTAAAGACAATTGTCTCAGAGGCTAAAAAGAAACACATATTTTTCAGAGACTACATGTAAAAACATCAGAAACTGCTCTTCATAAATTTCAACCAATGAAACTAAATAATTATTTGCTCCTCATAAAAGTTTCTTTTATCTTCTTATTTCCTAGCAACCAAATATGACAGAAAGAGCCTATACAAATAACCATGGGCATAACTAGGTAAACATCTAAGTTACTCTTAATAGAATGGTCATTTTATCCTATGAAGAATATCAACAAACTCCTACTTCAGTGAAAGGCATACCCTTTACAACTGTGTAACAGTTAACAATGATTATTTTCTTGTTAGTCATAAGTAAAAGATAGATAGATAGGTAGAGGGAGAGAGAGAGAGACAGAGAGAGTCACAGAGAGAACATAGATTGATAGATAGATTAGATAGATAGATAGATAGATAGATAGATAGATAGATAGATAAATAGATGGATGATAGGCGATAGACAAATAATTTGCTACTTATAAGATAGAAGTTGTCAACTTGACACACCCTAGAGACACTTTAAAAAATGGAATCTCAGTATTTAAGAATTTTGTAGATCATATTACCCTGTGAACATGTCTGCAAGACACTACTTTCACTGGTAATCAATGTAGGACAGCTGAGATCTCTGTTAGTAGTAGTATTTCTAGATTGTAATACTAGACTGTAAAACAAAGCTACCAAAGCATGAGTCAAAGAGCTTGCCTACCACCAGAATTTCTGAATGCTTCCTTCCTCCAAGTTCCTTCTTTGAGTTTTGCCCTCACTTCCACTTAATTATGAATGGAACTATGGCCAGAAACTATAAAGCGTAAAAAATCTTTGCTCCCTAAGTTGTTTTTATTCAGTGTTTTATCACAACTAAAGAGGATCATACTATAATATAGGGTCAGGGAAGATGATTTAATAGTTAAAAGTATTTGTTATGCAAGTATGTATGCCAGAATTTAGATCCACAGCATAAAATCCACATCAACATAAAAACCAGTCATCTCAGTGCTCAGAATGGAAAAACAACATTGCTGAAGAGGAAGTTAAGATGACATAGAATTAACATGCTCAGAGTTCAGATAGAAACCCTACCCCAATTAATAATGTAATGAATAATTGAAGAATTCACAAGATATAAACCTTTATATGCATGTATACACATCTGTGGCATTCTCTCATATATGTGTACCCAACACACTTTAGAAAACATAGACACTCCCAACACACACACACACACACACACACACACACACACACACGTGTGAAAAAGAAGAAAACACAACTCTTTAGTGTCTCAAACAGAATGTCAAATAATATATTTTGTGAGTATTAGCACTGTCAATCTGAAAGAAAAGAGTTCAGAAATACATCACTTGGCATTATTTTACTCTGGAGAAGTTTATCAGACTCATATGCCCAAGCAATTACCATATTCCTGATTACAAATTAGACTGGCATAGGTCTCCACTTATCTACAGATGGCAACTTAAATGATAGCTAATTTTTAAACCAAATTGTAAGTTTTATGTTTACACTTAAATATTCAGAGCTACGACATCATCTGTCAATAGTCATTAGTTATGAGTCTAACTCTGTCACTGATTAAGTTTAGGTGTCTAGAAAAACAAAGTTGTTAATTGCCAAAACCACATGTGATAATCACATTTCTGGAATGCTTGTCCTATTGCAAAATTTACATTGAGTTTCTGGGAAATATATGTTAGGATTATTTTATCCCTTGAAATTTATGGCACAGAGGAGTTCCTCAAGTGATTAAGGTCTTAGACTGGAAGTGAACAGCCTTCATTCGTTCCTCACATTGAAGTTTGGTTTACCTGGATGGTGAGTCTCATAAGTACTCACACTTTAGTTTGACTATCGGTATGAGGGGGTTTGAAGGCTTCTATATTTATTATTAGGAAACCCTGTGACCATGTTATCAATGCTTGGACTCTCTTTCCCTGAAATGCATACATTCACCACATCCATTTCTGAGACAGTTTGTAAAGTCTATTTATAAATTCACTTGGCATTAAAAGCGACCTAACAGCCTCTGTATTATTTTAAATTTTCATTCCATTTTCAACTTTGAAATGAAAAATAAATTCTTACCAACAGGAAGTCTGGTTATTGACTCTTGTCAGAAACCCAGTCAGCAAAAGATAATTTTAAGGGAATAGAATTCCCTTATTTCAAAGTTCAAAGAACAAGAAATAGAAATCACTATTCATAATTCAGTTTAAAACAATTCTTGTTAAAATGTAAAGTTAGTTCTTAGTCTCAGAATAAAGTGAAGTAAAACATTTTCAATTAAAATGAATAAAACCAAAATACATTCCAGAGATAAATATAAAATGGATTAGGTACCACAGCTAAATGACCTACTTTCTATTTGTCCCAAAATTTTACCAAAACATTATAGGATGGTTTGAATATGCTTGAATCAATGGAAGTGACACTATTAGGCAGTGTGGCCTTGTTGGAGTAGATATACTTTTGTTGGTAGAACTATATCACTGTGTAGGCAGGACTTGGAGGGCTCTTATGCTCAAGCTCGACCCAGTGAGGAAAAGAGCCTTTCTTTCAGGCTTCTTGCAGAAAGATAGACTCTTCCTGGATATCTTTGGATCAATATGTAGAATTCTCAGCTTCTTTTCCAGCAACATGTCTGCCTAGATGCTATAATGCTTCCTACCATGATGATAATGGACTGAACCTCTGATTCTGTTAAGTCAGCCCCAATTAAATGTTGTCCTTTAAAAAGTTGTCTTGGTCATGGTGGTTCTTCACAGCCATAAAATTCTAACTAAGACACATTATGCCAATTATCAAAACACTATACACTTTTTTTTGTGGACTTTTACCAAAGGGCTTTTGGACTTTTCCCAAAAAGTTACTGTTAAACCATGTTCCTTAGGGTTTCATTGCTGTGAAAAGACACCATGGCAAAAGCAAATCTTATAAAGAACGCCATTCAGTTGGGGATGGCTTACAAGTTCAGAGGTTCAGTCTATTACCATCAAGGTGGAAGCATGACAGTGTCCAGGAAGGCATGGTACTAGAGAAGCTGAGAGTTCTACATCTGACTCCCAGTGGTGTGACACACTTCCTCCAAAGGCCACACTTACTCTAACAAGGCCATGCCACCTAATAGCGCCACTCACTGGGCCAAGCACATACAAACCATGTAGAGGTACTAAACGTATGAATTGATTTAAAAATCATTACTGTGAAGCTTACGATACAGTGAAAAGTGTATGTGAATACAAGTTGTGTCATGACCTAAACTCTATCAGCTGTCAACATTTTTATTATTCCTTTCTTTGATCTACACCAAATGAAGGAAACAAAAGAGTACAATTCAAACACATCATAGAAATAGAGATTAAAATCTTGACCTGCCAAGTTTTAAAATGTGAACACAGGTCCCTGTTTCAGGATTTTGATAATTTTCATAGAATTTAAAAACTTACCTTTTCTCTGACTGACCTAATTTAAAATAAATCTCAAAGAAGGTTTTGTTCTAATTAACTGTATGTATCAATGAGGTATTGGGAGATCAACTACAGTGCATACTAGAAAACAATTAAGGAATTTACAAGCAAAGATTTTATCTCTGCCTCTACTAATTGGAATGAGGTCAAGTTTCTTTACAATATTCCATATTGCTCATTTCTTTGTCTACTTGTTTGTTTGTTTACTGGGACAGGGTCTCTTTGTGGGGCTGCACATGCTGGGGGCTTTCTATGGAGATCTCTGATCCTGTTAGGTGCATGGGTTCAGCAGAAAGGGAGAGAACTTGGGCAGAGAGGGGAAGAGCTTTTCACCACTCTGCTGTTGCTGCTCTGCCTCCGTTTCCCCTGGACTGAGCCAGCAGGGGACTGGCTAATGGTGAGGGGTTCAGGAGAGCTTCTGGCAATGATCTCAGGAGAGTAGATCTCTTCCTCAAGTGGCAGTATTAGGGTTCTTATGACAGAAGCTCTCAGACGATGGAATAATTCCTGCACACTTTAATCCTTCTGAACAGGTTTCTTAAATACATGTTTTAGGATGGATCAGTGTCTGGCAGCAGGTACTTCCTATTGGTTTGGCCTGACAGCTTGGGAAAGCCTCATCTACATATTTGGGGGCGTGGTCCTGCTTCTATGTGACTGTTCTGTCTTGAGCCTACTTGACTTGTCACATCCTCACCTGTGAAGGAGGGGCATTGCCCTATGTGACTGATCTGTCTCAAACTTTTCTACAGTAGATTGTGGGAAGCCTGTAGCTAGGAGAGTGGGGATGCTCCTGCTCTCCCTTTTAGGGTCCCCGGGGATTCGACCGATCTAGACCAGGAATCAGGGTACCTTTCACAGCCCGCTGCCCTACATCACTCTATATCACTCTGTTTGTACTGGGACTCACTACATAATTCAGGTTGGCCTTGACTCAGAGATCCACTTGTCTCTGCCTCCTTACTTCTAGGATTATAGGTGTGTGCCACGATGCACAACTTACCACATTATTTATAATGTATTCAGTTACTTTTCTATTGGATCATAATTGATATAATAGTACCAAAAATGATGTGTCATTCCCAAAGTCTAATTTCTGGGACTCTAAGTACATGTTCTTTAATATCTCCTTCGTTCTTTTTTAAAGATGAACTTGTTTAGGGTTCCAAATTTTGTTGGACTACAAAGAACTCACTCTTTTATCCGTGGATCAATAGTAGTTCACTTCATTTTGTTTTTTATGGATTAGCAAAGTCTTTTACTTTGTTGGTCACATGGCCTCTGTTGTATATGCATCTTTGTTTAAAATTAATAATATAAAATGCCTTCTTGATCCATACATTATACTCAAAAGCTCACAGGCTAAATTTGTTTAATGGGCTGTGCTCATCAAGATTAGTGTCAATGAAAAGACTGCACACAGCAAAACTTAATGTTTCATTTCATGTTCTTCAGGCAATAACAATGATGAGATAATCAACTATGCTCTATATTATAGACCTATAGGGATTGATCCAGTAAAGTCAGTCCCTAGTTAACTTGTTTAAGTTGGTCATCCTAAGAAAGTTTCAAATAAATGAGGTAAATTCTCTAAATAATGATGCCAAAAGAAAGCAATTACTTCCTGCGTTATTCGTCTAGATGGACAGAAGATTTAAGACAGAAAGTGGTAAGATGAAAGGTTGATGGGGTTAAATTACTCTCACTAAACATTCTGAGGTTCGAGTTACCCACCCCAGTCCTAGACTATTAAACTCATTTATTCTTCTACTGAGTGAAAGCTGGGGAAAAGAAATGTAGAGAAATCAAGCATAAAATAATGAGCATCAAGAGAAACCAGGTCAGCCATGTGAAGCCTAGAAAGCAACACAGGCCTCCACTCCCAACAGTTGCTTGAGATTTTCATTAAACACATCACCAGCTAGGAAGGGTTGGGTGCTCGCACCAGCACTTCCCTTGGCTGCGGCTTATTTCAAGTTATTCTTTGGTCTTACTGCTGTTCAGTTTCTCTCCTTAACTTGATTTTCAAGATGTTGAAATGATTCCATCCTGCAATTTAGATGCTGAGCCAATAAAGAAGAGAATATGGGAAGCCAATAAAGAGGCAGATACAGTTAGTTTATGGCATCTTTACAAAAAAATTACTTCAATGCACGTTGAGTTGGGAGGAGAGATAGTAGAGATGTTAGGAACCATGTCTTATTCTTAAGTACCAGACTTTGAAGCAAAGCAATAATGAAGTCAGTAGATGCAATCAGATCAATATTGAAATCAAGGTTAAGTGGCAGAATGTAGTCTAACATAAAAAAAGCAAAGGGCCTCACACAGAAGGCACAAGAGGAGCAGAAAGATGGGAAGCCTGAGTAGGCAGAAAACTGAACGGAGAAGCGCTTTACATGAATTTCCAAAACGGACTCCTTCTATTCCCACATGTGTGCCCTGTTCCTACGGAAATGTGAAGCAGACCGCAAACTCTCATTCATTTACCCAATTTTATCAAGATGTCTGTGGAAAAGAAACATTGACACCACTGTGGCAGGCAGCAGGAAACAATTATGTTCCCAAAGTCAGAACTCAGAAAAGTGTTGATTTGGAGAACACAACCTATTTTCCGGAATGGCAAAACAATCTGCACAGCAAAGAAAGTGAAGTGCAAATCAGCTATTGTGCTTGGCAATGCATAAGGCAACAGGGTATGAAAGGGAAAAGGTGCGAGGTGTTATTTAGCTGAACACTCTAAGCGTAGCATTTTCAGGGAACTATCTGCAGCTAGGTAATGTCTTAAGAGTTGTCATCAAGAAAGCTGCCAGTCAGGTGTCATTCTTACAAAACCTCCATCAAAGTAGGACAGGAGGCACATGTTGTCCTGCACACCTGGTACATGAAAATGCATAAAAACAGCTTGGAACTAAGGAAACAGCATCAGCAGGATGGTGATGCACCCCGTGGGTTTCTGCCCTACATTTAGCATCTGTTCCGCCAACAATTTCCCCAGATGCCAGTGGGGACTCTGAGCAGGAAGCAGCAGGCAGTGACCTAGGAAACCAGCCAGGAGGCAGCCCTGGAGGACCAGTCACTCTGGGAGAACTCAAGACTGTCTTCTTTCAGGACTCCAGGAGTGACTACTCTAATGCAAAGCTAAAAGTACTTTATTTTTCCCCCACTCGTTTTTCTGTCTGGGTGGAGACCAAAGAATGACCATGTTTAGATACAGTTCATATAGACTGATTTACAATAGCATTATTAATGCTGACAGGAGGTAGAATGGTTAAAGTTTAGCAGTTGATCAGAGTGGGAAGAGTAGCCTTTCATATATCTACCCGTGGATTCATGTGTTTATGAAATCATTCATCCTCAAGTTCATTCTACTGATGTGATGCCAGACTCGTTTCAAAGTTTATGAAAATTTTGCAGTTATGTCATAATAAGAATTATCTTCAGTTCATTGGCAGTTATAGTCCATATCTAAAGAGGTGACATACAGAAAAAATAGGATCTCACTCCATCTCCCTCTCTCTGTCTCTCTCTGTCTCTCTCTCTCTCTCTCTCTCTCTCTCTCTCTCTCCTCTACAATATCAGAGTTTAGCTTATTTATATGTACACAGGCATACACACACACACACATACACTCTCTCTCTCTCTCTCTCTCTCTCTCTCTCACACACACACACACACATGTTTTCAAAGTTCTAAAAGCTGAGAATTCAGTATCAGAGATCTGCATAGGATTAGGAACTTTCTGACTTTTTGCTTCACCATCCATTGGAAACATTTATCAGAGAGGGCTGCTGAAGAGGAAGACCAAGAAAAAAGAAAATATGCTTTGCTAATCTTCTGATAATGAACAGTTTCAGGACCAAACAATGAACCCATTTATTCCATCTTGTATCTTACCCCAATCCCTTTTATTGACACTGTCTAACACCATTACCCTTTATTAAATTGGGTATTCCTTATTTACATTTCAAATGTTATTCCCTTACCCAGTTTCCAGGCCAACATCCCCCTAACTCCTTCCTCTCCCCTTCTTTATGGGTGTTTCCCTCCCCATTACCGCTCTCCCCAAACAATCTCAATCACTGGGGGTTCAGTCATGGCAGGACCAAGGGCGTCCCCTTCCACTGGTGCCCTTACTAGGCTATTCATTGCTACCTATGCAGTTGGAACCCAGGTCAGTCCATGTATAGTCTTTGGGTAGTGGCTTAGTCCCTGGAAGCTCTGGTTGGTTGGCATTGTTGTTCATATGGGGTCTCAAGCCCCTTCAAGCTCTTTCAGTCCTTTCTCTGATTCCTTCAACGGGGGTCCCATTCTCAGTTCCCTGGTTTGCTGCTGGCATTTGCCTACGTATTTCCCGTATTTTGGCTGTGTCTCTCAGGGGAGATCTACATCTGGCTCCTGTCAGCCTACACTTCTTTGCTTCATCCATCTTACATAGTTTGGTGGCTGTATATGTATGGGCAACATGTGGGGCAGGCTCTGAATGGGCGTTCCTTCTGCCTCTGTTCTAAACTTTGCCTTTCTATACTCTCTTAAGGGTAGTCTCTTAACACACTGCACTGATGTCTATAGCACTGTTGGGATGGCGACATTATTTCCAAATAAATCTCAAAATGAACTTGATAAAAAATCAGAAAAACACCCCAAAATGCAGAAATATATATTATTTAAAAATTATAGCCCTACAGGTACTGCTCCAATATCAGGGCTTGCCTCAATCTATTCAAGAAGTCCAACGATGCCACAAGGGGAAATGATGCAAAGGCCACGGGTCTGGATAAGAAAAACACATAACCATGACAAATAACACATATATTGTTTGTGTGTTTGATTGATTGATTGATTAACTCCCAATTATGAGAACAGGACATCTTTTCTTGCGATCTCCAATTCTCTATTTCCTTTTTCCTGGAGTTGTGAAAAATTTCCATCTAGAACATTAAGATGATCTCTCACCAAAAACTATGAGAGATAAGCTGCATTTTAAGTACTCTGGGGATTTTTCAAAGGCTAAATATGTAAAGTAGCTTACTTATAGCAAGTAAAAACACTTAACTTTTAAGGTCATGGTTCTGAACCTTAATTATATTATGAGGATGAAGAATTTCCTTTTATCTGTAGCAATTCAATCTTGGCATCAATTTTCCATCAAATAGGTTTTCCTAGCAATACTGATACACTTAAATGCCATGGTAAGGTTTGTTTATTAGGTTACAAAGACTTTTTACCTTTTTTAACGTGAATTTCCTGACCTCCTTGGTAGAGATTTGTAATTTCTCTTCCAGGTATCTTGTTTCTTCTACCAAGAAACTTTGACTATGCCTGTAAGCTTTTGGGTCATTTTAGCAATTTAGTAGCATCATAATTTTTAGGATCATAACATTTAAAAAATCCACATAATTTCATCTTTTCTATGCAGAACACCAAATAATTTTAATTTAATTTTCTGTAAGCTAAAATTTTGCTTTATAACTTATTATTCTAGAAAGTAGATACTATAAGAGCAGAATTTATATAAAGTAAAGAAATTATATGTATCAAAGAGAAGGGGGACTAGATTTTTATATCATATCATTTCCTAAATAATGAAGAAAATCATCTATTCTTTGCTTGTTAAAGGAGTTTTATGGTTTTCTGATAAAAGAAAAAAATATTACAGATACGAATTGAGAAATCCCAGTTGGGTAGAAAAAAGTGAATATGTGCAATTTTATATTTTACTTATAAAGTCTGGGCTACTAAAGGGATTCAGGTAAGAAACACTTTGTAGTGTTTTGCTGGTTAATGAGATGTTTTACCTACATACAGACAGTGCCATGACAAACCCAGATCTTAAATTAGGCATGTTTTATATTTCTATGCTATAGAAGCATGCAAACCAGGGTTTGAAGAGAACTTTTCAATTCAAATGTCTCCTTGATTTCCAACATTCACCCAGCAATGCACTAAAGATGCCCAGTAATGATAACCAGGGAAGTGATTTTTAAAAAAGTCTACCATATGGCCATGACAAAGTAAATGTTTCCTTTTTTCTTTCTCCCCTTTTGTCCTTCCTTCCTTCCTTCCTTCCTTCCTTCCTTCCTTCCTTCCTTCCTTCCTTCCTTCCTTCCTGTCCTGATAACCACATATAGGAATATGTGCTGATTCCCATATATAACAACGTTCTTAAACATGCTGACTGAGATATGATCCAAAGAACTATCTGTACATAGAAACTAAAAGCAAATCAAGAACAAATGCTTCTGCCTTCTACTTACTTGCACAAGGCCTAATTTTCAAAGAGGCACAGTTCCGGTCTAAAGTCAACTTCAACTTTAGGGTATGTTTCACAATTCCTACTCTTAGCTCACGTTACAATATGCATGCTAGATTTGACAATCACCTGCCATTGTGTACAAATTATTACTCATCAGAAGAAGAAATCCTCACTCCTATTTTATGCTGAAGCCTACAAAAGTTTTAGCTTTCCTTCCTTAGCTAGTGATAGCATAGAAGGGGAGAAAACTTTCCACTCCTCCACAGGAAAAACTCAGGCTTATCTCAGGCATGGCAAAGATAGAGTTGAATTTCCCTGCCTTCTCCTGGTAATCATGATCTGAAGTATATGCATATATGAAAATGGTCACTGCCTTATAATCTAGAAGTAAAGAAAAAGGAAAAAAAAGAAATAAAATAAAATGTCTTTTCAAAATCACTGTTGCTGCAATCTTTGGAAGACTGTTGATTGATAAGTAAATTCTTACTTTTGGTTTGTTAGTTTCATCTGAAATATTGAAGTTCAGAAATATTTCCCCATGAGCTGAAGAAATGACTTTTAATGCAACATAAGCCATTTAAGGGCTTAAAAAATATTCTATGTGTAATACTACTATTTAGTAGAAGTATAATAAAAAAGTAAGTCTTATATCAAGTATTTTTATCAATACTAGTAGTAGTAGTAGTAGTAGAAGTAATAGTAGTAGGAGTAGACATAGTAGTAGTAAATAATAATAATAATAGTAATAATAATGGAATTAAGAAGAAACTTGAGCAGGAGATGATGTTGATTATGAGGTCTTGATGGTGATGATGCAGTGATAATCATACAGGCTTTCATTTTTTTATTTCCAAATTCTAAATATGTTTAGATTCTTTCAGATGTCAATCTCTATATAATTAACTCAGGAAGTTAGATCAAAGTAAAATGTAATTTTTTCATAATCACAGTGCTTATACTTTACTAATTAATATGGCTAGATCAGAACTTAAAAATTTGATATACCATAATTAAAATAAAATGGGGTCAAACTCAGATCAGTATGGAAAAACAAAGACATCTGAATTCTACTGATTTTGAGAAATATATATATATATACATATACATATGTATATATATATATGTAAAATGTTGTTATCATTTAAGATCTAATCATTATTTTTCCAAACACCATACTGTTGCTGTAAAATTAGGACCCCCGTTGAAGGAATCAGAGAAAGAACTGGAAGATCTTGAAGGGGCTCGAGACCCCATATGTACAACAATGCTAAGCAACCAGAGCTTCCAGGGACTAAGCCACTACCTAAAGACTGTACATGGACTGACCCTGGACTCTGACCTCATAGGTAGCAATGAATATCCTAGTAAGAGCACCAGTGGAAGGGGAAGCCCTGGGTCCTGCTAAGACTGAACCCCCAGTGAACTAGACTGGTGGGGGGAGGGCGGCAATGGGGGGAGGGTCGGGAGGGGAACACCCATAAGGAAGGGGAGGGGGGAGGGGGATGTTTGCCCGGATACCGGGAAAGGGAATAACACTCGAAATGTATATAAGAAATACTCAAGTTAATAAAAAAAATTATAAAAAGGGCTTTCTTTCTCCCCGCACTAGATCTGGCACCATAGTGCCCCAAGATATCTGGTAGACATCTTCAACTCAGTCAGCAAAGTCTCTCGCCTACTTTGCTCTATCCCATATCACACTGCTGATGGCTTCTCTCTGAGCCTGGCAACAATCTCTCTACCTATCTACTTTTCAAGGCAGGTTGTCACCATGCCAGAAATATACATCACAATTCAGTGGCAGCCTAGTGTCTCCAGCTGCCACATACTTTTACACTTAAATCGCCACATGAAAGAACTCACCACACAATAACCTCTGATCCAATTGATAAGATATAATTGCCCACCTAGACATACAAAGCCCTGTTCACATCCATCCCTTGTGAATATTCATAACAACCTGTAAATGTGTAGAGAGGAATCTTAACATCAGCTTCCATGTTCTCTCTGCTGCTTCTCCTGTCTCCTCTAGTCTCCTCCCCTCTAAAACTTTTCTCCCACCCATCCTTCCTTCTTGTCCAATGACAGGCCTTGTTCTATCTTGTACCTGCCTTTATCTGTATGACATCCTACACCATACCACTAAAGTTCCTTTGTACCTTCCAAACTTTCAGTTAATTAAACATAATAAATGATTCCAATTGTGGTGGTTTGAATATGCTTCTCCCATGGAAGTGACACAATTAAGCGGTGTCCCCTTGTTGGAATAGGGGTGTTTGTTGGAGGAAGTGTGTCACTATGTAGGCAGGATTTGAGGGCTCCTAGTTCTCAACCTTTACCCAGTACAGAAAAGAGCTATCTTTTGAGAGCCTTCTGAAGAGTCTCTTCCTGGCTGCATTTGGATCAAAATGTAGAATTTTCTCCAGCACCCTGTCTGTCTGAAAACTGCCATGCTTCCCGTCATGATGATAATGTGACAAGTCCTAATATACTGTTGTTCTTTATAAAATTTGCCTCAGTCATGGTGTCTCTTCACAGTAATAAAACCCTAACTAAAACACCAGTAGACAGTGCTTAAGTGGTAAGCTGCATGTATCAGAAAGGTTGCCAATATGAAATATACAAACTGTAAATATAAATACATAAAAATGATTTTGTACATACATGCCGATAAGGTCTACAAAACTGAAAGCATCTCTCTTCCCTGAAAAGCAGCCTTCTACCATTATAGTTTGAAAGTAAACCAAGATCTTCTTCCCAGTAAGCATTCACTAGCATCTAAAATATATCCTCCATAACTTCATGAATTTTTCATGAATTGTACTAGTGTACTACACCCTAATAAGGAATATATACAGGGAACCCAGTAGGTGCCTACAGGCATGTTTAATATTGAATCTCATAAATACTTATTCCATCACAGACATACTTATAACTCAACTGAGTTTATAACACTTTCCCAGTTATAAAATACAACAATTATAACACTATGATGTGATAAAAGTATGTGTTCGTGACCTGATTGAAACCCAGGTGTGGCTGAGCTAGGCAACCTGAGATTTCAAAACACTAAACAGAACAGTTATCTAAAGTTTATGAATTGCCTATTTCTTAAATAGCCCATTAATATTTTTAGCAAAAGACTAATAGTAAGAAACCAAGGCCATGGATGAGGAAGGAATAGAAAAGAGGAATAGGTGTGTTTCTAGTCTTTGCAACAACTCCGTCCAGTAATTTTATACTGTTTGCATTTTAAGAAAACTGTTAAAATAAGATAAATAATTTGAACAGGATAATATGACTTCTCTATGTCAAGATGCTGTGATGGTATTTTGGGGTAAAACGAATTTTAATAATAATAAATTGAATAAACATAAATCTATTTATATTCCAAAATGATTTAGCAAGAAGGCTTTAGTACATTAACACTGTGCTCATTTTAAGAAAAAGATGACTATGTTGTGAAAGATTAATTTCAGAAATACAAACATTTATGTATAGAAATGTAATGGCCTATATGATACCGTTAATAAATACAGATCGTCAGATGGCAAAGTGCCTGTAGCACAAACATAATCTAAGTAAAACTCACAGTTGGGCATGGTAGTGTATGCTTTCCTGTAATCCTAGCTCTTGGGGAAGTAAAGCCAAGCAGCATTGAGAGGTTCTGCATAGAATTAAATAAAATAAAATAAAATAAAATAAAATAAAATAAAATAAAATAAAGGTGGATCCTGAGAAAATACACCCTAGGTTGACCTCTCACCTTCTCATGAACATGCAAACAGGTTTACTCACACGGACACACACACACACACACACACACACACACACATACACAAATATACTCACACACATATGCACACACATACACACATACATACACACCATATATACACCTACACACACACATATACACAGATCAAAAACCTACACAAATGCACACACATACAAACACACACACACACACACACACACACACACACATATATATATATATATATATATATATATATATATATATATACACACACACACTTATTAGAAAACATACCTCATGGGAAACAAAGAAGCATGAGGAGGTTTTATTAGTGATTAGCATAAAGTTTCCTCTCCCAGTAAATCAAATTGATAACCTCCTAAGAGTCATGGTACCTGAATTGGGGTATTTATTGCATTTGAATGAAGCTAAGAAATTATGGTGAAAATAAGAGAAAAGAAACAGTAAACAATGAACACAATGGTAGATTCAACACTAAGAGCATCTGTACTTATTGAGCAATAAATGTACTTTTCTAAGAAGACTTTCCAGATTGGTGAGAAAGAAAGGTACAACTCTCTCCAGTTATCTGAAGAAATTCAACATCAATATCAAATTGCAGGTAGAAATTAAAGAATAGAAACATGCTAATTGAAAAGACAATATTATGTCCTGACTACTGCCAAGCAAAAAGGGATTCTAAGAAAAAGCATATTATTTAAGTTATATTGACAGTCTTCATATTGGCAAAGAATAAATTAATGGGAAGATTAATGTTTTGAAAGTTTGTGATCCTTAATATTCTCCACAAACATAATATCATTTGACAAACATAAGGACAAAAATTAAATATTCCTACATGATTAGATATTTTAATAATTTGTTCTTGTTAAATACAGAGGAGCATACACAAACAAGCACTGATGTAGAAGATTGTAATCATAGTAAATTTTCAATTTTAGTTTTATTATTTTTAAATGTTATGTTTATGAGTACTTTGCTGACATGTATGTTTAGGTACCATGTTCATGCCTTGTCCTCACAGAGGCCAGAAGGGAACATCAGATTCCCTGGAACAGGACTCATGGTTAGTTATGTGCTCCCAACCGGGTACTAAGAATTAGACTCAGTGTCTCTGGAAGAGAAGCTAGTCCTCTTAACTGCTAAGCTGTCACTCCATCCTCAATAATAGATAATTTAGTTACTTTTTAGAACATTCCGTTAAGTATAAAATTCACATCTTTTCAAGTACACACAAAATGATAGATAAGCATGTGACATGCTATATAAATAATGCTTCAATGACAATTATTTAAAAATGCCAAAGGATTTGTAGCACAGATGATGTAAGTCTACATAGTAATTGACCTGAAAACAAACAAAAGAAAGGTAGCAAAATAATATTTAAGGGTTTAGAATTTAAGCATTCAATAATAAATATAGAAAACTTAATAAAAATAGACAGAAGAAGAGGAAAATGCCCTGTACCAAAAACACATACAAATAATTAGCAATCACATGAAAAGATAATTTTTGCAAATTCTTCAGCTCCTTCAGTCCTTCCCCTAACTCTTCTATTTGGGGTCCCCGTGTTCAGTCTGATGGTTGGCTGTGAGCTTCTGCATCTGTATTGGTCAGGATTTGGCAGAGCTTCTTAGGGGACATGCATACCAGGCTCCTTTCAGCAAGCACTTCTTTGCATCAGCAAGTTTGGTGTCTGCAGATGGGATGGATCCCTTGTTGGGGGAAACTGTAGATGGCCTCTCCTTCAGTCTCTGATCCACTCTTTGTCCCTTCATTTCCTTTAGACAAGATCAGTTCTATGCAACCCCATAGGAAGAACAACAATATCAACCAGCCAGACACCAGAGACTAAACCACCAACCAAAGAATACACAACGGAAGACCCATGGCTCCAGCTGCTTATGCAGTAGAGGATGGCCTTATCTGGCATCAGTGGGAGGGGAGACCCTTGGTCCTGTGGAGGCTCAATGACCCAGGGTAAGGGAATGGTAGCACATTGGGGCAGGAGTGTGTGCATGGGTGGAGGAGCTCGCCCAAAGAAGCAGGGAGAGTGGGAGGGAATAGGGGGTTTGCAGAGGGAAAACTGGGAAGGGGGGAATAACATTTGAAATGTAAATAAAATAACCAATAAAAAATAATAATTAGTTTTCTGTGACTACACGTAGCGGTGAATTCAGAAAAGGACTATCTGAAAGAAAGAAAGGAAAAAGGAAAGATAATTGTTGTCTTTATACAGTTTCTATAAGTGGGACTTAAAGAGGTGCTCCGTGGTTAAAAGCTTGTGGTGCAATTCCAGAGGATCCAAGTTCAGTTCTCAATACCCATGCCAGATGACTCACAGCCACCTGTAACTTCTGCTCCAGGGAATCTGATCTCTGGCCCCCACAGACATATGGCACACACACACACACACACACACACACACACACACACAAAGAAAAATAAATCTTGAAATCAAAAATTCCTGCCAGAGTGATCAAAGGGCATTGAACAACAGCAGCAGCAACAACAACAACAACAAAAATAAAACAAAAACTTCTGTGACTGTGGACTGCTGCCTTGTAAGTGGTTGCAGTTTAAATAAATGAAGCAGTGATAGGAAACTCACAGTATTCACCAGGAGAATTTCTCTCCTAGATGCATCCTGAAGAATAGATTTTATACTTGCTTATGAAAAAAATCTGTAATTTTAATCTATGTCCACTACACAGAGCAATATTGGATTCTCCCCTAGAGCTTATGACCTATCTAGTTTTATGACCTTGAGCCCTTTAATAGTTCCTGCTATGGGTTCCATGACTTATTGTTGCTATGCCTACATATTAAGAGTATCATTTTTCCATCTATGTTTACACACAAGAACATGTAATAGAGTATAATAGTTACATTTTACAGGTATAAGGAGTAAGCCAGGATAAAGCTGAAATACAGTAATTTTTAGCTTTGGTTCAATATACAGTTATGTAACTGTTCAGCATTCATTTTTATAACAAGATTGTACAAGGGAAACGGCTGTAGCCAAATGAAGCCCGGGATAATCCACATTTAGTTATCTATAAAATTTGAACGACAGGTCATTTATATATGGCTGGTTTGTGTTCACAGGAATCCTTCTGCTATGGCCTGTCAGGGTAAGTGGCCCTATGCACACATATCATCAGCACAGCTAGGACACATGTGTTGTTTGCCAATTTACCACTACAGATGAAGTAGGGAATGTCACAGGGACTTAGAATAGTTATTTTATGAACCCTACTGTTACCGTATCTTTTAGACTATATTATCATAAGATGACTACATGTTTGTTCATCTTATATATTCAAAGAATGCTGCCCTTTTAAATGAAATATTTATTGTTAGCATTATGTCCAAGCTCCGTCCCCACAGTTACCTGGCAACAACCAGGTATGTTCTGCCCCACATTTGCGGGGCAACAGCCAGGTATGCCTGACACTATAAAGTTGCTTTGCCCCCTCTTCACTCTCTTGCTCCTTCTTGTCCTCTTTTGCTCTTACTCTCTTCCCCCTTGGTCCCTCTGTCCCCATTTCCCCCTTCTCTCCACATGTTCATTGTTGGCCTCTACTCTTCTATTTTCCTAATTCTCTTTTCTATTTTCTCTTTCTTCTCCTTCCTACCCCATCCTCCTCCTTGTCTCCATCATCTCAATAAACTTCCTTCACTTGAGACCTTGCTGGCCTGGTGTGGTTTATTGGGACGCGAGCCGCAAATTCCATGCTAACATTTATAGTGCAGCATTGCAATAGTTTTTATTATAGAAAACTATTTGCCAGTTTCTAGGACTCAATATTCACCTCTAATAATTTTGAAAAGGTACATTAAGACTAGTAGTTAAGGTGAAAGAATTCTATAACTTTACATCAATATTTCTGCTATTTTAATTATTATTCAAAGAATTGTCAAAATTAAATACATTCCAATTAAGATGATAGGGTGTGCCTATAACTCCAGCCCCCAAAAGGCTAAGAGACAAATGGCCAATCAGAGCCTGCCCCAAACCTAGACAATATTGATGAAGCCAAGAAGTGCATGCTGACAGGAGCCTGATATAGCTGTCTCCTGAGAGGCTCTGCCAGAGCCTGACAAATACAGAAGCGACTGCTAGCAGCAAACCATTGAACTAAGAACGAGATCCCCATTGCAGGAGTTAGAGAAAGGATTGAAGGAGCTGAAGGGATTTGCATCCCCATAAGAACAACAATGCCGACCAACCAGAGCTCCCAAGGACTAAACCACCATCCAAAGAGTACACATGGACAGATGCATGGCTCCTGTTGCATATGTAGGAGAGGATGGCTTTGTTGGACACCAATGGGAGTAGAAGTCCTTGGTCTTGCCAAGGCTGGACCCGCCACTGTAGGGGAATGTCAGGGTGAGGAAGCCTGGAGGGGAGGTGGTTGGAGAGGGGAATACCCTTATAGAAGAAGAAGAAGGGGATGAGATAGGGGGCTTATGGACGGGAAAACGGGAAAGGGAATAACATTTGAAATGTAAATAAAAAATATTAAATAAAAAATAAATAAATATTGAGGCTGACTTTTGCTGCTTGGGGAGTTCCATGTCAGACTGACCTGCATAAAGAAACTGTCTCATAATAAAATAAAATAAAATAAGACAAAATTTAGTGTATGCATTCGAAATTACATATTCAGTATTCTAGTGTATTTGAACGTTAAGGGATCTGTTTAAAGTTCAGATTGTCATTTTTAATCAGTTTGCATTAACTATTCTATTTTTAATCAGAAGCGTACAGGGCATTTTACAGTTACTTTAAGCCAAGAGTTTGATTTATTAAAAGAATGATGATTATTAATTTCAGCATTTACTTTTAAACTATTTACATATATTAAGTCATGTGTTACTAAAAAGGCATATTTGTTAATTTGTCAACTTTATAACCACATTGCATTCTGATTCTTAATAGCATGCTATTTTTCATTATTTCTAATTTTTATACAGATATGAGTGAATGAATAAAGAAAGAAAAGAGGTTGGAAACGGAACTTGGTTCTTTCACTAACAATTTTGAATCATTGTTTTCTAATTCTCTTTCTTTTTGATAATTCATTTTATTTTAAAACTATAATATATTTACTTCATTCCCCTTCCCTTTCCTCCCTTCAAACCCTTCATATCACCCCCTTGCTCGCTTTCAAATTTATGACTTCCTTTCTCTAGTGTTATTACCGATATAAATGTGCATATATATGTATATATATATGCTCCTAAATATAAGTGTCCAGTTTGTAAAATGTTTCTTATATGTATATGCTTTCAAGAATGACCACTAGGTATTGGATAACCAGTGCTGTCCTTTTCCTTGAGAAAGACTATTTCTCTAATGATCAGCATTTTTGGTTGCCAGAATGTAAGGTTTAGTTCTTGTACACTTTCCTCTGCTTACTTTGATCAATTTTCAGCTACATACTGTGACATTTTAAAACTGTTAACCAAAGAGTACATACCTGGGGACCCATGGCTCCTGCTGGATATGTAGCAGAGGATTGCCTTGTCGGACATCACTGAGAGGGGAGCCCCTTGATACTATGGAGGCTCGATGACACAGCATATGGTATGCTAGGGTGCTGAGGCAGGAGTGGGTGGGCAGGTGGGGAGCACCATAACAGAGGAAGAGAGAGAGGATAGGGAGTTTGTGGAGTGGAAACTGGGAAGGGGGATAGCATTTGAAATGTAAATAAATAAAATAACCAGTAAAAATGAGTCAAGATTACATTACTAATTAAATTCTTTAAGCGATGTCTCTTAAGTCATAGAGAAAGAGGAAGTAATAATGTGATCTGTAATGAAGAGAACGCTTCTTTACTAACAATGCCTAGGGTTACAGTGATACCAACTAGTCCCAAGTCTCCATTTCATGAAAAGAAGACCAGGGCAAGAGGATCCACATCCCATCTAATGTGGAACCCATCTGCTTGCATTTAGTAGAATTTATTCCCTTTTGAAGAATGTAAATAATTGTAATATACACCATCCAATAAATAACACAAAAATCTTGCAAGTCCAATTGAATTTAAAGCACACGACTTTACCATAGCAAGATAATGTAAGTGAAGTGCAACTGAAAATTTGCGAAATGTTGATAATTAGGAGTGAACCTTCTACCATACTCTTCTCATGTGGGTAATTAGATCATAAATTCTCTCTTCTCTTAGGTCACTAACAGTGTTTATCACAATCCCCAAATCTGCCATTAGTAGTTCCAAAAGCAATCAAAGAATAGGTGACAGTGTTTTTAGTTAACTTTATTTTTATAAATCAGTGGACAGATTTGATTCTCCAACAATACTATACCACACACTGCACTAAGCCAGATCCAAAGAATATAATTTTATGGAGAGCATTGTATTTGTTTGATTTGTGTTTACATAAGTTTTGTGCATGTTTCAAAATATTTGCAAGCTGTTGGCTTTCTAACATAGAAATGAGCATGTTACCACCCTTTGTATATTCTTCTCCACTGAAATCTGTGATATATCAGATATATGGTATTATAAATAATACTCTAGATACCAGCAACATTAGCAACTATAAGTATTCAAACTTCACAACTATCTATCAAGATGCAGTAACTTGTTTTTAAATTCAAACCAGAAATATCCACTAACATATTTCATATTTATGCGTGAATATATAACTATGTGCAAACACTTAGGAAAATTTCAAGAAGTAACCAGAAGGAAAAGTGCTCAGGGTGGGACTACCCATTGTATAGAGTGATTAAAGAGAGAACATTCTAATTCCATTGCTTCTGGGTTTAGTTTATTTCTTCTTTTAGCTATAGTTTCATAGTATGCTGAAATCTGCCATGCTGACTAATGAAAAAAAATTAGTCTTACCAGATCACTAGAAAAATAAGAAACACAGATGTTATTAACGAGATGTCCTTCAAAATTAGACAAACATTTGTTCCGAATTTACAAACAGGAAAATTAAAAATGGTCTGATGTGATTTTTCACATATGTGCTTGGCATGCTGAGAGAAGTGAAGACAGAGCGCTCTATGTCCATATGGTTCCCACCCACACCCTTCTACATTCTTCTCTGAGCTCATCAGTGGGTGTCCCAGTTACAGCGAGAATCTCAAGCTTTTCATAGTGAAGCCTTTTGATGTCTCTAGGCCCAATTCAGATGCCTCTTGCTAAGGTGTGAGAGCAGTGATTTAGGCATACTTCTCATATTATGTATCATGGAGATCAAGTTTGCACATCCCAGCACCCTCATCCCGTTAGCCTGTTTCCACGTGTGTCTAGAATTTCTTCAGTGGAATTAAGGGCTAACTACTCACTTAGTTATCTAATTAACAATTAGTGTTGATAGTTTTCTTCTCAATATTTCCTAACTTTCCTACCCTTGGGCAGGTTCCTTTGAATTCCATGTCCTTAAGAGATTATGAATGGTCATAGAGCTCATTTAAATCATCAGGTTAAGGTAAATTAGACATCTTAAGGAATATAGGAGATTTCCCATAGTATACTTACTTTTATCTCCACTTTCTAAAGTTTTCTTTAAAAATAACACTCCATAAAGTCCAGAAGTGTCCATAACAAATTTTTGCTGAAATAATTCTCTGCCAGCAATTGGTGAGGATCATCTTACTTAGCCTTTTCAGTAATTTTGTGAATAAGATACTATTATTAAAACATCATTAAGTAGAAACTGAAGTACAGAAGGAGTGAAATAAATCGATGAGGTGGTATCAACCCTGTCAGGAACAGATTAGGCTGAAAGTACAAGATAAACTCCTTACTCTATCATCTACAAGCAGAGCATATCTTTAAACTTCAAGCAAAATGATTAGCTATTATATTTTCAACACATCTCTGTGGCAGTAGAAAACAAAAATCATTTTCAGAGGTTAATAGATATTTATTACTGAATACTTGTCCAGGGATTTTTAAATAGGATTGTATTAGTTACCTTTTTCATAGCCATGACAAAAACAAATATCAGGAAGAAAGGGTTTACCTGGGCTCACAGTGGTATAGAAGTTGTGGAACCAAGTACATGAGATGGCTTGTTACAGCTGGAGTCAGGAAGAAGTTAGATATGAATTCTGGTGCTCATCATTCAATTTCCTTTTGATTCAGCCAAGGAACCCATGGGTTAGTACTGCCCACATTAGTAATGGGTCCATCCTACCATTGCCATGATAGCCCTAAGGGTATAACAGTGGCACTCATAACTTGGCAGCAACCAAAAGCTATGTAAATGACCTCAAGGCTCTCACAACAGAAGGAAAATCATGGCTTGTACTGGAAACCTAGCTAGCTTCTTGGTGCTGGGTCATGAATCTTAGAAGATAACCTACTACCTCTAATTCATTAAGCCAGTGTGACTTCTAACAACATTGTAAAGAGTTATTTCTATATTCACAACCACCATATATTCACAATCACCATCAAAGAAAATTGGCTTTGCAACAGGTGAAGACCATTCCATAAACCCCCCAATTGGTCAAAATTCATAGACCAAGAGTTCCCATGGAGTGCTTATCGAATTACTACATCTGTAATACAGCTGCGACATGTAAGGCCCAGAGAAAAACCATGAGAGGGGAGGAAAGATCCAAGAGCCAGCTGATAAGGAAAATCTGCTGAGATATTTTGTCTACTAGAAAGGGCAGATAAGCTTCACCCATGAAATCTTAACATATTGCTGTACAAACAAAATCCAAATTATCACAACTACTACAGACATTCTAATAGGCAATCAAATAACCTCAAAAGAGCCATCCATAGACAAAGAACTACATCCAACTAAGGAATGCTGAAAACGTGTTCCACAAAGATGAGACCCCCTTATTGGTTGTCCAATACCAACTGACCAGTTATGTAATTATATATACTTATATGAAATACATTTCTAATTTCATGTTTCAATAAAAATATATGTACATATACCACTGTATATACTGAACACACATGGTAAGCACTCAGTGATCAGTGGATATTAGCCTAAAAGCTCGGAATACACAAGCTACAGTACAGACCACGTCAAGCTCAAGAAGAAGGAAGGCCAAAGTATGGATGCTTCAGTCCTTCTTAGAAATACTCACAAAATACTCACAGGAAGAAATATGGAGACAAAGTATGGAACATACTGAAGGAAAGACAATCCAGAGACTGCCCCACCTGTGGATTCATCCCACATGCAGTCACCAAACCCAGTCACTATTGGTGATACCAAGAGGTGCATGCTGACAGGAGAGCATAGCTGTCTCCTGAGAGGCTCTACTAGAGCCTGACAAATACAGAGACAGATGCTCTCAGCCAACCACTGAGCTGAGAACAGAGTCCCCAATGGAGGAGTTAGAGAAAGGAGTGAAGGAGCTGAAGGGGTTTGCAAACCCAATAGGAAAAACAATAATGTCAACCAACCAGACATCCCAGAGCTATCAGGGACTAAACTACCAACCAACGAGTACACATGTAGCAGAGGATGGTCTTTGGGGGCATCAGTGGGAGGAGAGGCCCTTGGTTCTGTAAAGAATTGATGTCCCAGTGTAAGGGAATGCCAGGCAAGTAGGTGGGAGGAAGTGGGTAATTGGGTGGGGGAGGACCCTTGTAGAAGTAGAGGGAGGGGGGATTAGAAAGGGGTTTTAAGGAGGAGAAACCAGGAAAGGGAAGAACATTTAAAATGTACATAAAGAATTATCCAATAAAAGAAAAGAAAAAAAGAAGTCATATATTTACACACACACCCATTATAAATTATAATATAATATAAATTAATGGGAAAGAGACAATTTTGAGAAAGAGCTATACATTACATAGGAGGAATTGAAGGAAGAAAAATAAGAGTAAGTTGTGTGATTGAATTTCAATTAATAAGGTTTTTTAAAGAGAAAAATAGAGAATGACCTTCCTTGCTCAATTAAATCCTTTTGAAATGATACAAATGTTCTCAGAGGTAACTAAGTTTAAATCCAGACTCACTGACAAAAAGAATTAATAATTACAGAAGGGTAATGATGGGGATGGTTTATTAGTAGCAATTGATTTATTACTGTGGTTGTTCTTTGCAAAAAATATAGTTAGGCATTTTAGATACCATAATCTATATCTTAAAGTTCCAAAACTGAAGAGTTTAACTAATAATGTAAAATTCATACAAATCAATGGGGGAACATATAGCCTTGATAACATTTTTGCATATCAATATCTAGTTCTACCTTCAAGATGCATTTTCTTTTTGACTTACGATGAGAAATAAATGATTGTAAACAAAGTATACTCTCTGAACCCTAGCCTATCAGAATTTGTAGCATATGCAAGTCAACCTTAATAAACTTAGATCACCTGCATAACCCTACATTTGAGCAAAGTCATTTCATGAAAGCAGGTTTTTAATAAAAATTTGAATATCCCATAAGTCAGTAAATAGTATGCTAAAGGAACATATCCAAGCATGAGCATAGATCTACCTGCCCAGCACCATCTTTAAGTGGGTCCTGACACCATTCCTTCTTATTGACTCAATGGTCTGCTCTCTCAGTGGCATCGGGAAACCTGTGCAAGAAGACTCACTTTGGGGACATTTTGTTTTTGAGTGAGCATAATTAAATTTGCTGGCATTAATTATCCCCTAATCTATTTTTCTCAAGTTTAAGGACATCAATAATCTCACTTTGATTTGCCATTTTAGAACACTATGATAGCTTTAATTAACCAACAATACTTCCTAAACTGTGAGCCTCCCAGACCTTCCATAAGTGGTATAG
This sequence comes from Rattus norvegicus, assembly GCF_021556685.1. Lineage (NCBI taxonomy): Eukaryota > Metazoa > Chordata > Mammalia > Rodentia > Muridae > Rattus > Rattus norvegicus. The sequence goes on along the minus strand of NC_141539.1, from coordinate 117,730,571 downwards.
GGGTGGTGAAATTGAAGGCTCTAAATGGTGTCATGTGATTGGCTGCTCAGCAAACATCTTTCCAACAACATTAACAAGTTTAATAATATAAAATGTCAGATTGTCTGTGCAGCCACTGTTCCCATGTAACATGTGAAAATGCAAGTGACCCATGTACAAAGGAAAGACACTCCTCAGTTTCATATTTCCTCAGTTTTCCTGTCTTGCAACCTGTCTGTCTCCTGTTCTCTAGTCATTCATAAGCTGAGGCTTTCTCAGACCTCACAGATATTGAGGAAATAATTTCAGATGATTTGGCTACTGCCAAGGTCTCTGTGCCATGACTGCACCCGTTGGATTTTTATGTTGAAAAAATAGTTTTCCCAAGAGAAGACCACACCAATTTCCTACCCAAAAGCAAATGGCCACTTATATACATACTAGTAACATTATATGTATTAAGAGGTTGTATTTAAATATTTAGCAATACACATACATACACATATATACATATACAAACATATGTGTATAACTCTCTCTCTCTCTCTCTCTCTCTCTCTGTGTGTGTGTGTGTGTGTGTGTGTGTGTGTGTAACGAACGATATTAATGGAGGCCATTTATTTGAAAGAGAGTTATAGGGGCAGTATGAGAAAGAGTTTGGAAGGATGAAAGGAAAGGAGAAAATAACATAATTATATTATAATTGCAAAATAAATAAAAGAATCACTCTTAATAGATAAGATTTGGGGCCGTAAAGATGTCTCAGTAGATAGAGGTATTGTGGGCACTGTGCGGGTATGATTACCCACATCCTGTCCTTAAATCCCAGAAGAAGTTAAGAGATAGCTGACTTCCCAGAGTTGTCCTCTTATTGGCAAATGCTTGCAGTCCCTTGTATACATGTAGACTCACACACAAATAAACAAAATAAATAGGATTTCGGTGAGTTAACTCATGGCAAAGTATTCACATACGGATTTCTGTTTCACTAGGACTGTTTGTTTTTGAGCCCTACTTGCTGCTTTCAGAATGAAATGTTGATCTCTCTTGAAGGAATTCCATAGATCAGTAGTCAGGTATTACAGGGAAGAAGGTCTCGTTCTTACACACCTATATATGCCTAGTGTGGCCCGACTAATGGACAAAGAAAGTTTGAAGAGGTATCGGGAGGCATATTACAGCCACTGAGCCACACACACAGGACTGACTGATAGCTTGAGTTCTAAATATGCACCAGTTGGCCGCGCTGCAACTCAGAGGGGTAGCATCAACTCTGCAATGACAGAAACCACACAATGCCTGCCTCCCTTTACTTTCCTGAACAAGTTTATCAAAAAACCTGCCAAGACATCAGCCCCAATTGAATAAACAAAGCTAAGATCAGTTTCTTTTCCTCAGGGTGTTTTGTCTTTGCCATAAAAGCTGTCAAACTGACACATTTATTCACAGTGCTGATAACCTAGCAACTTTTGTCAGCATCTCTGCCTCTCGGGGGAAAGATTTTCTGATACAGTGTCGCACTTCTTATTTTCAATCCTGGCCAGGAACAAGCATCTTGAGATAGCCTATCCCTGTTATCTCTTTTGAGCCCTCCTTGGAGGACTGCACTATCTGAAGGCTTGGCTGTGGGTTTTTAATGGCACACCCCACCTGTAAGTTGACCCCTGTTGATTCTCTTTCAAGCAGGAAGTTTTGCCTCTATAATTGCCTCAGGGAGAAGAAAAGCTATAAAAAGAAAAGAAAAAAAGAAAAGAAAAGAAACAGCACGTTGATCCCAAATGATTCACAGGGAAGTTTGAAGATAATCTCCTTATTGAGAAGTTCATTAGATTTTACCTGTTTTCCTTCAGGGAAAGATGTAAGACCCAGCCTATGTGTCACCTCTTCAGAAGCTCCATGACCCCGAGCTGCCGTGGGGTTGCTCTTCTCCATGGTCCTGAAGTCCCATGCATTGTTGCTCTTATCTTCCTGGATTTTAATTTTCTGATTGTCTGACCTATTGGATTGTAAGGTCTCGAGAGCAAGGACTATGTCTGTGTAATGTATCGCGAGCATCTAACTCTGATCAGCAAATAGACATTTTACTTAAAGAAAAGAATAAGTAACCACATTTCTACCACCCAGCAGAAATTTGCAGGAAAGTAGGACAAGGATAAGCGAGAGCATTTCACCCTCATCCTGACCTTAAAACCTTCAAAGTCATTTGTGGATCAGTTCTGAAACCTCAATGATATCAGCGGATTTTTCAGATGAAGCAAGCTTCTTTAACTAAATCATTATTGGAGGATTTTATTCCATAAACCCCTTGTTTCTTGCAAATAATATATTGCCTCTAGATTTAACTATGACCCAGAGGTAAAGAGAACAAAATTATAGCGTTTGGTTTTGTCTATAATCATAAATAATTTTACAACCATAACTAATTTGAAAACTCAAATATAGGTTTAAAATAGGAAGAAGGAAACATAGTCCCATATCTTAGATTTTTTTTTTTTTTGTTAAAAAAGAACAGTGAGGTTAACTTGTTCTACAACCAGATACCACCAGAGGAAGATGTATATAATAAAAGCATGCAAACAAAAGGTTTTACTCCTTTCCAGAAAATGTGAGGACTGCTTTATATGCAGGTCTTGACTGCTCCTTGTGTAGTTTGAAGATTCAGAAGCTACCTGTAAGGAACAAACTTAGAATGAAAACCAAGAATTGTTAGTGTTGAAAGAAACTTCATCATGGATAAAGGCATTAAATGAGTGCTAACAACAAACTCTCTAAAGTTAGTAATGGCCAAAGGGAAGAGAAAGAATCTGCAAACAGCCAGATATGGAGGAAATACAGGAAGCTGACCTTATTAATTGTCAAAGATGGTTGGGTGTTCATAGTTGCAGAGAAAGTGACTCCTAATATCTGATTGCCTCTGCAGCTGCCTGTGGCCTACAACCTTGTGGTAACCCAGAAAGGAAGGCACACTACAGCATGAGGAGCCAGGATCACAGGGAAGTAGACCCTCAAAGCAAACTGCAGAATCCACTCCCTTAACCATATTTGAAAAAATATACTGCATATGGGTCCTGAAGTGAATTATTTAAGCAGTAGAAAATCTAAATATTTTTGAAATGTTTACAGTTGACCATTTTGCCAGAGGAATTTTCATGTGAAAACCATAGAAAAAAATTAACGATCAGAAAAACTTCATAAAATTCTAATTAAACCTCATGAGCCGTCAAGTTAGAATTAACAAGCTTAAATCACCTTCCAAAAGAGAGAAGAAATAGAGATAACTTGATGAAACTATTAGACTCCTCTTAAACTGTTCTAAAAGGAAAAATTATTTCATGATCATTGAAATATGAGATCATAAAAGGATACAATTATGTAAAGTTATTACAACATTCATTTGATTCATCACATTTTAATCATTCACATTTTATATTTTAGTATTAAGTGATTGCCAGGTCTAAAATTAATGTTCTACTAATTCTATAATTTCGAATCTCCAATTGTAATTAAAGTAGGGCTGTGATATTTTCAAAATTCATAACTGTATATGATGATGCTAATCCAAGTGGCTAAACAGATGCTCAAACTGAAAATCCCAGCAGTGGTCCCAAAACCTTAGCTAATGTTTGCTTGTGCAAAATATTTTAGCCTAATATTTTGTTGAGACATTTCCATGGCATGGATTTTTAATTCTGCATAAGAATCCTTGGACTAATATTCTAACTAAACTGCAGGGGTTTGAAGATAAGTCTGTCACCTCAAAGTTGTTGAAAGGTAGGCACACAATCTCAATAAGCAATAGTTTCCCCTTATGCAAGATGGAAACAGTATAGTGCCTTCCTGTGTTAGTCCATTTTTCTCTTTGTTGTGACCACAAATCTGAGAAGGAATCACTTAGAGAAGAAGGGTGCATTCTGTCCCACAATTTTGGGATAATCAAGGCATGGGAGGTGGCCCAGCTTCTATCCGGAGTGTCATCATCTTGTCATTTCATTGCTCACCTTTTCTTGGACCAAAAGTATATAATGAGATATAACCACAAAGCCTGTTGTCACAGCCTGACTGTGATTCTGATTTCACAATTCCTCCCCAGCAGGTGGAAGTCAAACTTTCAAATATGTAAGCCTGGGGGGGTCATTTAACATTGGAATATTATCAAGACCTCATTGAAAAAAGCGAAAAGATGAATGATATGATTTATGGACAGCTAGTACATGGTATAGTGTATTAGTAACAGTTTACAGTCATCAGTAGTTATGCCTTACTGGTGGTATTTTATGACTCCTTTTATTTAATTCTTTATTTGTGTGTGTGTGTGTGTGTGTGTGTATGTGTTTGCATGTTTTTCTGAATATAGGCACACATATGTACACCTGTGCAAGCTTTCCTAAGACTAGAGTAGGGTATCTGTCAATTGCTCTCCTTTAATACTTATCCCCTATCCCCTGGAGGTAGAATGTTTTCCTGGACCTATGGCTTGTTTTTCCTCAGCCACGGTTATCCAGCCAACTCCACTGATTCAACTATGTAGCTGAGGTCATAGGCATACTGTAACTGTACTGTTGCTTCTTTATTGGGTTCTTATATCTACTGTCCTTTGCCACTGCAATCTCATCCAACCCCAACACTATGTTCTGCTGATTAGGAAAGGCAAGTGCCCTGCCACATGTCCAATCTTCCGTTGTAAGGAATTCTCCATTCAGTAATCCAGCAAACAACAATCCAGCAATCCAGAAAAAACAGTATTTATATAACCACTCAAGAGTCCACTGAAATCCAAACAGACTACCTCAGCTAGAAGATGATACCCCTTCCAGAACATGAAACAAATCATAGTTAGCTTCTGTGAACAATCTGATGTGGTTCCATATCTCACACATGTGATTAAAACAAAAATATGCTCACATAAAATAACTCATTTTTTTGGAAGAACCTAAAATTCTTGTTATACACACATTTGATGCCTTGATTGTCACATGAGTATTAGGATCTAAACTCTAATCTTCATGATGAGACAGCAAGCACTCTTTACTGTGGAACCATCTCTACCTTCTCATTATTTATTTATTTGTTTATTTATTTATTTATTTATTTATTCGTTAGATTATAGTATAATATGGCCCTTTGTTTTTAATCTCAATCTAACTTTCTAGGACACTTTTTTGTCAAAATACAACCCAGTGTACCTTAGATTTTGGTGTCTCAGAAAACTATGTTTTCAAAATACCTGAGTTTTTCCATTTGAATACGTTTGGCCAACTTTGCAAATCAGTAGCAATATTCAGATCTGCAAGAATGTTAGTACATTTAGGAATCTCCTTGCTACTCGTGCAGCTGAGAAACATTTAGAGACCAGTGGAAATCTCTCCTTTACTTCGCTTTTTCCCATGGTCCTAAATCATAGTTTATTATATGGCCATTCACAGTTTCCAGATTAGACTCAATTCTAACATTGAATATATTAAAAGAAGAATGGTCCTGTTCATATTAACTAAGCTCTCCACATCATCACCGTCTTCTTCATTAGTATAAGGATTACATTTATCATATTTGTATTTAAGCTTTGCTTTTCATACACCTATACATCAATTATGTTAATAGTAGATATTATTGCTTGTTCCTTGACAATCACCTCATCCCCATTTCAAAGTATGCAAAGGAGGTACAGAAATTTTTGGTTACTTGCCCCACATTCTACAATAAAGAATACTAAAAATATGATGTATTCTAGCATCAAATTTTTAATGCCATGGAGAATACAAGAACTCAAATACTTTATAAATAGTGGGTATGCAATACCTAAGGTAATTTTAAGAATCAGGAGCACATTTCAAAAAGATATATTAGGAAATAAACCATGCAGCCCCATGAAGAAAAATCAAAACCACCCCATAAGACAAAGATAGTGCCTTTAAGCATCTCAGAAATGACATGAATAATGAAACTTCAGCCTAGGCAGATGGCTTGGTGAATAACACAAACATGAGAATTTCAACAGAACCTCAGTACTCAAATAAAAAAGCCCGAAGGAGAACAAAACTCCTTCAGTCACAATGCTGGATGTTGGAGAGAGAAGTATCCTAATAGCTCACTCGAACCAAATCTTCTTGATATTCCAAGTTTCAGGGTCAGCCTCATAAAGTAAAATGATTCTGAAATACACCCCAACATCAACTTCAGACTGGCATATATATAGATATTACTGCACTTGCAAACACACAGTCCCTCATATGCATACACCACATATACATCCACACAGACACACAAAGAGGAAAAACGAAAAGACATGCTATATATGCAAAAGGTAGATATTAGAGATACACAGAGATGTAAAAATTCAATGTCAACCCAAGCATCTAGAGAGTGTTCAATTATCTTAGACTTGTACTCATGTGTTGAGCTCTACTTCACATTCTCTCCTGGTTCAAATATTAATTCTTAGCGCGTGCACACACACACACACACACACACACACACACACACACACACACACACATATACTACACATTTCCTTGAATTACTGAAGAAAATCATCCTTTATGTAAAACCTGAACAAGCTCAATACTTTGTTCAAGTTCAGATTTCAGATACAAAATATAGATGTGAGACATTTCAAGGCTGATAAGATAGCCTGAAAATTCATTTTAACATATTGACAAGACTTATTGTGTTGTTAACTTGTATGTGAATGTGTCTTTGTGTTTCAAATTTTACATCATCTATTTGACCTATTATCTTCTCTTACTCAATTCACAAAAGCAAATATTCATAGACACATTGGATTGAGAAATTGCATGTGCTAAAATTCTAATTGATAAACCAAATATCTCCTTTCAAATTACATCTGAATATTAATTTTTCTGCATTTTTCTTCCTTGAGTAAAAATGACAAGAGATGTACTCATGGCCTTTTCCAAAGTAAAGACAAAATTTCCATCTTGAAGTAATGAAATTTTTAAGCTATTTTCACTTCAAATATAAGAAATAAATCAGTGATGTTAGATTGAACATAAAAAAGAAGAGTCTACTTCTGTATCATTTCTGCATTCCACAAAACTGCATTTCAGTTCAAAATTGAATTCGCCAGTGTCACTCTTAACACAGAGACTGAGAAGACAGAAAAATAATAGTAATGAAAAGCACCAAAAAGCTATGAATGGTATGTGTGCATGTATGAGTGTGTTACAATTAAGTATGTGCATATGTGCTGCATAAATGCTTGTGTGCAAATGTGTGGGTACATAATAAATCTGTATTTATGTATATGTATATGTATATTTATGTTTGTGAAACAATAGATATTAAAACAGAGAATATTAGTATGAAGGAAATATCCTCTTGCAAGAGGTAATCAAGATTAGAGAGACTAAGAAGTTGAATTTTTGGGTTGATTTTCCAGCAGAACACATGATGTTGAATTAGGTAGAAATCTCTCTGGATCCATTTCTAAAGCTTCTCTTTTCTTTCTTTATATATGATTTGTATTTTTTATTTATGTGTTTATATGTATGTCACTTGTGCCAGGGTCCTGGGAAGGCCATTAAAGACTGTTGAATCGTAGTTCTGGCCAGTTATAGGCTTCCTTATATAGGTTCTGGGAACCAAATTGGGGTTCTCTGGAGGATCAAGACATGCTAAAGACCACTGAACCATTTGTCCTCCACAGAAAATGTGTTTGACTAGAAAATATAGGCTGACTCTAGTATCACAACCTGATTACTGTTTGAATCAAAGAATATAGAGCATGTCAGGAAAAGGCAAGTGTATTAAACAGAGGTACAGATTATGAAAATAGTAAACCATAAAAAATTGCCAACTGTTATATTAAAGAAAAAACTTCTGGTAATTATTTTCCTGATTTCTTTTTTTGTATTCAATGTCCATTAGTGAATATCATTGATCCCTATTAAATGTATCATGTTTTCTTTGCAGAAAGTAATTGATATCCAGGAGGAAGAAAGGACCTTCCAAGGAAGGGGAAGTAAGTTACAGTGTTATGTGGAAATAAAGGATCAAATAAGTAGGGGGATTAAGTGAGGAAATGGATGAAAGTAAAGGTTAAAGAAGGAATGAAGAGACGGATAACACTAAAGGCATTTTGAAAATCTATAGAGAAACCCACTACTGTAGAAGTTTCCTATATATACATATATGAAACCAATAGATATGAACCCATCATAATAGTGAAGACAATGCCCCAACTAGGAATCTCATGTCACTAAGCTAAACTTCCAGTGCCATGAATGAGGTATATCTTATTGAGTTATTGGCCAAAAGTGTAGCATAAACTTCCCAAGCATCACAGGCTATTGCCAAGTCTGTTGTACACTTGATGGTACAATCCTATTGATGGAGACCATACTTACTCATCAAATACAAATAAGTTGACTGGTGCCAAACTATAAGCTTCTTTGGTACTGACTAGCATATATTGTCCTTGAAAGGTACTCTGTACACTACCAGAGGAGAAGTGACATCGTCAATATCAACAGCTACAGATGCTGTGTACTATAACAGTGACCTGCCTACAAGATACTTAGTGGCAACAGTTATGGGTATAACAGAGTACCTTTTGCTTGGATTTGAGGAAATCTATATCTAATACCATTAAAGTGGGCAAGAACCTAAGATAAGATGGGTCGTAGACCTGAGAGAAAACTTACTACTACTATTCTGCTAAAGGAACTTAGGAAAAAAAACAGAGTCCTGATGATACATTGCAATACCTTTACAACATTGATTTGTTCAGTCTTCATCAGAAAAGTTTGTTCTTTCAGAAGTTGAGACTCAATATAGAAACCCACAATAGGATAATGTTCAGAAATTTAAAGAATTTAGAGCATTCAGTCCCAAGTGAGATTTATTCATTAAACCCTTCCCTTGAAAGGCTCAGTGATCTATGCAGAAGAAGAGTAAATATTGTAATAGCCAGCAATGATAGATGACTTCATAAGAAGTGTCTTACTGAGACAAAGGAATTGGTATACACATGAACTCAGAGGCTACAGTAGAATGTAAAAGATCTACCAAGACTCAATCCAGACAGGGTCTTAGTACTCAGGGGGAAATGGACACAGAGTCCTTCTCTAACAAAGAGACTATCTGGAGTTAATATTTTCTAGGAAAAAGAAACTGTGTTCAACTCAGTGGAGTGTATGTGAGTATGTCATCTACATCACCACTCCAGGGTAGCACTCTACCCAGGACTAGTTGTTTAACACAAAACAACTCAATATTTTGGCTATCATTTTATTTCTCTTTTATCTTTTATTGAATATTTTCTTTATTTACATTTCAAATGTTATCCCCTTTCCTGGTTTAAATGGCCCATCACATCACCCCACATCCTGTGCATCTATGAGAGTGCTTCCCCACACAACAGCCATCTCCCTCTTGGCTCCCCACCCTGGCATTCCCCCGCACTGGGGTATCGAGCCTTTACAGGCTCAACACCCCCTTATGATAAAAGTCTTGAAAAAAATCAGGAATTCAAATTCCATACCTAAACAGAGTAAACATAATGTACAGCAAGCCAGTAGCCAACATCAAACTAAATGGAGAGAAACTTGAAGCAATCCTACTGTAATCAGGAACTAGACAAGGTTCCCATTCCCTACCTATTGAATATAGTACTTGACATTCTAACGAGAGCAATTAGACATCAAAAGAAGGTCAAAGTGATACAAATTGGAAAGGAAGAAGTCAAAATATCACTATTTGCAGATGATATGATACTATATTTAAGTGACCCCAAAAATTCCACCAGAGAATTCCTAAACCACTTCAGCAAAGTGACTGGATATAAAATTAACTCAAACAAATCAGTAACCTTTCTCTACTCAAAGGATAAACAGACTGAGAAAGAAATTAGGGAAATGACACCATTCGCAATTGTCACAAATAATATAAAGTACCTTGGTGTGACTCTAACTAAGTGAGAGGTCTAAATGACAAAAACTTCAAGTATCTGAAGAAAGAAATCGAAGAAGATCTCAGATGATGGAAAGACCTCCCATGCTCATGAATTGGCAGGATTAATATAGTAAAAATGGCCATTTTGCCAAAAGCAATCGACAGATTCAATGCAATCCTCATCAAAATTCCAACTCAATTCTTCATAGAGTTAGAAAGAGCAATTTGCAAATTCATCTGGAATAATAAAATATCCAGGATAGTGAAAACTATTCTTAACAATAAAAGATCATCTGGGGGAATCATCATCCCTGAGCGTGAGGTTTATTGTAGAGCAACAGTGATTAAAAACTACATGGTATTGGTATAGAGACAGGCAGGTAGATCAGTGGAATAGAGTTGAAGACCGAAAAATGAACCCACACACCTATGGTCACTTGATCTTTGACACGGGAACTAAAACCAGCCAGTGAAAAAAGGAGCATTTTTTATTTATTTATTTATTTTTTTTATTAACTTGAGTATTTCTTATATACATTTCGAGTGTTATTCCCTTTCCCGGTTTCCGGGCAAAACATCCCCCTCCCCCCTCCCCTTCCTTATGGGTGTTCCCCTCCCAACCCTCCCCCTATTGCCGCCCTCCCCCCATAGACTAGTTCACTGGGGGTTCAGTCTTAGCAGGACCCAGGGCTTCCCCTTCCACTGGTGCTCTTACTAGGATATTCATTGCTACCTATGGGGTCAGAGTCCAGGGTCAGTCCATGTATAGTCTTTAGGTAGTGGCTTAGTCCCTGGAAGCTCTGGTTGCTTGGCATTGTTGTACTTTTGGGGTCTCGAGCCCCTTCAAGCTCTTCCAGTTCTTTCTCTGATTCCTTCAACAGGGGAACTATTCTCAGTTCAGTGTTTTGCTGCTGGCATTCGCCTCTGTATTTGCTGTATTCTGGCTGTGTCTCTCAGGAGCGATCTACATCCGGCTCCTGTCGGTCTGCACTTCTTTGCTTCATCCATCTTGTCTAATTGGATGACTGTATATGTATGGACCACATGTGGGGCAGGCTCTGAATGGGTGTTCCTTCAGTCTCTGTTTTAATCTTTGCCTCTCCCTTCCCTGCCAAGGGTATTCTTTTTCCTCATTTAAAGAAGGAGTGAAGCATTCACATTTTGATCATCCGTCTTGAGTTTCGTTTGTTCTAGGGATCTAGGTAATTCAAGCATTTGGGCTAATAGCCACTTATCAATGAGTGCATACCATGTATGTCTTTCTGTGATTGGGTTAGCTCACTCAGGATGATATTTTCCAGTTCCAACCATTTGCCTACGAATTTCATAAACTCGTTGTTTTTGATAGCTGAGTAATATTCCATTGTGTAGATGTACCACATTTTCTGTATCCATTCCTCTGTGGAAGGGCATCTGGGTTCTTTCCATTTTCTGGCTATTATAAATAAGGCTGCGATGAACATAGTGGAGCACGTGTCTCTTTTATATGTTGAGGCATCTTTTGGGTATATGCCCAAGAGAGGTATAGCTGGATCCTCAGGCAGTTCAATGTCCAATTTTCTGAGGAACCTCCAGACTGATTTCCAGAATGGTTGTACCAGTCTGCAATCCCACCAACAATGGAGGAGTGTTCCTCTTTCTCCACATCCTCGCCAGCATCTGCTGTCACCTGAGTTTTTGATCTTAGCCATTCTCACTGGTGTGAGGTGAAATCTCAGGGTTGTTTTGATTTGCATTTCCCTTATGACTAAAGATGTTGAACATTTCTTTAGGTGTTTCTCAGCCATTCGGCATTCCTCAGCTGTGAATTCTTTGTTTAGCTCTGAACCCCATTTTTTAATAGGGTTATTTGTTTCCCTGCGGTCTAACTTCTTGAGTTCTTTGTATATTTTGGATATAAGGCCTCTATCTGTTGTAGGATAGGTAAAGATCTTTTCCCAATCTGTTGGTTGCCGTTTTGTCCTAACCACAGTGTCCTTTGCCTTACAGAAGCTTTGCAGTTTTATGAGATCCCATTTGTCGATTCTTGATCTTAGAGCATAAGCCATTGGTGTTTTGTTCACGAAATTTTTTCCAGTGCCTATGTGTTCCAGATGCTTCCCTAGTTTTTCTTCTATTAGTTTGAGTGTGTCTGGTTTGATGTGGAGGTCCTTGATCCACTTCGACTTAAGCTTTGTACAGGGTGATAAGCATGGATCGATCTGCATTCTTCTACGTGTTGCCCTCCAGTTGAACCAGCACCATTTGCTGAAAATGCTATCTTTTTTCCATTGGATGGTTTTGGCTCCTTTGTCAAAAATCAAGTGACCATAGGTGTGTGGGTTCATTTCTGGGTCTTCAATTCTATTCCATTGGTATATCTGTCTGTCTCTGTACCAATACCATGCAGTTTTTATCACTATTGCTCTGTAATACTGCTTGAGTTCAGGGATAGTGATTCCCCCTGAAGTCGTTTTATTGTTGAGGATAGCTTTAGCTATCCTGGGTTTTTTGTTATTCCAGATGAATTTGCAAATTGTTCTGTCTAACTCTTTGAAGAATTGGATTGGTATTTTGATGGGGATTGCATTGAATCTGTAGATTGCTTTTGGTAAAATGGCCATTTTTACTATATTAATCCTGCCAATCCATGAGCATGGGAGATCTTTCCATCTTCTGAGGTCTTCTTCAATTTCTTTCCTCAGTGTCTTGAAGTTCTTATTGTACAGATCTTTGCTTGGTTAAAGTCACACCGAGGTACTTTATATTATTTGGGTCTATTATGAAGGGTGTCGTTTCCCTAATTTCTTTCTCGGCTTGTTTCTCTTTTGTATAGAGGAAGGCTACTGATTTATTTGAGTTAATTTTATACCCAGCCACTTTGCTGAAGTTGTTTATCAGCTTTAGTAGTTCTCTGGTGGAACTTTTGAGATCACTTAAATATACTATCATGTCATCTGCAAATAGTGATATTTTGACCTCTTCTTTTGCGATCTGTATCCACTTATCTCCATTTGTTGTCTGATTGCTCTGGCTAGAACTTCAAGAACTATATTGAATAAGTAGGGAGAGAGTGGGCAGCCTTGTCTAGTCCCTGATTTTAGTGGGATTGCTTCAAGTTTCTCTCCATTTAGTTTAATGTTAGCAACTGGTTTGCTGTATACGGCTTTTACTATGTTTAGGTATGGGCCTTGAATTCCTATTCTTTCCAGGACTTTTATCATGAAGGGGTGTTGAATTTTGTCAAATGCTTTCTCAGCATCTAATGAAATGATCATGTGGTTCTGTTCTTTCAGTTTGTTTACATAATGGGTCACGTTGATGGTTTTCCGTATATTAAACCATCGCTGCATGCCTGGGATGAAGCCTACTTGATCATGGTGGATGATTGTTTTGATGTGCTCTTGAATTCGGTTTGCCAGAATTTTATTGAGTATTTTTGCGTCGATATTCATAAGGGAAATTGGTCTGAAGTTCTCTTTCTTTGTTGTGTCTTTGTGTGGTTTAGGTATAAGAGTATTGTGGCTTCGTAGAAGGAATTCGGTAGTGCTCCATCTGTTTCAATTTTGTGGAATAGTTTGGATAATATTGGTATGAGGTCTTCTATGAAGGTTTGATAGAATTCTGCACTAAACCCGTCTGGACCTGGGCTCTTTTTGGTTGGGAGACCTTTAATGACTGCTTCTATTTCCTTAGGAGTTATGGGGTTGTTTAACTGGTTTGTCTGTTCCTGATTTAACTTCGATACCTGGTATCTGTCTAGGAAATTGTCCATTTCCTGAAGATTTTCAAATTTTGTTGAATATAGGTTTTTATAGTAAGATCTGATGATTTTTTGAATTTTCACTGAATCTGTAGTTATGTCTCCCTTTTCATTTCTGATTTTGTTAATTTGGACACACTCTCTGTGTCCTCTCATTAGTCTGGCTAAGGGTTTATCTATCTTGTTGATTTTCTCAAAGAACCAACTTTTGGTTCTGTTGATTCTTTCTATGGTCCTTTTTGTTTCTACTTGGTTGATTTCAGCTCTGAGTTTGATTATTTCCTGCCTTCTACTCCTCCTGGGTGTATTTGCTTCTCTTTGTTCTAGAGCTTTTAGGTGTGCTGTCAAGCTGCTGACATATGCTCTTTCCTGTTTCTTTCTGCAGGCACTCAGCTCTATGAGTTTTCCTCTTAGCACAGCTTTCATTGTGTCCCATAAGTTTGGGTATGTTGTACCTTCATTTTCATTAAATTCTAAAAAGTTTTTAATTTCTTTCTTTATTTCTTCCTTGACCAGGTTATCATTGAGTAGAGCATTGTTCAATTTCCACGTATATGTGGGCATTCTTCCCTTATTGTTATTGAAGACCAGTTTTAGGCCGTGGTGGTCCGATAGCACGCATGGGATTATTTCTATCTTTCTGTACCTGTTGAGGCCCGTTTTTTGACCAATTATATGGTCAATTTTGGAGAAAGTACCATGAGGAGCTGAGAAGAAGGTATATCCTTTTGCTTTAGGATAGAATGTTCTATTAATATCCGTTAAGTCCATTTGGCTCATGACTTCTCTTAGTCTGTCGACATCACTGTTTAATTTCTGTTTCTATGATCTGTCCATTGATGAGAGTGGGGTGTTGAAATCTCCCACTATTCTTGTATGAGGTGCAATGTGTGTTTTGAGCTTTAGTAAGGTTTCTTTTACGTATGTAGGTGCCCTTGTATTTGGGGCATAGATATTTAGGATTGAGAGTTCATCTTGGTGGATTTTTCCTTTGATGAATATGAAGTGTCCTTCCTTATCTTTTTTGATGACTTTTAGTTGGAAATTGATTTTATTTTATATTAGAATGGCTACTCCAGCTTGCTTCTTCTGACCATTTGCTTGGAAAGTTGTTTTCCAGCCTTTCACTCAAGTAGTGTCTGTCTTTGTCTCTGAGGTGTGTTTCCTGTAGGCAGCAGAATGCAGGGTCCTTGTTGCATATCCAGTTTGTTAATCTATGTCTTTTTATTGGGGAGTTGAGGCCATTGATATTGAGAGATATTAAGGAATAGTGATTATTGTTTCCCTTTATATTCATATTTGGAATGAGGTTATGTTTGTGTGCTTTCATTCTCTTTGTTTTGTTCCCAAGACGATTAGTTTCTTGCTTCTTCTAGGGTATAGCTTGCCTCCTTATGTTGGGCTTTACCATTTATTATCCTTTTTTAGTGCTGGATTTGTAGAAAGATATTGTGTAAATTTGGTTTTGTCATGGAATATCTTGGTTTCTCCATCAATGTTAATTGAGAGTTTTGCTGGATACAGTAACCTGGGCTGGCATTTGTGTTCTCTTAGGGTCTGTATGACATCAGTCCAGGATCTTCTGGCCTTCATAGTTTCTGGCGAGAAGTCTGGTGTGATTCTGATAGGTCTCCCTTTATATGTTACTTGACCTTTTTCCCTTACTGCTTTTAATATTCTTTCTTTATTTTGTGCGTTTGGTGTTTTGACAATTATGTGACGGGAGGTGTTTCTTTTCTGGTCCAATCTATTTGGAGTTCTGTAGGCTTCTTGTATGTCTATGGGTATCTCTCTTTTTAGGTTAGGGAAGTTTTCTTCTATGATTTTGTTGAAGATATTTACTGGTCCTTTGAGCTGGGAGTCTTCACTCTCTTCTATACCTATTATCCTTAGGTTTGATCTTCTCATTGAGTCCTGGATTTCCTGTATGTTTTGGACCAGTAGCTTTTTCCGCTTTACATCATCTTTGACAGTTGAGTCAATGATTTCTATGGAATCTTCTGCTCCTGAGATTCTCTCTTCCATCTCTTGTATTCTGTTGGTGAAGCTTGTATCTACAGCTCCTTGTCTCTTCTTTTGGTTTTCTATATCCAGGGTTGTTTCCATGAGTTCTTTCTTGATTGCTTCTATTTCCATTTTTAATTCCTTCAACTCTTTGATTGTGTTTTCCTGGAATTCTTTCAGGGATTTTTGTGTCTCCTCTCTATGGGCTTCTACTTGTTTATTTATGTTTTCCTGGAATTCTTTCAGGGATTTTTGTGTCTCCTCTCTATGGGCTTCTACTTGTTTATTTATGTTTTCCTGGAATTCTTTCAGGGATTTTTGCGATTCTTTCAGGCATTTTTGCGATTCCTCTCTGTAGGCTTCTACTTGTTCTCTAAGGGAGTTCTTCATGTCTTTCTTGAAGTCCTCCAGTATCATGATCAAAAATGATTTTGTAACTAGATCTTGCTTTTCTGGTGTGTTTGGATATTCCATGTTTGTTTTGATGGGAGAATTGGGCTCCGATGGTGCCATGTAGTGTTGGTTTCTGTTGCTTGGGTTCCTGCGTTTGCCTCTTGCCATCAGATTATCTCAAGTGTTACTTTGTTCTGCTATTTCTGACAGTGGCTTGACTGTGCTATAAGCCTGTGTGTCAGGAGTGCTGTAGACCTGTTTTCCTCTCTTTCAGTCAGTTATGGGGACAGAGTGTTCTGCTTTCGGGCGTGTAGTTTTTCCTCTCTACAGGTCTTCAGCTGTTCCTGTGGGCCTGTGTCTTGAGTTCACCAGGCAGCTTTCTTGCAGCAGAAAATTTGGTCTTACCTGTGGTCCTGAGGCTCAAGTTTGCTCGTGGGGTGCTGCCCAGGGGCTCTCTGCAGCGGCAGCAACTAGGAAGACCTGTGCCACCCCTTCCGGGAGCTTCAGTGCACCAGGGTTCCAGATGGTCTTTGGCTTTTTCCTCTGGCATCCGAGATGTGTGTGCAGGGAGCAGTCTCTTCTGGTTTCCCAGGCTTGTCTGCCTCTCTGAAGGTTTAGCTCTCCCTCCCACGGGATTTGGGTGCAGAGAACTGTTTATCCGGTCTGTTTCTTTCAGGTTCCGGCGGTGTCTCAGGCAGGGGTCCTGCAGCTCCTGGGCCCTCCCCCACGGGAGCCCAGAGGCCTTATACAGTTTCCTCTTGGGCCAGGGATGTGGGCGGGGTGAGCAGTGTTGGTGGTCTCTTCTGCTCTGCAGCCTCAGGAGTGCCCACCTGACCAGGCGGTTGGGTCTCTCTCTCACCGGGTCTGGGAGCAGAGAGCTGCTGCGGGCCGGGATCCGTGGGTGTGGGACTTCCGGTAAACACAGAACGTGCAGGGTCCTAGAGAAATTCTGCTTCCGTGTGTCCCAAGCTCACCAGGCAGCTTTCTTGCAGCAGAAAATTTGGTCTTACCTGTGGTCCTGAGGCTCAAGTTCGCTCGTGGGGTGCTGCCCAGGGGCTCTCTGCCAAAAAGGAGCATTTTTAAGAAGCAGTGGTGGTTCAACGTGTGCTCAGCCTGTAGAAGAATGCAAAATGAACCATTATTATCACCTGTGCAAAGCTCAAGTCCAAGTGAATCAAGAACCTGCACATAAAACCAGATATACTGAAAATAATATAAGAGAAAGTGGGGAAGTGCCTTGAACACATGGCACAGGGGACAATTTCCTGAACAGAACACTAATACCTTATGCTCTAAGATCAAAAATCAACAAATGGGACTTCATATAATTGCAGAGCTTCAGTAAGGAAAAGGGCACTGTCAATAGGATAAAATGGCAGCCAACAGTTTGGGAAAAGATATTTACCAATCCCACATCTGATAGAGGGCTAATATCCAATACATACAAAGCAAAGAAGTTAGACTCCAGAGAATCAAATAACCCTACTAAAAATGGGTTACAAAGTTAAACATTTCAGCTGAGGAATATTGAATGGCTGAGAAGTTCCTAAAGAAATGTTCAACATCCTTAGTCATCAGGGAAATGCAAATTAAAACAACCCCGAGATTCCACTTTACACCAGTCAGAATGACTAAGATCAAAATCTCATGTGACAAGAGATGCTGGAGAGTAAGGGGAGAAAGAGGGAAACTCCTCCATTATTGCTGGGATTGCAAGCTGGTACAACCACACTGCAAATCTGTCTGGAGGTTCCTCAGAAAATCATACATAGTACTACCTGAGGACCCAGTAATACCACTCCTGGGCATATACACAAAAGACGCTCCAACATATAACAAGGTCACATGCTCCACTATGTTCATAGCAGCCTTATTCATAATAGCCAGAAGCTGGAAAGAACCCAGAGCTCCTTCAATAGAGGAATGGATACAGAAGAAGGGGTACATTTACACAATGGAGTACTACTGAACTATTAAAAACAATGACTTCATGAAAGTCATAGGCAAAAGAATGGAACGAGAAAATATCATTCTGAGTGAGGTAACACAACCACACAAAATAACCACACATGTTATACACTCACTGATAAGTGGATATTAGCCCAAAAGCTTGAATTACCCAAGATACAATCCACAGACTACACGAAGCTCAAGAAGAACGATGAAAAAAGTGCAGATGCTTCAGTCCTTCTTAAAATGGGGAACAAAAATATTTATAGGAGGAGATATAGAGACAAAATTTGGACCAGAGACAGAAAGAATGGCAATTCAGAGCCTGTCCCACCTGGGGATTCAGCCCAAATATATACAGCCACCAAACTCAGACGATATTGCTGATGTCAAGAAGTACATGTTGACAGAAGCCTGATATAGCTGTCTCCTGAAAGTCTCTGCCAGAGCATGACAAATAGAGAGGTGAATGCTAGGAGCAAACCACTGAGCTGAGAATGGGGTCCCCATTGGAGGAGC
The DNA here is from genome assembly GCF_021556685.1 of Rattus norvegicus. Taxonomy (NCBI): domain Eukaryota; kingdom Metazoa; phylum Chordata; class Mammalia; order Rodentia; family Muridae; genus Rattus; species Rattus norvegicus. The sequence continues at coordinate 117,712,075 of NC_141539.1, read as the reverse complement.
TGGAGAAAGGATGGAAGGAGCTGAAGGGGTTTGCAGTCCAATAAGAACAAGAATATCAACCAAACAGAGCTCCCAGGGACTAAACCACCATCCAAAGAGTTCACATGGACAGACCCATGGCTTCAGCTGTGTATGTAGCAGAGGATGACCTTGTTGGGCACCAATGGGAGGAGAAGCCCTTGGTCTTCCCAAAGCTGGAACCCCCCAGTATAGAGGAATGTCAGTGTGGGGAGGCGATAAGGGATGGGTGGTTTGGGGGCAACAGCCTCGTAGAAGGGGAGGCTAGGATAGAGGGTTTATGTTCACGAAATTGAAAAACTGGGGGTAACATTTAAAATGTAAATAAAGAATATCCAATTTAAAAAAATAAGAAGCATTGCCTGACATAAACTAATCAGATCTGGGCTTTATTGTTCAATGTCCTTACTATTGTATTACATAGCCCACTATTCTGTCAGTCCCAGTCAGTCTATAGTCTGTTTCACAGATGTGAAATTCCTGGATTCATAAGTCTCAAATGTACACCAATCAGATTTATACGTAAATGTGTTGAGACTCTGCCTTTTAGTAACAATTATCTGGTGGTTGTTCTAACTTGAAGATGTTGTTGATGACTTAGATGCAACTGCTGACTCAGGGAATGTTTGCAGAAGAAGTTTTCATTGACATCATGAATTATTGGCCCTCCATGCACACAGCTCATCTATCCCTATTGGTCAACAGTAACCTGGCATGGATTTATGCGAGTCCATTGATCCCCTTAACCTGACATTCCCTAGAGTCTGCACTAGATGTAGAACACCATGGGAAAAGAAACGATAAATTGATAGCTATTTACAACACTGAAAGTAACAGTTTTTCAGAGCAGTATTGGATAGAATTTTGTTGACGGAAATGATCATTACTCTAAATAAACTTAGCATGAATATACTCAACCAAATAGGAAAATAGAGAAGGAAGACAGGATAATAACAATAAAATAACAAACGGCTTCTTCCCTTCTCCATTTATTTAAAGGATAATCCTTTTACTTATCAAGGGACTTTGAATAGAATTTCTTTTACCTTGTTGGTTTGGGATCCATACAACCAGGCCCCCTTCTGGTAGCTGTTAGGACCTGATACTCATTTCAATCTGAAAAGATTAATTTTTAAAACAAAGATGACAGGGGGGGGGAATAGTATCATCTAGCAGCAAGTGTAAAAAAAAAATAGTCTTCTGTTTGAAGAAGCTTCATTCAAGTCCCCAGGTTCCATTTAGAGTAACTTGAGTGCTCTATTCATGAAGTTGGCTTTCAAACTCCTCAAAGACGATCTCCTTTGTTTTCAGATCTTCAGAGAAGCCTTCTAATTCCCAGTATCAAGGGTACAACAGAATCTGTGATCTGCAAGCAACCCGACTTATCAGCATTAATTATTGCTGAGCCAGTCATGTAAACAAATGCAATCAAAAATCTTAAGCATCAGCCTCCAGCTTGGATGTCACCTATTTTTCTGGCTGCTCATTCCCAGTCTGCCTTCAGCTCTCTTCTCTCCTGTGAACTGTTGGCTTTCCATGCTTCTGAGCACTTCTGATTTATTTCTTGTGTTTTGCTTTCTCACTGGGTGGGCACATCTGCTTTCCTGGCTTTAGCTAAATTCTCTATTATAATGAATTCTCATTAAACATTTCAGTATCAGCCCTTTTCAGCCACCCTACACCTGTATTTCTGACTGCCACAAATGGAATTCAAACCGCCATTTGAAAACAGGTTCATGCTGTTCTCCCCTCAGATTCACACACCTTACTCCCCTCCAGCTTTCTTTCTGATTCTCAATGTCCCCATGAGACTTAACTGAATTTCGTAAAAAAGAAAACTTCAGGGGTAACCATGATTTTAGTCTCTCCCTTCTTTCAATGCTATTCCAGCATAGGCAGTCATCAAATAACCTCGACCTGGCCAAAGAATCCTCTACAATGGTTTCTAATTAGAAACTGTCACTTGATGTCAATTTTCTTTTAGTAACCTACCTAACTGACTCCTGGGCCTGATCAGTCTGTCCCTAAGCAGTCCATCCTCACTCATATACATGTTATCTTTTTAAATGTCAATTAGTTCCGGGATAATAAGATAACTTTTTTCTTATACTACTTGTTGTGAGTGAAAGAGGCTCCATGTTCTAGCTATAGAAGCTAATTAAAAATGCAAACAAGAGGGCTGGAGAGATGGCTCAGTGGTTAAGAGCACCCGATTACTCTTCCAGAGGTCCTGAGTTCAATTCCCAGCAACCACATGGTGGCTCACAACCATCTGTAAAGAGATCTGATGCCCTCTTCTGGTGTATCTGAAGACAGCTACAGTGTACTTGTATATAATAAATGAATACATCTTTAAAAAAAAAAATACCTAGGAAGCACAAGGTCCTGGGTTTGGTCCCCAGCCCCGGAAAAAGAAAAAAAAGAAAAAAAACAATGAAAAAAAATGCAAACAAGACAGTGCAAGCAGATCCCTGGGACTCCCTGACCAGCCAACCTTACCTACTTGGTGAATTACAGGCGAGTAAGAGACACTGATTCAAAGAAAAACAAACAAACAAACAAAAATGTAGACAGCTTCCGAGAAGATACTTAATGTTGAAATCTAGTCTCTGCACACAAACAAATGATAATCAAGTATTTCAACCCTTAGTTTCCAAAATTGTAGTAATTAAATTTTCATTTGGACTGTTGACAACTTGCTTTTTGGAATGTTTGTTTAATTCATGTTGATGTCAACGTAAAGCAGTTTAGGCTCAAATTCAAGAAATGGTCATTATTTATACCCTAGACATTAGCTAACTCATAATTTTATTTATAAATTTTTCAATTTAGAAAAAGCAAACCTTGTACACTGCTCACTACAAGTGCCTTAACAGTTTTGGGCATAGAATGTACATTGAACACATGATTTGTAACTGGATGAAGAAACAAGCTGTTTAGTACAGATAATGCTTGCAGAGTCAACAACATCCTTCTCACTTGATTTTAAACAAGCATCTTTGTCTGCTGAGGTTATGTTCTTGCTTTTTATACCTGGCTAATCTTTACTTCATTTTCTTCAAAATGTAACATGTTTGATTTTTAATAGTCACTTGCTATTCATTAATGTGACAAATATACACTGAACACACATTAAAAGTCTGCTGTGTAATAGAGAGGAAACACAATCTACTGCAAACGAATGCATGTTTCAGTGAGCCTTTCTTACATGTTTATATGGGTGTAGTATTGGGTACATGTTATTACTGCAGATCATTGGAGAGCCATTGTAATGATTCGTGAAATATCTCCTAATTAGAATCTGATTTTCTACCAACTATATTACGTTAAATTGTTCTATGTGCACACAAAGTTAAAACACTTCCAAGCAAATAGCAAATCAAAAATCAACGTTATTTAGTTTACATAGAAAAGATATGTAGTTTTTATGCTAAGAGCATAGTAGAAGACTCTTATCTGTTTTTTTAATCAGATCGCTAAGGGGGATTTAGTAATCTCACAGTAGTCAGCATCGTGTTGTTTTAATGAAGTACTCGTAGAATTATTGACGAAAAAGGAGGCTGTTGGAATTTATGGTTTTGAAGGTTCTAGTTCATTTTCTTTGGCATTTGTAAAGGCCATGCATCATTGGCAGATCCCTGTCATAGAGCAAACAACCCACATTGAACCACAATGTAAAAGGAGACTGAGAACTCAGGGTAACGTAATATATTTCTTTTAAATGCTGTGTCCTAGCAACAAAGGCAAGCCACCAGATCTCACCTCACAAATGTTTGTTATCTAACAAGCATCTTGGGAAACAAACCTTTATAACCTAGAGCTATATAAGACAATTACCCAACATATATAGTGGCATGTTTAACATTGGCCTCATGGATATTTTTGTTCATCTGGAAGGAGGTAACCTGCTTTATGGAGTTGTACTGGATTGTTAAGGTGGCTTATCATATTAGAACGTTTGGGTGCTTACTAGCTATTTTCTGATTTGCAAGTTTCAAACTATAATATTGAAAATAATCAGGGTAGATGGGACAAATCGATAATAAAGCAAACCTGAACTAATAGAAGTCTGAAGGAGAATTTTTTTTTGAAAATTCTTGCCTCTGGAAGGAAAGAAACAATTCCAGAGTTGACCTCTGACCTCCACTTGTGCATCCTTGCAAGCAGATACACACACACACACACACACACACACACACACACACACGCACACACACACACACACACCCTATATTATGAGAAGTTTAAAAGGAGTAGATAAGAGGTTTACACCACCTCTGTAATTCTGCAACTCTGAAGGGGTGAAGCAAGGTGAAATCCACACTTCCTGCTCTACCACTGGCTGACCCAGTGTTCGATTCACTTCTTACACTTACTGTTTGTGGGCTCTTGATTCTCTCTGCATTTCTTCTGTTCCTGTCCTAGAGATAATTTAGGAAGTATACCAGAAGAGCTTCAACAAAGCCAGACTCCAAGATCTACTAGAGCTAATAGTGGTGAACTTAGCTCAAATAATAACACTGTCTAGGACAGTCTTTTGTAATTGTCTGTGTATAAGATTAGCTCTTTTCCCATATAAATTCAGAAAGGAGAATTTATCAACAGCCCTAAAAACATAGATTTTAACTGTGGAATGTGTTTAAGAAAAGAGAGTTTAGCTTTAATTGGTTTACTGTAATTTTTTACTTGCTATTCATCTGTTTTTCTTGTAAAAAGGATCTCATCATCTTGACATGAAGAGCCTTGAATAATTAACATATTTCCAAAAAATGCATGTTGAGGCAAGGCATAATTTTATAACCCCAATTTCAATGCAAAAAAGATCATGATAAATATCTAGAAAAATAAACAGAGAACTACCTGTTCTCTAACAGGGGAGAAAATTTGAAAAGAGTTTATTAATTATAAGTTATCAATGTTTTATTTACTAAATGTGCCAATTTTATTCTTCTACTCTACCTTAGAGAAACTCTAAGAAGGGAGATTTTACTACGTTCAAATAATCTTTTCATGTCCCAAAATAGATACAGATGCAAGATTTTAATTAATGCTGACCTAAGTCTAAAGAGTACACTTTTCCCACAGTAGGTTGCTGCCTATACAGTATGCCATTCATGAATTCTGAAGCTGACCTGAATATATGTCAAAAGTTAAATTCCAGGACTCAGAAGATGTAATTCTGTTGGCAATGTGTTTGCCTTGCAAGCATAGTAACCTGAATTCAAATATCAATGCCCACATTAAAACAATTGGGCACCAGGGTGTGTGCTTATAATCCTAGCACTGAGAAGGTATATGCCTGGGCTCAGGGGCCAACAAGCTTGCATAATTGGTGAATTCCATGCCAAGAGAGATCATACCTCATAAAACCCAATTTTATCCTCCTGTAGCCACATGCAAAATTCATGCACACACATACAAAAAAATTGAATTACTTTTATTTTAAAAAGTTGGTAAAAATAAGCAAATACTTTTTTCTTTTTTAGAAATAGAATCACGTATTGGATGGTAGAGAGAGATTCTATGATAAAGCCAAGAGTCACCAACCATTCCCATGTAGGTTCCAGGTTCAAAACTTTTAATGTTGGAAATCATTCTTCAATGTAACTAATGCTACCTACCAAGGGTAATATTTTAAGCATTGTACTTATTATTAATAATGGACTACATAAACCATATTGTCTGTGTCTTTTAAAGAGGGTTAGTAGCTTAGAGCACCAGGGAAAATTCAGTCAAAAGTCTCATTTATTGAGTTTAATGTCGTGATTTTAATCTTGGCCAACATTACCTGCATAAGCATAGTCTAACTCTACCCTCCCTTACCCCTAGCAATGAAGTTTCTATTGTACTGAAACCAGTGAAATAATGCTAGTCTAAACCTGTATTCCTACTGCTTAGGTGACAGAGACAGAAGGTTACAAGTTCAAAGACAATTTTGTGCTACATATTGGGTCCAAATTAACATTGGTATAACTCCTGGTCTCAAAACAAACTTTTTTCTCTTTGTTTCCATGATTGACATATTAGGTACATGAGTACAGAGACCATGACTGTTCTGTTCAGTTCTGGGATGAATGACTGTAAATGTAATGTTCACTGGCTATTGATGTACATACTTACATTTTTTCTTTTAGGAACAACCTAATAAATTCAATAAAGCTTTATCATAATTAGAGAGAGAGAGAGAGAGAGAGAGAGAGAGAGAGACAGAGAGACAGAGAGACAGAAAGACAGAGAGAGACAGAGACAGAGACAGAGAGAGACAGAGACAGAAATGGAATCCTACACTAGTGAGTAAATTTAAAATTTCTTCGTTCATGATTCTGTATACAAACGTGACATTGCTTTTGGCACTGTGTGAGTCCACCTTATTTTCGCATCATAAACTGAATGAAGTCATGGGGTAGCTCTTCTGGGCAGATCACAAAAATATAATTTACAACATATTTACCTTTCTTATCATAATAATTTCTTATGCTACAAGGCTTCAAAAGTCACAAAGTGAAGCTAATTTTGGACTAGGAACAACAGTCTCCAGTTAAATGTTAAGGCATTAGTCAATTCAAGCATGCATCCAATAATTCAAAATAAACATTTTCTACTTAAAAGCACCAAATTTTTCAAGACTAGAGGTACATGGGATGATGCAAAATATCTCAAGTATCTAAGAAACAAAGATGAAAAACGACAGTAATTGCTGGATCCAATAAATTATTCAGATATGTAACAGCACTAGAAAAATAATCACTTGAAATAATTCAAAATGAAATAGACTTTATGAAATGATATGAAGAAAAATGTTTATGGTAAGATTCATGAAATGGGTAGAAATCATTTTTCCTTGAGAATTCCAAAGCTTCACCCCAGACCATTGCCAATGTTGACTTACACATGAGGACCCTTGTTCACTTTCTTACAATATTTTTTCTTTCATTAGTCCATTCTTTATATAAACAATTTTTGTTGCATTCTTATAGTTCAGGATTTTCTGAAAATAAGTATAAATACATGTATGTGTACGTGTATTTTTCCTCATCTCTAATGATTTTATTTTGTGTATTACTCTAGACTCAGTGAGATAACAGACATTGGAACTTATTTGGTTAGGGTGTCAGAAGCAATTCAGGCTGGCTGTTTCTGACTTAGGTCTCTCTCATGCTGTCACTGTTTCACCAGGGCACTCAGATCTATTTCCTTAGATGCACATAGTTTAGAGGGCATGCTCAACGCTGTTAACAAGAGACTTTAATTTTAGCTGGAGGCCTCAGTTCCTTGTTAGATGCACTATTTATGACATTAGAACTGCTGACTTTACCCAAGTAATTCAAGGGGAAGCACATGAGTTTGATAAAGACAGAAACTGCAGGGACTTTCATATCTTTTTTTATAGGATATATTTTTATTTACATTTCAGATGTTATCTGCTGGGGTCCAGCCTTGACACCGGATCGGAGTTCTCAACTAGAAGCCGGGATATCTGGATGGCGCATAATAAATATATACAGACTACTCTTTGGGTACAAACTTACAGGCAATTTCAAGGCTTAAAGTTTCTCTCTCTCTCTCTCTCTCTCTCTCTCTCTCTCTCTCTCTCTCTCTCTCTCTCTTAGCTTGAGGCTGCACACACTCTGCATTCTCTGACACACTCTGCTTTTTTTATTGCGTTTTTTCTCAAACTCCCATACTCATGCACACCTCTTTTCATTACCCTTTCATTCTCACACACACTCTTCACACACACCTCACATTCTCTCTTCACTCTTTACATTCTCTTCTCATGCTCTCTCACTCGCTCTCACATTTGTTCTCAGACTCGCTCTCTCATTTGCTCCCTCATGCTCTCTCATTCACTCTTCACATGCTCTCTCTCTCATGCTCTTCTCATGCTCTCCAGCCTTTCTCTTGCCCCAGTCTTTTATTGATAATTCAAAAGTAGGTAGAAAAAAAGACATTGTATAATCATTGCCAAATCAAATTCAAAAGAATAACCACATTCCACAAAGAACTAAGAATTACAATTGTTTTCCAAAGTTTCAAGCTTCCCTTATTCCCAGGGGAATTGATTTATTGATTTAGTTTACTAGTATATAATTTTATATATTCTACACTTCTTTATCCAGGAACCATTCTCAAACGTTAATTCCTAACTTCAATAACTTTTTCCTTTCTTAGGGTTCCAATGTTGGCTCCAATTCATTTTCTAATAATTTCTTTAAAGTTTCTTTACAAGTCAAGCTATCTGGAACTACTATTGTGCAGTTATTACATTACATTGTTTCCAAGATGAGAACACACAGCCTGCACCCGGGCCAGCATGCTGTGCTGTGTCCCTGTGCCTCAATTTCCAATTGTCTAAGAATCATAACATCAAGGAACATCTAGTTTCACAGAATTCACCAGAGCAGAAGGAGAAAGAAGTAGAAAAGTCAGACATAATAGAATAATTTTGTACACCAAGGACAACTGAAAGGCAGTCTCATGTACAAATGAAATCTATGCAGCCGTTTTCCAGGTCTAAGGTTAGGAGAATTGGGAACAACCAGTTTTTACAAAGAGCTGCTGCGGACTACTGGGATGTCTCCATCTCAGCCTACTGCAGGCAGCCTCTTATTTCAGATGGCGGGTCCCCTGGAGGCATGTGTCTCCTGCTTCTCAGGGTCCCAGATGCCACCCTATTTTACAAGGAGCTGCTGCGAACTTCTGAGATGTCTCCATCCCGACCTACTGCTGGCAGTCCCTGTCATCTTATGTTGTCCCCAGCAGTTATCTCCTTTCCCAGTGGTTTCCCCTCCAGAAACCCGCTATCCCATTCCCTCTCCCCTGCTTCTATGAAGGTGCTTGCTCACCCACCCATCTACTCCTTCCTACCTTCCAGCCCTGACAATCCCTCACACTGGGGCATCAAGCTTTGACAGGGCTTTTCCTCCTATTGATGCTGGACAATGCCATTCTCTGCTACATATGAAGCTGGAGCCATGAGTCCTTCCATGTATACCCATTGATTGGTGGGTTAGTCCCTGGGAGTTCTGGTAGTGTCTGGTTGGTTGATATTGTGTTCTTCTTACGGTGTTGCAAACCCCATCAGTTTCTTCGGTCTTTTCTCTAACTCATCTGTTGGGGTTCCGTGTTCAGTCCAATGGTTGGCTGAAAGAATCCTCATCTGTATCAGTAAAGTTCTGGCAGGAGCTATCAGAGGACACCTATATAGGGCTACCCACTCCTGGGCATCAACAATAGTGAAGCCCACTGGGTTTGGTGGCTGCATATGGGATGGATCCCCAAGTGAGACAGTTTCTGGATGTACTTTTTTGTTTGTTTGCTTGTTGGTTTTGTTTGTTTGTTGGTCCTTCAGAGGACCAAGGGCTTCTCTTTCCATTGGTGCCCAACAAAACCATCCTCTGCTACATATGAAGCTGGAGCCATGGGTCAGTCCATGTACAGTCTTTGGGTAGTGGTTTAGTCCTTGGAAGCTCTGGTTGGTTGGCATTTTTGTTCTTATGGGGTGGCAGGCCCCTTCTGTTCTTTCAGTTCTTTCTCTTATTCCTCCAACAGGGTTCCGTTCTCAGTTCAGTGGTTTGCTGCTAGCATTTGCCTCTGTATTTGACATGCTCTGGCTGTGTCTCTCAGGAGACATCTATATCTGGTTCCTGTCAGCATGCACTTCTTACCATCATCAATCTTATCTAGTTTTGGTGGCTGTATACATATATATATATATATATATATATATATATATATATATATTTATATATATATATATTCACAAGTGGGGCAGGCTCTGCTCTAAACTGCGCCTCCCTATTCCCTCCCAAGGGTATTCTTGTTCCTCCTTTTAAGAAGGAGTGAAGCATCCACGCTTTGGTCTTCCTACATCTTGAACTTCATGTGGCCTATGGATTCTATCTTGGGTAATTAGAGTTTATAGGCTAATATCCACTTATCAGTGAGTGCATACCATTTGTGTTTTTCTGCAATTGGCTTACCTAGCTCAGGATATTTTCTAGTTCAATCCATTTGTTTATGAATTTCATGAAGTCATGATTTGTAACATGCACTAAAACAAGTGATTCAGGCATAGATGTTTTAGTGAATGATTAAACAGTGGGTTACAGATCACCCTACAAATTATTTACTTATTACTAAAAGGAAATGTGTCTTTGGTAATGTTCTAGTGGTAAGAGGTAGACTAACACACAGAATTTCAAGACTCATGGTGCCATGGGAACTCAGGACATAACCCAGCACTGCTAACTCTGGAATTTTTTCATAAGGAACCAGAAGCTAAGATGAGATAAAATTCCCTATGCTAGTTCGTCAGTACTCTAAATAATTCAGAGGTGTGTGAAAAGACAAAGAAGTTAGAAAGCAATCTAGAGGGAAGAAATGTAATAAAACCAAAGAATAGGTGAATATTAATGGGTAGAGCTATAATGATCATGATTTAGATAAATAGGGAAATTTTTATATGTGCTATATGTTGAGATGTTATTGAATTCACATTGAATGTTTCACTCTTTGTTCCTATATTTCCTCCCATAAGTATGTTGCTCTCCCTTCCAAGAAGGACTGAAAAATCCACATTTTGTTCTTCCTTCTTCTTGAGCTTCATATGATGTGTGAATTTTTTCCTGAGGTATTCCAAGGTATTCCAAGGACTAATATCCACTTATTAGTGAGTGCATACCATATGTGTCTGTGTGTGTGTGTGTGTGTGTGTGTGTGTGTGTGTGTGTGTGTGTTTTGACTTGGTCACCTTACTCATGATATTTTCTACTTCTATCCATTTGCCAAAGAATTCCATGCAGTAATTGTTTTTGATAGCTAAGTGGTATTCCATTGTATAGCTGTACCACATTTTCTGTATCCATGCCTCTGTTGAAGAACCTCTGGGTTCTTTCCAGCTTCTGTCTATTATTGGGCATAGTGGAGCATGTGTCCTTGCTATATGTTGCAGCATCTTTGTGCAAGTGCCCAGGAGTGGTATGGCTGGGTCCTCAGGTAGTACTATGTCCACTTTACTGAGGAACCACCAGGCTGATTTCCAGAATGGTTGTACCAGCTTGCAATCCCACCAACAATGGAGGAGCGCTCCCCTTTCTCCACTTCCTTGCCAGCATCTGTTGTCACCTGCATTTTGGATCTTAGCCATTCTGACTGGTGTGAAGTGGAATCTCAGGATTGTTTTGATTTGCATTTCCCTAACAACGAAGAATGTTGAACATTTCTTCAGGTGCTTCATGGCTATTCAATATTCCTCAGTTGAGAATTCTTTGTTTAGCTCTGTACCCCATTTTTAAGAGGGTTATTTGATTTCCTGGAGTCTAACTTCTTGAGTTCTTTATATATATTGAATATTAACGCTCTATCAGATGTAGGGTTGGTAAAGATCTTTTCCCAATCTGTTGGTAGCCATTTTTTCAAGATGACAGTGTCCTTTGCCTTCCAAAAGCTTAACAATTTTATGAGTGTAAGCCATTGGTATTCTGTTCAGAGCATTTTCCCCTGTGCCTATGTGTTTGAGGCTCTTCCCCATTTTCTCTTATATTAGTTTCAGTGTATCTGGTTTTATGTGCAGGTCCTTGATCCACTTGGACTTGAGCTTTGTACAGGGCAGAAAGAATGTATTGATTTGCATTCTTCTACAGGGTGACCTCTAGTTGAACCAGCAGGATTTGTTGAAAAGGCTGTCTTTTTGCCATTGGATAGTTTTAGCTCCTTTGTGAAAGACCAAATAACCATAGGTGTATGGGTTCATTTCTGGATCTTCAATTCTATTCCACTGATCTACTTCCTGGCTCTGTGCCAATACTATGAAGTTTTTGTCACAATTGCTCTGTATTACAGCATGAGGTCAGGGATGATGTTTCCTGTAGAAGTTCTTTTCTTGTTGAAAATAATTTCTTTTCTAGACAATGTCTTTGGAGTTCTGTAGGCTTCTTGTATGCTTATGGGCATCTCTTTTTTTAGGTTAAGGAACTTTTCTTCTATAATTTTGTTGAAGATATTTACTGACCCTTTAAGTTGGGAGTCTTTACTCCCTTCTGTAAGTATTATCCTTAGATTTGATCTTCTCATTGTATCCTGGATTTCCTGGATGCTTTGGGTTAGCAGCTTTTCATGTTTTACATTCTCTTTGATGGTTGTATCAATGTTTAATAGAAAATATCTTCTGCCCCTGAGATGCTCTTTTCAATCTCTTGCATTCTCTTGGTGATTCGTGCTTCTATGACTCCTGATCTCTTTCCTAGGTTTTCTATTTCCAAGGTTGTCTACCTTTGTGATTTCTTTATTGTTTTTATTTCCATTTTTAGATCCTGGATGGCTGTGTTCAATTGCTTCACCTGTCTGGTTGTATTTTCCTGTAGCTCTGTAAGGTCTTTTTGTGTTTCCTCTTTAAGAGCTTCTTCTATTTGTTTACCTGTGTTCTGTATTTCTTTAAGGGAGTTATTTATGTCCTTCTTAAAGCCCTTTATCATCATCATGAAATGTGATTTTAAATCCAAATCTTGCTTTTCCAGTGTGTTGTGGCATCCAGTGTTTGCTGTGGTGGGAGAACTGTGTTGTGATGATGCCAAGTAGTCTTGGTTTCTGCTGCTTAGGTTCTTGTGCTTGCCTCTTGCCATCTGGTTATCTCTGATGTTAACTGGTCTTGCTCTCTCTGACTAGAATTTGTCCCTCCTTATGGACTTGTGAGCCTGTGATCCTGTGATCTTAGGAGTGAGAGCGTTCCTGGGAGACCAGCTATCTCTGGGCAGGTTTTGGGTCTGGAAAGCGAAGGCTGTGGGACAGCCTTAGCTCTGGGTACAGATGGAGACCTGAAGGGTCATGTTGCAGTCCCCATCAGCTCCAGTGTCTTGCGTGCTCCTGGTAGGCCTCTTTTTTGACAATCAATGGAGAGATAGTGGGGTCCCACCTGTGGGCAAGTTTTGTGTCCAAAGGGCTGTGAGACAGCCTTAGCTCTGGGTGCCGATGGAAACTCCCACCTGTTTTTAACAGAAACCTGTTTCATTAGAGTTGGGAGTTACACTTATCTGCAGTATAGGGAAAAGTACTTGGATTGCAGTGAGAAACTATGATGATTTAGAAAATTGGCAATAGTTCCTTTTCCTCTCCTTTTCTAATGTACATAACTCCACCTCCTATTAAGTGAGATTTAAATCTAATCGCACAGCTGCTGGTTACTGTAGCGGGAAATATTAAAAATGGAATACCATCTCAAGCTAGCGCTGGCACCAGAAGAGTGTTCCCATCTTGATCAGCCAGGCTTGTCAATACTCTCTGGCCCAGAGCTCCCAAAATGTCTCCACTCAACTCGGTAAGTTTCCTTGGAGGATAGCTGCCATGTCAGCCCCATAAAATAACCACTCGTCATGGTTAACTGTCTCAAATCCCTGTAACCGGATAACATCAAAACTCTAGAGGCTTGTAATTTATCAGTCAGATTTATATCAGTAAATTCTCACCCCACAAAATGTCCACACAATGAACTCAGAGCCAATTGATATTGATATAAGCTGCCCACCTAGATTGGACAAAGTGACCTGTAACACTGCATCCCATAAATGATATACATAGATACCTGTGGCCATTTAAGGCCACACCAATCTCAGCCATCCTTCTCTTCCTCCATCTTCCTTTGTTCTCTCTCTCCATACTCTCTGTCCTGTCTCTAAAATTCTCAGGTCGCCTTTTTTTTCATTGCCCAATCACAGGCGTTGCCTTATCGTCTGCCTGCCCTCGCCCGCATATAGACATCAATCCACAGGTTACCATTAAGATATGTGTCACTTGAGGCTGGGGATTTAGCTCAGTGGTAGAGCGCTCACCTAGGAAGCGCGAGGCCCTGGGTTCGGTCCCCAGCTCCGGAAAAAAAAAAAAAAAAGATATGTGTCACTATACTTCTATGAACGTTTTGCCAAGCTGTTTATTACCTTTTGGTCCATGAACTATCCAGCTGAATAGGTTTATCACTTGCTTTACTCTCTTGGCAATTTGTACAACACCTCCTGACACAATGCTTCCAGGTCAGTTCTGGATCCGTTCTTCTAAGACTTGTAACTGAAATGAAGCGCTGATGTCTTCAGCCACAGAATCCTATTTTCAATTCTAGGAGGTTTCCAAGGGCAGTGGCAATAGCCAACGTTGCTTGGGTAGTTTCTTTGATGTCTCTGACTAACATCTCAAAGGAAAGGTTTTTTTGTTTGTTTGTTTCTCTCTCTCTTTTTTTGGTTGTTGTTTTGTTTGTTTGTTTGTTTTTGCTTTTGTTTGTTTTTAAAGACTCTGCATGGTTTTTGTTTTTCAGGAGACATTATTACCAGAAATAATACATTTTATTATAATTTCTTTTAAATTATATAACACATACATATGTATATACATACACGTGATATATTTGTAAACACATTCCCCTGTTTTTTATTGAATAGCCCCGTTCTTATTTTTCCATCTTTGCATGCTCTCTCTCTTTCTTTCTCTCTCTATCTCTCTCTTTGGTGACCTCTTTCTCCTAATTTAAGTCCCTCCATTATTTTTCCCACATCTGCCCTCAGACAACTTGGTTTCCATTTTGAATGCCCTTTGAAAAGTCCTTAGATTGGCTTATGCAATAGAAACTTCTCTGTGAGCTTAAAACCTTCAACCCATGCTTCAAACTTTAAAATAGAGTAACAGAGAGAGGACAAAATAAAACAAAGGATTTTAATCTGTTTTATTCCTCTGTTCTCCAAATCTATGCAATATTAGATTTGTAAATCCAAAACGAGCATAATCTACAAGAATTATTATTTTCACAACTTATAACAACATTAAATTTTAAAGAAATCTTCTTACACATAAAGTGCGGATGCAGCAAAAACAAACTCTTGTGAACCTTCAATTAAATGCATCAGTCATTAAACGTTTATCCTAATTTGCCCCTTTACAGAGAGCATTCCACAGCATTCCGGAAAAAGATAACTGTAGTCCACAAAACTCATTTTCCACAATAGACCTAACTCTATTCCTAAGTGCTTTCAACTAATTAAATCCACCCAAATTAGACTAAATTCAGGTTTCTTTCCTTAAGTAAAGTGATTTTGGATTTCAAAAACATTTGTGTAATACTTTCACAGTAATATCTATTATACCCTTCAAATACCAGGATACCACAATCTAGCCAGTTAACATATCAAAACAAAACAACAGCAAAAGAACACAAGATAATTCACAATGGAAAAGTTTGATTTTCTACCTAAGTGTTATGAAAGGTGCTTCCGTGAACATTTTCATCTAGGTTTCCCTGGGTCTTTCCCTTGGTCTGTGATTTTAATTTGCTTGAATGTGCAGCTGGGAGTCTATATGCTGGTTAATTAGAGAGCTCTGAATAAATATCAGAGGAAATGCCAATAGGTTTGCAAAGGTGTTACAGAATTTTGAATCAACATCTTTGTAGGGGCATGAAAGTTCCAATCTCTCTACATCGTCATTTGTACATATGTCTCTCTTTGAGTGTTTAGAACATAGAAAGGCAGTTCATGGTAGGTTCAGCTTGAATTAAAGTGGTGGCTAATGGTGTTCTGTACTTTTTCTTCACATTCTTGGGATATATTTGCTTGCTTTGTCGACTAGAGTAACCATGGCCTCATGGAACAAATGTGGGAATCTTCCTCCTTTCTTCTATTTTCCTTTGGGAATTTTTGGAAGGGCCCTCAGTGAAGACAGATAGTAACAGTTTCTTAAGTGCTTGGTTGAATTAACCAGGCAATGTGTAATTAATATTTTTTTCTGATCAATCAAGATTCGTCAATGTCTTGATATCTTCAGTTAACTATTGGTTATATGTATTTCATTTATCTTGGTAGCAAACTTCATTATTTCTTCTTTTTTATTTGCTTTGAAGGGAGATGATTTTATATTTCTACTATCTTAGACTAAATTTTAGGTTGCTGATTTTGTTATTTTAATTACATATTTATACTTACAAATAACCTTTGTAACTCCGTTGGTCCAGAATCTCAATTATTTTTGCTCTGTTCAGGTTAACATTATATTTTTTTTACAATGTATTTCCCAATTTTCTTATGGCTTCTTCTTTATCTTTCATTGATATGTTTTTGAGAATCTCTGTATATTCCATTTATGCTTATATTTAATTCCACTGTGATTAGAAAAATATGCTTTTTGGTATATTGTCTTATTATTGGCATCTCACTTTATTAGAGAACATCAGGTCCTCTAGGAAAAAACAAATGTGAGTTTGAAATGCAGGTATACTCATTGTCATCAGTAGACACATCTACTATAAGCCCTTCTAATACACTGTTCATTTTTCTTATTGAAAAGGCCACCTGCCAAATTTTCTTTGTCCTCATAATTCATAATCAATAACTATCTTGATATTCTATTTGATGAACTATTATTCTTCCAGACACTTTATCTATCATCTCGATTTCTTTGAATGTATTTATCTTATTTATTTAAAAGTTGTATTCTCCTAATTAAATATCTAGAGCCCTTAAAAATAATTGTTGTTTGCTTCATGTTAGCTTACTTATGTCTGTCCTCACACACCATATTTTGAGTATATATTTAGTTTAATTTAAAAGAAGGTCTTTTCAAAAAGCATATTGTAGAAACTCTACTTGTCAATTTCTTTCATCCCCACATTGATAGTTCCTACTGGACAGTATATTTAATTACCTCTGGCCATGCAAACTAACTCTATGAAGATTATATCTCATGCAGTATACAGCCACCAAACCCTGGAATACCAGTTTATTTTTTCTCATTTTCATCTTTTATTCTGTCTACCTATGGTTTGGTTTTGGTCACCACAAACCTGAGACTGCTATTCTAATTTTATAATTCATATCTCTTTTTTTACATAGCTAATATCTTGGATCATTTTTTCTTTCAGATTTCCCACATTCTATATTTAACATTGGCTATATACAGGCTAGCTGACTCTTCAGTTGTGTGCCTAGACTGAATAGAAATTGTTTAGGTATTGTTTAAGTGGTAGGTAGAAAACTGTTGGTTTTATTTTTTATTTATTTATTTATTATTATTTTTGGCTTGTAATGTCCAGTCAGTGGCCATGCTTGTGGATTTGTGTTTTTATAACTCTTTCATGAGCAGATTCTACTTTTATAACTCATATCTCTTCTTTACACAGCTAATACCTTGGATCTTTTCTCCTTTCAGATTTCTGACATTCTACATTTAACATTGAGCATATACAGGCTATCTGACTCTTTGATTTATTTTGCTTAAGGCTTTTCTGTCGGAGATAAAGGAAGTCTGTATTGTTGCCCAGACCTTCAGGAACTTTCCTTCTCCTGCAGTCATGCTTAGGAATCTGGTATAGGGAAGGAGTTAACTTCTAATTTACCTGGCTTGTCTCTCCTAGTATAGGATCTCTCTGTCCATAAAACCAGTGAACCATCATTGCCGAAAAACCAGGTCAGTATTCTCTGCTTGTCATCCTGAAATATGGTTGAGCAAGGAAGATAGAAATTGTTTTCTCTACTGTACCTGTTGAGCACAAGTTTTTACATTATGAGCTAGCAGATAGGATGGAATGCTTATGCACTGAGCCTTACGACTAGAAATATCTCTAAACTAAAAGCTGGCAAGAAGGGAGGCATAGCATCATAATACAAATCATCTGTTAGCATTTTCTATAAACCAGATCTGGCAGTAGGAAAGTAGCTGAAAGTTGAGAGATGCACCTAGTTCTTACCAATACTTAGTTGAATGAATTTTTCCCTTGGCTGGATGCAGAGGCTGCACTTTCAGGGAGTGATTTTTTAAAATATTTTTCTCTATTTACATGATTGGTTGTCAAGGAAAGGGCTTATTGCACTCTGGCCTCTCTCCTTCAAAATGCAAACTGAAAACTTGTTATTAATACAAAACCTGTTTTCGGACCCCAATTATGAAGTTCACATTCTGGCATTTGAAATATGCAACTCTGAAAATAGATTTTAAAAACAGTGTTAAAAAGTGATTACATATACAAGTGTGGTTCTAATATATGCTATGTAAGGTTATTCTTTAACAGATCTCTCTAAAACGTACATATTAGATTAGATATGTAATTTAGAATGAAGTATAAGAAAACTATGGAATATTAATTATAGCTAGCATTTAGTATTAAACATTATGTTTAAAACAATTAATAAAATATAGACCTTACTTGAGGAAACAAGAAGCCTAATGAAAAAATGTCAAAGAAATTTTGGAGGAAGTATATAATATGTTTGGTCATTTTAAATATCAAAGATAGGCACAGTAATGAAATCGATAAAACAAAGACTCCAGTAATCTTAAATGAAAGCCAATCAGCTTTTTATAAGTGAATAATTCACTTGGATCAGTTATTTAGTCGACATTTGTTATGTGTTTTAGAGGGTCATCACATCCTTTATCATTCCTTCCAAATTTTGTTCAGCTGAAAACAAACATAAAATCAGACAGATGGATAGAAAAATAGATAAAACTGGGCTAGCTGGTATAAATGAAATATGTGGCCACAATCCTATTTCCTGTTACTGTAACTTGTGGGCACTGAGAACTTTCCAGTACCCCATTCCCACTCACCATATTTTTGGAGATTGATTCATAAGCTGAATGCATGTAGGAACAAAGGGACAGAAATATATGGCATTTGTGGACAGACTTCTCCAAAACAGAAAACCAAAAGTGCTAGACATACTCATGCATTTTTTAAATCTGAGCAAAAGAATTGAGAAGATTATTTCAAATTTAAATCTTAGTGTGTGAGGTTATATGTGTTCATATTAGGGTATGTTTTCAATAGTGAGCAATATAAGGTCAAAGTCCCTGACCTCAAGGAGAACAATGTCTTATGATACTCAATTAAAAATTGCCGGGGTTGGGGATTTAGCTCAGTGGTAGAGTGCTTGCCTAGCAAGTGCAAGGTCCTGGGTTCGGTCCCCAGGAAAAAAGGAAAAAAAAAAAGAAAAAAGAAAAATTGCCATCTTCCTGTATATATAGGTACCATTACAATCTAGTAATAACTATTCATATTTTCCTTTTACATTAATTTCTATAGTAGCCATACTATTCATGTATAAGTAAAACCTGTATAAAAAAAATTATCCATATTTCAAACTTTTTTCATTCTGAGAAATATGAATTGTCATGACAGGCACATTTTCCCCCATGCATGTCCTCTTCACGATGTTGTATTTTGCAACATGTAATAAGGATATTCCTATATATTATATTATCTCCTGTACAGGCCACAATGTTACTCTATGTAAAGTGAAGACTTCTCTCACATTAGACAGAGATTGATCTTATCTGCCCACTGCTGCTTAGATGATCAGAGTGTTACCACCTGATTTATGGTACTAAGGTAAAATTTTGAGTTCATGGAACAATTGTCTCCTAGTGTTTTATAGAGAGAGTGTATTTTATCCCCATCTAAATTACAGGCTCTTTGAAGCAAGTATCTTTTTACTGCTGTATGCTTTACTACGGCCTGTGCACACTTAGAATACTCCATAAATATTCTCAGATAATATTTATAACAAATTTTACATGGATGCAATTTCATTAGGTTCACTGTTCCATGTAGATTTAAAGCTGCATAAATTACCAGAGTGACCCACTTTGTGATATCTTACCTAGAAGACTCTAACTTCCGAAGCAGCTTTCAGATTCTACTCAATACTTTTATCATTCTTGAAAAACATTTAAAACTGACCTAGAACCATTTCTAAGTCTCTAGAAGTGAAACAGAAAGGTACTCTGGGGTTAAAGCTATATAAATGGGAAATAACGAGGTATGTCTAAGCTCAAGTCTAATTTTGATACTACCTATTGTAATGTTAATTATAGGTCTTCAAATTGACTATATCTCGAAGAAACTAAAATCCATAAATGGAGGGCATACCTGTGACTCAGATCTTGAGGCTGGAAGATACCTTGCTTATAATCCAGATCTTGAGGCACAGTGACCATGAACAGCTTAGGTCCAGGCATGATGGTACATACCATTAATCCCAGAGACAGAGATAAGCAAATCTCTGAGTTCAAGGCCAGCCTGGTTCAGAACAAGTTCCAGGTAAAGAAAACCTTAGGTCCAGGTATGATACACACCTTTAATCTCAGTACTCAGGAGACAGTGCATGTAGATCTCTGAGTTCAAAGTCAGTCTTCGGAGCAAGTTCTAGAACAGTCAAGCTTAACCATTAAAGGAAATCATTGAAAACAGAAAACTGGTGAAGATATAAAAGAAAGAGCAGACCATGTTGTAGCCCCAGTAAGCAACATAACTTCTCAGCTTCAGTCACGTGGCTTTCTTTAGAGTCATGAATAGAAGAGGTTACTGGAAGAGTTGATGCTGGTTCGCTGAAGCTAAGAAATTAGTGATGATTAAGACGAGACCAGTATCAACTAGATGAAATCTTTTGGGAATTGTTTTCTGAGAGCAGGAGGAAACTGTATCCCAGAGACAGACATTATGCTGGACACTAGATTTGGTAATGTGTAAGAATCAGCTAGGTGTTACTGATTTTGAAGAGAGATTAGGGACCTAGGATGCTGAATTGAATTGGAACTGCCATTACACCTAAATTCAAATATATACTCTCAGTTTAAAGAAAGATGTTTTATTGAATATTTTATTTATTTACATTTCAAATATCATCCTCTTTTTCGGTTTTCCCTCTGGAAACACACTAACCAACCCTTCTCCCCCTGCTTCTATGAGGGTGCTCCCCCAGTCCTCCTGCCACCCCACTCTCACATTCTCCTACTCTGGGGAATCAAGCCTTCAGAGGACCAAGGGCCTCTTCTCCCATTTATGCTCAACAAGGCCATCCTCTGCTATATATGTGGCTGGAGCCATGGGTCTCTCCATGTGTACTTTTTTGTTGGTGGTTTAGTCCCTGGGAGCTCTGGGGTGTCTGGTTGGTTGACATTGTTGTTCTTCCTATGGGGTTTCAAACCCCTTTTCTTTGAAATCTAGATAAATAAAAACCTATCAAGGAGAAATATCCATCTCTTTTCTGTATTACCTACAAGAGGCTACTATGTCCATTTGGCAAGAAGGCAGACCTGGTTTCAGTTTGGCAGGTCTACCCTTTCCTAGACGACTGTCACATCACTTTGTCAGACTGAGTAGCCTCTTGGGTCCAGCTATCTCCCCCTTGACACAATGTCATGTTCTTGAGTACAATTCTGTTGTGAGTTTGGCAGTCGATGGCCATTTCCTTTTAGGAAGAGGCTATTTGGCTGCCTTTCATAGTCTTATTTCCAATTAACAAGAGGGCATTTGTATGTGCATAGCTGCATTTTATAAATTAAGCAAACAGTTGCAGAAATATTATTTAACTCACAATTCTCTGTAACAGCAGGTTTCCAGGAGAAGAAACGCTTAGAACCAGGTCTGGGACTCTCACAGTTGTACAAGACATACCCAAAGCTATGCCCTCTGTGTGATTATCCACTGACCTCACAAGGTGGCACCACTCTTAACCCCCACTGATGAGCAACCCAAAAACATGAGCACAAGAATGCCTACTCAACTCTAGCCTAAAAGACAAAATTTCAATGACGCAATCCCAATTTTGGAGTCCAATTAAAACTATGCCTTTGTTCCTTATAGCAAATGTATAACTCACTGACATATTCCCTTGTTAAAGGGGTAATGGAGGTTTGGAAGAAGGAGAAGAGTTGAAGAAGAAAAGAAAATATAAGAGCTGAAACCAGATGTACTTATCATTAATAAACTATGCTGATGAATGCATCCTTTCTTTTGTTTTATGTGCTAATTGGAAAAGGTATAAAAGAAGGAGAACTGAGTTAAACTTAATAGAAAAAATTATGAAAGACTTTGGAGTGTTCTCTTGTTTTTGTTCTATGAAATAATATGTCTGTCTTTATTCCTGGTCACAGATTTACTTTGTTAAAGACTTGAAATAAAGAGTGCTTTGAACAAAGTCAAACTTAAGGTTTTTGGTATGTTCTGTTCAGCAGGAGTAACCTATTATGGAAAATACTATATTAGCATGCACTGCAGTGGGTGGACACCAGGACACACAATGATTTCTATCACAGTGACTTCCTATGGAACCATGAGTTCATTTATGACCATTGTGAAAACCTCAATTTCCTATGTTTAAAAAGTCACATTCTATAAATGATCTGAAAATTCAATTTTGTTTATTACAAGCTTTATAATTTGTGGCCATGATCTGCCTCACAACTAAAGGTGGAAATTCCAGTGAATCAAATATTGTTTCTATTAATAATTCAAAGAATTTCTGCATTTATGTACACTAACACTAAAGAAAGCATTTAGGGTTAATTTCTTTTTTAAAAGTAGAAATACCTTGATTTAAATGTAAATACTAATCAACTGTAGTTCTTATTCTTATTCCTGAGAAGGATTACAGAAAGCAAGTATCCACCGTTGAATCATTTCCTTTCCAAAGTCTCATAGGACAGTCTTCTGGCCAAAAATATCTTTGGATATTAAACAAGACTGAATTAAAATGACTTCACAGGGAATACAATGGGCATAGGCTTGAGAGGGCTTATTATATTTACTTTAACCACATAATGTTTACATACTTCAGAGTAAGAAACCAAGTATTCATAGGAGGGAATCTAGAGACAAAGTTTAGAGCAGAGACTGAATGAAAGGTCATTTAGACCCTTCCCAACCTGGGGATCCAGCCCATATACATACAGTCACCGAAACTAGACAACATTGAGGAAGCCAAGAAGTACATGATGATAGGAGTCTTATATAGTTGTCTCCTGATAGGCTCAGCCAGAGCGTGACAAATACAGAGGCAAATGCTAGGAGCCAATCTTTGAACTGAGAACCAGGTCCCCGTTGGAGAAGTTAGAGAAAGCATTGAAGGAACTGAAAGGATTTGCAACCCCTTTCAAACAGCAATTCCAACCAACCAGAGCTCCCAAGGACTTAACCATCATCCAAAGAGTACACGAAGACAGGCCCATGGCTCCAACTGGATATGTAGCAGAGGGGGGCCTTGTTTGGCCCCAACGGGAGGAGAAGCCCTTGGTTCTGCCAAGGCTGGACCCCACAGTGTAGTGGAATGTCAGGGTGGAGAGGCAGGAAAGGGATGTTTGGGGATGGGGAATGCCTTATAGAAGAAGGGGAGGAAGATGGGATAGGGGGATTATGTCCGGGAAGCCAGAAAAGGGAATAACATTTGAAATGTAAATAAAAAAATTCCAAAAAAAAAAAACAGAAAGAAAGAAACCAAATTTAAGATTTCTTCTGTTTTAGGAGGAGTTCTGACCAACTATCTTGCTCTTCAGGGGTTGTTATCTTTTCATGTGTTTGTGCACTTCTGGGCCTGAATCTCATATGGCAAACACATGTTCTTGAAACTGATTGTGACAATAGACACTGAGAATATATCAGGAGAAAAACATTTAAAATAGTTTGGATGGGAAAATGTAATGTTATATTTTTTATGAACTCCTTCCATTTCTGTTACAATTTCCATGCAGTAAAATAATTGGAAATATAATTGTACATGTGATACTTCCCTTTCTGTAAGTTGCACTTGATTGTATCATCAAAAGTCTGTTCATTTGGTTATGTATACACCATTTTTTATAGGTGATTGCTCTTGTATCAAGGCCATCTGCTCTCAATTTTCAAAAATTGGAAGCAAAAATAGTGGCCATATTACAATGAGGCATAAAATGCTCTAAAAAAAAAAAGAAAATTAAGAAAAATATAAAAACAGTAAAATTGCAGGGGTCCAAGTGATCTATCTGAAAAAGCCTGCTATTTTGTTATCGTGTTATCATTGTATATTCTTGTTTGATTGATGGTTTGTTTGTTGTTTATTGTAAACAGGGTCTCCTGTCGTTCCTAACATAATCTAGAGCATACAGACATTTTGTCTCAGTAATGGAGTGCTGCACTTACTGCCCTGTAGTATCATACCCAGATTTTAATACTATAGTCTAGTAATTCAAAAATTATTCATTTTTATTTTAGCACCCATTGTTCACTCTCATCTAAAATTGCTTCAGCTACTGCAAATAGCTACTCAAAATTTTAGAGGCTGCAACACAATACCTCAGTCTTCCATTTTCCTTGATAATGTTTTTATTTTGGCCAGAAAAATCTTGCTATGTCAAAAAGATTAATTTCATTCATTGCAATTAACCAAATTTTGGGGCTACTGGTTCTAGGTTGGCTCTTATACCAGACTTCTATATCATAGGGACAAATTTCTTTGTATATTGTATGTCATATATTATGTTTATTCAATATTTTAAAATATATTATCAGTCAGGTACTGCTTTGGTTTCTCAGAATATGATAGAAAACCAGATTCAAAATATGCTTTCAAGGGTTTCCTCTCATAAGGACTACAGGCTCTGTAAAGCTCCTGAGGCAGTCCTGAGACAGAGAAGGGTAAAAATATACATGTATGTACATAATATATCATGTATATACCATAAATTTATCACAAACACATACATACGCATGCACACGCATGTACACTGTACACCACACACATACTTCCATATATATATATATATATATATATATATATATATATACATATATGTGTGTGTGTGTGTGTGTGTGTGTGTGTGTGTGTGTGTGTGTGTGTGAAAAAGAGTTTCATGGGCCTGTGTGATAGCCCATACCTCAATTACTTGGAAGACTGAAGTAAGAGGATTAACCAAGAAATCAAGGAGAATGTGAACTACATAGCAACACTTTGTTTCATTGACAAACATAAATATATCTACTACACTTGTTTGCACCCGCTTCCAAGCAGCTGTAAGTGTTCCCCTTCTCCAACACCCACACTAGCACTTGTCATCAATTCTATAATTTTTTTATCTTAGTCTTCTCTTTGCAGTAAGATAAAAATCTCAAGTGGGTTTTGATTTTCAATTCGCCGACAGCTAAGAAGTTTTCTAAATGTTTCTTAAACATTTGTGTTTCATCTTTTGAGATGCTTCTGTTTATCTCCATCTCTCGTTTTTAATTGTATGGTGATTCATAGTGATGTGGAATTTCTATTCCGGTAGTCTTCTGCACTGTGACCTCCCTCCCTCAGCCTTTTAGCTTTCTAAATCCAAAGTTGACTAACTGTACTAAAACTGATTCTTCTGTAACTCTGTCACTTTGAAGAGCACCTAAGAGAAGACTTATTTTTCTTCTAAAATGTCAGAAAGTCTTTCTGGGTTCACTAATTAAAGCATCACTCTGTGCTTTTTCTTAGACTCAGCATCGCTCTAGGCTGCATGATGCATGGTTTACCTGTCTTAGTGACTTCCTGGTATCCCTCCACCTTCCTTAATTTGAGAGATAATTCTGCTGTCAGTTGAATCCCATCCAAATATAAATTCAATCGTGTTATTGTGCACATAATATGTCTTCCAAAGATCATCATTATTGAAAGGGAAACTCAAGGAGACTTAACCAGGAGCTGCAAAACTCATTAGAAGTGGAGTGCTGTGTGCCCATCAAGTGCCACCTCCCACCTCACTGAATTTGCCTCCTCTCCCTTCTTCATATGCTGTATACACAACTGGCTTTTTTTTTTAAACTTATCTAGTTTTTTTGCAAAAAACACCCTATTCCATGCCTCAGTGCTCTCTTAGATGCAGGAGATCCTGCCTGAAATTCTGTCTCTCCTCTTTCGCTTGGGTATATTTTGCTGTGGAGACTTTTCCTATAAAACATACATGTTTTCAGCTTCATCTGTTTTGGAATAATTGAGCTTATCGCTTTGCGTCTTGTTTGTAAGCTTTTCTATTTCTCCCCCTAGACTGATGACGTCCACTTAGGAATAAGCTTAACATTTTCTTTCATCTCTGTGTTTCCAGTTCAGAGCACATATAATAGCCCAATACATACTTATTAAAGTTAGAGTGAGCTTTTCTTTTTAACCTGCAAGATGATGGAGCCCTGTATATTTGTAAGATCATGATACACGTTAGTTGTTTCTATACAAAATAGTCAGGATGTCTAGGGGAAGAGTAAATTCAACCTTCATGAGGTTTGTAAGATTTTAGAAGATGAGAAACGATCACAAAGTCACCCCAGATATAAAAAGGGGTAAGATTGAGACTAGACTGAGAGAAAATAAAGAGATAAACTTATCAAAAAAACCGAAGCCACATATCTTTCTTATTATGCAAATCTTGAGATATACCATGTTTAAAAATAACATTTTAAAAATCAATTCAACTTGAAAAACATAAATAATACAGAAAACGACAGAAGCACAATGAACACAGCAGTAGTTACCACCTGTTCCTTGGTTAGTACATTTTAGATGTGGATTGTTCTTAAGATACATTGTAAACATTCTGTGCATAAAAACATACATCTCACTGGGAACTACTAATTTGACATCATTACTTATAGCAGCTTGCTATAAGTAATTATTTTAGGAGGTAAAACTATTAGGTAAACATTACAATTCAGGCATGAAAATGAACTCTTTCTGATTCTTAAGAAGTCACCAGAGAGGCTTCTTCCAGCTGCTGATGGGAGGAGATGCAGAGACTCACAACCAGATGTCAGAGCTCTTGGAACCACACAGAAGATGGAGAGAAAGTATTGTAAGAGCCAGAGAGTTCGAGGACACCAGGAAGACGTGGCCCATGGAATGAACCAGGCAGGGCCCGTAATGGATCAAAGATGTTGAAGAGCTGCATGCGTCTGTACTAGACCCTCTCTGCACACTTGCTGTGGTTGTTGATTTTGAGGTTTTTGTGGGACTCCTAACAGTGGGAGTGGGGAGCTTCTCTCATTCTTTTCCCAACTTGTGGAATCCCCCATCCTACTGGGTTCCCTTGTCCAGCACTGATGTGAGGGTTTATGCCTAGTCTTGTGGCTTCAACTGAATATGGTAGTATTCAGTTGATATCAATGGGGGAATGGAGGAACAGTGGATTTGGAGAGAAGGGAGTTGTTAGGAGGACTAGGAGGAAGGATAGGTAGGGAGGTTGTGGTCAGGATATAGTGTATGAAAAAAGATTAAAGAAAAAATTAAACTTAAGTCAACCTACCTTAGCCTGCAAACGCATCAACTCTAAAGAGAAAGAATGTAGAAGCATTCTCCGTTTTAAGGAAAGGATAGGGGAAAAAAATGAGTGCCTGCGAAGATGGCTCGATGAGTAAAGTCCATGCATACATAAACAGGAGGACCCGAGTTCAGGTCCCCAGGACCCAAATTAAAATATGGCACTGCAACTCTGACTGCAACACATGTAGAAGGGGACTGCCAGGTCTGGCATCAGTGGGAGGGGAGGCGCTTGGTCCTGTGGAGGCTTGATGCCCCAGAGAAAGGAGATGCTAGAAGGGTGAGTGGGAATGGTAAGTGGGTAGGGGAGCAGCCTCTTAGGGGCAAAGTGGAGAGGTGGGATGGGAAGTTTGTGGAGGGGAGACTGGGAAGGGAAAAAGACTTAAAGTATAAATAAATGGGAGAAGATAACTTGAGGAACAATAAGAGTCTCTGTTACAAGCCAAACAGTGAGACGATGATTTTATTTGGAGATAAACGTACCAGGAAAAAAAAAAGACAGCAAGATGAGGAGGAAACATATATAAAACAGTCAAATGATGGGTACTCTCTGACTATTCCAAAAATAATGGCAGAAAAAAAATTAGGTGTCCTTCAAAAGAGAACAGACAAGGAAAATATGTCATATGGAATTTTATAAAGCACTTGCTATATATGAGAAGATGGCTTAGGGTTAAACAAACATCACGTTGTTAGGAGTGAGAAACAGAGAATATCCTAGAAATATGAAAATATTACTAACAGCCATCATCATCATCCCTAGTGTTAAAAACCCAAAATGTCACACTAGACATTTAGTATAACTCTATGTGTGTATAAAGGTGGGGGATGGGGCAAAGAAAAAAATACAGTATCAGTTATTAGAAGTCAAAAAGTAGTGGCACTTTTCTACATAAGCTTGTACATTAATTTTGTACATAAAATTTGCAACCTTATAAACTTGTTAACATATAAGAAAACCAGATGAAGATTTCAACCAGGAAATCCATCTTCCAGGACTGGAGAGTTCCAAGAATAAGATTTTGAAGACATGAGTAGACTACAATCAAAAGAAAAAAAATCTGATGTTTGCTCCCAATTTTATCAGGTTTGGGTAGATTTTACTGACATTAGTAAGGATACCAAGGAGACAAGTGATGTGTCTAGAACAGACGCTTACTCAAGTGTTCAGAGAAAAAGGAGGAAGACTAGATTTCTAAAGGTTAGAAGCCATTGACCCCTGGTTCATGAAGTGCATCACGAGGCTCTGTTGTTCTTTAGCAAAGGCGCTTTCCCAGTGATATTGTTATTTCAGCCCTATTATCACCAGTGAATAAGAAAATAGAGTCTACTTTCCTATGCGAAACTTTCAAGAGTTTGTGCTTGAATGTGTGTTTAAGAATCAAGAATTTTACTTCGCTTAGTGTGAGAAAACATCTGGCTATAAAGAAACATGGAGCTCTTTGATCAAAAAAAAAAAGTGCTAACAAAGACAGCCAAACATTTTAAAAGAGAAAAAAATAAAGTGGAACAAACAAAACTCAACAATGAAGACCATTCCTTTTATTTACATAAAGGTTTTTTTCTTTGTTTGTAGCCATGTACAAAAGGGATTCTCCAAGTCTGGTAACCCAGATCAGAATCAGTGATTGTCTTAGTCAGGGTTTATGTTCCTTCACAAGACATCATGACCAGGAAACAAGTTGGGGAGAAAAGGGTTTATTCAGCCTATATTTCCACATTGCTGTTCATTACCAAAGAAGTCAGGACTGGAACTCACAAGGATAGGAACTTGGAGGCAGAAACTGATGTAGAGGCTGTGGAAAGATGCTGCTTACCAGATTGCTTCTCCTGGTTTGCACAGCGTGCTTTGTTAATAGAACCCAGGACCACCAGCCCAGTGATAGCACACTCACAATGTGATGATGAGCCCTCCCCTCTTGATCACTAATTGAGAAAATGCCTTATAGCTAGATCTCCTGGAGGCATTTCCTCAGCTGAGGCTCCTATCTTTGTGATAACTCCAGCTTGTGTCAAGGTGACACACAAAACCAGCCAGTACAACTGACCTCTTGTCAACTTGACACACAAACCCATCACTACTAACCTTCAACTCTTACTTTCTCATTCTTCATCTCCAACATGTAAATAACTTTAAAAGTCCCAGTCTTTACAAATGCTTACATATTAATATTTCAACCCTTTTAAAATATCCAATCTTTTTTGAAATTCAAAGTTGTTTTTTATGTTTTTTTTTATAGTTCAAAGTCTCTTAACTGTGGGCTTCACTAATGTACTTTCTTACTTCAAGAGGGAAAGCTATCAGAGTACAGTCACAATCAAACTCTAACCATCTAATATCTGAGATCTACTCACAATCTTCTGGGCTCCTCCAAGGGCTTAGGTCACTTCTCCAGCTCTGCCCTTTGTAGCACATACCTTGCCTTCTAGGTTCCAGTTGCTTGAATTCTACTTCTTCTGCTGTTCTTAGTCATCTTACAGCACTGGCATCTGCAAAAAACTGCTGTCTTCTGCTGCAACTGGACTGCACTTTCATGAATAGCCTCTCAAAGGCACTTTTTATCGTGTTAAGCCTCAACTTCTCTGAATGACCGCTTCAGTCCTGGGCCTTAAACTGCCACTGAGGCTGCACCTAAACCAATGGTCTTTCCTGGCCTCTCACAGTGCCAGGCATCAGCTGCTACCCTTTCATGTTTCGAAACCAGTACCACCTGGGTGACTCTTACACATTACCAACTCTGGCTGCCAACATGTGGAACAGCCATGGCTGCCTCTGGAACACAGTTTCTCTGTTCTCCCAGGAAACACTTCCCAGAAGATTTCACTTTAGTGACGCTGGTCTATTCTCAATCACTGTCAAATTCTTAGCTTCAGCTAACCACCATCAGTAATGCAAAGGTTTCTTTTCTTTTTTTTTTCTTTTTTTCTTTTTTTTTTGGAGCTGAGGACTGAACCCAGGGCCTTGTGCTTGATAGGCAAGCGCTCTACCACTGAGCTAAATCCCCAACCCCAAGTTTCTTTTTAGTAGTTCTGCTATCTTGTTAATCACAGCTGATTCTTCAGCTCCACCTAACCAAAACCACAGAATCTCACAATCAAAATAGCAATGGCCATGATGAGCGTCTTTAATCTTCCCTCTGAAATTTCACAAGCCAGGCCTCCATCATTTGCACTGTTCTCAATATTATCTCCCATGTTCCAACAGAACATTCCATAGTGCTCTTAACATTTGAGTGACTCTTCTAGCCCAACAAGGCTACACCTTCTAATAGGTCCACAAACATACACAAACTGTCACAGTGTTGTCCTTTGGGAATCTATGTATTTATTCCTAACCCCACTTCAAATCCACGGACTCACAACTTTAGGGAGGCATCCCAGGTGTCTATTTTAATGTTTGCTCCACACAATATAATCTATCATTGCCTGTGACAAGTAGTAGCTTAGGAGATTAATGTCTTGTCTAGTTTCACAGAATGAGAGCAGACTCTGAGCAAATTTGTCAAGTTATAGAGTTCTTAGCCACAAAACCCTTGGAACAGTGATGGTTACTTGCATGCAAAATGAACTAAGACAATGGTAGCACAAAGTTTGTGGAAGTAACCAACAAATATCTGACTTAAGGCCCAGTGTATAAAATGAAACCCAGACCCAACACTGTTTAGGTGACTACGAAATAAAAAACTACATAGTCAAGAGACCTAGAGTAAAACCAAATACTACTGCTTTTAGAGTAAAACAATAATTGTAAGACTGACTACTAATGACATTCTGCTATACTTATAGGTTGGTGTCTAGCTTAGCCATCATTCTGAGAAGCTTCCTCCTGCAGCAAATGAGAACACATACAAAGACCCACAGCCAGATGCTATGCAGGAGAAGAGAGAGAGAGAGAGAGAGAGAGAGAGAGAGAGAGAGAGAGAGAGAGAGAGATTGAGAGAGAGAGAACATGGAATACTCAGTCTAAAATGGAATATAAAGGGGGAATTTCTGGTTTCTTCAGAGATGGAGTTGTCATGTGACTTTTTCTGCACATAGTCTTAGGAGAGGATGTTTTGCTGAGAACAGACATGTGTTATTTTCCTGGAAGCTGGCTGGTGAAAGAGCATATGATATTTGTATGGAGGGACACTTGAGAGGACACATGACCTTTGGAAAGAGTGTAAGTGTAGCCCAACAGACAGTGGTCAAGATGCTTGAACTCTTCACCTTGCAACTCTTGCTGGTCATCATTGGGCTTCGCTGGTGCTGGTCTTTGCTAACAACACTCTTGCGTTAGTTTGCCTTCCTTTCTTTTCTGACTTTTGCTTGTAGTGGCTTCGTAGAAACTCATGAGGTCTTTAACCCACCTTCAGAATGTTTGGCCCAAAATTGTTTCTGCCTTATAGAAATGCAAGGACGAAAATGGAGGAGAATGAAGGAAAGGCCATCCAATGACTGACCCAACTTGGGATCTATCCCATGGGTGGACACCAAATCCTGACTCTATTACTGATGCTATGATGTGCTTACAGACAGGAGCCTAGCATGGATGTCCTCTGAGAGTTTCTACCAGCAGCTAACTGAGACAGATGAAGATACTTATGCACACCCATTGGACTGAGGTCAGGAGCCCCTATGAAACATTTAAGGGAGGAATTGAAGGAGCTAAAGGAAATGACAACCCCATAGCAAGACCAAACTTGTCAACTAACTCAGACTCTTGGAGCTCCCAGAGACTAAGCCACCAATCAAAAAACATGCAGGGGCTGGTCCTATTTTCCCAGCACATATGAATCAGAGGACCGTCTTGTCTGGCCTTAGTGGGAAAGGATGTACCTAAGCTTGTAGAGATATGATATGATGCCCTGATAGCAAGGAGCACCCTCTCAGAAGCAAAGGAATGAGGGGATGAGGTGAAGAACTGTGTGAGGGGGGAACTGGAACAGGAAGCAACATTTGGGATACAAATAAATTAAGTAATTTAAAAATCAATTAGGTTTTAAAACCTAATTTTAAAAAAGAGTTTAAGCCTACAGGGATAGTTCCTTCAAATTCCTTCCCCAAGGTTATGGGAACCCTGTGGAAGTGGAGGCATAAAAAGTGCAATAACCAGAGGGGATAGAGGGCACCAAGAAAGCAAGTTTTTTTAAATCGACAAGTGCAAAGCTAATATGAACTCACAGAGACTGACACATCATGCACAGGGCCTGCAGGAGTCTGCCACAGGACCTTTGCACATATATTATGCCTTCTAGTTTAGAACTAATACAGGATTTCTGACTATGTGTATGAGTTGGTCTTTGATTCTTTTGCCTTCTTTTGTGCTCTTTTCATTCTTTTTGTTTGTTTGGTCCAAATTCAATGTGTTTTTTGTCCTATCATATCATATTAATTCTATTATCATGTATTATTATACCTTAGAAACTTGTTTTGTTTTCTAATGAAAGATAGAAAACCACTGAATCTGGATAGGAGAGGAGGTAAGGAGAAACCCGGAGGAGTAGAGTACAGAGAGAGAGAAAACCATAATCAGGATATACTATGTGAGAAAAGAATCTATTTTCAATAAAAAGGGGGAAATTCATAAAATAAGTTATTTCAGGAAAGTTTGAGCAGAAGTGAACTTGCATTCTGTATATGACTTTTGATTGGCACTAGTACTGACCTTTAGAAAGTTTGAGGTTCATGGCACACATGCTTTTAATCTAGTACATATTTTTGACCTCATCATTGACGGAAAGTTGGCATTTCTGATACTCAAAGACAAGACTACCTGACCTTTTGCACTACAACGATTGTCATGATTGGCAGGTCTTGGCCTCTCTTTTGAAAGGATGTGGCACTTGGCACCTTCTACTCATACAAAGCAACTTCATCCTGTCTGCTCCAGGTTGAAGAGTGACAGATTGCCCCATTTGGTGATATCTTGATCTTCTGTTGTTTCAAT
This sequence comes from Rattus norvegicus, assembly GCF_021556685.1. NCBI lineage: Eukaryota > Metazoa > Chordata > Mammalia > Rodentia > Muridae > Rattus > Rattus norvegicus. Next base: position 117,679,072 of record NC_141539.1, on the reverse strand, counting down.
GAGTCCATGCATGGCTATCAGCTTCTCAATGGTGACAGACAGTATATAACTTGGCAACTGCCACTCTGATACTCTTAGCTTTTAGTGATACTGCATTGAAAGCCAAGACCTTTTCTTAAGCAGTGGCAGGAGTTGATTTCATCTTGGCAAGAAGATCACATTAAAATTCCTCATCAGACTGCACAGGTCTTATTAACTGTGGCATCTTGCTAAGAAAATAAGGCTGGCAAGAAGCACTGTGGCCTATAATGCCCTGATTCTCTGTGAAATTGAAATAGGATAAAAGATTGACCTTGTTCCATTTGAAAAACATCAGTACCATCTTTATCAAAAACCATATTAAGAAATATCAGAAGAGAAAATGTAAGATTCATCTCATTGTTCTTATAGTCAATTTGAATTGGGGATATATATATATATATATATATATATATAATATGCACTCAACTCTAGTCTTATAGAGATGACAAAAATGCGCTTATTTTCAATAATCTGAAATTTGAATTTAAAGTAAATAGCATTTAGCTCAAACTTTCAATGCTTTTAACCAATTCCATCCAGAAAACATGTACACATCTGTCCCAGCTGGAGAAGAATACTTCTATGTGTTGGATATAGCAAATTTTTTATCTGAAGAGCAAGTTTTTAACTTGAATATTTTACCATCTCATGATGCTCGTTTGTAAAATTCAAAATCCTCTCATAATTAAAATAGTCCAAATACTGGGTTTTTTTTGTGACAATTATTGTGAGATGAATTTTGAGGTTAAAAGTCCAATTTTGCCTCAAATTTTAACGCAAAAAGTCTTTGTGTTAAAAGTAAAAAGAATACAGCTCCATTGTTTTTTTTTGTTTTTTTTTTTTTGTTTAAATGCAGTTCATCAGTAACTCATGGAACCACCAGCAACTGGGAATGCCATTCCTGAGAATCTCGTGTTCACAATATTATCTGGGCTATGGCTCCATAAAAAGTCACTGTCTCCCAAAATGAACTCCCTAATTATCAAAACTCAATTTGAAGTATGTGTGTGTGGAATGGTAGAAATTCAAAACTCCAGGCAATGCAAGTTCACTAATGCATAAATATAACTTGTTGAGTAGGAAGTTATAAAAATAGCATTGTATGTTGCACATTTTTCTTTGCAGAGAACAGAAAGAGTATTACCAAACTGCTGTCACATTATCAATGTTCTTTTTTTTCTTTTCTATTTTTTTTTTTTTTTTTTTAGTATTATAGACTCTTTACTGAGTGGAGTGCTGATTATCTGGTTGACTGGCATTGCTTTGACTCTCAGTTCTTGCAGTGGTTTGATTCTTTTCTGCTCCCCCAACCTTTCTCTCTCTTTCTTTCCTTCTTTCTTTCTTTCTTTCTTTCTTTCTTTCTTTCTTTCTTTCTTTTATCTTTATTAACTTGAGTATTTCTTATTTACATTTCAGTAGTTTTTCCCCTTCCGGGTTTCTGGTCAACATCCCCCTAACGCATCCCCCTCCCCTTCTATATGGGCTTCCCATCCCTATCCTCCCCCCATTACCACTCTCCCCTCAACAATCACGTTCACTGGGTGTTCAGTCTTGGCATGAGCAAGGGTTCTTAAGTTTGGTGCATTTAAGGAATCACCTGAGAATCTGATGAATATCCTGTTACCGGGCCATAATTCTGTCAAACAAACAAAACAAGCAAACAAACAAAAACAATCAAAATAATACACCACAAAACTAAAACTAAAAATAAACATCAAGCAACTTTTCATGACAAAACTCAGGCATTGGTGACTGTCTGTGCAGTCAATATTGAGAGCACTATTTTAAGTAACTATGTGTACAGAACATTATTTTAAGTGACCACGTGTACTCTATTACCAGATAATTTAAAAACGCACATGTCAAGAGAGGGGGGGAGCGTGAAGACAAATAGAGTTTTCTGAATGATACACACATTCTCCATAAAAAGACATTGCTTTGTCAATTTCTTTAAATATTCCCATTTAAAAATTTTATCAAACTTAATATTATCACTCTAATCACAAAAATGTTTCATTTCCGGAACCACTGAAATGCTTTGACCAATTAACCTGCATCCACCATCTTGGTAGATGTTCTTGCCTACTTACCCTAGTAGTTATGTTTAACAGATATGAACATTGCACTGACCACAGAAGGCACTAAATAACATTTATTCATATACACTGTGGACGTTTATCAATTCAAACTTCTTCCTTACTATATTTGTTTTTAAAGGATAATGACTGGGATGAATTTTTTTGAGTGATTTCGCCCAGAATTATGGAAATCCAATGGGTGTGGCTGATGCTAAACAAATAAAGCCTCGCTCTAGGAACTGTGCTACCTCTGTTACCCATCTTCTCATATAGCCAAAGTCTGCATTCTCACATTCCTCAGGGAAAACTGTAAATGTCATCAATTCTGATGAGATTCCTTATAGTTCTATTTCCATTCAGACCATGTTCTTTTCCTTCAATCTCCTCTTTATAAAATACCTTTGAACAGTTATTTGTGGTCTGGCTCTAGAAATGCCTTCTCTCCAAAAGGAAAAAAATCCAACAGTCACACTTTGGAATCTTACAGAATTAGTGATAGCTGGAAAAAAAAAAAACTTCCGTCCAGTTACTTCCTTGATAACTCACTAAAAAAACAAGCAAACAAGCAAGCAAACAATCAAAAAATCTTGGACTCTGTACCTTATGCTAATATGATTCAACTACCTAAATAAATATTATGATTGTAGGTGATATTTCATCTTTCTTTAAGTATATTTCTTCAGCAGAATCCCTGGAAAGAAAGTCATTTGTTCTTTTTTTCATTTATTAGTGGTGGAATTTGGAGCCCTCTGTATCAATTGTTTTTACATATTCTGAGAAATTGTGTTGGTACAATCTTCGTGCCTTCATGTAGTCCCCATGATCAATAGTTTGTTTTCTCTCTAATGGCTACGATCACAAATCACAAACAGTAGAAAGCCTGTAAACATTGGGAATTAACAAGAGGAAAGGTAAGAAAAGACTCAAAAGTCCAAACAAGGGGAGTAGAAGCAGAAAAACAGTCATATGTCAGCTCTTTGTCTACTCAGCAGCATTTGCTGCTGTAAAAGCATGACTTTGCATTTACGGGCATCTTAAAATTGTCTAGCATATTTTATAATTACCTGGGTGAGTGGAGGTATTTTTATGAAAATAGATACACAAGCAGCATTAACTGTTAGCACAGTTTTCAAAAACAAATAATCACACCCTACCTTAAGAGAGGTGGTTCCCCTCCACATGAGAAGAAATAAATTATTTTCCTAATATACAGAAACAATTTGTTCAAGACTGAATACAATTAATTACAAGGCTCAAAAAAATTATGGGACTTTTGCCTAGAATTAACTTCTCTATATAAACACTGGGATAGTTTTTGATTATAAAATGAAATTATAACCATTTCCAATCCTAAATAATTCGGGCTAAATAGATTTTGCAAGTGATATTTATGACTTGTGTACTCTAGTTGGTAAGACTTCCCCAAAGACTCATTAAATCTGTTTTATGAGTATTTTTTCCCAGTCTTGTGCTTTCATTAACTGGAAACAAGAGAATAAAACCCACTTACAATGCCACCAGACCCATGCCAAAGCCCTTGTTTGACTGTTGTCTTCCTAATGAATTACATGTATTATAAACAACTACATGCCAACCCAAGGCTTTCATTAATTTTTCATTAATGAAATGCACCACTTAGCTTGTTTGACATTTAAGCAGGCCACATAAATCTAAAATAGAGGTCACTATGTAAAAAGCCTTTGCAAATGTCACTAAAGGAACAAACTAGCAGCTGCTTCACCTCTTAGCTCAAATCCTGCCCCAAATCATGTTCAAGTTTACCACCAGCAGATTAATACAACGCAGAACAAGCAAAGGATAATGTAATTAGTTGGTAATGCTGATGTGAAATCTGGTTGTCTATGCTACATTTAAAGAACATTGTTTCTGGTCTTCCTGGTTGCTGCCCACATATACTTGGAAATTGAACAATGCTCTACTCAATGATAACCTGGTCAAGGAAGAACTAAAGAAAGAAATTAACAACTTTTTAGAATTTAATGAAAATAAAGGTACAACATACCCAAACTTATGGGACACAATGAAAGCTGTGCTAAGAGGAAAACTCATAGCGCTGAGAGCCTGCAGAAAGAAACAGGAAAGAGCATATGTCAGCAGCTTGACAGCACACTTAAAAGCTCTAGAACAAAAAGAAGCAAATACACCCAGGAGGAGTACAAGGCAGGAAATAATCAAACTCAGAGCGGAAATCAGCCAAGTAGAAACAAAAAGGACCATAGAAAGAATCAACAGAAGCAAAAGTTGGTTCTTTGAGAAAATCAACAAGATAGATAAACCCTTAGCCAGACTAACGAGAGGACACAGAGAGTGCGTCCAAATTAACAAAATCAGAAATGAAAAGGGAGACATAACTACAGATTCAGTGGAAATTCAAAAAATCATCAGATCTTACTATAAAAACCTATATTCAACAAAACTTGAAAATCTTCAGGAAATGGACAATTTCCTAGACAGATACCAGGTATCGAAGTTAAATCAGGAACAGACAAACCAGTTAAACAACCCCATAACTCCTAAGGAAATAGAAGCAGTCATTAAAGGTCTCCCAACCAAAAAGAGCCCAGGTCCAGACGGGTTTAGTGCAGAATTCTATCAAACCTTCATAGAAGACCTCATACCAATATTATCCAAACTATTCCACAAAATTGAAACAGGTGGAGCACTACCGAATTCCTTCTACGAAGCAACAATACTCTTATACCTAAACCACACAAAGACACAACAAAGAAAGAGAACTTCAGACCAATTTCCCTTATGAATATCGACGCAAAAATACTCAATAAAATTCTGGCAAACTGAATTCAAGAGCACATCAAAACAATCATCCACCATGATCAAGTAGGCTTCATCCCAGGCATGCAGGGATGGTTTAATATACGGAAAACCATCAACGTGACCCATTATATAAACAAACTGAAAGAACAGAACCACATGATCATTTCATTAGATGCTGAGAAAGCATTTGACAAAATTCAACACCCCTTCATGATAAAAGTCCTGGAAAGAATAGGAATTCAAGGCCCATACCTAAACATAGTAAAAGCCATATACAGCAAACCAGTTGCTAACATTAAACTAAATGGAGAGAAACTTGAAGCAATCCCACTAAAATCAGGGACTAGACAAGGCTGCCCACTCTCTCCCTACTTATTCAATATAGTTCTTGAAGTTCTAGCCAGAGCAATCAGACAACAAAAGGAGGTCAAGGGGATACAGATCGGAAAAGAAGAAGTCAAAATATCACTATTTGCAGATGATATGATAGTATATTTAAGTGATCCCAAATGTTCCACCAGAGAACTACTAAAGCTGATAGACAACTTCAGCGAAGTGGCTGGGTATAAAATTAACTCAAATAAATCAGTTGCCTTCCTCTATACAAAAGAGAAACAAGCCGAGAAAGAAATTAGGGAAACGACACCCTTCATAATAGACGCAAATAATATAAAGTACCTCGGTGTGACTTTAACAAAGCAAGTAAAATATCTGTACAATAAGAACTTCAAGACACTGAAGAAGGAAATTGAAGAAGACCTCAGAAGATGGAAAGATCTCCCATGCTCATGGATTGGCAAGATTAATATAGTAAAAATGGCCATTTTACCAAAAGCAATCTACAGATTCAATGCAATCCCCATCAAAATACCAATCCAATTCTTCAAAGAGTTAGACAGAACAATTTGCAAATTCATCTGAAATAACAAAAAACCCAGGATAGCTAAAGCTATCCTCAACAATAAAAGGACTTCAGGGGGAATCACTATCCCTGAACTCAAGCAGTATTACAGAGCAATAGTGATAAAAACTGCATGGTATTGGTACAGAGACAGACAGATAGACCAATGGAATAGAATTGAAGACCCAGAAATGAACCCACACACCTATGGTCACTTGATTTTTGACAAAGGAGCCAAAACCATCAAATGGAAAAAAGATAGCATTTTCAGCAAATGGTGCTGGTTCAACTGGAGGTCAACATGTAGAAGAATGCAGATCGATCCATGCTGATCACCCTGTACAAAGCTTAAGTCCAAGTGGATCAAGGACCTCCACATCAAACCACACACACTCGAACTAATAGAAGAAAAACTAGGGAAGCATCTGGAACACATGGGCATTTGGAAAAAATTTCCTGAACAAAACACCAATGGCTTACGCTCTAAGATCAAGAATCGACAAATGGGATCTCATAAAACTGCAAAGCTTCTGTAAGGCAAAGGACACTGTGGTTAGGACAAAACGGCAACCAACAGATTGGGAAAAGATCTTTACCAATCCTACAACAGATAGAGGCCTTATATCCAAAATATACAAAGAACTCAAGAAGTTAGACCGCAGGGAAACAAATAACCCTATTAGAAATGGGGTTCAGAGCTAAACAAAGAATTCACAGCTGAGGAATGCCAAATGGCTGAGAAACACCTAAAGAAATGTTCAACATCTTTAGTCATAAGGGAAATGCAAATCAAAACAACCCTGAGATTTCACCTCACACCAGTGAGAATGGCTATGATCAAAAACTCAAGGGGACAACAGATGCTGGCGAGGATGTGGAGAAAGAGGAACACTCCTCCATTGTTGGTGGGATTGCAAACTGGTACAACCATTCTGGAAATCAGTCTGGAGGATCCTCAGAAAATTGGACATTGAACTGCCTGAGGATCCAGCTATACCTCTCTTGGGCATATACCCACAAGGTGCCCCAACATATAAAAAAGAAACGTGCTCCACTATGTTCATTGCAGCCTTATTTATAATAGCCAGAAAATGGAAAGAACCCAGATGCCCTTCAACAGAGGAATGGATACAGAAAATGTGGTACATCTACACAATGGAATATTACTCAGCTATCAAAAACAACGAGTTTATGAAATTCGTAGGCAAATGGTTGGAACTGGAAAATATCATCCTGAGTGAGCTAACCCAATCACAGAAAGACATACATGGTATGCACTCATTGATAAGTGGCTATTAGCCCAAATGCTTGAATTACCCTAGATGCCTAGAACAAATGAAACTCAAGACGGATGATCAAAATGTGAATGCTTCACTCCTTCTTTAAAAGGGGAACAAGAATACCCTTGGCAGGGAAGAGAAGGGCTAAGATTAAAACAGAGACTGAAGGAACACCCATTCAGAGCCTGCCCCACATGTGGCCCATACATATACAGCAACCCAATTAGACAAGATGGATGAAGCAAAGAAGTGCAGGCCGACAGGAGCCGGATGTAGATCGCTCCTGAGAGACACAGCCAGAATACAGCAAATACAGAGGCGAATGCCAGCAGCAAACCACTGAACTGAGAATAGGACCCCCGTTGAAGGAATCAGAGAAAGAACTGGAAGATCTTGAAGGGGCTCGAGACCCCAAAAGTACAACAATGCCAAGCAACCAGAGCTTCCAGGGACTGAGCCACTACCTAAAGACTATACATGGACTGACCCTGGACTCTGACCTCATAGGTAGCAATGAATATCCTAGTAAGAGCACCAGTGGAAGGGGAAGCCCTGGGTCCTGCTAAGACTGAACCCCCAGTGAACTAGACTGCTGGGGGGAGGGCGGCAATGGGGGGAGGGTCGGGAGGGGAACACCCATAAGGAAGGGGAGGGGGGAGGGGGATGTTTGCCCGGATACCGGGAAAGGGAATAACACTCGAAATGTATATAAGAAATACTTAAGTTAATAAAAAAAAATAGAAAAAAAATGACCTAATAATGACTGTTCGAATGGCAGCTTGTATGGGGCCAGATCACACAAGGCCAGAACAGCTCCACAAGAGAGGAAAGTTTATTAGGGGAGAAGGGGAAAAGAGGAAAGGGGAGGAAGGGACGACAAAAAAAGAAGGAAAGAGAGAGTGAAGGTCGGGGGCTTTGTCTTTTATTTGGACCATGACTTAATCACACCCAACAACCCTGCACACAGGTAAGGATGGGCAGGTGAATGGTGGGAATGTATGGCAGTTGCCATAGCAACAGATGCATGGGTTCTTATCGCCCATGGGTGACATCACCACTGGATTTGGAGGCTGTAGGCTCCCATGCCAACACTGAGTATTTGTGCTGAATAGTTTTATGTCAACTTGACATGAGTTAGGGTTATCTAAAGGAGGGAACCCCATTTAAGAAAATGCCTCTGCACAATCTGGCAGAAAGGAATTTTCTCCAGCTGTAGTGATTTGGTGGGGGAGGGTCCAAGCCATTGTGGATGGTGCAGTCTCTGGGCTGGTGGTCCTGGGTTCTATAAGGAAGCAGGCTAAGCAAGTGATGGGAAGCGAGGCAGTAAGCAGAACCTATCCATGTGCTCTGTGTCAGCTCCTGCCTCCAGGTTCCTGCCTTGTTAAGTTCCTGTCCTGACTTCCTTCAATGTTGAACAGTGATATGGAAGTCTAAGTCAAATAAACTGTTCCTCCCCCCCCCAAAAAAAGAACATTGTTTCTTTTAATAATTTCTATTTTACTTTGTATTCAGTATCGATCAGAAGAAGAACAACAATATTAACTAAACAGACCCTCCCCCAGAGCTCCCAGGGACTAAACCGTTATTCCCAAGAGAGCATAGGGATGGACCTATGGCTCCAGACACATATGTAGCAGAGGATGGCCTTGTTGGTTATCAATGAGAGGAGATGCCTTTAGTCCTGTCAAAGCTTGATGCACCAGTTTAGGGGAATGTCAAAGCAGGGAAGTGGAAGAGAGTGGGTGGGTGCATGGGTGAGGGAGCACCCTCATAGAAGCAGGGGAAAGGGGGATGGGATAACAGATTTCTGGAGAGGAAAGTGGGAAAGGGGATAACATTTAAAATTTAAATTTGAAAAAAGTCTGAAAAGAAATAATAGATATTTGGCAGCCTGTGCCATGAAGTCACTTTCGTCCTGCAGTGTCTTAGTACTATGCTTCTAACATTTCCTTCAAGTTTCAAATAATGATGTGAATAAGGTAACAGCAGAAAAACACCTCAAGGTATTGCGTGAAAATGCTCTGAAATCAGGTTTCTAAATGCTTATAAAAACTGAAAAGGCAAAAGTTACATGCCAAACAATTCCTAGAGAGTAAGAAATAAGGTTTGAGATAGGTTTTGAAAAAGAATCCTCTTTTCCTTCATGCTTGGTCAACCTGGAAATAATGCTGATTTGAATCACAGAAATTCAATCCTCACTCAAGACATGCTAGACCAGAGGTTCTCAACCTGTGGGTCGTGACCCATTCATGCTTGAATAACCTTTTCATATTGGTTTGCTGAAGACCACCAGAAGCATGGACATTTATTTTATGATTCATAACCATAGCAAAATTATAGTTCTGAAGTAGTAACGAAAACATTTTGTGGTGGGGATCATCACAACGGGAGAGACTATATTTCTCAACATTAAGAAGGTTGAGAAACCCTGCTGTAAGTTCTCATAGATGATGTACAACTGATTATCAATACCTTCATAAAGAGCTCCATTACACAGAACTTCTGTTAGATATTATACAGCATTTTACCCTAAGCAAGGAAGAAACCTAAAAAAATGATTTTATTTTTTCCTTTCTTGATGTGGAGCTTGGATCTAAGTCAGTGATAGAACATCGTCTTGGAATGCAGTAAGCTCTCTGTGGGGAATCAAGTGCCCAACTGAATAAAATCAAAACAAAAGGTATAAGTGATCCTTTCATTTTACTCACATTGGTCAGAAGAAGGACGTGCACATTTGCACATTCTCAGACATTTAAGATATTTGTACTGTGTATTGAGCTAAGGATAGATACAAATCTGTGAATTAGCCATTCCTTCCCTCATACAGTTCTCTATAGTGATAGAAACAATTGTGTTCAGACCATGTTAGTGAGATCTGGTAGGACAGAATAGAAGAAAAAATATATTTTTATACCGTTCTCTTGTCATAAAGTAGCTGTTGGCTGTCACCTCTTTGAAAATTTCCCAATTTAATCACCTTTCAACAAATTGAAGACATTGGAAAAGTTGTTCCCAGATGTACCAGCACACTTCTTCATAAAATCTTTTAAAACTAAATAAAATAAATGAGGATGACTAATCCTCATCAGAAAGGAGCAATATCGCCCCTGCAATTCCTTTGTGTACACTATTGATAGGCTGGACTTTTCAATTTTCTGGTACTCTGATCATTACTCTTCCATCCCATGACTGTTTCCTTCTTCTGGTGATTCTCCAGGGATACATCTTTACTTCCTTCCCTCTTTAATCTGTCACCATTCACATGTTGACTTGGAGTTTATTACCTCACCTCCACACACTCTTTAGCGACATAGCTTTGAAGAAATTTCCCCAACCCATCCTTCCCCTTCCTTTTCAGAGGAAGAGCACAAAAAAACTGTGTTCTGTGTTTAGAGAACTTGTCTTAAGCATTTTGTATATTAGACCTGATGACAGTCACAATAAACCTGTTGTGACACGATGTCAGAAAGGAGAGACTACAAAGTAAATCAAGTGTTTACTGATGATGCCCACTACCAAGAGTGGTATAGTTTAAATTCAGAGTTTAGAGGTGTGCTCCATGGAGACCTGCCCTTTCCCCTAAATTTCTTTGCATGATCTACAATTTTTTCATGCCACAGGACAACTCTGACACATGTAGCTTGTCTTTTAACTTAAAGTAAGAAAAGAAGGAAAGCCAGAGATAGGGGTTGAGAAAGAATGGAAAGACTGAAAGAGGAGAAAAGAGGAGATCACAGAGAGAGAGAGAGACAGAGAGAGAGACAGAGAAACAGAGAAACAGAGAGACAGAGACAGAGAGACAGAGACAGAGAGACAGACAGAAAGAGATTTAACTTTTTTATTGGATATTTATATTTACATTTCAAATGTTATCCCCTTTCCCAGTTTCCAGTTCATAAACCTCCTATCCGATCCCCTCTCCTCCTTCTTGTATGAGGGTATTCCTCACCCCAAACACCCACCTCCCAACCCTGACATTCCCCTACACTGGGGGATCCAGCCTTGGCGGGACCAAGTGCTTCTCCTCCTATTGGTGCCCAACAAGGCCATCCTTTGCTACATTTGCAGCTAGAGCCATGAGTCAGTCCATGTGTACTCTAAGCTCCTTCCCAAACAACTCTCTTCTTACCTAACAATTTACTGTTCACATAGGGATTTGTTAACTAGGTCTTGCTCTGGACTTTTGTATGTCTTGTCTCAATCTCCTCTACTTAAATAGTAGTCAAAGTTATCATGGTAGATAATATGGTATGTATTTTCTTCAGTGAGGATGTTAGCCAGTAAGTTTTCAATAAACACTGCTACCGTCTGTATAACCATAGAGATTAGTTTTAAATAAAAGACTAAAAGGGATAGAAGGAAAAGGAAGTAGGATAGTTATGGATGAGGGACATTAAATGGGGGGGAATGGAAGAAGAGGAAAAGGGAGGGAAGTTTAAGGAACTATGGGAAAAACTAAGGGCCATTTAATGGGTTGTTTAAAAATATAGTACAGTAGAAGTAGCTTAAAATTTATACATGAATGAAATAATCTCAATGAATCATCACAAAACAAGGAAGACAAAGCCCTAACTAGACGCCACTTGGCACCAAATGAAATCCACAATGCTGAGAATTGGTTAGATTTAATCAAGCTATTAGCCAAACAGGTTTCCTTGAAACCCCTGAACAACCTAGAGAAATCTCAATGCTATTGGTTGTTCTCTTCAAACTGATGGTAAGGCCCTGTAGCTAAAGACAACAATTACATAAGTGATTTAACACGGAAATGTCTAGCTAGTTCCTACCTAGAAACTTTAACTTACTTGAGTAGAGTTCATAGTCATGGGAAGTAACAAAGGAGAAATGTAAACAGTAACCTAGCTAAAAATCCTTCAGTCTACAATGATATGTTGGCTGTAAGATACACTATATTAATACTGGCACAAACACTGGGGGATAAGATACACTCCATTAGATGGAGTCTACACCTAACTATGCCTGGATAACCTAGAACTGAGACTAAATAGACCAGAGACATGAGGCAGAAATAAATACTACTATTCTACTAATTTTTTTAAATAAATGTTCCTTATGACATCCTGTTATACTTATAGGTCAACCTATAGTCATATTCCTCAGCCATCATCAGAAAAGAGTCCTCCTGTAAAACTGGGAGAAAATATGGAGACCCAAACTGGTCAAAGTCAATAGAGTGAGAGAACTTGGGACATTCAGTTTTAAATGGGATATCTCCATTAAAACCCTCGGCCTAAAGTACAGAAAACTCTGAGGAACATATGTAAGAGCAAAAGAGGATAGAAGACATCAAGAACACAAGATTTTTGACACACAATAGAACTAGTCCTGGATCCACACAATAGGTATCCATATATGAAATCACAGAGACTATGATAGCCCACATAGGGACTATACAGGGATAAGGTAAATAGGATGCCAGCTCTGAGAAGGTTATATTCACAAACCCCAGTCCCTAACACAGAAGTTATCTCCAATTACTAAACGCTTACAAAGAAAATATTAGTTTTCTCCAATGGCATCTCACTGGGTATAGAAACCACACTTGAGACCAGGCGTCATGCCTAGCAGTAGATGACCAACACAAAACAACTCAGTGATATTTAGGAAGGTCTTTTGTCTCATTTTGCTTGTCTGGGCATACATATAAGCATACACATACACACACACGTGCACATGAACACATACATACATATACACATCTTCATACATATATGTAATATATAATGCTAATATATTATTGCTTACGATGTATTTCTACAGATATAAATATAGATATATATGTATAATAATTGTCTATGATTATACATATAAAATATCTATCTATATATAATAGATTATATGCATATGATATATTTTTATCTTATGGTACTTTTGCTTACACATTATTTGTAATGTATTTTTATAGACTTCGTTTTTCTGCAAATGTCTGTATGTGTGTTTAGATGTGATTTTTGTGCTTTTTCTTTAGCTTTTTATCTTTTCCTGCTCTTGATTTAAGTCTTTAGTTTACCTTATTTTATGTTAGATAACTTTTTTTAATGAGGGAGAGAAAGAATTTGTATGGATTTGGGATGTGAAAGGATCTTGGAGGAGTTTAGGAAGAGTAAACCATAATCAAAATATATTCTGTGAAAGAATATCTACAACACAAGTGTGTCCTCATGCGCACACACACATGCTTCATCCTGCTTCAAAATGCATATTCGTTTCTGGTCATAATACTATCATCTTTCTACAACTATAATTCTACATCCAGGCTCCAAGGAGATTCACCAGCCATAGAGCACAAAAAGGAACTGGTAAAAGAAGATAATAAAGTTTATCTTGTTTATATTACACACACACACACACACACACACACACACACACACACACACACACACACATATATATATATCGGTATATATTTTTATATATGTGTGTGTATACATATATATATATATATGTAACTACAGCTCAAATGTATACATAGAAACACTGTAAATAGCTGTTAGATTGTATATATTGAATTCACTCTTCATAGTTTTATGTGTTGGAGAACATTGTTCTGATGTTATTTCTTCATTTTTCAATAGCTATGTCCTCATTGTATAAGGATGCCCTTATGATAAAGGAATGCTGCAATCTCTCTGAACCACAGGTATAGTTTATTCATTTGCCTTCTGAAGGACAGTATGGTTATTTGCAAACTTGAGAAAATACATACAGCTCTTATACACACAGCTCTATCCAATGAAGCATCAGAAATCTCGAAATGGCCACATCCTCAGAGAAAAACGGTTCTCCTTTCCCCAGCAACTACCAATTGTCAAGCTCTATATTAAGGCATCCATCCTGGGGAGTAGTTTTCCATCTATGTTAGAATTTCGCCTGGCTTGATTCAGTACAAAATAACCACAACGTCTTGATTTATAAAAACAATAGTTAAGTCATTCATGCACACAAGGCAGCATTTCATATCACCCCTCCCTGTGCTTAGCTCTTAAGTTCTCTCTGTCACCTCTCCTGTGATACTCCCTTCATGGAAGAGTTTGATGAAATTTCCCCATTTAAGACTAAGAACTGTCTCTACTGCTCAGTACTTTGACAAATTGTGTGACTCAACATTTACAACTGCCTACTACAAATATAAGCTTCTCCGGTCATGGCTGAGGTTTAAGGGCATAAACACAACATTTTAGAAGACAACTTGATAACATGATCATTTAGTGAAATAACAATAGCAGGTTTAAATGCCTAGGAGCCCTAGGACTGCCTAGTCATGTTTTTTTTTTTTTTTTTTTTGTTTTGTTTTTCTCTAAAGTCACAGAAAAAAGCATGAAATTCCCCCTTCTGCATAAGGCCTCAAATCGAATCAGAAATGACTGCAAAATGCAGTCATATCACTATTCTATTGGACCAGTGGACACTTCATACCTAGCAGGTTATTTTGTAACATGTACGGATCAGAGTTGGGTGAGATGACTGATGCCTTTTCTTCTCCCAGCAGCATGCACAGTCTAATGAACAACGTCAGATACCAACAAGATAAAAGTTTCCCACTGCCTTTGAGACTAACTTCCCTATAGCCTACATGCAAATCATAGGATAGATTCAGCAATAAGGTTTTATCATTTGGCTAGACTGGACAAGCAGAGGTGACTCCAATAATTTTTGTTGTTTTAGAGACCTCTTGGTCTCCTTTGACTAATAACTCTTAAGGAGTTATCCCGTGTATTTCCATCTTGCTATTTTTACTTAAACTATTTACTATCCCTCTTCTCTCTCATTCCACAGTCCCCATGCCTGATACATTTTTTAAATCATCTGCATTGCCCTCTCTTCCTTCACATCTCACGTTCTACTCTCCCTTCAGTTACATTTGGACTGGGTCTTGAGATAGTAGGCTTCCTTAAATCTTTTCAAAAGCTCTCCCTGTGATTAAGCTGTACTGTTAACACACACTCCATTTCCTTCAGTACTCCTGTGCATCTTTCTTAAGCCTTTCCATCCCAACTATCACCTTCTCCTCTCATTTTATCCGTAATTTACCACTTTCTTTCCATGAATCTGACACCTATCCACAAAGCTTCTTCCTGATTCCTTGCTTCTGCTTTTCCTCCAGATTAAAAACCCAAAGGGAAATTTTGATGCAAGGATTTGTATATGAGAGAAGAATATACTGTGTTACTTTTCTAGGCTTGGGTTACTTCACTCAATAGACTTTTCCTGATTCGATTCATTTACTTTTAAATTTCATGATTTCATTTTTCTTTACAGTTGAGTAATATTGCAATGTACCTTTGTGCCACATTTTTCTTGTCTATCTATTGATGAACAACCAAGATGATTGAATTCTGTAGCCATTGTGAAGAATGAATTTGGATATGAAAGTGGCTTTGTACTAGGATATGAAGTACCCTGGGTATATGTTCAGAAGTGGTACATCTGGGTCATAAGGCAGTGCTCTTTCAAGGTTTTGAAACGCCTTCAGACTGATTTAAAAAGTAATTAGTACACACCTTTCAGTAATAACTATGAGTATAATGGTCTGAACTCTTAAATAATAAAAAGATGTAGAAAAGAGATTCCATCACACTGCTATTGGTCACCATTATGGCAATATGTGGGGAACCTGGTATGGTTGTTGTAAATGGAGAACCATTATCTATTATGGTAAACTATTCAATTTACTAGAAGGAAAACAAATTTACAGATGAGGCTGAAGTCACTCAGAATACTGGAGCCAAATATGCAGCACATTAATTGTAAAGAATCATTCCAATGAGCCCCAAAGGCTGTTGGCTAAAAATATTTCATTTTAATGAAGCCCTGTAACATAGAATTTATTAAAATTCAACTCATTTCTTAATTAAGTCACATCAGTAAAATATATGCAAATTTATGGGCTTTCAATGAGTTTGGCAGGAGAGGTCTGATACATAATTTGCATAAGCAACAGAGTTGTGGACACACCTTTTATCTCGGTCTGATCACTGTACAGAATGACTTTAGAGAAAACTTTGGGCCTTTTGAGGTAAAATAAATGAAAGTGAGACAGCAGGATATGAAAGTAAAGCAAGCCGACCTATAGAGAACAGAATCTTGAAATATCTCAGTGTGGCTTTCAGAGAATAGCTGGTAAGTTTATTTTCTAAAAGTGAATAATTCATCTTGAACAAATGTCTATATAACACTTTGAAATCTACATGCAAAACAGAAATTATTGCAATAACAGTCAAATTTCTTTTATGCTTGACTTTTTCACGTATGTACTTACGTATGTACACTTATGACATATACACATATCAATGTGATTGTGGGCCTCATTGATTTAGATACCATGATTAACCCACTTCTCACCTTCCAAGCAGAGAAAATATGAAAGCTCCTCCTTTGATAATAAAGAAAGGGAGAGTAAGCCTATGTGCTGAGAAGAGTCGAGGCAAAGTGTTATGTTTCTCTTCTAAGAAGAAGCCAAAAGCTCAATTCTATCAACCACAAAAGGACTTGGATGTTAGCTGAAGCAGAGCACAGACCACTTCAACAAAGGAGAGAACAAGGAATAGTTTGGCTTCTGATGTATATTCCAAATGCACGAGCACAAATGGAAAGAGGAATCCAGGTTAGAAAAGGGTGGGATTAGTCTGGACCTCACTAGGTATGATTGATTGCATGCAATGGCAGACTTTCTAAAGATTTCCCATGTAACTAACTAATGCATCAGTGTCCAGACTTGCACTGCTTATATGATGCCATAATGTCTAATTGAATGCTGTACAGAAATTTCTCCCAGTTAAAAGATTTCCTTCCAGAAAGTGTACAACAGAAAGTAACCACATCTCACAAAACAGAAAACTTGGAACTTGTGAGATGAACAAGGCTCCTCTCTAAGGTTAGATAAGCAACAGGAGTGACTGAGCAGGAGACTCTCCAAGCTGTGAACATACATGAAGCCATGCTGGGCTTACCACAGATGCAGGTTCAGCAAGTGAGCAGTTGAGATGGACATTTTGATGATATTTTTTGAGTTTCTCATGCTTCTATAATTAACTCCTCATCCCCTCACTGATTCACCAACTTGGACTTTGGTAGCATTGCTATGTTCCTTTGCTCCGACATTGATTCCCTATCTGTGGTGAGTAGAGGGTTGGTCACACCTTTTAAGAAATAGTCCCATAATGGTACACAAATCAGGTCAAGAATCCTACATAGGAGGTCATAGACATTAGGATAAACCTGTTACTTTTATTTTCCTAAATAAAAGTTGTGAACCTGTACCTTAAACATTTATGTTTCTACCCATAGACGAATATAGTGTTCAACTTTACTCACAGAAACTTCTCTTTGTAGTCTTTGTAGTTAACAGCAGTGAAAACATAGACATATGATTGATTAGACAGGACATCTATACCATACCTATACCAATATCTATACCAATACCAAGGCCTAAGGAACTTCACAGAAGGAACAGAAGTAATATAACGGCAGGGAGATAGCAAGGGAAGCCTTGAAACTCTTTCATGGGCATACTATGGCTGTGGCACTCATGTACTCAGAGCACTGCACAAGACAGAGCTAATGAATATTCAGTCAGAAATGGAAGAAGGGATCATGGGTTCCTGCTCTGTCTAAAGTGACCAATCACAATAGAGGGTACTAGAGAAAAATGAAGTCATTGTCTTGAGTGATGTAGCCACTGCTGAGTTACTCATAGTCCATGTGATAGCTTACCACCCATGCCTGTGAGAGTAGCCTTGGTTAACAAAGTGTGTCTCAATGCGAAAACCATAACAAGACAGAAATACACAGAAGTAGGATGTGAATTTTGTGGAATGGAAAAGAGGAAAGTTGATCATTTTGCAGATAACGTATAAATAAGCATTACAAATTTAAATATAACTATAAAATTAGTGACTTAAATTAACCCAGAAGGTTGTACAGTTGAGGACTCCCAGGACTGGGTTCAGTCAGAGAAGATGCACCTAACCCTCAAGAGACCGGAGACCCCAGGGAGTTTAGAGGTCTGGTGGGGTAGGTGGGATGGGAACATCCTCATGGAGACTGGGAATTCAGGGAGGAGGTATGAGATGTTGAAAAGTCAGAGGGTAAACTGGGAGGGGAATAAAATCTGGAGTATAAAAATAAATTAATAAAATAAGAAAAACATTAACCCAGAAAGTTATAATTCTTCAATTCTATAAAAGCCCGTTGTCATTAGGGATTGTTGCCATTGGTCCTTTCAGGGACATTGAGTTCCTTAGCAGAAGCTGAACTAGTCAATGAACTGAATATCATCTGATTCTAAGAATTAGAATATAGACCAATGGTGGCACTAAGCTTGTGGTATGAACCAATTAACATTATATTTCATCTAAGGATAACTCCACAAGAACCCATACCTAACAACTGCTTGAGTAGCCAAAACCCAGAGATTTGACAGGCCAGAGAACTAAAATGAAACTAAACACTAATGGTCTTTAAAAGATAAAATGACTACTAATGATATTCTGCTATATTCACAGGTCAGTGCCTGCTAGACCATCATCAGAGAAGCTTCCTCCTGATGCAAATGGGAACAAATACAGAGACACAGCCAGACATTACTTGGGGGCGGGTGAATTGGAACACAGATCTAAATGGGATGCCTCCATTAACTCCCCCACCCCCACAGAGTTTTTTCCATGAAAGATAAGGCAAAAAGAAACAAAACAGACAAATAAAGAAACACCCCCCCCCCAAAAAAAACCAACAACGAAAAAATCTGTAAGGACCAGTGGGGATGGAAAGCACCAGGAGAATAAGGCCCTCTAAATCAACTGATCAAAGCTCATATAAACTCACAGAGAATACAGCATTTATTAAAGGGCTTGCCCATGTCACCTTCAGGTCTTCTGCGTATGTAGTCTAGCTTTCTGTTTAGTGTCTTTATGGGGTCCCTGAGTGTGTGTGAGTGAGTGGGTCTCTGATTCTAGTGCTTTAGACTCTTTGCTTTCTGCCTTATCTAACTTCGGTGTGATGAATTTGTTTTACATTTTATTTTGTTATTTTGTTGTTATTACTTAGAAACATGTTCTTTTCTGATGACAGACAGAAAGACATTGGATCTGGATGGGAGGTGAGCTGAGGAAAAACTAGAAGGAGTAGAGGAAGGAAAAACTGTATTCAGAATATATCGAATGACAAAAGAATACACTTGATCTCTGAAAAACCTTTCAACAAGTTAAAATATTTCTCTATAATTTAAAACTCAACCCTTGGATCACATTCACCCTTAATTTTCCACTTTAACTTCTGCTAGCAAGTATACATTTGATCTCATAAACAATCCATTTCTGTTAATACAGTAATTAATGCTTATTTGGGAAATGTGCATGTTATATATGGGTTGCAATAGGCTGTCATGCAATTGCTATGTATTATACATTCCATTATTTATGGAATAGACCCATGAACCCTAAAAGTTGATCATTTTAGAAAAGTAAAAGACTTATATGAATCAGTGACTTATAACAGTGATGGAACATTCTTTTCTTGCATTCCTTTCCAACAAAAGTCAATAATGGTTCCAATCAGATATAATTTATCCTAGAGCCCAAGCTGAAGGATCAACTCTAATACAAGCTTATTGCTCATGTGAAAGAGAAAAAAAGAAAGAGACAGACACACAGAACTTCTCTAAAGCTTGTTATCTAACTTCTATTTTTATATCTAAATATCATATTTGTATATAAATATTATTTAACATTTAAAATTTAACATGATTAACCTAACTTAAAATTATCTGAATAGATGTGTGTCTGTGTGTTTCTGTGTGTGAATGTATAAATAAATCTGTTGTAAGACAGAGTCTCATTTTGTAAATTAGATGGCTTCCAATTTGTGGTCTTTCTCCTTTCACACCTAAAGGCTAAGGATACAGCTACACCTGATCTCAAAACTGTTTCTTGCAGTGGCACAATTAGCATATCCCTTTTGCTTCTACTTCGTCAAGCTATGTATCCAAAGTAAAACACAGTAAGGGAATGGAGAATAGTCGAGGGATTTCTCCACTAAGTGAAACGTATTATGCCTATTTTGAATTTAACGAATTGAAACCTATATACCACTCGGATATATTTTATATTGACCATAAGTTGGAAATGTTAATTTGCCTCAATTAAACTTGTTAACTTTTTTTGCTCTTAAATGCATAATTCCATTCAAACTCTTGACTCAAATATCTGGGTCCCAGCACATGTGTCACATTGTATTGAAAGGGTAAAGAGTACCCTGAGAAACATTTATTGCAAGTCAGTCTCTCTCTCTCTCTCTCTCTCTCTCTCTCTCTCTCTCTCTCTCTCTCTCTTTCTCTCTCTCTCCTTGTGTGTGCATGTATGTGTGTGTTGTGTTTGTGTGTATGAGCTTGTGCACATACATGCTGCCGAGCATCTCATAATGAAATTTTACCCCATCAAAAT
This sequence comes from Rattus norvegicus, assembly GCF_021556685.1. Lineage (NCBI taxonomy): Eukaryota > Metazoa > Chordata > Mammalia > Rodentia > Muridae > Rattus > Rattus norvegicus. Next base: position 117,658,536 of record NC_141539.1, on the reverse strand, counting down.
GTTGTGCACGCAGTCTCCCCATTTTTACTAGATTCTGCAGTTCTTTCAGGGTTCACAGGCAGAATTCAGTGTGCACAATTTTTATTTCTCTTCCTACCATGCTTTAAACTTGGTGCTATTCCATGTACTACTGTGTGAAACAAAAAACAAACCTGTGAGTGAAACTGTTTTTATTTTTTTAATTTCATAAAAATTATGCCATTAACTAAGGAATACCCATGAGGCAGGTTATAGTTCTAATGATAGAAGCTATAATTTAAAAAAAAAATTTAGTCGATAATATAGTGGTTGAAATCAATTTCTCCTGGATACCAGCTTACTACAGATCAATAAATGCTCACACCAGACTCCTATGAATGAATATTGAAGAAATACATTAAACTTCTAAACATTGGAAACATCACAATAGGGTTGCTTTGATAGAGTAGCTTTCTCTTAGTCTCTACCCTGTAGCACAGCAGGTAAGTTTGACCAGGTATGAATTAAATAGTATAAATTGCAAAATGCACTATTAATCTCCACTGACCATAAGTTTCTTGTTAACAAAAGACAAATTAAAGCTAAAGGTTCTTTAACTCAAAGATGGTATTTATAGCAAAGTAGCCCCTTACTTGCAGACACTGAATTAATCCTCAGTGAAGAAAGCACCACAGGATTTAACAGGAGTAAGTAAATTGGAGCATTTTCCATTTACGCTTGTGTACAGTACCATGGTGTGGTAGAATTGGAACTAATTATAAACCGCCTTTATATATCAATAAAAATGTATCTATAGGTCTTATAAATTTTAGAACATTTCAAAACATTAAGTTAATACAGGCTCCATGGTACTACTTATAGACAAAATGATAACACTGATTTAAAAAAAGAGAAGGATGTTCAAGAAAGACATAGAGACTGATGGAGTTGAGTTCAACATGCAGTAACTGTAGTATGCACTGCCTGAAACATAATGAGATCCTCAGTCCCAATAAGCGAAGCATAAATTGTGTGAGAATGAATCACATCCTTTTCTTCTACTGTAGTATAACTAGACAGAAATATCTGGAGCATAATGCCTGTTTCTGAGTGTGATATTCAAAGACACAATATTCCAATAATGTGTAAGATCCAGTAGAAAGATGTGAAAGACAAAGGACCCAAAACCACATTTAGTCTCTCAGAAAAGAAGCACTGAGAGCACACATGAAAGAGAGAATCATGTCAGCAAGAAAATAGTAGATTTGCATATATAGCGAAGACATAATTTCCCATAAAGTAATTTTTGTCTGCGAAGAAGAGACAGATGAGATTTATCCTGTATGATTTCACAAACGGAATGAAGCCTAAGGTAGTGGCTACAGAGAAATGGGTTTGGACATTCATGTTAAATAAAAGGAACTTCTAGAAATTAGATCACTCTGAAGTAAGAGGGAACAACACACCTGTTTCATAACAACAGCCATGCCAGAGGGAAAACGCGACACGTGCAGAAAACAGATCAGTTCTTTAGCCAAAACATTTAACTAAAATGGCCTTGGAAGCCTTTTCTGATGATCAGTGTCACTGAATCTGGGAGAAGTTATTCCCTAGCAATTATATCTCACAAAATATCATCAGGATAAAAAATCTGGGTGCTGAGGGCCTGCAGTGGGGACAGCAGAAGGAGGTCCCAGAAGGAAAAGGTCTCTGGCTTGAGTTTATAATTCACTCAAGCTCCTCAGTGATTTCCATTTCAAACATCCTCCTGGAAGGAAGAAATGTTGCTGCTGGAATTGCAGCCACAGTTAGAAGGTTTATAAGATGTGGTGGTTTGGATGAGAATGACCCCCAAAGGTTCATAGATGTGAATGCTTTGTCAGCAGCAAGTGGTGTTGAAAAGATTACAAGGTGTGGTCTTGTTGAAGGAAGGGATACTAGGAGTGAGTTTTGAGGCCTTCGAAAACTCAAGCCAAGTCCAGTGGCACCATTGTTAATCTCCTTATCTCAGTTTTTTGCTTCTGAGTTTTTCCTTTAGCTGTTCTGGTTTAACCTGATTGCAGGTGTAGGTTTTCCCTGTTTGTAGTTCAACCGGAGAAGCTGTCTGAGTTATATATCTTCAAATGGGCTTGCTTATACCCTTCCAGCTCCAGTTCAGCTTTCATATCACGTATGTTCTATAACCCTTGACATGACTATCTCTAAAGATCCTTGATTTGTCTCCAATGGGTACCATTTTTGTTCTCCTGATGTATACACACACACACACACACACACACACACACACACACACACACACTCAAGCTAGGAAAGCTAGTTGTTGAAAAGTTAATTAAGTAGTAAAATGATAATCCTATGATGATTAAATGATCTATTTGAAGGACGATAGCATGGAATAGAGCACATGATAATAAGAGTTAGGTATCATGTCTCTTTATAAATTATTTACTTGACTAAAATGTAGATCAATTAGATAAACTTGGAGGGATGCAAGTGTTGAGTATGAAGAATACTAAATGAAGATGACCAGTCCAACACCATGGAATAAGAATGACTAAAACAAAACTCTCATGAACTATTTTTTCCTGAAAAAAAATAAAAGCATAAAGATTACTTTATGGTAAGGATTTTACGTGTATTGGTGTGAATTTACTGCCATAGTTTTAGAGACACAACCTCTATTCCCAGATTTCCAGATACTTTAGGAAAGATGCTTCCACTGTCTGGATCTCAACCTTGTCAGTCATAAAACTGATATACTTTGAATCTTGAACAGGGTAATGTAAATGAGTCTAGGCATAATCAGGATATCTCAATAAAGACACAAAGCTGTCAGCTGGCTAGAATTGCAAGCTCAGGACTGACCAGAAATTTCTCCTGTTAATCACATATAGTTTCATTATTGCAAATCTTCCAGCAGATTTTCCACAGGGATGAGGAGAATTTGCTTAATGACAATGTCATCCGTTGGACTCTGTCAGTGACATTTCTAATGGTAAATTAGGCATTTCCATGAAATGTGTTTGACTTTTTTATGTCCTTAATATTAGAACCACGTAAATACACGAACTCATTGAATATTGTCAGGTCTCACTCTGCTCATCTCTCCTTTTAAAATGGCATTGAAAAGGGGAACAAGAATCAGATTTAAATTTGAATTCTATTTGAATGAAATTCTAATTAAAAGTCAGTCACCTTTTCTCAAGTTGGACACACTTTTAGTTTTATCATTAACTGAAGAAGGTGTAGAACACTGATCATCCTTCTCCGTAATAAAGTTAAGCTGTATGATAGCAGCTGCATGTTGAGCCATTTATACAGTTATTACCTGCCACTAGCTCATTCACTTGTAACTGAATTCTTTGCATCTGAAGTTGTGGAAACTTGTGCTTGCCTGCCGTTAAACTGACCATCGTCCACCTTTTCTATATGGATTTAGAAGGTTTATCAAATGTTTCCTAAGAGCTTCTGAATATATATATATCTCCAAGCAGCAGATAACATTTCAGAAAGGGTATTTCTCAGACCAAACTCCTACTCTAAGATGGCTATGCCTCCTTTAATCTAAAGTAGGAATTGTCACTTCCACTTTGTAAAAATAAAAAAATCACTTGAGAGAACATGCAGCATCCATCATTCCTAACTGCAGTGTGAAAGCGAAGCAATATCCTTGCTCATCTGCAATTTTCTCCATGTAAGGAAACTGCTTTTTGATTGACTTTCTGCCTGATTCCTAACATTTAAATCCTTATTTCATATTGAAACACATAAATAGATACAGACTGTCCTATTTAAGGTTACTACTACCAATGTAATAAAAGACTGTTACTAAAACAACTTGGGGAGAAAAGGGTTTATTCGGCATTTTCTTCCATATCACTGTTCATCGTTGAAGAAAGTTGGGACAGGAAATCAAACAGGGCAGGAACCGGGAGCAGGGGCTGATTCTGAGGGCACAGATGTGTGCTACTTTCTGACTTCAGTGGCTCCTCATTGCTTATCAGTTTCTATTTTTTTTAGAACCTGGAACCACGAGGACAGGAATGGCACTACCCACAATGAATTGGGTCATCCCCCATCAATCACTAATTCAAGACATTACAATTGGATCTTATAAAGGAATTTGGGGAATTTGGTATCCTTCCTTTTATGTGGTTCAAGCCTGTTGACATAAAACTAGCCCTCACTCCCCCTCTCCATTTTTGAAGTGAAGACAATTATCAGTATAGTCTCTGACATTAATGCATTAACCCCCAATAGGTTACTAGGAGCTCAACACAGGCTAAATTCTTTCCGCCTCTTCTCTCTAGTCACTATAATAGTTATGTATACTCATAGGTGAAACTTGACTTGGAATTCTCTAGTCAAAAAGTTATCCAGCATGCAAAAACCAGACCGATAGTTTAGAATTTGGATGTCAAATAATCCTTGTCAAGCTACTCAACCTTGCAAATTTATAACAAAATAGCCATAATGTGTAAGCAAAAATGTACAACACCATTCAATGAAAAATGAAGCAACCACCAAGCCACATTTAACCTATATTACATAGTTTGTTGAACCCAGCTATAAGAGCAAAGGAGAGAGAGAGAGAGAGAGAGAGAGAGAGAGAGAGAGAGAGAGAGAGAGAGAGAGAGAATGAATTATTCTGCAAAGAGCATAAAGCACTTGAGCACCCATGAAGTAATTAATTTTCCCTGGATATCTACTTAGTGAAAAATTACATTGGGGTTTCTCTGTCCTTTATTTTTCTATTATGTCTTTCTATGATATCTGAAATAAGACAAGCAATCCTCATTAAACTGCATAATTATATTAATAATCTTGAATAATAAATATAAATATATCTTCAACCCCTATAATTAGTGGAAAGATTTGAAATAAATGTATAGAATGTATGGGTGCTTTTGGTATACAGAGGTAAAGCAATTCACAGAGATTCACACAAACACATCTGCTATACTTCCTTGTAGTTATGGAAAAAAGACTCAAGATATATTGCTTTTCAACATTCTCTGATGTTAAAAGCAGACACATATTGCCATTGTCAACATAGCCTGAAAGCCATGTTGATTCATTCTATAGATATAGAACTTTATACATACTATGCACACAAACCCTTCCATATGTCATTGATACAGAACTTTGAACATTGCATAGACATATAACCATCTACTTTCAACAAACACAGAACCTTATACATTCTATGCACACAGAAACTCCCACAATTCACAGAAGCAGAACTTTTGCAATCTACAGACATAGAAACTTCCACACTCCACAAGAAAGAACATTCCTCATTCCAGACACACAACTCCTCACATTACATGGATACAGAAAAGCCCGTATCCCATAGAGTCTTCCACCAAATTATTTGGACAGTTCTATTGCTGCATATTGTCTTCTGTTGAAACTATAAACTAAATCTCAACTGATATCTAACTACTGGATTCCTTAGTGAGAATATATGCCAGAAAGAACACTCTCATACACACACACACACACACACACACACACACACACACACACACACACATTCAGTTACTTTCTTTAAAGTTGAGACAAAAAATCATAATTCTTGGATGCCAACTACCATCTTTTACTTCCTTCACTCATATCTCAATCTCAATCAGAAATACATTTGTCACCATCCAGGTCATCTTCCAATAGGCTCTATTGTTAAGTGTTTTATATTAATATATTGTCTGAGCTACAGTTCTGTTCAATTTCACTATCCCTTACTTGTATGTGTATTACGTGTCTACTTAAAGGTAGGCACTTGGGAGAAGTGAGTTTAACACAACATATGCAGTTTTCGTATTTTTCCTCCAGGTGAAAAGCGATATTTTGTCGTGTGTGTGTGTGTGTGTGTGTGTGTGTGTGTGTGTGTGTGTGTGCACATGCACCCATGCAGGCATGTATGTTTGCACAGATGTATGTGTATATGCATGCACACATCTATGAAAATATATGCAGAGTTCAGAAGACATTGGGTATCTTCCTCAATTCTACTCTGTCATATTGTATTGTGATAAAGTCTCTCAGTGAATTTTGTACCATTTTTCTAGTATAGCTGGCCAGGAAGCTACAAAGATCTGCTTGTCTCTACCTGCAAAAGTGGGGCTACAAATACACACAGCCAGGAGCTTTTTTTCCTGTTGGTGCTAGGTATTTAAACTCAGGCCCTCTTGGTTTCTTGACAAATACTTTTATTAACCCCCTGTTCCTAGTCTTTCCTATGTCTTTAATATTTAAGCAAAGGTAGGCCTAAGGAAAACAAAAAGGAAAGAAAGAAAAAATAGAATACGTAGATTACAATTGTGCAAACTGGAAACTGCCTATGCCTCATGAGAACAAAATCAAAAGCACACAAATTTTCAAAATCATTCTTGAATATTTTCTAAAAGACAAGAAACTGAAAATGGCAAAAGGCACAAACTGCAAAACAAATAAACACAATGCCTAAATCCTTTAACTTGTCAGTTCTAGTATAAAATAGTAAACTTAATGTGGGATACCTGGGGCTAAAGATAAAATCACAAATAAAACTTAGAAACCTCAATCAAATACAACTCGCTCCATTTACTGAATTAGGCTGTTAAGTAATGTGTTTTCATGTCTTTCTTAAAAGTAGAAGCTCAAAGAAAATTGCTACTATTAATAATTAAACTGAGACTAAAAGTTTTAGCCTATGATGACATGTAACTACGGCTGCTTCGTTGATATAAGCTCACCACCAAGGCTGCCTATGAGAAACGCAATTAAGAATCATCAGAGCCATCAAGAGACTAAGTGTGTGCAGAATGTAAATGGATTTACAAGAAAATAGTTCTACAGAGGAAGTCTAGTTGCGTGTAAACTATCAAAGCTCTACCCTTAAGTGTCTTCTAAATTTTCAAGAACCCTAGGATGCAATTAATTACATGCAAATTTAATGCAAAAGATCTATTTTGTGTTACAACTTTGAGATCTGACACTGAATGTGAGGTTTTTTTTTGTATTAAAACATTTGTAACAACCAAAGCTTTAATTATTGACAGAATCATGCTAAGAATTTTTAAACCACCCTAGTGTGATAACTGCAGGACCAGGGATGGTGTAACTGTCAGTCAGGGCTGTGTGACTTTCAGGCTTCACCAGGAATTCTTTGACGTGAATGACACCGACATAATCACACATTAGTTTTTATTCCCCAGATAATTTTATTTTTAACTGTAAACAACACCCTCCAAGAAACAGAATGCTAGAGTGACCTCTTTTTATTTAAGGTTTCCATTGTTGTAAAACCACAAGAGCAAAAGCAAGTTGGGGAGAAATATATTTCTTACACGTCTACATTGTTATTCAATATAGAAGGAACTTGGAACCGGAACTCAAAACAAAAAACCAGGGGAGAAACTGACGTAGGGGTCATGCCAAGTTGATGATTACTAGGTTGCTCACAGTGGCTTATTGATTGACTCTATGACTCCAGGACTACTAGCCTGCTTGTGGTTCTGCCTAGAGTGGTCTGGTCCCTCCTCACTCAACTGTCAATCAAGAAAATAAACCATAGGCTTGTCACCAGGCAAGTCTGGTGAGGCATCTTCTCAGCTGAGGTTCCCTCTTAGGACATAACTCTAGCGTGTGTCAAGTTGACATAAAACTACCCAGAACATCCCCTAACATGATAACGATTAAAGAAATTTTGAGAATCAAAATTTTCCCATGAATATCTCCAGTTTTGGGATTTCAGATTTAAAACTGAAAAGTGGGAAAGGCAGGAGATATGGTATAATACGTTTCTAGGATACTATTACAAAATACCAAACAACCCAAATTCATCTTTCTCTTTCTGGAAGTCCAGAATCTACAATTGGTATGTTTACTTTCTTTTTAGCTTGCTTATATATAGCATCTCACTGGGTTCTCACACTGAACTTTTCTCTGTTATGTGCATATCTGAAATCCTCTTCCTGTGAATTCACATTCTCCTTTTATGAAATTACTATGTGCTCGTTGCTTTTGTCCCTGTGCTAAAACAGCATCACCAAGGCATAACAGCAGGATTTGACTTGAGTCTTGTGGCTTCAGAGGGAGAATCTTTAATGGCTTCAGAGGCATAGCAGCAGAGGAATGGCAGCAGGCAGAGGGCTGGGAGATCATATATTAAACCACAAACACGAAGCAAAAAGTAAACTAAAAGAGGAATACAGTTATGACTCCTCAGCTCCACCCTAAATAATGTACTTCCTTGAGGCTGCATCACCTACCATTACAATGGCACAAATTTAGAGCCAAGTGTTCAAATTACGGAGTCTTATGGGGAATATTTCACATTGGAACCACAACTGTGGTTAAATTGGACTAAGGGCTAGTTTAATTCATTTTAAATCAATTACTTCCTGAAAACACCTAAATACATTATTGTCATATGTTGTGATTGTAGCATCCATACCTGAAGGACTACGTCTGAGGCTGCACATAGGAGAGTTTGGATGTTGGGGAATAATTCCATGTGTGGTAATGAAGAGAACATACAGAAAACTGAAGCTACTCCAAAGAATGAACTAATCATTCTTATGTCAATCGAAGACATAAAATTGGTAAAATGAACTAAAATGAATACAAACTGGTCAGAATAATTTTATATGATGAACATAAATATGAATGACTAATTGGAACACCAATTAGTGGATATTTATTTTTATTAGGATGAAGATCAAAATTTTCCTACGGTCTACATGGCCTGGTATTATCTTTACTTCTTAATGTTTCCTTAGTCCCCTTTAAATTCAAACCACACTAGACATCTTTTCATCCTCTGATTAGGCATTTCTTCTTCCATGAATTTTGCAAGTGAAATTCATTTTATTCTAAGTATTAACATTTACTTATCAATCACAATTTTGTAGATGGTGATTGTATGCAGGCCCTAAACCATGTTAGACAGGGCTCTCCCACTGACTGACATCTCTAATCTGACCAGTGTTCCAGTTTATCATCTTCCTGACAATCTCTCCCCTACTCTCTGTCTAGTTCATGTTCTCTGGGTATATTTTTTATTTATAAGAATTCTAGTTGTAACTATCTTTAAGTGTCTATATACAAATTTGTGTGCATATACATAGGTATTACATATAGTCAATGAGAAATAAGTTTTTCTAAATCAAGAGAACTGCACTAATACTTCAAAATAAATATATCAATGGACCGTATTCTATGGAAGGAGATATTAATAGTTAATTCAAATAATTCTAGGAGGCATTTTATTAAAATGGCATTATAACTTTTGTAGTTTATAAAGGAAAATCAGAGGCGCAATCTCTTTGAATTTTTAAAAATTAAGTTGCTTAATATCATTTATCTGAAAGAGTATAGAGACTTGAGTGTAGATTACTGTGGAAAAATCCTTTCCCCTGCAGGGTATCCATTATCAGTTAGTTGTCAAACCATATGAGCTACATTTCAAGATGTTTGATTTTAATGTTTTAGACAGCACTGTAGTCGAAAAAAAGCTCCAATAACTTAATCGTGGGGAGAAGAAGAAATCAGGTTACTTTCTCCTCACTGAAACTGAGACAATACCCAGCTTGTCTAATACCATGGAAAGGAATGTGGGTGAACAGTAATATGCAGCCTTCAGATCCACAAGGTGTATGCTGACAAAAAAAAGTGTTTTAAGGTCAAACTTCTGCTAAATTATTACAGCTGATGAATTAAAGAGGGGCTTCTTTGTCAGCATCTGAGTGATTGACGGCAGAGTTTTGGCATGTTGTAAAACAAAACAGACACTTACACCACTGAACTGTAAACACTTGCCAATCTGTTTGGTTTTTGGCAGGGAATCAGAGTGTCCTTCAGAATACAAGATGTAAGGGTAATTAATATTTCAGTCCTTTTGCTATTACTTACTCGGAGAAAGTGGAGTCAGTGATAAAGGATAGGATTCTGGAGCCAGACTTTTATAGTTTTATGGATTCAAACAAATAACTACTGTTGTGACCTCAAGAAAATGAATTAACCTCCAAAATGTAGAACATCAAATTCTGCAATGTGGTAGAAGAACCTAAAGAAATTACTGTCTGTACAATACATAAAAGAGTCGCTGGTGAATATGAAGGTCTTGGAGTCTATTTTCTAATCATAAATTTTTCAATCTATTACCAAACTCAGTCTAGATTATTCCCATGAACATTAGTTTTTGGATAGAAGATAAAGAAGGAACTACAAACTTCCTAGGTTTCAGAGAGAAAGAGAATGAAGAATGCCTTTGGAAAAAAAGACCTAGATCTAAACATTGAATTTTTGGCGAGTAGTATGCGACCCATCGCTAAATTGCATCTTATAAAAATTATATCTGTTCATTTTATGATGCACTTACCCCTCTACACCCCACTTGTGTGCTACCATCCACCAAAAACCTCCACAGGGAAAAGCACCAGCAAAAATATGTATTGAAAGAATAACATTTCCCAATGTAAGTCAAAGACTTTAGCCAATAGTTGCCATGGTATCCACTGAATAACTTTATGTGATTGCCAATTTTATTTCATCTTCTTGACAAAGTATTTTTGTTGTTTTCGGCATACACATGTACTAAAATTGATGTCTTGGGTAGTAAAGGAAAACTCAAATTGACTGAAATGGAATTAGTTTAAAATATCAAGGCGGAAAGAAAACAAAACCAGTAAAACAAAGTCTCAGAAGCTTGGGGTTTAAATGCCTGATAACACTAGGACGAGAATGCAAAACTGAATGTAATAGTTTCTGATAATCATTATCAGCAGCATGGCTCTTAATAAATATGAAGATTTGGGTACACAAAAACATATGTCCTACTTCATAAACTACACAATTTTCTATATATGTGTTTAAAATATATTAATAATATTATATAAATGACACTATTAAGTAAACATTGGCCTACCTTCTTAATCCCAAAACTTACAGGGATAAAAGAATAAATTTAATGCTAAGTAAGCATAAGAAAACAAACTCTGTTATGCTTCAAGGCAGGAGTCGAGCACGGCTCTGCTCTGAGAGGCTCTACCCACCAACTGAACCCTCCCAGGAAACTTTTACTATGACCAAGAATCTGTCTTCTTTCTTCTGAACCAACCATGCCCATCCCATACTACAACCCTTTATTGACAATGGCAGTCCTTGTTCAGTTGTTTGGAAATAATATAGCTGATTCTCCATAAAGAGAACAGCAATGTGTAAACTAAATAACTATATAAATTGAGATTTGAAAGTACTCTGGTAAGAAAGGAATGCAGCTACAATAGAAGGTCTACAGAACCCTGCTGTCTCTGCCACTTATTTTGTTTGGCTTCTAATGGCAAAGTCATGGGGACTCAAGTTGTTAGCTGATGTGCAAAACCCAGGCCGTTTGCTTAGGCATACCTGCTGGCTTCAGTGCTTTTTTTGAATAAAATCTCCACTGCTATTGTAAAGTTCTTTATACCTACTGTTTAGTGACTTAAAAACTTGCTTTCACATGATTTAAAAAAAAAAGACTTCTCTCTCTACTTAACAACACTACAGTTCAATTCTAGCCCCCTCTATAATTAAAGTCCAAACAATTCCAGACCTTGCTCATTAAGTAATTGTAATCTCTAACCAATTACCAAATCTTCTAATAGTATTCATATTAATGATAAGAAAGCTAATTACTTCAGACACATATTAAATACTGATGGGATTCAAATGCAGATTTTAACTGAAATTAGTGTTCGGCTTGGGGCTCAATACATTTGGCACGTAACAACTGTAAAAATATTTTATTATGTCATAACATGATAATATAGTGAGATGATAAATCTATTCATCCTCTATTTGTTCCTCTCTAAATAAGCTTATGGCATAAAATATCCAGAGTCTAAGCAGTTAGGCCTTTGTAATCTTTCTCTGGAATTTTGTTAGTCAGGACACTCAAGTACTGAAAACCCTCTGCTCTGGTTAAAAACTAAGGAATTTAGTTCAGCAAAAAATTTAGGTTAGGAAAAGAGAGAAACAGAAAATAATTTTCTGGAATCTAAGCAAGCAATTTCTAGCACTGAATTCGTGAAGAGCTAGCTGTTCAAAGCATAGGATACCATGGGGATCTTGTGTGTATAACACATAGCAAAGACCACACCCAGCTTTTAAAGTAAGTCTTCTGTTCTGAGGAAATAAATGGTTCTATTCTAAGTGCAAAAGCAGCAGGATTCTCAAATCCTTAAATTCCCCCATAAAGCAAAACACAAAGAATTTGAATAGGAATGGAGAAGAATTCAAGCATGCTTCTCAAGTCTGTGAGTCCACTATGACAGAGTTAGGTCCAAAAAACATAAAAGTTTATGGGTTCACTTCCCCTCCCTCCTCTCTAAGAATACAAAAGGGTCAAAATCAAGGCACAAATACAACCAGTATCTAAAACAGTCCTGGTTCTCATGGCTGAATTAAAAATAAAATAAAATGAAGTCAAACAATTTTAATCCTGCCAGGCCAAACATTTAACCTCTTGGTTAGTTCTCTGTCATTTTTATTCTCATGCATAAATACATAATACCAAGAGTAACCTTGTGGGTCCCGGTATAATGAACTGCCTCATATCAGGTATCGTAAAAACCTTTGCTTATATCATAGTGAAGAGTATTTCTCAATTGTGATAGTAATCAAAGCGCATAATAAACTTTTCATATGCACTACTTTTCAATACAAGTAAAACTGCTAAAAGAGTTGTTAAGCTTTCTCAATTCTAAAGCACTTATTATGAAAAATTGATTCCCATTATTTTAGAGGGTGAGGATTTTCACAGTGTGGCATCTTAGAGCTGGAGTCCTCAGAACCCGGCATTGCTTTACGTTTAATACCAAAAGGGTGAGAATCAGGAACATCAAAAGTACAATTCTCAGTCAAGGTCTGAAGACTAGTATATGACTCAGTTATCAACCAGAATGAGTTGATTCTACCGTTAAAAGCTTTGTTTTACTCAAGTGTGTTTGAAGCATACAATTGGATGACACCTACATGATGGAGAGTGTAACTGTGTATGTTCCTGGTTTACATATTAACCAATGCAGTATTCCCCCTCAGGTGTACATAGTAATGTATAGTAAAGGAACAAGTTGAGTTGAAATATGAAATTAATCACTACAAAAATCCTCTAAGATTTGACTGTTTTCTGTGGGGTTTGTGTGGATGTGTGTAGGTATGTGTCTGTTTGCTTTGTTTTGTTTTGTTTGATGATGCTATGTGTCTCACTACAAATGAGTTTATAACATTAGTGACTTATACATTGTCTTAAAACCAAAATGTTAAAATCAAATCCAGGATCTTCTTGAAGGAGTCATTCAAGAGACTATTCAATAATTTTAATAATTGCTTTCAAAAATAATTCTTGAATTTGAAAAAACTACCATTGTTCTTCAGAATGAAATGAGTATTTCAAAACATCAATATCTAGTACTACAAAACTATATAAAGTTTGGGTTGTTATAACCTAATTTAAAGGGTTCAAACTCCTATAGCATAGGAGATATGAGAAGGTTTTGAGGTCTAATTCCTAATACAAAATATATGGAGTAATCCTCTGTTTCATTGAGGTTCAAAATAGTCAAGATAAAGCTCATAAATACTGTATATGCTAAGACAAGTTTCTCACCATTTTAAATAAACACACACACACACACACACACACACACACACGAGCGCATGTGCAAATGCTCAAAACTGAATACTTGTAAGCTTCCTAGCCAAGAGAGATGGGATAATAGACCTTCAGACACACGATAAATTCCCATCGATTACCAAACACTGAAGTGTTTGCTTTGGCTAAGTATTTTAAGAATTAATTGTTCAATTTTGAGAGTTTCCCACATGTGTAATGAAATTTAGTCATTGTCCTTCCCTATGACCCTGTACTGTCTTCCTTCTTAGCACACGGAAACCCTTCTTCCAACAAGCCCTCTTCTCAACTTCTCAGCTTTTTAAGAACACCTTATAATTTTCACTGAAGCCCTACTTCTCCTTTCCAGAACCCAGGAGACTCTCATGTGAATAACACTAACAGAACATAGGGCAGGGTGGCCAATCTATTTTGTGCATGAAAACATTCCACAAAGACCAACATCAAGGGCAAAGTGGCAGGTGCTACCTATGGGAGCAGAAACATGGCGGCCTCAGGTGCTTCAGTCAGTCAGGAGGCAGTAAGCTTGCACCATCTGCAGCACTTCCCCTTGATCATAAAAAGATTTCACCAGATATTGAAGATGATGACTACATCAAAGCATTATAAGATGTATAAATGTATTTGGGTAACATCCATATGAACAAATGTGTAAATGAAATAAAAAGGGGATCAGTTAAGTCCCTAAAAATTCAGTTTTTCCCAATTTTAGTGGAGCTTATTCTAGTCAATTCTTATGAAATTTCTTCTCTGTGTTTAAGTTTCTGTTGCTATTATCTTAAGCATCTACTATATAATTTACTGCTTGACAATATAGTACAAACTGCCAATTATAGCTCATTCTCATTGTTCCATCTCTAAATATGGTTCAAGTTTTGAGGATGAACAATGCATTGCACTGATAGACAGTAAAGCTGAGCTTTTCTTTTGGAAAATCAGTTCTCCGAAGCAGAGGTTAGAATTAGAATCCAGGGACCACAAACGAAATGAGTAGTTTGAGAAACAGGAAAAAAACTCAATACAATATGATTTTTCTGTTCTCAAATAGAAGATGTATTTCATACCTTGAAGGGGAAATATTTATATAATTCTTCATGCACACATATACAATCTCAGCATAAAGATCTTATGCAAATAATTCCACTGACAGAAATATTGAGTTGGTAAAATTTCTGCCCAAGTATTTAAATATTTCTGGTTTTCTATGTTCTATTAATAAGTATCTTACAACAAACATTGCTGTTAAGTTTACATGTCTATGTTACTTGTCAAGAAAAGAAAAATTTGTTGTTCAAACCTCCTGAAATCCATTCATAATATTTTGGAGAAAACATAAAATTGAGGATCAAAGTACATCCATTTCCTTTTTTTTCCAAAGACATTTTACAGCATTCAAGCTCCATCTTTAACCCCAAGCATGTCGACAGTAATGAAAGTGTCATATAGCTTGCTAGACTGTATTATTAAAAAAAACTAAAATATAAATCAGAGGAGGTTCAAATATTGCTCTAGAATTTACTGGCTGTAAGCTGTGTCTCATATTACTCATCAAAATTGAAAAAGTCATACTTATTCTCACAGGAAATTAAGGAGACTTGAGATGACTTAATGTAAGTTATTTTAACTTACAAGGCAGTTATATAAAAAGGAGCAGATTAAATTCCACTTTGAGAGGAAGCCTGTGCAGAAATGGCAGTAGCTAAAGGGAAGTAATGCAGTAATGAGATGACTTGAGGGCTTGAATCATAATTCCTTAGTAGCACCTTTGTATTAGGTCTTTTCCTACTCTGATATTAGAGTTAATAGAAGGAAGACAGCCAAAGAGGCTAGGCTTGGTGGTCTTATCCTTTGAAGGATAGGACAAAATGAAATGGACACATCACTACCCAATAAATCATCAAGTGGATTCCCATCTCAAATTATCAGAATAAATAAGTCAATGGTGGCATTGAAATCCTAGCACAGTACAGAGATTGGTTGGTTTTAGGGTCTCACTGGGAAGCCAGTCTATTCTACTGGGCAAGTTCCAGTAAGTGACAGACCCTGCCGCAAAATAAACTGTGGATAGAACCTAAAGAAGGATACTAGGGTTGTCTTTTGGACTCCATTTGCACTAGCATACATGCACATTCCACCAGAAGACATATATATGAATATACCTGCATGGACATACATGCCAAAAAGTTCCATAATAACTGTTCTAGGGCTCTGACATATAATTCAGTCATTTGAATTTCCTCCAGTTAAAACCATGTGAATAAAGAGTAATTCATAATAAAAAAAATTGTCCATTGTACTAATCACTATAGTATAACATCTATGAAATGATGAACTAACCAAATTAGTATGAAAAAGGAATGAAAATAATTTAAATATTAAAGTTAGAAAAGTAGACCTATGTAGGTATATTTTCTTTAATCCAAAGTCATAGAAATGATTAGTAATGTTATTGCCCCAAAAGTTTAAAATTTACCCAGATAAATAATTAAGTGCATGGGAATTTCATCCTGAAAAAAAAGAACTCAATATGCATTAATGTCATGCAAAATATCACTTATGAAAGCTGTAATGTGCTGATCATTTCAGGTAATTATAAATTTGTCTAGCAGAATGTTCCCTTATAGGATGTCTGGCTTTCAACTGCTGAAATCATTAGTGGTCTTCAAAGCTTGTAGCAATCACATGACCTTATATAACTCAGAATTTTCTTTGGAAATGAGTACTTTCTATACCATGGAGAAGAAGAGGGCCAACAGAGTCTCTTGTAGTGAGCACTAATGGAAGACAGAAACATCACCTACACAGGCTAGCTAGTACCCTGAACTTAATTAGAAACTGATTTCCTTTTCTCAACACTCCCACTAAAGTGACCAGAATGGCCACTGACTGATGGGAAGGGTCTTCTAAATCTCAAGTGGAAGCAGTACAGTCTCTAAACCATTCTTTGTAAATGACTGTGAGGTACATGGAATGCTGTCTCAGACTGAGACTTCTGGTTCTCACTTCCACATGTTAGCAAGAAATGAGACTTACATGATGGTAAATGTGTTATTTTGAATAGGACATACAGAATTTGATATGACAACACAAACAAACACACACACACACATGTACACACACCAAACGCACGCACACACACACACACACACATATATATAATTTGTTAAAAAATAAAGAATAACTTTAGAGATTAATATGATTAGATTCCACCAATTCATAATACTATAAGGTATCACACACAAACAGCATAAAACTGACTGAAATAAAAAACCATGGTGGACAGACGATTTGAAAAGTCAAATAAATGAAGATTATTTTTTATTCAATGTAACATTTAAGGTCTCTGCCTCCTCTCCTACTCCTCCTCAACTCCTCCTCCTCATTATTCAAAATGATATAGTAAAATGCCAAGCCTACTTAAATTAACCACAAGTAAGATTATGTTAATGTATATATTTATAGCAAAGTAACATATCCATGTGATTGATACTTTTATATACATCACAAAACACATTGTGTTGATTGATATTTCTATAAGAACATATCATTGAAGACCAGTCAATCTTGCAGACATCTCTCCAACTGAAGTTTTGTTGATTTTCAGTGTATACTCTTACTCTTTCTTACAAGGACATTATCTTCAAAAGTAAATGTGAACACTCTCCTACTTAGCACAGTCCTACTCTACATCAGTAACAAGACATGCTCCAAATTCTCTCATCATGACCCCTATTGATTCAGGTCCTACCAGGTCTCCACTTCCATCCTTTCTTAAAGCCACGCTTCATTGTATAATTGCCCTAAGTTTTGTGCAATTTCTTAAATAAATAGGACTTTGTTTGTTTTTCACTTTATTGAAATCATATTATATGTGTTATGTTTCATTCCCAACAGTCACACTATGCCTGGGCTATTTGTAGAGACCTCCTCAACCCTGAGAGTTGACTTCAAGAAAACTGTCTCTGTGTTACCCTCCTTCTACTGCCTTTTCCGAATGCATCTCTGTTTTCTCATGGAGTGTAAAGAGCAGCTGTGAATTGACATTTTTCTAACTTCACTATAATTAGGCGGAATATATCAAGAACAAGGACTCACAGATCTCTGTGTTACATCATGTAGCACACTGTGAACTCTAAGGTACATCTATTTACTCTGCAAAATGAGACACCATACTTATTTGTTAAAATAAATCTAAATTTAAAACATCATGATTGTCTTATTTTGCTGCTTCAAAGAATATAAATAGGTGCTTTATAATAGCTAGAAAATACTTCAATGCATAACTTCACAAAATGGCATATAACAGTATTATACTCTATGTACATTAAGTAGTAAGTAGTTTTATTGATATGGATTGATGATAAATTGCCTCTCCACTCATTAGTTTATAAAATAAGAATGAACAGATATCTTATGGAGAGTAAGGGAAAATTATTAAGAAAACTATGGCCCTATTACAATGAAAATTTGTACTCTCATTGAATGAAAAAGCATTTACTTTAAAGCATGACAATAACCGTGCCTTAAAGTGTCACCACTGGCTAAACTTAAACAAATAAATGAGCATATGTTTTCTACAACATTACTTCCTCATCAGGTAATAAATTAAGTCAATTTTGATTAATGCAAAGTTCCTGTCCCCATCATTTCTACTTAAGACTGTCAAATAAATGTCAACGGAATATAGTACTCTGTCATGCCAATTTTTTCATGTAAGATCTGTGGATTTGGGCTGACTCCCTGATACATGTTTCCCTGAGGAAAAAGTATAATTCTAATTATTTGTGTGTGTTTACATACATATAAATGTATGTATATATGTTTGGGTGTATATATGGTGTATCTGTGTGTCACTAGGTATGTAGATATCTACATACAAAATACAGACTTCTCAGTCCACATAAAGTTATTGGTATATTTATGATTTCTGATATGACCACTAGGTTTTGGATAACCAATTGAGGGCTCTTTCTTGGGAAGCCATTTCTTAGCATTCTTTGGTTGCCTCTATTTCTATGTCTATAAAAATAGTGTCATGAATTTGAGAAAATCAAAATTTTGGAGCTTGCTACAATGGAAGGCTTTGAGGAAGGAAAGTGGGAAAATGATGTAATTTTATTTTATGTTCCAAAAGATAAAAACATCTTTAAAACCTATAAATAGCCTTTAAAATATATAAAATGATGCAAACTGATTTTTTTTTAGACTGAGCCCCATAACCTCAGCAAATCTTTACTTAGAGCTATTACCTGGTCTATTTAATTCTAAATAGACTTGATCATTAAAGATGTGTATTGCTATTCCTGGAATAACCATTACTTAATGTTACAAAAAGCAAAGCTTATATTCAACAGAGAAAACAAAAGGAAGGATAAGAAACAAAGTAAGTGATTAGACATGATTAAAGATGAAGCGACAGGAAGAGCCCCCAGTTAGAGCAAATGTTAGCAATCCTGTTTAAACAGGAACATAGGACAGGTTATACTAAATGTACATGTTTTACTTAAGTGTAAGTTTCTGGATATGTCACGTGATACAAGCTCACCTGATGTTTTGCTAAGGCAGATTCATGTGTTGTGTTGCTGAAGCAAGACCCACAGGAGGGCAAATGGTGTTTGGAGAGGGTATAAATAGGTCTCAATTGACAGCAACTGGGGCATGCTTAGCTAGCTTTGCAATGCTTCATTGGTCTTGCATCTTTTCTTACCTGATCTTCCATTAGTTGAGAGGGGCATGGCGAAGAACTTCTACTGGGACCTCGGATGATCCAGTCACTCTGGCTGAATCATGCAGATTCACAGAGGACTGGAGTTTTCTGCTAGATAGTGCTACTACTGAACTGGACTGATGGGATCCTGACAGCGGAGGATTGGAATCGCCTCAAGAACTACATCCCCTGGTCCTATTTACCATCTTTTCTCCCCTACCTTCAGATGGTGGGCCAGAAGAGGAATTGAAGCATTTGAAAACCTTTACTAAAAGTATATGAGAAATGCTAAGTTACCCATACATCCTCAGTATCATATCACATACAAGAGATGTACTTTAAAGGTAAACAAATCCATAAATTGAAAGTAAAAAAAAACATGAAAATGTTACATTAATAAATATAGTTAATTCTTCTTTGCCAATTAGTTTCTGATTGATCACTTTTTGTTGTCTTATTGTTCTAACTAGCATTTCGAATATTATATTGAATAGATATGGGGCAAATGGACTTCCTTGTCTTGTCCCCGATTTTAGTGGGATTGCTTCAAATATCTCTCCATTTCATTTGATATTGGCTATTGGTTTGCAATAATTGGCTTTTATTATGTTTAGGTATGGGCCTTGAATTCCTCTTGAGACTATACAAAAAAGATATCCCACCATGCCACAGGAGCATGTGTTCCACAATGTTCATAGTGGCTTTATTTGTGATAACCAGAATCTGGAAACAACCCAGATGTCCCATAACAGAAGAATGGATACAGAAAATGTGGTTCATTTACATAATGCAATACTGCTCAGCTATTAAGAACAAGGACATCTGAGTTTTGCAGGCAAATGGATGGAACTAGAAAATATCCTGAGTGAGGTAACTCAGACCCAAAAGTATATGCACAGTATGTTCTCACTAGTAAGTGGATATTAGCCAACAAAATAAAGTTTACAGAATACCCAAGATACAGTCTACAGAACTCACAAAGGTCAACTCCTCAATACAACTTGGGAGGGAGAAGAAAGCAACCACAAGGGGAAAGGAAGAGAGGAACAGGGGAGGGAAAGGGAGAAGTGGGGCAAAAGGGGAACATGATCTAGTATTGGGTACTTATTGAACCTACCTCCAGCAGAAGGGCAGGGCATCAGGTGGGAGATGGGGTTGCTATACCACAGTCAAAACTCTGACCCATAATTCTTCTGGTTTGAAAGAAATGCAGGGATGGAAATGGAGAAGACCCTGAGAAAAAGAAGGTCCAGCAATAGGCCAAAGTGAGATCCAGTTCAAGGGAAGGCCCTAAGACCTGACACCATTACTGAGGCTCTGGGGCATCCACAAAAAGGGACCTATCATGACTGCTCCCCAAAAGACCCAACAAGCAACTGAAAAGAGTCAGATCCAGATCTGTGCACCCAACAAATGAATAGAAGCTGCTGATACCTCTGGTTGAATTAGGGGAAAACTGGAGGAAGTTAAAGAGGAAAGCAACCCTATAATAGGACCAGCAGTCTCAATTAACCTGGACCCCTGAGATCTATCAGACACTGGGTTATTAACCAGGCAGCATACACCAGCTGAGATGAGGCCCCCAACATTTATACAACAGAGAACTGTCGGGTCTGGATTTAGTCAGAGAAGATGCACCTAACCCTCAAGAGACTGGAGGCCCCAGGAAGTTTAGAGGTCTGGTGAGGTTGGTGACATGGGGGCATTCTTGTGTAGAAGGGCAAGGGATATGGTTAGAAGGTATGGAATATGGAATAATAGGGTGAACTGGGGGGTAATAAAATCTATAATGTAAAAATAAATAAATTTTAAAAAAGAAAAAAGAAATATAGTTAAGCCATTGTGACTATATTAATAACTTTAAAAGTAGATAATATATCAGATGTCTTTACCAAGTATTAAAAAGTTATTAAACAATGATAAATTAGGGAATTAGGACTAAAATTAATGATTTTAAGATTTAGAAAACAAATATATAATAAAAATCCACAATTGAATATTTGTATAAGGAGATTGGAGTAACACTATCTCTATAATTGAATCACCCAAGTATATAGAGATTTACACAGAAAGAAATTCATGTTTATCCACACTTTTCATATCTTCAAGCTAAACAATAGAAGGCCTCTAAAATCAGCCCCAATAGATTTCACAGAAGAAATTACATAAAATATTCGCTATTACATCTAGCTTATAAGAAACAGACTTAATAGCTATTGTTATATGTCTACATAATCACCCTCATATTGGAAAAGAAATAGGCAATTAAGAGATTCAATTGATTATATCATGAAAGAGGAAAGATATTCAAACTGTAATCATAATTTTAGAATTTAAAAGCTAAGGACTAGAAACAAATTATATTAACCTTATAGCTGAACTGTGAGAAGACTTACTATCATATGCAGTGAGTGTGTGTCCAGACACCAGTGAAGAAGCCCTGCTTGTCCTTTAGAAGTGTGATTATGGCCAGTAGTTGTGAACACCAGAGACACTTCAGCACCTTCTCATCCTGGAGATACTTGGAAGGAATGCGTGAAGCAAAAGTTCAGCTGCTTAGCCCTTTCTTCCTAAACAAGTACTCAGAAACCCAAATAAGTTATCCGTTACTAACCTAAAAATCCAGGGGTTTGTTTAGTTGCTAATTTTACTGGATACCCAGAATCGATGCCATCCAAGTGCAGCCCAATTCTTTAGAAGAGCAACTCTCCAAATCAGATGTGATACTCATTAGAATATGTACATCTCCCTTCAACTTCCTGAGTGAATATTTACTTAGTGAACTGTTTGCCACAGAGAGCACATGGATGCTGTTCCCGCAGATAAGCATGTGTTTGGTCAAACTGATACCTTCAGAGAATATACCAAAGAAGTACAGACTAACAATTTGTTTGCATCACTCCTTTAGCAGAGTGGCCATTTCACCCATGTATGACTTATTATACTGTCTTCGGCTGTATGAGCATATAAGACCAAGAATCAAAAAGAAAATGTTTCCTCTCTCTTCAGATGAGAGAACATACATCATTGAAAAACAAAAGAACATAAAATTTGCAACCATGATATACAATGAGAGTTCTGCAAAAAAGAAATGATAAAAGATTATGAATAATGGAATTTACTTACCAAGGTCTAGAGACTGACAAAGTAAACATACATAGGTATGATGTTTAGTTTTATTTTGGTTTTGGTTGGTTGTTTGGGTCTTACTGATACCCATGTCTGGTCTGTTGTTAGGAAAGATTGAAACTTTTACAGTATGCAACATCCTTCTCATCCTCAGAAAGCCACTTTCATTGTAATAGATTTCACTGAACTAGGAATTTAGGGAAAAGTAACTTGTAAATATTTTGTTAAAGCAAAGCATATTTAAAAATCATCCCAAGTAACTTGTCTGTACTTGGCATACTCTGATTATGTCTAGTTATATTCCTTTGGGCCACTCTGAAGTATGATGTTCTTCTTTGATGTTTACAACCTTTCTATGATTTAAATTCAGTTAGTAAAATCTACAGGAGGGCAAGACCTTACTTGTGTTAGCATATTTAACCTCTAGGGAATATCTGCTTCTGTATAATTATGCACAGACTTAATATTTATACAAATATTGTGTGCCAGCAGGGAGGAGGTGGCAAATGGATTTCTCTCATGAATATTCAATAGTGCCAGTTCTAGTGAGAAAAAGACACAAACATCTTTCTTTGTGGATATAAAACAAAGGGATGTCTGTATACTTTTCCCTTCTGCTCTTTACTTGCTTAAAACTGGTAAGACACAGAAATTGCTAAAGCAGGCATTTATTATTTCAGGTATGACAGTAGTATGATGTTTTAATCCAGGTAGCATAATCTTTATTATGTGGGTCAGTACATACATAGTACATGTTACACACACACACACACACACACACACACACACACACACACACACACTTCAAAGTAGCAAGTGTAAATGTTATGATACATTGTGATTATTTCATCTTTTTGGTTTTAAAATTTGATACTTGTTAATTTTTTTCACTGTTTGGAAATTTCACCCATACACATAATGTATTTTGATCATATACATCCTTCATTCTATCCTCTGTTTCCTTCCTTACTTCCCCACCGCTTCCAAGTTTACAAACACTTTCTGTAAACTAATACATATATTTTAAGGGCATTAAATGATAAGTAGGCATCAGTAAGGGCGTATAGTGCATTTGAATTTTTACCTTCTTTTTTCTTTATTGTTGAAGTTTTAACCTGAGCCTGACTACTCCTATTGTGAAGTCACTCTTCAAAGAGAGGATAAGTATTCTGTCCCAATTACTTACTACTAGTGATGAAATGGATCTTGGAGGAGAACCTGCAAGCACCACTTAACCAAAACAGCATAATCCCTAACAACAATCTAAATAGTTGTCCCCATGGCCACAGAATAATGCAGTCCTCATCCCTCATCAAGGACACTGCTCTTCACAATAGATGGAGAGCATTACACAAACAACCAAAATTCACACTTGTGGTGAATGGATAGTAAGTATGAATATGTATGAATAGAAATATGTATGCTACTTCCTTCAGGAAAAAAAACCCAACACACAGAACAAGTCTTTCACAATATGCACTAGAGTCAGGCTTATTTCTTAGAGATAAAATAAACTACAACAAACTTCAAGATCACTCAACTCTAGTTTATGGGTAAGGCTACCAGTTAAGGCATCTGAATAAACACTCCTGTTAAAAACCTGATAATCTCAATGATCTCGTCACTCTAGGTTTTCACTGTAAGCTTCTTGCCTCTGTTATCAGAAACATCAGAAATCAACCTCTCTCCCTATCTTCCTCTCACATTCTCTTTTACTTTACCCTTCTTTCTCCTCTTACAATATCTCCCCCACACTTCTTATCATGTCTCATGAAAACTCAAGATTTTTTTTAAAAAAGCTTCCAAATAGTTTCTCTCCAAGGTCTAAATACATATATTTGCTATTGCTTTTTCTCAGGAAACTAAAAGAGAAATGTTTATACAAAAAATAGAGACCTTTAGAGTTAAAGACTTCAAAGGAGCATGGTATTGTGTGTTGGATGGTCAAAAGTTTGCACATTCAAACAGTCTGTAAGATATTTTTTCCACAATTGAATTTTGTTTCATCGAAACTCTTGTGACTCTGCACAGTCAAACATAGGCTATTTTCTAAGTAAAATCTTGACATTCACAGAAGAGTGATCTAAAACCTAATATTTCAGAACTTAAAGATTTAGATCATCAAACTTAATTTGTGAAATGTCTATGTAAATCATGTTTGAAATGAGCCTTGTAAAGAGCTCATGCCATGCAATAGTCTGGACAAGAAAAGCTAACTCTCTCAAACACCTAGTCCTCAGGCCTGACATGTGACAACTTCCGACAGGATGATAGTCTACTCAGCATTCCAGACAAAGATAAGCACACCTTTCCCCATAAGCATGCTTAGAATAGTGACATAATGTCCTTATATCATAAAGATGATCACCAAACTTGAGAGTCAAAACACTGATGAACTACAGATACTAGACTCTGCAAACATTGAGTGAAAGCCATCATCACGGCCTGTACAACATATTTTCCAGATAATTAAGCATAAGAATAATTCAACTTCTCTCATGTTTAAGCTGATGCCTGTGAGGGTTTTCTGATATATGCAGTGGACCTAATATTTCTCTAGCATCTACTAACTCATGATTATAAAAATCAATCACTAAGGGCTTCAGATATGCTCAATCATTAGTTGCTGTGCAACATGAGGACCTGAGCATAGAAATGGAACAGCCATATAAAACACAAGACATTGTGCCATAGAACTAATCCTAGTACAGAGGCATATCTAGGGCATATCCTGGAGCTGATCAACTAGTAATGCTGAAATATCAATATCAAGATCATAGACTTATTGAGAGAAATGTCTTAGAAAATAAGCTAAACCATGGAAAAAATCAGAAGAAAAAGGTACTTGCCACCATACCTTATGGGTTCAGTTGTATCCTGAAAGTCAAATGATGAAAGAGAGAGAGAGAGAGAGAGAGAGAGAGAGAGAGAGAGAGAGACAGACAGACAGAAAGACAGAGACAGAGAGAGACAAAGAGACAGAGAGACAGAGACAGAGACAGAGAGACAGAGAGAGACAGAGAGACAGAGAGACAGAGAGACAGAGAGACAGAGAGACAGAGAGACAGAGACAGAGAGACAGAGAGAGACAGAGACAGAGAGACAGAGAGAGACAGAGACAGAGAGACAGAGAGACAGAGACAGAGAGACAGAGAGAGACAGAGACAGAGAGACAGAGACAGAGACAGATATTGATTTTGTTCCTCTATGTTGCCCTCTAACCTTCACATAAGATTGATGACATTTACATCCACACATGTATGCACACTCATTCACAGTAAATAAAAAAATAATAACTAAAATATAAAATGGAGAGTAATCAAGAAATATTCCCAAGACTAATGTTGACCTCGGGTCTGTACATGTACCTACATGGACACAAATACATACAAATCAATAAAGAAATAATTGCTTTGTTATAAGTTGCGCAAGGGCAGGGATGTAACATAGTTGGTAGAAAACCTGCCTAGTGTAAAAGTTGTTTAATGCATTTGTTGGCATATAATGAATAGAATTATAACAGTGTGTATCATACTTACATATTCTATAAGTAAAAATGTCGTTGCTATGGAGATTCACATATTTCCCTGAAATCAAAGCTCTTCTTTTGTGGGTGTCTCAGAGTGACCTACTCCTTCTTCAAAGCTTAAATGCCTCATTGTGCTTCCCACAAAAGTTCCAAAATTTGTTAGGATTGGGAAAAGCCTCTCTTAGGCTCTCAGAACCCAACCTGTCATTGTTCTTTCAATCCAATGCTCTCTTGAGAATGTCACCTACTGTGTCCACTTCTTGAGCTCTTACTTAGAATGTGGTTCTCTAAGGACAGCTATGCTCCAACTTCATTACCTCTCACTAGTTTGACTTCTATCTCATGGCAGCCCCAAAACAGCACTTTTTTTGCTGTATGTTGAATAAGTTAGATTGACTTTAACATCAAAAAATTGTATCAGAAGTATTAGACATCAAGAAAGACTGTATTTGACTATTTTCAGGTAGTGTACAGATAGAAATCAATTTTTCTGAAAAAAAAAAGAAATTGGGAAACAGTATTCTAGCATTAAGGTAAGCTAGAGTAAAATTCCTACATGGTAGACATCAGAATTTGACCAATGTGATGAGCTTAAACTGTACTATCTGTTTAGAATTTATGACCATTACACTTATAATTTTCTTTAAACATGGGAATACTGTCTGGTTTTAGAGATTACATTTTTAAAAGATGCTTCTCATTTACTTGAGAAACATGTTGTAAGATTATAGTGTGCAAGTGTCCAGTGATGATTTAAATCTGAAAGGCATGGAGAAATTTTATGATTACAAGTTCTCCAAGGTAAATGCTCTAAATACAGGTAGGTCAGAGGCCAAGAGTCAGAAAGAAATATGTCCAAAGTTTAGTGGAGTGGGAGGAAAAATGAAGACCATGTTGGTTGCAGTTTAGAATAGTAGACTCCATATATCTACTACCATTGCTAATAGGTCATGTCCTTAATCAAGGATAGCCATAAGTGAAAATGATGTAATCATAACACATAAAAGTTATGACTCCTATGATTCCTGCCAGGAGTAAGGGGCAGAGGGGCAAGAGGCCTAGTTGTTGGTGATCCTTTTTCTATAAGTTAAGATCCTTTCTAATTTAAGATTTTTTTACACTGTGTTTCAGGCCTTTTCAAAGGGAACATTTACCCTATTACAATAAAACCTCAACATCTATAACCTTCATGTCAGTAAGAAATATGTAGATCCAATAAGCCATATCAATTATCTCCAATGCTTCCCGTCCTCCCCAGGAAAGAATGATGAGAGTCCAGACCCAGTCATCTACATATTATATCTCATGGTAAGTTTCAATCAAATTAATATTCTCTACTCAAACATGCTATTATATCACATTTTCTTTATTCTTTGAACATTGAGAAAAATACCAACAACGATTTTTAACTCTAATAGAAGATAGAGAAAAAAGATTCTGCACAATATTAGCTACTTAAATGTTTGGAGGTGGTAGGGGAAATTATTATCCTTATTCTCTATTCTACTTACAACTTTTGGATACAACCTAGCAAAAATGATCAGTTAAAATATGGGAAGGTATGATAGAGCTCTCCATCTTACTCATAAGTATTTGACTGCGGCTCTTTGTAAATTAAATATAGTTTTAAAGGTGGAGTTTATGCTTGATTCCTGGGTATAGATTTTATCTTGTATAAATTTCTCATACTCTTGGTACAAAAGTCCAACAATGGATACAAGTTCATAAAG
This sequence comes from Rattus norvegicus, assembly GCF_021556685.1. Classification (NCBI taxonomy): domain Eukaryota; kingdom Metazoa; phylum Chordata; class Mammalia; order Rodentia; family Muridae; genus Rattus; species Rattus norvegicus. The sequence continues at coordinate 117,630,829 of NC_141539.1, read as the reverse complement.
AAAAGAGGGAGCACATTAAGGCAAACAAATCTGACAGGTATATTTCTGGCCTCAGATTAGCACTAATTTGCCAAAGGCAATGCCAATAAAGTCCTGACTAGAAAAAAAGCCCCATATTGCTTTGAGCATTCCTCAAGAGACATATACTCAGGTGAAGCCATGATTCTTTAGTTCACTAAAGGAAAGAAATTCAGGATTAGTCAATATGAAGCAAAGTTAGAGTTTATTAAGGAAAGATTTAATCCTTAATTTAAGCACAAGGATTTATAGAAAGAAAAGACAACCAGGGAAAAAACAAATACAAGCAAGAATATCTATGGTCTTCTCAAGAGAGAGCCAAGCTTCAGTATTAACAATGGATAGAATATATTATATATTATGTCATCAAAACTATACATATAGTGGTCAACAAATCACAAAAGAAACCACACATGGTATGTACTTAATGATAAATTGATATTTGCCAAAAAGCTTGAATTACCCAAGATACAATCCACAGACCACATGAAGCTCAAGAAGAAGGACGATCAAAGTACAGATGCTGCAGTCATTCTTAGAAGGGGAAACAAAAATATTCATAGGGGGAAATATGGAGACAAACTATGGAGCAAAGACTGAAGAAATGGCCATGCACAGCCTGCCCCACCTGGGGATCCATTCCATATACATACATCCACCAAACCCAGACAATATTGCTGATACCAAAAAGTGCATGCAGACAGACGACTAATAAAGCTGTCTCCCAAGATGCTCAGCCAGAGCATGACAAACATAGAGGCAAATGTTCACAGTTCCTTTGGAGGAGTTAGAAAAAGGATTGAAGAAGTTGAAGGGGTTTGCAACCCCTTAAAAACAATACCAACCAACCAGAGCTCCCAGGGACTAAATCACTACCCAAACAGTACACATGGATAGATCCATGGCTTCAGCTACATATGTAGCAGAGGATGGCCTTGTTGGGCACCAGTAGGTGGAGAAGCCCTTGGTCCTGCCAAGGCTGGACCTCCCAGTTTAGGGGAATGTCAGTCAGGGAGGTGGGAAGGGGTGGGAGAATGGGTGGGAGAACATCCTCATAGAAAAAGGGGGAAATGGGATGGGATAGGGATTTTATGGATGGGAAACTGGGAAAGGAAATAACATTTGAAAGGTAAATTTTAAAAATCCAATTTAAAAAATGAAAATTCAGAACATATAATGAGTCACTCTATAGAAAAAGAGAACTGAGGCAAAGGAGAAGGGGAAGAGAGGATATGGGATGGATGGTTTGTGGAAGGATAAATGGGAAAGGGGATATCATTTGAAAATATAAATAAATAAATAATTAAAGACATTTTTATTAAAAATTATATATATAAATGCTTTATTGCTTTATTATGTGTATGTTGTAAGTATTATATAATATATAAAATATAGGTCTAAGCATATACATTATATAACATATAAGTTACAGGCCTGAGCTTATATGTTATATTATATTTACATTTATATATAATCAGTATATAATATATATTTAACAAAATCAGAAAAAGGTTTGGAAGGGTGAATACCATCTATAGTTTTTTAATAATCCTTTAAAATTTAACATATCTATTTAAATATAGATATATAAAGATTTAACATATGAAAGTGTATGTGTGTGTGTGTGTGTGTGTGTGTGTGTGTGTGTGTGTGTGTTAAATGGTCTGAGAAGAATGCAATCCCATATGATAAAAGCATGGCTCATAAGGGGTTCACAATGGAGTTAAAGCACACCTTTTACTGTAAATAGGCATCTTTGTGATATTATTTGAAAAGGTGAAGGTTTACATCTGAGAAAGGGAACAGGCCATAGGTCATTGATTCTCAGACCTCAAATATGTTCATTTATTGTTAAAATATCTTATTCGAAACATCAAAAGAATATTGTCTCTATGTAAGAAATCTTCAAAGTAAATGTTAGTTGTACTGGAATATTGACCTTCTGTTGGCAAAACCCCAGGATAAGAGAGTCCTTTCTTCTCCCAGGGTCTTCTTAATTTTTTATGTCTTTCTCTCTTGACTTATTCACATTCCATTAAAAATCATATGACCCAAAATAATGCAAAATGTACTTTTCTCACCAAGGTCAGTGAAATAGAATGAGTATCTCTGTACAAAGTTTCCATTCTTAATTATAATTCACTACTTTCTCCAAGAAGACAAATTAAGGTTCTTTTAATGTTTGCTGAGACCCCTTCAGATTTTGATACAGACATCCAAAATGTTGCTAACTCATATTCTATTCCAGCAATCCTACCCCTCAAAAAACTCAGCTCTTTAAGCGAAGTTGGATGGCTTTCTGAATAGAGTATAAAATCTCACACCACCATGCAAAGGACATGAGTCATCCTTCTTTCTTAGGTATACAGTCTGAACGTACTACCCATCCATTCATCACTTTGTTGCTCTCTTGATTATAATATCAGCTTTCCAGATGTTCATCTCAATAAAGTATTGTCTCATTAGATATTCAAGACATGCTTGTATTTGGTGCTTACAAAGTGTATATCTCTTACTTCATTTCACCTCAGATATAGGCATTGAATTATCTCACATTGTTACAAGGATGTTAACAAAAAGATATGGAGATAATTCCCACACATGATTATGCTAATGTATACTATTATATTATTACTGTCAATCTCTTAATTTACCTAATATACACATTTATCACAAATATATGCCACATTTAGCTTGACTGTCATTGACACTGACAAGAGTCACCTCAAGAAAGGAATATCAGTTATGAGCTGCCCAGATAAGATTGGCCTATGGGAAAGCCTGAGGAGGCTTATCTTGACTGCCAATTGCTGAAGCAGTAACTATATTACTATGGGCAGTAAGATTTCCTAGGAAGGCATCAATGGGATGTCTGAGAAAGCTAGCTAAGCATGAGCCGGTGAGAAAGCTAAGAAGTATTTTTTTTGTGGTTCTTGTATTCAAGGTCCCTGTTTTGAGTTTTCTGCACTGCTTCTTTCAGTGATGAACCCTAACCTGTAACCTGACATCAACCCCTTTCTCAAAGTGTTTTTATCATGATATTTGTCACAGCAGCAGAAAGGAAACAAGAGCAGTATATAAAATATGCAGCGCATGTAAGGTTGAACTATACCTGGCATCAACCGCCTTTGCAGGCCAAGCAAACCTGCAATTCAAGGGTCAGGTACAACAAAGAGTAGCTTTCAGTGTGACACAATAAAAATTATAAAGCTGCTTACAATATTATGAGATTTTTTTCTGTGATGTTTTTAAATGAATGGTGTGGTTCTCAGAGGTGAGAGGACAACATGGTCCTACTATGTCCAATATGGACACATCAGTGAAAGTGTTGTTATACCTTGCAGACAGAAGGCAACACAATAATACCTGGGAACACTTCCGTGTCCTTAAAGTAAATGAAACTCTTGAAGATTTAGAAGTTAGTTGATTATGAAAGGAAAAGTTGGTCAATACTTCCTTCTGTCCTGTAACCAAAGCAGATACCCAAGGGGCTCAGTTCTAACTGATGTAGGGTTGTAAACACTGATGGCTGATGGCAACATTGGAAGAATGAACCACTCATCATCCCTGACCTGGAGTGAGGAGGCAGCATCCTACATAAGACTAACATTCTTTGCTACCATTTCTTCATAGACTTTTGTCATAAACACTAATGAGGAAACTTCAGAATGCTGGAGAGCAATTGCTAGCACAGAGTAGGTAAAATTCTTAGCTGTGATACAATAAACAGAAACTAGATCTTCAGGTTTATACACTCAGCACTTGAACTGAAAGTAAAATGTTTGGCTATTGATGCTCTTCAAGTGTTTTCAGCAAATCTCTTCAGTTACTTCATTTCTTTGTGATGGAAATTCCCAGAAATGCCATCTCTCTTCTCCCTTACAAATATTCTTCAAGTTCATGGACAAGCTGCATTTCTGGACCTGCTCTCTCCTTTAAGCTAAAATCAACCTTTTTAATTTTCAAAAGCCAGAGACTTCCATCAAAGGCTTAGGAACCATTTCTGAGCAGCCATAGAATGCGTGTTTTATACTAAAACATTTGTGGAAAGGAATTTAATAGAAGCTAAAGTACTTTCAATGCAATAATTTGAAAATTCACGTTAGGTTCACTTCTAGACTCTATGCAATCACAATAAGACGAATTTACTCTTATTAATACTATAGTTGCACAAATGCAAAATTGCACAAATTTCTATTCATTGAAATCGAGAATGAGATTATAAGTCAAGAATACACACAACTGGTGTGCTGTGCATAAAAAAAAAATTTCAAGATCTCAAATTGTAATGGGAACTTTATAGCCAACACATATAATCCTTTTGTACTTAGGTACAAAAAAATGTTGATTTAATTGATTTAGTTTTTTATGTTCTAAAACTATACATTTGGCACAAACACATTTTAAATAATATATTGGGAATTATTTTTCAAATATTATGAAATTATATGTGTATTTTATAATTTCTTCTAAAATACAAACAGAGTTATTAGCCTGTTTCAGTCAGAATTCATTGAGAACTCATTTTTATATGTTTATGGGCTTCATTATAGGAACAACATCCTTACTTTCTATCTTTATTTTTATAATCACTTGATTCAAATACCTAATATGATACACTTTAAAGAAAACTTTTATGACACTTTGAGCTATGTGTCCCAAAATGCCAATGTTGAATCAAACATATTGGTCAGATCATTCTGTATTGGCTAAAAGAGAAATTGATTGGTACAAACGATTGTTGCATCATGGCTGATTCAAAGGAAAGAACATATTAGATACCATTTATTCCATGTAATGCTTCCTAAGTTACAAGGCAGTATGTTTTCAAAGGTAGTACATTATAAATTACAATATTTATTATCAAAAACACTGAATATATCAATATGTATACACGTTGCTGTAGCTTTGGGGCATAAGAACATATACATGTATACATTTACAATAGATGTATGTTCATATACAAGTGTATATGTACACGTATACATACATATTCCCATTCTTTGTGTGTATATATACATATGTATTTATAAATGTGTGTGTGTGTGTGTGTATCTCCTGTATATGATTTCAAAAGAAGACTTTCTAACTCTAGCACTGCTCTTCAAGACAGCGGCAAATAATACACCCTACATCTGTCCTCCTAAATAGGAAACTCAGGACCAGAAAATCGTTTCCTAGTCTGCTAGGTTTCAGATCACTTCTGTCTAGCCTAATGCATTTGTCACATCTCCAAACCCAGCTTCAGTCAAGAGGTGTATATATCCTGCCTACCTGATATGAATCCCATATTTTTGGCTAAGGGTTGTGGAGGGGTGAAGAACTGAGTGAGAAGCCATGTGTACCTGACAGGCATTCATGGACAACTGGGAATCTTGCTCACTAGTGAGGACATAAAAGTTTGACAAAGGCATTTTCCCCAGGTAGATAGATCATGAGCTGCTCTCTCTCCAATACTGCTTAGGACGCTGTGTAGCATCTAACATCAGTCTTCTGTCTTGATGAGGGACTTGGAAGCACATTCCTGGATGGTTGCTCCTCCCATACTCTCCTTCCTGTTTCCAGCGATCACTCTCTACATGAATGTTCTTTTCAGAAACCTTGGTCTTGAACTTTTATCTCGGGATAACGCTGCCTAAGAACTAATCTTAATACATGGAATGCAAATGCTTAATGCAAATGTTTAATGATAGTTCAGAAAAAGTAGACACACGTCAAAATATTTAAAAGATGGAGACAAAACACTATGTTTAAAAAGTATGTTTAAGCATGCAAATAAATTGTATTGTTTTATCCACATGTATTTTCTTTAAATTCTAGTTTCTGTTGCACGTTCCTGTGTCAGGTGGTGATTGGGCATGTGCTCCTGAAAGTGCAGAAGTCCTGAAGAGGGCATCAGATCCCCTGGAGCTTGAATATTGGTGTTTGCAAGTTTTCAAATGCAAGTCCTGAGAATGGAATGCTGTCCCTCTGTGAGAGTAGTGCATGTTCTTAATTGCTGAAATGTCTCTTGAGCCCAGTTTTCACATATTTTAAGTATACTTTCATTTTATACATTCTATAGCAACTCTGTGATATTTTATTTAGAAGTAAGGCTCTTTTCAGATAAGAGTGGCTTTCTAACATCGTGCAGCATCTTCTAAAAGAAACTTCTGCTATCCATTTGTCCCTTTCTTTTCTCTGTGATCTCACAAAGAGACAAGAAATACTGTGCTCAGCCACAAGACTTCTATTTTTTAATGATTGCATTATATAGTGGTGAATATTAAATTAAAGAACCTACTAGGCCACGCTAGAGCTGGCTGTATCGGGCCACATGACATCTGCGGGATATTTTCATCTTAAAGAGCAACCCGACTCCAATCATCCCCCAATCTCCATCCCATGCTGCCGCTGGCTACTCTCTGAGCCGGACAGCAATTTCGCCATCTCTCTCGTTTCCAAGGCGGGTCACTACCACAGCAGTTCCATACCGAGACCGCCTCTCTGGCAGCTCTCTGGCTGCGGACTCTGATCACATTCCCAGCATCTGCCCACTGCGGTTCTAGTTACGACTCCTGGTAGCCCGTTAAAATCAAAACTCAATAAGCTTGTAATTTAACAATCAGATTTATGGCAGTAAATTCAAAACCCACAAAAGGTCTGCCCAATAAACTCACAACCAATTGATAATGATATAAACTGCCCACCTAGATAAGACAAATTGTTCTATAAAAATCCATCCCTTATGAAATATTGATGACTACCTGAGGCCATTTAAGGGCACACGAATCTGGGTCATCCTTTTCTGGTCCCATCTTGGTTCTTCTGCCTTTCTCCTCTCTCTCTCCCTTCAAAATGCGGTGCCTGCCTTGCTTTTTCACTGTCCAATCACAGGCTTTGCCTTATCTCGTGTCTGCCTTCACCTGCATAAAGAAAACAATTTACGGCTTTATTTTATGTGTAATGGGTACGTTGTCTGCACACATCACTGGTGCCATACAGGCCAGAAGAGGGCATCAGAATACCCCAGAGGTAGAGCCACAGACATTTGTGAGTCTCCATATACGTGCTGGAATAGAATCCAACTTACTTGACAAAACATCCCATATCCTTAATCACTAAGCCATCTCTCTACCTTCACATGTTTGTCTGCCTTCCATGAAGGTAAAAGTAGCTATTGGGGCTGTTTTAATGAGAAGAAGCATGTGACTTCCAAAGTTCCTTTTAAGTTCAAGCAAACATATTCACTCAAAATCCCTGGAAAACGGTTTTGACTGTTGGATGTCTAGCAGCAGTTTGAACAAGGAGGCGACTCTCAGAATGTATGCCTGAGGAATAGTCCAGCAGAAGCTAAGAGAACTCTGGGTCCTTTATGACATACAATAGCCAACCAAGCTGTAAGTTACACACCTCTAGATTTATATAACAACGGGAAGAAACAGCTTAATACTAAGTGAGACTTCAGATTTATCTATTATGTGCATTAAAAATTATCCTGACATCAAAATCCCATATACCCAAATTGCAGCAAGTACTTAACTAAAATAGTGGTTCTGACCAGGGGTCATTTTTTGCCGAAGAATGTTTGAGGACTTCAGCACATTTTTTATTTATTAGTTGTACCTGATGAATAAAGAATGGAGATAAGAGTAAATAAGCTACGCTGTGCAAAATAGCCCTTAAGACAAAGCTTTTATTTTGTCCAAAAATGCTATTAGTGATAAAACTGGGAACCCCTATGTTGTCTTTCAGTCTACGTTTGTCTCCGTTGTCTTTGCTCGCATACATATTGATCGATCTCAAGAGGTGTTTGGAATAGACCCACTTTATGTATTTATTGCTTTTGTTTAGCTGAATACCTCTATTTTCCTCCTTCGGTTTAGTAGAGTTATAGAAGCAATACTTAAAAATTTCCCAACACTATCTGAGCATAGAAGAAAGTTACTGACAGAATGTAGGGCAAACCGAGAATATAATTTTAAGGTGATGAATGAAATACCAGAGAGAATCCTTCTGTACTCACTTAATTGTTTTTGTGCTTATAGCTAAAGACATTTGCTACCATGGGAGATGGTGGAACATGCATTCGATTATTCTCTCTGCATTTTGTTAAGACTTCAAGATACACTCCATTCATTTTCTTATTAAAAATAAAGGATGCTCATCATAGAATGGTTAAAAATCATTATTATTGAGCAAAGAGAAAGAAATTAGTCATCCATGATCCCAACAGACTAGAAAGAACTGTTAATTCTGCAATCTGTATTTATCCCGATATTTTTTGTGCACACACATTAGATCAGCATACAATTGATATACCATATTCTCCCATTTTATAATCAGTATAATTTTTCTCTACTTGAAAATATTACTCTTTTATTCCACCAATTACCCATTTATGTCTCCAAAGCCCAAACCAGGTGAAAAATATTTTGTCATATTTCAAACAGCAGAGTTATACACAGGTTCAAATGTTGCTTTCAGGGAGACTAGATTCCATAAAAATGTACAATTTTTCTCATTAAGCACTGTTCTTATATTGCTTCTAGCATCATCTTTTGCCTGGGAAATTACACAGTCTTTCTCTCTCTTACTCTCAAACATGCAATGACAATCAGAATGATGCATTCTGTCACACATTTCATCAATAGTATGAATTCATGAAGAAAACAAAGTAAGTAAAAGGATACCTATGCTTGGTGATACTTCCTTAAATTTCAATTGATTATCATCATCTCCAGTCCTGTTAAGCCTGTGAGAGGGTAGAAGCCTCATGGAAGACAAGCAGGAGAGAAAAAAAAAACGTACTCCCCTTTGCCATGAAACAAACAAGAGATAGAATGAGGTCAAGAACAAGGCATAAACTTCAAATATAATTGCCCACTTCCTCTAATCAGATCCAAGGATCCTACCACTTCTCAAAGATCTTTTCTGAATTTAAAATCCATTCATATAGTAAATCATTGATTAGTCAGAGCCTTCAAGTTTTATTATCTGGGGAAATGCCTTCACCAGCATGCCCAGAGGTGTGCTTTAGTAATCCCCTAGGCATATCTCAATCCAATTAAGTTCTCAATCAAAGTTAAGCATACATTACATTTTCAGATTAAAAACAATCTGATTTCTGTACATATTTATTTCCCAGTGCAGGTTGCAAGACCTACCTTAAAATAATAAGGAAAACCTCTAATGTAGAAATACTATCTAGATTATGACTGTCTTGAAAAATAAATTGAAAGAAGCTTTAAAAAGACAACTCTTATTCGCCAGATGTGATTGCCATCTTGGAGGATTACTTCTGAATAAGCTCACCCTTTCAAGCTCTTTCTGAATTCTGGATAGACGGTTCGACTCAGCTGTGCTTGGTTGCATCTTCTCCAAGCTGACTGATTCAATCTGGCTTCTCTCAGCTTCTCACTGAATTGCTCTGCCTGACTTCCTATCTGTCTAATCTGTTCTAATCTTTGGGCTTCCCCTCATTCTCTGGCTTTTTTTGTCTTCACCTGTGGCTTGTTCTCTCTGTCACCTCTCTTGGTAATACTTGCCTACCAAAACTGTCACACAAAGAGACAATGCACCTCTTTCTTTTGTTCTAAAGTAGCTTCTCTTCCCTGTGCTGTTCTCACACGCAGGTAAGTTGAGTGCACCCTATCTCTGACTCATTCTGTCAAATCTTTCTGCAATTCATCATTTAGTCTGTCTGTCTCTCAATTACATGTCACTTTCAAGCATGGCTGTTTTCTTCTCCAGACTAAACTTACTGTCACTGTTAGGGATTAAAGATGTATAGTAAGTGTGTGCTGTATTCCAGGAAGATTATTCTGTAATCCAGATCATGTCTGCATTTCAGCTAGATAACATAGACCTAGAAAGTCTTTGGATATGATCCCTTTCCTGAGCATCCATGCTCCTGGATTAAAATTCCTCTATGCTACAGACAGAGTTTCCCACTTAATGATACATTAATTTAGAGTTATAATTGACTATTATCGCATAAATGCCTCTGAAAGGAAATAATTATTGAAATTTGTAATTCTCTTTTGTTTTTAATTTTTTATGAGATATATTTCTTTACTTACATTTCAAATGTTATTCCCCTTCCCAGTTTCCTGTCCATAAGCCCCCATTCCTTCCCCTCCCCTTCCCCCATACAGGTATTCCCCTTATACATCCCCCTTACTGCCCCCCATATTCCCCTGCATTGGAGGTCCAACCTTGGCAGGACCAAGGGCTTCCCCTTCCACTGGTGCCCCAACAATGCTATTCTCTGCTATATATGCAGTCGGAGCCCTGGGTCAGTCCATGTATAGTCTTTTTGGTAGTGGATTAGTCCCTGGAAGCTCTGGTTGGTTGGCATTGTTTTTATGGGGTTTCAAGCTCTTTCAACTTTTTCAATCCTTCCTTTAATTCCCCTAAACAGGGTCCTGTTCTCAGTTCAGGGGTTTGCTGCTAGCATTGACCTCTGTTTTGGACATGCTCTGGATGTGTCTTTAAGGAGAGATCTATATCCAGTCCCTTTCAGCATGCATTTTTTAGCTTCATCAATCTTATCTATTTTTGATGGCGATATATATATATATATATATATATATATATATATATATATATATATATATATATATGCCACATTGGAGCAGGCTCTGAATGGCCATTCCTTGAGTCGCTGCTCTAAACTTTACTTCCATATCCCCTCCTATGGATAGGTTTTTTTCCCCCTTTTAAGAAGGAGTGGGTGCATCTTCATTTTGGTCATCATTCTTCTTGAACTTCCTGTGGTCTGTGGATTGCATCTAGGGTAATTCAAACTCTATGGCTAATATCCACTTATCAATGAGTGCATATCAAGTGTGTTTTTCTGTAATTGAGTTACCCAACTCAGGATGATATTTTCTAGTTAATTCCATTGCCTATGAATTGTAATCAAACTCATAAATGTCCATGAACTTACTAAAGTGATCAATGTAGCTAGGAACTCTTTAGCAGTCCAGCAAGCCCAAAAAGCAGTACAGGATTTTCTTCTATGACCTGAGTAAGAAGGCACACCTACCTGTGTATTCAGGGAGCAGAAAAGCAGATGTCAAAATGGCTCACACTTTGAATTTATTTCAGTGCACTGCCTTAGTAAAGAAAATTTAGAAGCAAGCTTATTGAAGCTTAAATCTAGACTGCTACTAAATTTTTTGAGCTATTTTTGCCTTTTGAAATTCTCTATTTCCAAAACTTACTTTTACAAGTCTATAGAAGATTGGTCATGTGTGACAAGTACAGGTTTGTGACTCTTGTTTGCTCTTCTTGATATTAGTAGGGCCATGGTCTTCCCCAGACCATGGTCTCTGTTGTTTTCCCACTGATGTTAGGCAACAATACTGATTTGTTTGCTCTTCTTGATATTAGTAGGGCCATGGTCTTCCCCAGACCATGGTCTCTGTTGTTTTCACACTGATGTTAGGCAACAATACTGAGTGGACAAGTATGGGCTAATACGCAACTACACACAGATTGGTTAGAGACATTAAAAGGAAGTATCCTAAACAAAACAAGGATTCAGTAAATTTTAGGATGAAAGTTCCAATTCCAATATACAATTATACAAAAATCTATATTTCATCTTTTGATATTATCTAATTCTGTTTCTATCAGGCTTGCGAATTATAGGTAAATGATATGAGAGCAAAATGCTCATTAAAAAAGAACTCATTCTGTTGAAAGGACAGCTTCTCCCTCCTTATTTTATGGTAAAATGATTTTATTCTAAGTTAGGAGAAGTGTTACTTAAGCAGGTTTGATTTGTTCAACCCCAAACTCTGCATATTCCGAAGACTCTTTTCTGGACTGACTCCTGGGAAAATTCACAGTGAAAAATCACTGAGGTCTCAGGATGTTCTATCCAATAAGAATGTTCTATGTGTTCTTTAATACATAGGTGTCTCTAAACTAGTTTTTCAGGTAAGAATGTAACCCATGGCTAAAAGCCTATTTTTACCCTGTATTAGGTTAAGTCACATAGGCATTACAGTCTTTGTTAATGACCTCTAGTAATAGCTATGGATACCTTCACATCGATGATTTCCCTTTCAATGTTTTCTAATATTTTAATTATGTACACAGGAAATGTGCAGAGAAGTACACATAGGAGTAGGTGTCCTCAGAGGATATCAGATACCAAGAACTAGAATTACAGAGAGCTGTCAGCCACTTGACCTAGGTCCTGGGAACCAAACTCAGGTTTTAACTGATGAGTCATCTCTCCAGCCCTGAGCTTTCCTTCACTTTTAGGTAACATACAATTGTTTGGAGACGTACATGCTGTTCAAATATATAGTAAGTGAATAATTGATAGTATACACTGAACATTTTTTAAGATATTTTTCATCTTCTTGAATTTTAATCTTTATGATTATATCATAATAATCTACAGCCAGGAGAACACTAATTTTAAATTTTGGGAGTTGTAGAAAAACAGTAAGCCTAATGTTTTAGAATGCCTTATGCATTCTTTCTAATATTTAGTATTCACAAGGGTATCTATTGTTTGGATGTGTTTCCTTAAACCATCTATTCCCTTATTAGTGACTTTGACAAAATGCTTAACATCTATTCGTTTTAAACCATTTAATCATTATTTTAATGTTAAATATCTTTCAGCATAACATGGTTTTTTCAGTTGGATATTGAGGACCTCTTACATAAATAAGAACAAATTGCTCTTCCTTTCCTTATAACTATGCTGCTCATTTATATGCTACACCAAAATACCAGGAGTACTTATGTAACAAGGAGAGACAAAGGCAAATTGTTCCACATGTTCAGTCAGTAGCCAAGCTAAAAGCAAACCACTGAGAGGCTCTCAAGAGGAGAGAGTTCATGAGTGTCTAGTGGCCTACCACTCAGCTTGCAAGACAGCCAAGAAGAGAATGAACCTCCATGAAGCAGAATGTCACAGGACCAAAAAAAACTGTACTGTTTTTCCACTGTCAAGCTGGCTGATTTTACAATTTGTTTAAACCCATAGGGGACAGCACACTTTCGAAGTGAGGAGCCATGATTAACACATTTATTTCTTCAATGGAAAACTATTTCTAACACTTTTTCTGCTAATAATAAACAACTTCACTTGTGTAAAATTTCCATTTAACAGTGCTAAATTACCACTTCTAAAGGTGTTGATTCCTGATGAAGGTGCTTCCTATGATGTGCCCCTTACCCACCCCTGAAGTGTTAGTTCCTGAAAGAAAGTACTGTACATGCAATTCACCCTAAGGTATAAATTAGTTAACTGGCTCAAACAAACATGTATCACAGTGTTCACAACCAAATACTCTAAAATGAATTTCCTGCAAACAAAATTGTAATATTATGGAAAATGCCACGGAAACACAAAGAAATCATTATCTTTTTTGTCTTTACATTTTCATTTGGGAATTGTTTGGGAAATTTTTCTTTCATATGATGATTATTAATCAAAAGTTATGAAGCAGAGACTGAACAAATGGTTAATCAGTGACAGGCCTAATTTGGAACTCATCCCATTGGTGGGAGCCAAACCCTGACACATTACTAATGCTATGTTGTACTTGCAGACAGGAGGCTAACATGGCTGTCCTCTGAGAGGTTCTACCAGCAACTTACTGAGACAGATGAAGATACTTATAGTCAGGCATTGGACTAAGGTCTGGGACCCTATGGAAGACTTAGGGGACAAGGATTGAAGGATCTGAAGAGGATGGCAACCCCATTAGAGGACTAACATTGTCAATAATCTGAACCCCTGTGAGCTCCCAGAAACTAAGCCACCAACCAAAGAGTATACAGGGCCAGACTGAGGCCCCCAGGCACAGATGTAGCAGAGGACTTCCTTGTCTGGCCTCAGTGGGAGAGGATTTGCCTAATCTTATAAAGACTTGATGCCCCAGAATGGGGGATCACTGGGAAAGTGCACCCTATCAGAGTCAAAGAGGAAGGGCCGTAGGGAGATAAACTCTGCAAGAGGGATCCAGGTAAGGGAGCAACATTTGGGATGTAAATAAATAAAACAATTAATAATGAAAAATAAAATTAGATAAAATTGTTGTGAAGAGCATTATTGGGTAACTGAGTGATGAATAATAACCCTTGCCTCTTGCAAGACAAGGATTGAAATAAAAGAAGCTCATATTGTTGACCTAACAGGTAATAGATAATAACTTAGTAAACATAATACTTAGCAGGAATAATAATTTTGAAAGATTGGGATTATAATTATAATTCCAAAGAAAAATATATAACTGATGTTCAGACAAATTGGCCACACAACAGAGCACAATCTAGATTTCAGCCAGAGTAGACACCTTCACCAACCAGTCTATTTATCCTAAATCACAGTAAATTGTCACCAAAATGACAATTCTTCTACCTCCAAAATGAAGTTGAATTAATGCCATGTAAAAGGAGTAGCAGCTAAATTTCACTTTCATAGGGTAAAACCCAGTAGAACCAGCTTGAAAAGGAACTAAGTGTCATCAATGTCAAGGTACAACCAGGTTCAGAGAAAGAGGTCTTGGAGAACCTCATGCAGCAGGTATAAAAATCAACAGACTTAATTTTCCAGCCAAAAGGGAATGAGTCAGTCTTCATTTTGTTACTAGGAAAACTGAGGTTTCCTTGGGTGGGGGGTTCTTAAGTCTCATTAATAAAAGACTTGAGGAATGGACTCAGCAGTAAGCTAAAGGACAACGTTATTAGAGTTTGAAAGAAAAACACAGTGTATGTTAGGTGAAAATCCCTGCAGCTGCCAGGAGGAAAGATGGAAGGAACGCAGTGGCTTTCAAGTTAGGCATCAAACAGAAACAGAGAGCACTCATTAAGACAGGAAAAGCTCTCTTGGTAATGTAAGTGGGCTTGTCAGCTGAGGAAAGAGCCCCCTGTGTTTTTTATAGCTTCTTCTCTTACTTGCATTTCATAGTCTCTTTTTTTAAGCATGCCTGTGTGCTAGATGATGCCAAAGTAAAGAAGGGCTTCCAGCCTTTCTCCAAACCACCTTATTTCAGGTTAAACTTCATGGTGTTTTCCCCAGTACCTACTCTAGTTATTGTGTACCAAGTTCTTCTTTATATTACAGTGAAATATGTAAAACAAATTGCACATACATATCAATATCATACACATGGCATTAATTACGGAATCGTTCAAAAAGTTAACTTGATTTTTATATATGTTTAAAGCTACACACGTGTTTTTTATAGAAACAGCCTGTAGTTTTCTGTTATGCTCATCTTTTATAGTCATAATTACAAAGCTACAAGTGAAAACTTCAGTATATGAATGATTGAAATTAAGATTTAAAAAAAATCCAAAATGATTGCTACTTTTCTATTAGGTAATAATTCAGAAATGCAGAGGCAATGGTTACTCTCTATTGACATTTTAGATTTAGAATAGATTTAGTATTACCATTGGAACAAACCTCTGCATATGTCTATAAAGGTGTTTCTAGAAGCTATACAAGAAGAAGGGAGGCCATGTTGAATATGGGCCACAGCATCCCCCGGGCTAGGAGTCCAGGAGTAAATAAGAAGGTAACAGTGAGTAGAGAAGCAGCATTCACCCCACTTCCCAATGATGCCCAGCTACCTCATCATTCTGCCCTCAAAGACTATATCCCCTCAAACCATTATCCATAACCTACCCTTCTTTCTAAAACTGGCTCTCGTCAGATGTTTTGTCACAGGAAATTAAAAAGAAACAGTGACTGCTTAATTTCCCCCATTACGTTCTTAAAATTCCTTAAGTTTGAAGAAAATGGGTCTGGCACTTTGTTTCGTTCACTTCAAGAAAGCCCGTCACTGAAGCCCATCACTGTACCTGCATATGATATAAAAGCAGAAAGTCATGGGATCTACTGTATCTGTAATATTCGCATCCTTTAACACTAAATGCAACAACCATAAAGTAAGGCAACCGGACCACAATTTTCCTTCATTACCGACCTGACACCTCAGAAGCAGCAGTTTTATTCTTTTATCCCCATTAATTCTTTCCAATAACCTAACTCCTCCTGTTGACTGTTTCCATTTTAGAAATAAATCTTTCCTGATTGAATGAGTGATAGTCCTCTTCCCCAACTGTTTTCTCTCCATCAAACTTCTGTTCCATACTGAGCAGACTAGGCAATCTTCTAAAGTGGTCACACTATGCCACTTGTTCCCTGGTCTCCAACAGATATGTTTTTCACTTAGAATGAAAGTTGACTGTCTTGAAAATGGGTAACCACTAGAAGTTTCCAAACACCTGTGCTGGGCATGTTTCTCCAATTTATGAGAGAAACATCCACAGAAACCTTTCAAACCCTCTTTCTTTACAGAAAGAAGGAAAGAAAGAAGGGAGGGAGGGAGGGAGGGAGGGAGGGAGGGAGGGAGGGAGGAAAGAAAGAAAGAAAGAAAGAAAGAAAGAAAGAAAGAAAGAAAGGAAGGAAGAAAGAAAGAAAGAGAAAAGAGAGAAAGAATGAATGGAGGGAGGGAGGAAGGAAGGAAAAAAGAAAGAAAGAAAAAAGGAAAGAAAGAAAGAAAGAAAGAAAGAAAAAAAGAAAGAAAGAAAGAAAGAGAAAAAAGAAAGGAAAGAAGAAAGGAGGGAGGAACGAAAGAAAGAAAGAAAGGAAAGAAGAAAAGAAAGAAAGAAAGAGAGAGGAAGGAAGGAAGGAAGGGAGGGAGGGAGGGAGGGAGGAAGGAAGGAAGGAAGGAAGGAAGGAAGGAAGGAAGGAAGAAAGAAAGCCTTCACTCCCTTCTTTTTAACCACCTTATTGTAACTTATCCTTTACTGGCACATCTGTTCCTTAAGGTACAGATGAATAAGGACTCCTTGTTCCTTACTGTAGCCTAATGAACATAAAGGAAACTATAAAAACTGGCTGAACAAGAACCAGTAGAGTGAATGAATGAATACCAGAATTGAGATCTCTTAAGGTTATTAAAGAGAAAGTCTCTGAATGTAGAAAATGAAATCTGAGGGTTTATTAGCAAAGGTGCCTCAAGCCAGTTTTGGTCCAACTACAAAGCAAACAAACAAACAAACAAAAAACAGAAAACTCTAGACCCCTACAAATGTCGGCCTGCTAGTCTAGCCATTTTCTCCACCCAAATTCTCTTGCTTCCTTGACTCAAGCTAGAAGTTTACGGAAGAAATATCTAACAAGCAACTTTGCCTGCAAGGACATGTATCTGATAAGCTTTGAAATTAGTAGATTATAAAAGGTAGGTAGGACAGCACCCACAGTTGTTTGGAGGGTTTTTCGGGTTGTTTGTTTGTTTGTTTGTTTGTTTGTTTTATTGTTTGTTTTTTGAAAGCAAATATAAACAAAGGAGAAGATGTGACCTAGAAGGATACCATGCTGATTTTACAGCTGAGGGAGAGAAGGAATAAAGGATTCTCTCATATTAGTCATCTTCTGCACTAAGTCCACACATCCAAAGTTGAAAAGAATTTGCCTTGATTTCTTGCTTTCACAAATCTGAGTCTCCACTGCTTTTATTATGAAGGGAAGACCTTCATTTTGCACTTAAAGAAAGAGGGCGTTTTTAGATTTACAATGAAAAAGAAAAGAAGCAACTAGAACTGCATAGTGCCATTTCCTTCTCAGGGGTGGGGCAAACACAGGGTCAATGAACAAAATTAGCAGCAAATATTTGGAAGTCATTGCTGAAAGGGAATGGCGGATGGGTGTAGCTTGGCTTCTTGGGGCATCCAATGTGCATGAAGAAGCATATCAAAAAGTTGATAAGTGTGTGAGAAACCATCAATACCTTAAATATCAAAATGAGAACTGTTGTGTTTACTGAATTGTCAAAACTTACTATTGAAAGTATTTTCAAAATTCAAATAATCATGGTACACAGAAAGTAGCCCTTATGTGAGAGATAAATTAGATGGTAACACTATTAGACTTAATATAAGTGTTGGGAAACAAGCTAGAATCATTCATAAGATCTGACTCATCAATAACATTAATATGTTCCAAAAAGAAAAACTCAGCAATGTCCAGTGCATACAATAAAACAAAATTATCTCTGTCTGCCATTCAGCATTACCTCAGAAGCTGTGTAACAAGTCCAAGCCTGAACGATAAGAGCATGATTGTTTTAGTCGTCCCCCCCAATTTATTCTCATGGGAAGATAAAGCTGAGAGCTGTGGCTATCAATTGGGGAAACTTGATTGGTAATTTTTAATGTGCTGAGTTGAGTAATGTGCTTGGACCTGAAGGGAGAATCTGCTACAATTTCAAAACAATTTCTAATTGTTTGAACTAAATAACACACAGACGTAGTGAAAAAAGAAAGGTGGGGTTCACCCATCTGTTTTGTAACCATTCTCCTAATGATTCTGAATTACTGAAGGGTGATGCACTCTGGCGGTGTATGGCTAGATTGAGGAAATAAAATTGAGTCTAAAGTGGTACATTTAATATTAATTACAACTTTCTGCCTAACTGAAATTTAAATATTGCTGGGAATCTTGGACTTTATTTGTTAAGTCTATAGTAAGTAAAACTTTTTTAAGTTTAAATACTTGGGGGAAATGATGTTATCAATTAACACAAGGAGGAATGTTACTGGAAAAAGAACATATATGGAATTTTGTGAGTGTTATTGAAAAACACTGGTGATTAAGTAGCCCTGGTAAATCCAAATAAAGATATCACATAGACTATTGGAAGAGGCAAATATAAAAATTTGTATAAATTCAATAATTAAAAAAGCATGTGTCTGAGGAGAAGTTACACAAAGCGTAAAGATTTGGAGACATAATCTATTTTTATGAGAAGAGACAGATGATCAAGGTAATTTATAATCAAGATGTCTTTAGTTAAACATCAGAGTTTTTAATACACAATGTGTGAACAATGTATTATAAAATACTAATTGTTATTTGTATGTGTGTTTATACACAGCACTGGTAAGCCTTGTTAAACCAGGGACTGTAGATAGGAGCTCTGTTAAAATGTAATAATGATAATCCTAGCATGTTAATATATACACAGGGACCACCCGATTAATTTTCAATTAACCCTCCTAAAGAGAATGGCTCACTGCATGCCTGGTTTGAAATGAGATGAGGTAGAAAGTTGTCTATAGTATAAATATACGAGGTTCATTGGATATAAATATAGGTTCATTGGAATAAAAATGAATCTAACCCAACAGCATAAGGTCATGTGGCTGAGCTCAAGATACAAACACTGCAGCAAGGAGGTTTCTCTGATTAATGGAATATTTTCTAACTAGTATTGCATGAAGTATACTCAACTAGTTTAACGATCACTGAAAAGAGGATATTAGAATAGGCATCAAACCTGAAAACACATGGGAAAATTATAAAGTGGGCGAGCTGGAAAAAAATCTGTCATATTACATGTACGTAGTACTTTATTTCCCGAGTATCCTCTTGTTTTGATGTGCAATGAAGACGTATCGTCCACCAGGAATCAATGTATTTGGTGGGATGCTTTTACACTTGAAAATGCAGATGTTCCAGTCACTCAGCCTCCACTGGCCTTGTGATTGTTTGCAGTATCATTACAAAAAGAATTGGTTGTAAAAATAAGTCTTCATTTCAACGGAAGGATTTATTGCTCGAATAAAAGGAAGGTCTCCTAAGGTTCACTAACTCCCTCCTGCTGAAGACAGGGAAAGGAACGTCTAGAGATTTTTCAGTATTATACGACTAGGTCATTTCAGCAAAAGTAGACAGAGATGGTGAATAGCTGAAGATATTACAATAAGTTCAGCCTAAGGGGGAATGTAGGGGACAGACATTTAGGTTGTTGAAATAAAAATGAACCTCATTTGACAAGGTACAAGGAAGAAGTAATTTTAGCCGATTTCACTCTGTAGAAGGTAAGCTGGGCATTTCTACTGAACCAGTAAATCACTTCCTGAATCTGTCTCTTTGGAAAATGTATTAGTTCCCTATTGCTGCTGAGACAAATCGCCAAGCATTTCGCTCCCTGAAAGCAACACAGATAGATTATAGCTGTGATTGTTAGAATGAATATGGGCTTTTCTGATCCAAAAACAAGGTATCCTCTCTGCTTTCCTTCTGGGAGTTTGGTCCAGGAATCCATACCCATGCGTTCTAAGGTGACAGATGACATCCTGCTTTATTAATGAAGAAAAGTCTTCCTCACATGATCTTTGTGGTTTCCCCTTCGTCCCTCTGAAGACCTGTGACTACACTGAGATAAGCCAAATAGTATACAATAATCTGCACATCTCAAGATCATGAATTTAATCGCACCTACCAGGTCTTCTTGGCCATGCAGGAGAATGTTTACAGCTTCTGTGGATTAAGACATGGACATCATTCAAAGCATTATCCTGTCTGTCACAGATGAGGGAAGCAGACTTTGGGTTCTAATTGGAATGATTTTTGCCTCACATAAGCAGGCAGAGGTATAAAGAAATAAGCACTGTAAGACCCTGTAGATATGATGATCATTTTAAAGTGTCCCTGTGCTCTCCTGCTTTGTGTTGTGTCAGCAATAATAAAGGTGACCATCACCATTTCCATAGTGATATTTTCACATACTCAAAGGGCAGAAGAGAAGCCATTTCAGTTCTTTTATAGATACCATGTCTAATGAAATGTCGGCAAGATTAAGACCATATCATTTCCATGAAATATATTTCATCATAAAGATGTACAAGAAGGTATGTCATACAAAGAGTAACATTTTATCTGCTCTGTATTTTTTCCCCTCTGTCATGTCTCCTTATACAATGAAAAGGGCAAAGCTCAAGGACCCAGAACTCCAAGGATAAGAGAAACAAGGATTTGCATTACTGAAAGGACATAGAAAGTTGTGAGCTCAACTGACACATTGTCCACATGAAGAGAACATTGCACCATAGTGATCAGACTTGGCACAGGGGTAGAATGATCTACAGCACCCAGAGACAGCACACTACCTGCAGGAAGAAGAAGAGTGCATTTGAAACCTGAGAAGAGAATTTATGGGCATGCCACTTATAATGGAACACAATGTGCAGTCCTAGACCCTTCCACACTTGCTGAACTGATAGGCGTCATACTCAATGGCAAGCCTTTGGTCAGTGGAAATATCCAGACATTCAATTCGCATAGTGTATCCAGCCGACCAGTGAGAAAGCTGAGATAAGGGCTGGAGAGATGGCTCAGCCATTAAAGGCTAGGCTCACAACCAAAAGTATAAGAGAAAGCTGAGATATGCTAATAAAAGAAGGGTACATAATGAAAGGAAATTGTGTATCGGGGAGAGGGGAAGAAATCCAGCAACAAAAGCAACATCCATTTTGCTAATCTGGGCCCTCAGAGAACAGAAACAGCCCAAAAGAGACACAATTACAACATGGAAAACACGCCCTGGCTAATTATACCCTAAAAGGGATTCAAAGCTGGAAGTTCAATGCTTAAGGGGTCACCTGATACTGAGGAGCTCAGATCCAGCAAGGGGACGCTCTGGTTTTGAAGTCTGCTCAGTTCAAACACTCACTGTAGATTATTCTGCAGATGTAGCCTGGGTTGGAAAAGGGAGACCAAAGGCAGAATAAAATGTGAGATGACACAAACCAACAACAACAGCAAAATTGGTCTCCTTTTAAAAACCCTTGAGCAGGATGGGAATGTGAAATAAGAACAAAAAAGATGTGGCTCTGTTCTCAACAACCTGGAAAGGCTTTCTACATTCTTTTGTCTGAAAAATGCTCATTAGCATAATAATAGGGCACTTACATCTCAACCCTGAAAAGTTAAGTCTGAAGATAGTGCATTTGTTCCTCATTAGAATCCTTAGCTGTGCTACACTGAGAAAGTGCTAGAGAATGAAACCAGAGATTTGAGTTGCAAACTTCACTGTGCCCAGTAATCCCAGTTTAGAATGCGTCGAACACGGAGTCGTTAATTAATTGTCCCATCCTCTGTTCCTTTGTTTACTTGCTTGGATGGTGTAGTTTTAAATCACAGAAAAACTATTTTAATGTTTACTGTTTATGAAACAAAAGTAAGTGTAATATAGACGTTTATATGATAATAACATTAGTTTATAACACTTGCTTTAAGATTACCTGCCGTCTTTGAATATAGCATTTGTGTCCACACACTGAGAAATATCTTCATGGACTTATGAATGCATATTGTTCTGTAATATACTTTTTAAATTGTGTTAAATGTTTTTCTGTCATTGTCAAATTTTACCTATTCCAGTTCTTAGGTTAATTCATCCAATCTATACTTTTTTATATTTAGCAAACCTGCTAACTCTTTTAAGCCAAAACTATGTATTATTGTATTTTATTACTTAATATCCAGCTAGTTAATCAAATGAGATTATTTTATTAATTACTATTAAATTAATATTATTTTTAGGTTACATATCTATTCCATTTGTTGTTGAATAGTCAGGGAAAGAATCAGAATTAACCACTTTTTCCCAAATCTTTGTTGTGCTGCAGATCTGGGAAAGATTTGGCTAGACAGTGTCTTTGTTCCTTGTAATAACAATGGGCCTCACTTTTTGACTATCAGCTGAAGGATGCCTGGTCAAGCATTTTTCAAACATTTTGGCTTCATGTTTGCTCTCAGGCGCATACCAAATTCAATTGAATTGTGATTTGGTCATAGGCATTGCCACTCCATAATAGTCTCGAGGTTCTTGCTGTTCCTTAATTGATAATGGTCTCCTAGTAAATCAAATATACAAGAAGAAAACAAAGGAATCTGCTTGGCTTTTTATGACTTAGTTCTGTGGGCAAAATATTGTCCTAGTCTCACACTCTATTGATCACAGCAACCAAAGTCTCTTCTAACTTTATGTGCTGTGATTCAAGGAGGAAGACATGAAGTTCAGACTATGGGTAAAAAAAAATGTCTAAAACTATACATGACGATTTAAAAAACTATCATAATAATACATTGTAATCTTACTTAGCTATTAGATTCATATTCCTTTCACTTGCACAATTTTTATATAGTTTATACTTTTTTTCCTAAGTAATCTCAGCTTGACAACTGTTTAGAAGGCTTTAGAGGAATGCCTTAAGGATGTAGTAACTGCTCAAAATAATGAAAATTCATAAATCCACCCCTATGTGCCAGCTGCCTCATTTCCTAAAAGTATCAGCTGTTCTGTTTGTCCACAAACAAAGACTTTGTATGAATAAGGTCTTCATTTCTTTCATCTTGTGAAGGTGCTGTGGCTTTATAACCAGGCCTACTCTTGCTAGGCTCACAAACACACTGAGAAACACAGAAATTGCTTAGAAGGGGGACTTGGAGACCAGCAAGAGGTTGGGGAATTCATGAGAGTAGAGCAACATATACACTGCTATTCTTTCCCATGAGGGACTATGTTTGAGCACATTAATATTAAGGTCAGTGCAGGACCGTTCATATTCCCAAAGATTTAAGATTCTGCCTTTGGTTTGTTTGCCAGTTTGGTTGGTTAGCTTGTTGGTTGACTAATCAGTTGGTTGATGTGGTATGACAAATCTTTTCCCGAGAGACACTAGACACATGTTTGTTGCCCCAGATAGGGAACCCACCACACATACAGATACCACCAAAGTCTAACTTGGTATGATTCAGTGAGTTGTAGTGGGGTTACTTACAGAAATATGGGCGAGGAGTCACTTACAGGAGGACAAATGACTCAAAGACAGCTGTATCACCAATGTCCACCCCAGCACACGTGACTGCACACAAAAGCTGGAATGCACCAGTCTGCAGCCAGCTCAACAGGTGGGAAGAGTGTCCTTTCCATGTGCTGTAATTGCTCTAAACCTGGTCTACAAAGCTAGTCCAGACTTAGAGTATTCTTTTGGGGTTTGTTTGTCTGAGAGTTTTCTTTGCAGCATGGCTCTTCTAACTTTCAGCATACTTTATTGCTTTACTTTGGAAAGGAGTGGTCTAGAGAATCTGCTCAGTTTCAGGGACTTCCTGAAGCTATTTAAAGATACTGGACTTTGGTCTTAAGCTATCTCCCCGGTACATGGAATGTTTCAATCTCAGAGGAAACTGCTAAACAACAGTTAGGTGATTTGTGTTGCCTTTTTGATGAGTAGAAAAATAAAGTAACAAACCACTTAAAATTTTCCCTCTTGCTTTTTCACTTATTGTTATTTTATCTTAACCTTTAGTCCTTTGAATATACTTCCATAAAGTACATCTTTCTGGAAAATTTAGAATGATGATGATGTCACTTTGTAAGAACTGAAGCTGATGGTGGTTTACCCAAAGGAATACAAGTCCACATATCCCAGGGATACTGGAACACCAACATTTTTACAATAGTCACAATAACTAAATTAAGGAAGTAGTAAGTGTTCAACAAGACTGGATGAACAAATAAAATGTAATGTTCACACTGGAATTTTGGCAAATATAAAGAACAAAGTCATGGCATTTCATGGAAAAATGAAAGATGTATCTAACTGGAGATAAACATTTTACATAAATTAAGCTAGCCACAGAAAATCAGTTATTGTATGATTAACACACATGCTGTATAATTATCTATATTTATATATGTCAAAGTTTTAATGGAAAATACTGTAACAGTGACTGATATAACTTCAACCCAACTTCACAAACTGGTGAAAACAAAGAGAAAATGTAAAATGAACAGACCCAAAAAGTAACATTGTGCCCAAAAAATACTTGTAAATTACTGCAGCGTTTCATCAGAAGCAGGAGGATAGACAATGGAGAATGTTGAAATGTTAAAAAACACTCAAATGTGAGCAATCAAATATAATAACTACAAAACCCATCAGTACAAAATGCAGTCAGAGAAAATAACCGTCAAATACAAAGGTCAAATAAGTGATGTAAAAAGCTGGAGGAATTTGTCAGCAGTAGATCTGCAGTACCAGAAAGGCTAAAGATGCTTTTCTGTTTACAAAGATAAAATTCCCATTGGAAACCCAGGGCTCTACAAGAAAGGAAAATAAGTTTAAGAAGCTGTAAACAAACAAAAAAGAGCACAAGTTTTGTGAAAGTCACAATAAGACCAACTAACTAAAGCATAATAGAATATTTAAATTAACTAAAAACCAAAGCTACAATAGCCACAGACGCAAGAGCATCTAGCAAAATATATTTCACGTTTCACTTCCTTTTGCTGGTTAGTTTTGAAATTAACATTTAAAAATAACATTGATCCCTTTCCTTTCCTGCCTCCAAACCCTTCTACTTACTCCCCTCTGACCTCCCTCAGATTTTACGGCCTCTTTTTTATTAATTATGATGATATAGACATAGATATATAGATATACATAATATATATATACATGTATATTTACACACTGAAAGATACTTCTGTGTCAGGGGACATTAAGCTCAACTGCAGTTCAGGGTCGTCTGGGTCCTAGTTCTGGAGTACATGGTAGGATTATTAGACACCTTCAGCAATATAGAATTTCCTTCCAATCTGGGTATAGCCAAGGTCAAAAACAGTAACAGGATATATTTGAGGAATCTCTTGAATAGCCCTGACCAACAACCTAAAAGAAGGCTTTTCATTTCGGCTTAGGGTATTTTTGTTTTGTTTTGTTGTTTTGTTTTGTTATTTAATCATGACCTGGGGCTTCTACCTGGACTTTGATATAGTTCTCGGATAAAAGACACACATGCAGCCTTTATATTTACAATAAGCTTTAAACCATACAAAACCCAGACAGATACTTACCATCTATGTTATTAGAATCTACGTTCCCATTGATAACTCCAAGTTAAGTACTATGTTTCATCTGGGCTGCTCTTAACCCCAAATGGCCGGCCCTCAGATCCATGTTTTTATGACTCACCTAACCCATGGCAACTTCTCTCTCCTCCTCCACTTCTCCCCCCGACCCCATCCCCAACTCCCCATGGTTATCTTCCAACCTCCAAACCCAGGAATCCTAAACCCCACCTATGTCTCTTCGGCCCATTTGTTGGCTGTTGGCATCTTAATTTACCAATCAGAAATAACTTGGGGGCAATGTCACAACCTGTTACTTAGTTCTACACACAGATTCCCTTGTCTCTAGGACACCAAGTCTTTGAGTCCAATATTAGCATTAGAATACAAGCAGCATCAGTCCAACCCATTATGGTTCTTGTAGGGCAGTCTTTGGTTTTCAGAGTGAGCACCATAAGCATTAATGAGATAATTTTATCAAAACTATATATGTATACTTATACTTGGAATTAGAGGCATTATAAGTTTTTAAATAGTTAATACGGTGATCCTATGAGCCTATTTAGACATCCTTATTGTTATTTGATCTATTTGCTTTACCTTCCATCAAAGGGTCACCCCCTACTTCTTCTCATTTCCCCTATCATTTATAGACTTCTTTGTTACTTTCCTTTTAAAATGAGAAATATTAAGTAGAAACTTACATGAAAAGGCTATGATATTGGCTCTAAGTAGATATTTATGACTTTAAGGCATACATTTTAATTTTCTCATTGTTGCCACAACTTTCATTTTGAGCAAGTATAATTATGTATTGCAAGAAGGAGCTCGCTAATTGTAGGATTCCTAGCATCCTTCCAGAACTCAGCTCAATAGACATCATCCTTCTGTCATTTGAAATTTTCAAAATGTTTTCTCCCACGCATTGCTAATTATCATTGAGGAAAGAGAAAGCAAAAAGTCAGTTGTGATAGAGAAGAATTGATACATTTTTACACTTATTGATGATATTTCCCTAATTAATAATCATTGCTCAAACTAGAAGTACAGTTAGAAATCTCATAGGTAAATAATATAGACTATTGAAAACATTCATTAACTATACAGGTCAAAAACAGAAGAAAGAGAAGTAGATTTTAAAAAAGAAAGACAGTAGATTTAAATGAAAATACAGTGTTTTGCATTAAACTTAAGTGATGTGATGCTCCAAGTGAGAGTAAGAATGTGCCAGAATCGTATTGAGAAAACCAAATAAGTTGTTGCCCACATGAGACATATCTTGAATCAATAAATACTCAAAATAATATAAACCAAAATGATAGGAATGGCGTTGCGTGCAAACCACAAATAGAGAAGCCAAAATAATATAACTATAAACATTTGTTACTTTCCTAATAAAATAGAAGTTATATAAGATCCAAAGTAGATGTCAAGATAGATTGATAAAATGAAAAGGAACCTTAGTAATGATTAAAGGAATGCAAATTATAATAACTCTATATGCATCAAATAACACAATATCCATTAACTGACAACTCTTTGACAGCTGTCTTAATTAGGATTACTATTGCTGCTATGTAACACCAGAAACAAAAGACACATAAAGAGGCTTATGCTTCTGCATCACTGCTCATTATTAATGGAAGCCAGGGTGGGAGTTCAAACAGGGCAGGGAGCCTATGCAGAGGCTGTAGAGGAGTGCTGCTTACTGCCCTCTTTCTCATGGCTTACTCAGCCTGCTTCCTTATAGAAACCAGTCTGTGCTGGCACTACCCACAGTCAACCATAAATAAGAGTATACCCCACAGCCTTGCCTATAGCTCCACCCCTCTTATGCAAACCTTGTCTTGATTAAGATTCTCTCCTCTCAGATGACTTTAGGTCATGTCAAGTTAACACAAAACTACAGCACAAAAGCGATTTCTACTCTTATCAGAACCTAAAATTCCTAGTAAATAGAATGAATGGCCATATTATGCACACTAATTATTTTATATATTTAACTTATACGAAACATTACCAAGATGTTTTTATTACTCAATGCATACATATTAGTGTTATGATTTATTATCCTTCAATAATTTTAATTGTTCACTTATATTTTACTGTGCATACTTTTAGCCTAAAGCAATAGGCTCTATCATGCAACCTAGGTGTCTAATAGACTGAACAAGAAAGATTTGTATAAAGATAGTCTTTGATGTTCACACAGTGATGAAATTGTCTGATAATGCACTTGTCAGAACATAATAATTGATTAACAACCCTATGGAGGGTATTATTGGTCATGAATGCACTACATACATGCATGAATGAAGAATAAATGTAATCTGTTCAATTCAGTGTACTAAAGGAACATTTATTCCAACCTAAAGAGTCAAATAAGTATATGCTGATTTTATTTTTTATGTAACCAAATCAAACAAAGAAACTAACCCCCTCAAAATACCCAGATAAAACACAAAAAGAACATCTTAAATAGTAGTCTTAAATATACAGTAATTTAGAAAATTCAGGCACTAAATCAACTAAGCAGGGCTCCCGAGGGCTCATGGAAGCTACAGTGGCAAGCATGGGGCCTGTGTGGGTCTTCACCAGGTCCTCTGTTAGCTTGGTGTTTCTGTGGGACTCCTGAGAGTGTGAGTGTGTGAATGTCTTTGACAATTTTGCCTGGTCCTGAGACACTGTTCCTCATATTGGGTAGCCATGACCAACCTCAATATGAGAGCTTGTACCTTGTCTTCTTGTCCTTGTTTTGTCTTGCTTGGCTGTTGTCTCTTTGAGTCATGTCCTTTTCTGAAGAGGAAACAGAGGGGTGGTGCACCTGGGATGCAAGAGAGGTTGAGGGGAGCTGGGAGAATTGGAGGACTGGGAAAGTGTGGTTGGGATATACTGTTTAAGAGAAGAACATATTTTCAATACAAGTTAAACAACAAAATAAAGAGAATTAGGTTAAATATAAAGTAACTTTAGCAACAAAAGCTTAAAAACCCAAGAATTCCTAGCCACATGCTCCTGAATACCAACATGATTTTTCTGTTATTAATCACCAGAGGAATAGAATGAACAAAATAGAATTCTGCATTCCAGGTCATTTCTCTAATGTTATTGTTCTAATTTACTTTCTCTTACTCTAATAAACACTGTCCAACAGTAACTTGAGGAAGAAAGACTTTATTTGGCTTTCACATCTCAAGCATGTTCTACCTTTGATGGTCCTCATAGCAGACACTGAAGTGAGAACAGAAGACTCCTAGAGGAAGCTGGTTATTGGCTTTCACTCCATGAGTTTCTCAGCTTCACTTTCCTACATAACCCAGGAATATACCTCCAGAGTCCACACTACTCACACTGGAATGGGTCCTCCAAGATTCATCGTTAATTCAAAACAGGCCCACAGACAGTTTCATTTGAGGATCCCTCCTACTAGGTGACACTATTTCAGTTCAAGTTGATCAAAACTAACTATCACAGTTGATCCCTCCTCAACTTGATACAGACACCATCAAATCATAACCTTTCTTTCCTTGTTTATCCTCAAGATTTCTTTTGATAATCACAATATATAGCACAGAACTTTAAAAGTCTCCCCGTGTTTTCAAAATTCAAACAATTTTGAAAATTCAAGGCCCTTTACAATAGCCAATCTCATAACTGTATTCTTGTAATCTCTTTAACAAGTTACATATTTCCTTCTTACAACGGAAATGACCAGGGAATAAAAATAACCAAATTTGAACAAAATCAATATCTAGCAGTGTAGAAACCAAACTGTAGCACAGTGTCTCACATTCAGTGTTTCCCATGATCTTCTGGCTCCCAAAGGGCTTTGTCACCCCTCTTTTCTGGCTCTGCCAGTCTTAGCATACACAGACTCTCAGGTTCAGTCCTGCCCTGTCCCTTACGTGCCACTGTGTTTAGTGGTTGTCTCACAGTCCTGACATCCCCAATGTGCTATAGTCTACACTGAAACTTAGACTACACCATCACCATGGCATCCTGGCCTCTATTTAGGGACACTACCTCTGCCACATAGTGCCAAGCTGCAGGTTCTCTCCAAGACCCCTTCAGTCTCGGAGTTTCTACCAAAAATTTTAAAAAGCTTCTATTTAGAAACAAATATAATTTTACCCAATGTTAATAGAACAGTGAAAACCAGGATAATTGGATAATTAAAATGGTGATATTTGTAACTATTGCACCAGTAACGCTGATATGTATATAAATTAATATCTCTACATTTTGTATCATACAGAGAATAATAAAGACCATGAGAACATTTAATATTGCTATTTATGAAACTTGAAAGTGTGTTCCCAGGCCTCAGCCACCCTGCCGATGTTGTGAGAATCTTGTCTTATGAGTTAAGGTTAGTATTTCATCCAACAAATGTAGTCAATAACCAGATTTCTAAAAGCCAGCATGAAATTCCGAAGATTGACTACCTCCAAAACAGCTACAACTTCATTTTGGAAGCGCTCCTTACTCATAGTCTCAAAACAGGTGAACAATAACAATACATCCTCAAATGGGACAGGTTCAATAAAATCCTTTTAAAAGGAAAAAAAAGCAAGAGTAAGCAACACATTTCACACAATAATATTCCAAGGCAACTTGTAAAAGATGAAATTGCTTGTTAGATGCAAAAATCCGAGGCAAAGCGCAGAGCCAACAACTCGCATCAGACGACTGCATTTAGTGGCCTTGCCCTTGCTGCAGCTGACGGTGGCCTATCTAGAATTTTGCACCCCCTCAGCCCTTTTGAGTTCACTCCATCCTTCGGTGGGACAAATGCAAATGTACGGTTCCATGAGATGCCTCCATGAGACATTTATAGGCTGAGGGACACTCTGAAGTGGAAGGTTCTGGTGCTAAGAAGTAACCTAGAGGTGGAAGCAATTAAAAAATAATGCTGGGCTGCACTGCAAACCTCAGAGAGACGCGCAACTCTCCAAGAGCCTCCGCTTTTCCACTAAGGTGATGTACGCCAACTGGAGAAGCGTTAAAATATTTACATCCTTAAGTGCAAGCGGAGAATTCTCCCCTTTGGCCACTGTCCCTAGAGAAGAAAATATGCGTAAGAATGCCATTACAGCTAATGTGATTTCCAAACGCTTCCTCTGAATTCACCTTCGGAGAAATAGTGAAGTGGATTGAACCAGTCAAAATTCTTTGAAATACATTTTTAAAACAGAACTTTCTAAGACAGAAAGATTCCTTCGTTGTCGATAATCCTATCTGTGTCATTAATGCTCGCTGTCTCACACATCGAGTCAATTAGCAACGCTTCCGTAATGAAAAGTGACCTGATTCAAATCATAAAGCAAAGCACATAACGAAGATGATGACCGACTGCCAATCAATCCATGCACCTAATGTATTTGTTAGCGGCTGAGTGAGGTGGATTTGCTAAGGACATTTTAGGACAATGAAGCATGTGTATGAATTGAAAAGTTATCGACAGCAAGGAATACTCTTTTTGTACTTATTCCGCTTGCGTTATACACAATAGCAGATTGGTATCTATAAATGCCAAGTTTCCTACTCATCCCCAAAGCCAGGCACACATTCTGCCTTACGAATTACCCCCAGATCCCTGCTATTCACGAGGTAGTCTCTGATGACCTTTTACTTACCAGGATAATCTTGTGTTTTGATTTCCTTTCTATTGCTATAACAAAACACTCCCCCCAAACCCCTGTGAAAAGCAATTGAAGGGAGAAAGGGTTTATTTTGCTTCCCGGTTCAAGATACAGGCCACCTATCACAGTTGTGAAGTCAGCAGCATTCACATGTGAGAAGCAGAGAAAAATGGATGAACTCTAGTGTTCAGTTCCCTTTTTCCATTTTATATGGTCCAGGATACAGGACCTAGGGATTAGTCCAGCACACAATTGAGATGGGATTCCCCTCATAAATCAATACAAACATGCTAATCTCCTACAGTAATGCTCTCCGTTTTTTATGGCTGTTCTTAACCTGTGGACTGCGACCCCTTTGGGGAGTCAAACAGCCCTTTCCCAGGGGTCTTCGAAGACCATTGGAAAACACAGACATTTACATTATGATTTATGGCAGTATCATAATTACAGTTAGGAAGTAGCAAAAAATAATTTTTTTTTGATTGGAACTCACCACAACATGAGAAACTGTAACACAGGGTTACAGCTTTAGGACAATTGAGAGCCATTTACTCATCAGCTGCATATCCCAGGTGATTATAGATTCTGTAACGTTAGAAATCAACAACAACAACAACAAAATACACCAAGAAACATGACTTGCACTTTGTAGTTACAGCCAAGTTCCTTTGATTTTGGTTGTTTATCTTGTGAAAAAAAAACTCCCTTACAAACATTTAAATATTAGCATTTCCTTTGGTTTTTTTAGTTTTTATTTATGTATTTCCAGGCATGCATATGAATGAATGCGTGCTATATGTGTATTCGGTTATGTGCAAATGATTAGGGCCCGCTGCATGTGGAGGGAAGGGTAGGACGCTAAGTCCTACTCCGTAACTTTTTAGTGTACTCTCTTGAGATGGGACCATTCAGCTCACTGAACCTAGAGCCAAATGGTAGCCAGCTTTCATCATAGACATGAGAATAAATTTTATCTCCACCTAATTCCTTTTACTTGACTCATTATGGAAAATACAGCTTTCTTCGGCCTATAAATTTACTTTAGCATTTCCTCACTTTATATAGTTGTGCATCTCCTTTACTCTTCGAACCAGCTGCATATTCCTGAGTTCCTGTTTAACATTTAATTGACTAGCATCTTTTATACCTGTGCATTTCATAAATAGATGAGATGGAGCCTTGTACCCCTCTATTATTTTACCTACTCTGTGATACCAGGCATCATATAGGTATAACTGGATAACTTGGAGCCACCCTTTATGAAACAAGGTGTATGCTTGCTGGAAAATGCATAAGTCACTAGGTGTAAATTTTAATTTTAAATGTTACATGCAACAAAATTCACAAAGTTTCAGGAACTCAAGTTGTAAACTAATGTGAAGAAATATGAAACTTTGAGGCAGTGAATATAAACTATGTAACCCTGTCTCCAGTTCTATTTCTTCTTTCATAGCCATTGACATTAAAGAATTAATAAAGAAAAAATTGAAGAATAATCTCTGCTACCTGTACCTAGACATGAGTCATAGTTGACAGGAATTTTACGGCATTGGGGTGACCATGATCCCAGGAGAAATGGCAGGGATTTCGCTACATCATCCGCTTCACAACGAGTACATTCTGTTTGGTTGTGCAAATCTTGTCAAGGACCCTGGAAAGCAGTTTTGACCCAGGGACCGAGCACCATGGCATGTGGAAGAAAGGTCGTTGTTAAAGGAAGAATTTCAGCCTTACACAGTGTGAGTTCATGCCAATCCAGGTCTTGGCTCTACCGTTAACTAAACCTGTGCATCTTATCAAATTGTTCATCTTCTTGAATTTCAGGAATTTCACTGTGAATCTCTGAGAGAAATAACGACATTACATTTGTTGTATCTCTGAAGCCTTAATGCCAAGGAACCATGCTGTGCACGAGCTACCCAATAGCCACTGTCACTACTTTTTTCTTATTTTATGAAGTTCCACAAGTAGTTTCAATGTATAACAGAAGCTAACATTTTCTTCAGGATTCAAGGTATTTTTTAAATTTTATGACTTTATTATAATAAAGCCTTGTAAATAAATAAAAACATCATGTATCAAAAATGAGCAGAGCTGAATTCTATACAACTAAATAAATCACTCTAAAGTTATAGCAGACAATTTGAGTGTAAACTGTGAAACTTCATGCTAAAATTATGTTTTCAGTACCAAACATACATGTATTTATAGACCCACCCAAATCAAAAAGTCAAAATTCATGACAAATTTAGAATTAGAAAATAATTACATATTATTGCATAACTTGTGCCCATTTCCTGCCTTTAGACAGCTCTTCCTTGTACTCTCAGATTTAGCTTTTCTTGTTCTCTTCCTTTTCTTGTTCCCAATACTTTACTCAGATGTACATTTGTTCACATACACGTACATATACATACTTACATTACTGGCTAAATTCCAAATATAAGACCGAACATGTTTTCTTTTCTTTCATTCTGAGACTATGTAAACCTATGAAGATTATACTTTGTAAGTGCATCCATTTTCTTACAAAATTTTAACTTCCTTTTTTATACTTGACTACTATTCATAGCTATAGATGAATGTATATAGTGTACATATATCTCAAAGCTTTATTATCTGTTCACCTATTGATGAAAAACCAGGTTGATTTCCCATTTTTGTATAGCTAATAAAGCACCAATAAACTGTAACATTCAATTTCTATGGTAGAGTATTAAGTTCTCTCGGTATCAAAGAGTTGAACTACATGATACTTCTATTTTTAACTTCTGAGGAAACCTCCAAACTGGTTTCTATAGTGGCTGTATTAATGTGTCCCTCCACTAGCACTAAACAAGACTTCTTTTCTGTCCACATCTTTTCCAATACTTGTTCCCAGATTGTCGATGATGCCGTTCTGACTGGGAGGAGGTATCTTGGAGTAGTTTTAATTCATATTACTTGGATGATAAGAAGGATTCAATGGCTTTTAAAATGTTCATTGGCCATTTATATTTTTTTGAAAAACTCTCTTCAGTTCATTATTCCATATGTTTATTGGTAGTTTTGATTCTTGGGATTTTATATATACAATTTTTGTAGACTTTGGATATGTATCTGCTAATGATTTTCTCCCACTCTGTGAGCTGTCAATTAAGTCTGATTGTATGTTTTTCCTCTGAGGTACAGAAACCTTTTGTATTTTTGTAGCCTCATATAGCAACATTTGAAATTATGTTCTGGTTTTTGGTACTGTACTGAAAAGTTTTTCCTACCTCAATATCTTGAAAGGTATGCCCTGTGTCTTATTCTAAAAGAATTAAAATAGTGAAGACTCTCTGATATGCCTCAAGAGCAGAAGGAAGACTTATTTTGAAAATGGATAATTCAAGAAATGATGCATGTACGACAAAAACATACATATTGTTAGTCAAAATATTTTTTCATACAGAATGTAAGATAACAATGCAATTGATCATTTTGATGAACTTTTGTATTAACTATATTAACTATTAT
This sequence comes from Rattus norvegicus, assembly GCF_021556685.1. Classification (NCBI taxonomy): domain Eukaryota; kingdom Metazoa; phylum Chordata; class Mammalia; order Rodentia; family Muridae; genus Rattus; species Rattus norvegicus. The sequence continues at coordinate 117,596,004 of NC_141539.1, read as the reverse complement.
CATCATACTAAAGATGCTCCCTGAACCATAACATGCCTTGTATTGATGTTGGAAACCAGATTAAACGTAATTTTTATTTTTAAAAATCTTTTGTTAAAATGGAATATCTGTGTGTGTGTGTGTGTGTGTGTGTGTGTGTGTGTGTGTGTGTGTGTGTGTGTGTGTCAGGGGGTCCAGTATCATATCTTTTTTATGATTGTAAATAACAAATAATGGGTTAGTGTAATGGCAGACACTGTCGAACCTGAACCTGACTTATTTGGGTTAATGATGTATTTCAGTTTCCTATTGATAATACAAACTCTAGGGTCCGAGTTGTTTTTACTCAATCAGGTAATAAAGATAAAGAGAAAAAGGTATCTAATTTCTGAATTCAGTTTGTAAGACAGCATGTTAATAGATCCAAGCTGGAGCCATTTACAAGGACACACGGTTAAGCACTTCACATACAGTAACTAGATTGTTGATGCGAAGATGACAGTGCTCTCTCCCACCTGGTCTGGCTTCCTCTATATCTTCCCAGGTGCTGCTGTATAATCTTTCTCACAACCAGGCAATTACACCCTGTAAATTGCGTGGTTATTCAGCTAACCATCTGTTTTCTAGGAGCAATCATGTTGACAATTTTCTCAATTCAAACCATGAAGAGGATGCAGAAAGCTCAGGTGCAATATTCGAGATATTCTGTATTTTTAAAAACTTACACTATAAGGTTGAAGAAGATAGGACCTGTTTGGAATTTTTGAGGCCAAGGAGAAATAATGTTTCAAAGGCAAGAAAAATGGAGATAATGGTCATTTAACATGTAAATGTAAGTTAATGCATATGCTTCCTTTTAGGTCTTCGCCGTGTGTGTTCCCTCCTACCCCGCTAACTATGAAAAGGCTATAAATAGATATCTCCAGACAACCAGACAAAAGCAGCAATCTTAATTAGTCAAATTAAAACAGTAAGACACATCCGATTATGCCTTTTTAGTCTAAACCGGCTCATAAAATGACAACTGATGTGAAAATAATTAAACTAAGACAGACTGGAAAAAGAGGAGAAATAATGTATTTAGAATTTGAAGAGAAGTAATTAGTTTTGGCAGGTTATTTATTTATGTAAATTGAAAAATTAGCTCTACTAGGCAGAGGCAATATATTCAACTGTCTGTATTTCTGGCACAACACAGAAGAAGACAGAAAAGTTATAATGAGAAGAAAGTAATGAGTTTCAGGCAAGGAAAGACTCTCTCAATAACTACTTTTTAAAAGGAAGACATGTTTGCAGTGAAGACAGAATTCATAAAATCCATCTCAATAGTTCAGTACTGTTGTTGGTGAAAAAACAATCTTACTAATTTAGGTAGACTGCTATTCCGCAACATGGATCCTCTTGATTTGAACAGCTGCCTGGGATTTTCATCTGCTATGTAACATTCATAAATTATTCTTCCTTTAATTTGTCATTTTTGTGCAGTGCTATGACTTAATTTCCATGGCCACATTTCCAATAGAGATGTAGACCAGGCATCCTAACTTTATCCTGAGTTGTGAATCATCTATTCCTATCTGTTGACTCGTTTCATTCACACAAACACTTCATCTCAGATTAATGACTTTTAAACCTCTGAATCTAGGAATGTCTGTCTACCTTACTTAATCACATAATCACCCACACTGCCCTGGAGAACATATTTCTTTTTATCTCCTTCAATATATATACAAGTCCTACAAAAAGAATGATCATTGCTCCTTTTTATGACAAGATTAAGTATAGATAATTAAATAGTATCTATAACTTTGGATCTATAATGTTACACTTTTGGATAATGACATACTTTTATATCTATAACTTTGTATCAAAGGCAACATAAATAGTAACAAGTAACTAAGACCAAGCTTACATTTTTTAGCCAGGTCTTTAGTTAATAAGATAGTTTTCCATCATCATATCTGAAGTATATATAGTCATGTGTGATATCAGTCAGAAGCCTTGACATTGAAGAGTGTTGTGCCCTTTAAGCTCTTAACAAGATTTAAAAAAAACATTGTTTTCAACATTTTTAAAATTATCATCTTTATCAACCTCTATTATTTTTTTCTGGTTTGCTGTTGTGCCTTGGTTTCTTTTCCTGTTGCTGTAAAATTATAAACCATGCAAAAACAACTTAAGGAGTATATAAGTAAATTAGGTAACTAAAAAACAACCTAAAGAATACAATGTTCATTCTGTCGCACAGTTCAGGGGTACAGTGCACCATGACAGCGAAATTAAGGTGACTAAAACTTAAAGCGAATTGTCATATCACATCCACAAAGTGAAAAGAATGTTTTGAGTACATGTTTGCAGCTACTCAGCATACTTGTTCCACTTCTGTAGTTCAGAATCATGCTACCAACCGTAGGTGAGTCTTCCCACCTCAAACAATACAGTCAGGATAAGAAATATCCAAGTCAAGTCTGGTGATTCAAGAATCTATCAGGTAGACAATGGATAGAACTGTGCTTCATGAAATGGAACTATAAAGAGAGGAGTTAAAGTAGTAAGATCTGACATCTGACATCAAAAACAACACACATTGTGTTCATTGATATGCTTCCTCCATGTATAGGAAGGAATACACACACACACACACACACACACACACACACACACACATACACACACACACCGAGAGGGGGGGGATTATTTCTTTTTTTCCCATTTTTATTAAATTGGGTAAATTCTATTTACATTTCAAATGTTATTCCCTTTCCCAGTTTCCTGTCCATCAGCCCCCTAACTCCTCCCACTCCCCTTCTATATGGGTGTTCCCCTCCCCACCCACCCCCCATTGCTGCTAATTATTTCTATAAAGGAAGTGAACTGACACACATAGGGAATTATTAAATTGAGTTGGCATGTACAATATGCTTTGGGTAGTTCAACAATGGATTTCTGGAACTAGAGAGGTTGTCGTTTTGGTAGATGCTCGGTGTGTAAGGTATGATGTCTTAAGATTTCAAATCCAACACAGTCCTGACTTGGCTCTGAAAGCCTGGAGGATTGCTAAACAGCTGTTGGTCTTAAATTAAATCTTAAAGAAGTTGGCCTTATCTCAGTAAAATAATGCTTCAGAAATGGGATGGATGAATTTGTCAGCAAGATTGAATGCAAACAGATAAAAAGCAGTTTCTTTTATGTTCCTTAATCTTGGTTGCCACCATTAGATCCCACCCACATTTACCATAAATTTTCCCACTTCAAGTAATCTGATCAAAAAATCTCTTGCAGGAGAGCCTCAGTGCTTGCATTTCAGTTGACTACAGTTGACAATCAAGATTACCCATCAATCCTACATTTCTCATGTGTCCCCAAAGTATGCTACTTTAATAGCATATGACTGAATTGTCATCACTAGAATATCCATAAAGAAGGGAACTAGGAGCTTCTATATGTTCTTCTAGCATTCCTTACATAATACAAAATAGATAACCCAGAGTCCGTGGGACATAAGTTAAGGCCTTAAGTTAATAATGAAGGCTATTTGACCTATACATGAGAAATAAACACACTTTTTAAACCATGGAAGTTGGAAATGTATCATTATAGCTGGGTAGAGTTCATGCACATATAATCCCAATGCTGGGGAAATGGAGACCCTTTGTCAATATATGTATATCATCCATCTGTCTATCATCTATCTATCATTTACTATTCATGGTGGAGAACCAATAATGACTCCTGGACCTCATGTGCAGATGCACACACAAATAAGTACACACATACACACACACATATTTTTGTAAAGTTACACTGAATCACAGTCATATTTACCTTAGTATGTTGTTGTAAAAATATAAAAGATAAAAACTGCTGTCTTTTATCCCCTCTTGATCTGGCACCCCAGTGCCCCAAGATATCTGCTGGATATCTTAATTCTCAGTCAGCAAACATCTCACCCGCTTTGCTCCATTCCATATCACCCTGCCGAAGCTCTGAGTCTGTCAGCAATCTCTCTACCTATCTAGTTCCCAAGGCAGGTTTCCATGTCAGAAACACACATCCCAACTCTGTGGCGGCCCAGACCAGTCGCCCCACACTCCATTACACTTAAATCTACACATGAAAGAACACACAACACAATAACCTTTGATCCAATTGATAAGATATAATTGCCCACCTAAACACACAAAGCCCAGTACCATCCATCCCTTAAGGACATGAATAACAACCTGTAAATACACAGAGCAGACCCTTAACTAATGTCAGCTTCCATTTTCTCTCCTCCATGACTGCTCTCTTTGTCCTCCTGTCTCTTCCTCTTTCCGTTCCAGCTTCCTCCTCTGCCTTCAAACTTTTCTCCCACCCATCCTTCCTTTTTGTCCAATGACAGGCCTCCTTCTATCCTGTACCTGCCCTCACCTGTATTTTACAAATTAAATGGGGAGAAGGTTCTGGTGAAGTCACCTGAGTCTTGCGTACCTGACTACACAGCTGTCCTTGGGGCAGTGGAATTAGCATCAAAATACAGATAACTCCAGGGCAAACCGCAACATTAGTACATTGTGTTTCAAACACTAATGCTACACCACAAGGTCAAACCAGGGAAGGTCTTATGAATACCACACTTTCTTCAATTCTACACCATACAGACAGCAATTGGAATTATATGAAAAAGAAATAATGTTCTCTTTTCCAATTCAAAGAACTCAGAGCCTGGATGATCATGATTGTGTAAACTTAAACATGAACATTCTGAAATACATGGATTTATGAACTCCTCCTAGGACAAGACAGTCAAATATAAGTAAGAATCATATTATCTATTGTAACAGTAGCAATTAAATAGTATCAGATACCTTGAACTTGTTCCCATGTTCTTTTCTTACATAAATGAATACTATTTCTTTTCATGATCTTCAATTTACTCCTAATTTCCAATGAGAGTTTCCATTCTTATTTATCCAGAAGCTTCACGCATGGACACTAAGCTTGGTAAATTTTTCCTGCTGATTTATTATAATTATTCTCATGTCAATGATGGTGATAAGAATACAATTAAGAGTAAGTGAACATTATTGATTTTATTATTTGTCATGTGATCTACAGGACTTTTAGAGTTAATCTTTGTGCTTCCCTGATGACAGTTCCAATGGAAAATATTACCACTCTCATTTTAATCATAAGAGGAAATTGATAATAAGAGAACCATTTTAAGAAACATACTGAAGTCCTATAGCACAGAAGTCACCAGTAGTTTGGAGTCATGTGTCTATCACCAGCCTCTTACATGTTTAACCAGTACAACTTCCCCCTCCTCCTCATTGCCTAATTTTTCTATTTATTTCTAGACATATTCTTCTTAATGTAAAAAAAATTGTGACACCTAAATTACACACAGTATCAGCTACTATGTCACTTTTTAAAAATTCTGTTTAATTCCCAATATATGCTCCACTGTCCCAGTTCCTCCATAAACAATTCCCTTCCTCCACTCCACTCCCCTCCTCCGCTAAGTAGGTCAAGCCCCTGCCACTGGTATCTCTGCACCCAAGCACATCAAGTCTCTGTGGGACTAGGCACATCTCCCACTGAAGCCAGATAAGGCAATATGTGCTGGTGGCCTAGGTCCAGCCTCATCAGAATCCATCTAGGAAGGGCTAATAATGTATGCAAATGAATTTTCTAGAGAGGGCACATTTTCCATGACCTGCAATGGGTGAGCTCTAAGAATACAAGGTCCTTAGAGATTTCATCCCAGGATTCCACTAGAGGTCCTGACCTCCATCCAATGTTTAGCTCTGGGTCTTTGTATCTATTTCAGTCAACTACTTGGTTGAGCCTCAGAGATGACAGGCTAGTTTCCTATCTGCAGACATAACAAAGTACTATTAATAGTGTCAGGGACTGGTGGTTACTCATGAGACAGGTCTCCCCTTGGGCTGGTTATTGCTAGCCATTCCCTTAGTCTATGCTCCATCCCCCATCTCTACATTACACGTAGACATAATAAATTTTGGGTTTAAAGTTTTGTGGGTCGGTTGGTGTCCCTATTGTGTCACTAGGGGTTCTTGCCTGGGACGGGGCCTCTCAGGTTCCATATCCCCAGTGCTGTGCACCACAGCTAAGGATGACCTCATTGATTCTCAAGCATCTCCATTATACTAGGTCTCTGTTTCTTCTTGGTGATGCCCCTACTTCCCCACTCTTCTGTTGCAGATTTCCATTAATTCTCGTGGTCATCTGGCCATCTCTCCTGTTTCTCCCCACACCAGATTCTGCGTCATTCCCTGTTTTCCTCCCCACCCCCTCTACCACTGAGTTCCCTCACTCCATCTGCCTCTTATGATTATTTTACTCCCCCTTCTGAGATTCAAGCATCCTAGCTTGCGCCATTCTTCTCGTTTAGCTTCTTTGGGTCTGTGACGTGTAGCATAGTACCTTTATTTCATGGTTAATATCTATTTTTAAGTGAGTACATGCCATGCATTCCTTAGGGGATGGGGTTACCTCACTTAGGATGATGTTCTCAAGATTCATCCATTTACCTACATTGTACTCATGATTTTTTATGATTTTTATTTTTAATGGCTGAACAATATTGCATTGTGTATGTACCACATTTTCTTTATAATTCTTCAGCTAAGGAACATCTACGTCGTTCCCAGTTTCTGACTATTACAAATAAAGCTGCTTTGAACATAGTAAAGCAAATATCCATGTGGTACAGTGTGGCATCTTTTGTGTATTTGCTCAGGAGCTATATAGCTGGGTATGAGGTAGAACTATTCCCAGTTTTCTGAAAAACTTCCAGATTGACTTCTAAAATGGTTGTAAATGTTTGTGCTCCTACCAGCAATGAAAGACTATTACCCCTGCTCCCCATCCTTACCCACCTGTGCTATATCACTTGAGTTTTTGATCTTAGCCATTCTGATACATGTAAGATGCCATTTCAGGGTCGTTTTGATTTGCATTTCCTTGATGACTAAAGACATTAAATGTTTTTTAAGTGCTTTTCAGTCATCTAAAATGCCTCTATTGAGAATTCTGTTTAGCTCTGTGCCCCATTTTTAATTGTATTGTTTGTGTTATTGGTGTCTAACTTCTTGGGTTCTTTATACACTTGGATCTTAGTTATCTGCCAGATGTAGGGTTGGTAAAGATCCTTGCCCAATCTGTGGGCTCCTATTTCGTCCTTTTGACAGTGTCCTTTGAAGATCCATGAGCTTGGAAGATCTTTCCCTCCTCTGACATCTTCCTCAGTTATTTTTTCAGTAAGTTGAAGTTCTGTCATAGGTCCTTCAAGTGCTTGGTTAGAGTTACACAAAGATATTTTAATATTACTTTTGGCTATTTTAAAGTGTGTTGTTTCCCTCATTTCTTTCTTAGCCCATTTACCATTTCAATAAAGGAGGATTACTGATTTCTTTGAGTTAATTTTATATCTACCACTTTGTTGAAGGTCTTTATTAGCTAAAGAACTCCTATGGCAGAATTTTGGGGTCATTTGTGTATACTATCATATCATCTGCCAATAGCGATACTTTGACTTCTTCTCTTACAATTTATATTCACTTGATCTTTTTTTCTTGTTTTATTGGCTCTAGCTAGAACTTCAAGTACTATATTAAATAGATAGAGTGGCAGCCTAGTCTTGTCCCTGATTTTAGTGAAATTGCTCTAAGTTCCTCTTCATTTAATTTGACATTGGCTTACTATATATTACTTTTATTATATTTACATATACATTTTGTATCCCTGATGTCTCCAAGACATCTAATATTAAGGGTTCTTAGATTTTGTCAAAAGTTTTTTCAGTATCTAATGAGATAATCATGTGATTTTTTTCTTTCATTTTGTTTATATGGTGAATTGTGTTGACGGATTTCTGTATATTGAACCATTCCTGCATTCCTGGGATGAGGTATACTGGATGAGTGTGGATGATGTTTTTGATGTGTTCCTGGATTTGTTTTGCAAGTATTTGACTGAGTATTTTTTGCACCAATGTACATAAAATAAATTGGTCTGAAATTCTCATTCTTTGTTGAACCTTTGTGTGGTTTATTTATCAGGGTGACTGTACTCATAGAATGAGTTTGGTAGCTTTCCTTCAGTTTCTATTTTGCAGAATAGTCTGATGACTATTGGTATAACCTCATCTTTGAAAGTCTGGTAGAATTTTGCACTATAACCACCTGGCCCTGGGCTTTTTTTGGTTGGGAAAATTTTAATGTCTGCTCCTATTTCCTTAGTGGTTACAGGGCTGATCAAACAGTTTACTTGATATTGATTTAAATTTGTTAAGTAGTATCTGCGTAGAAAATCATCCTTTTCATTAAGATTTTCCAGTTTTGTGGAGCACAGGCTTTTACAATAAGATCCAATGGTTCTTTGAATTTTCCTCATCTGTTGTTATGTCTACTTTCTCATTTATTATTTTATTTATTTGGATTCTCCTTCTATCTCTTTTGATTATTCACGCTAAGTGTTTGTCTCTCTTGTTTATTTTCTCAAAGAACCAGCTCTTAGTTTTGTTGATTCTTTGTATTTTTTACTTTGTTTCAAATTGATTAATTTCATCCCCAATTTTGATTATTCCCTGTCTTCTACTCCTCTTTCATGTGTCTGCCCATATCTTTTTCTAGAGCTTTCAGATGTACATTTCAAAAGCTAGTATGAGAATTTTCTAATTTCTTTATGGAGGCACTTAGTGCTATGGACTTTCCTATTAACTATGCTTTCATCGTGTCCCATAATTTGGGTATGCTCTTACTTCATTTTCATTGAATTCTAAAAAGTCTTCAATATCTTTCTCCCTGACCTAGAGACTAACTAGCAAAGAGTGGCTCAGTTTCCACGAGTGGGTAGACATTCTAATATTTCTGTTATTGAAGCCCAGTTTTAATCCATGATGGTTTGATAAGATACAAAGTATCATTTCAATTTTCTTGTATCTGTTGGGTTTGTGACAGCCTATGTTGTAGCAATTATTTAATCCTGACCCAGGGTTTCTACCTTACTTTGACTTTTTAATTCCCAAATAAAAAAGACACACAGCCTTTATATTTACAATAAGCATTAAATAGGACAAGCGCTGGGAAGATACCACCTTCCATGTTTTGAGAATTTGCTCTCCTGTGGATAACACTGCGTTATTACTCTGTTTCATCGACTGTTCTTAACTCCAATTGCTCAGCAAACACAGCCAGATTTTCTTTCCTCCTAACCCATTGCAGCTTCTGGTTCCTCCTCCCATCCTGTACCTTCTTCTAGCCGTTCTCCTCTGACTCCAAGCCTGTGAAACCTAATCCCCATCCATGTCCCTTCTGCCCTGCTATTGGTTATTTGCATAGCATCTTTATTTTCCAATCAGAAATAACTGGAAGGGAAGGTCACTTAGCAACTATGTGAAGACTCGTTTGTCTCTGGGGCAACCAGACTTAGAGACCCAACATTAGCATTAGATTATAAGCAGCATCAGGCCAACCCACTACAGACTGTTTGGTCAATTTTGGAGAAGGATCCATGAGGTGCTGAGAAGGTATATTCCTTTGTGTTTGGGCACAATATCATGTTAATGTCTGTTAGGTCCATTTGATTCATAATGTTGGTTAGCTTCATTATTTCTCTTCAGTTTTTTTTTTTTTCTGGATGACCTGTCACTTGATGAGAGTAGTTCAATGTGCAATTTAAATTTTAGCAACATTCCTTTTACAAATGTGGGTACCCTTGTGTTTGGGACATAGATGTTCAGAATTGAGATATCATCTTGATAGACTTTTCTTTTGATGATTATGAAGTGTCATTCCATGTCTCTTTTGATTAAATTTGGCTGGGAGTCTATAGCATTAGATATTAGAATGGAGGTAAGAAAATGTGGTACTATTCAGCTATGAAAGACAAAGACATGAATTTTGCAGGCTAATGGATGGATCTTAAAAATATCATCCTGAGTAAGTTAACCCAGTACCAAAAGGACATACACATTATGTACTCACTTATAAGTTGATATTTGCCATAAAATATAGGATGCCACAGACCTGAGAAGGTTGGACAGAAAGGAGGGCACAAGCAAGGATGTTTCAGCCTCACCTGGAAGGAGGGAATGAAATGGTAGTGGAAAGCAGATGGAGGGAGGGAACTGGGTGGTATATGGGACCTCAAAATGTGTGGAGAAGTTCAGGGTCTGGTGTGGGGGGAGCAAAAGATATGGTTGGATGACCAAGAGAATGAGTGGAATTTTGTATGCAATTACTTATTTCTTGTGTTTTCTTTGGTGTAGTTATCCTCCTTGGGTTGGATTTTTACTTCTAGTATTTTATGTAGGGCTGGATGCATGAAGAGATATTGTTTAAATTTGGATTTGTCTTGAAACATCTTTTTTCTCCATCTATGGTTATTGGGACTTTTGTTGGTTATAGTAGTCTTGGTTGGCGACTGTGATATTTGGTTGGTTGCGAGTCTCTGTTTAGAATTTGGGTGTCATTCTGATAGGTCTGCTTTCGTATGTTATCTGGCCTTTTCTCTTGCAACTTTTACTATTCTGCTATTGTTTTGTAGATTTTGTGTTTTGATTATATGTAGCAGGAGGAGATTTTTTTTTCTGGTCCAGTTTAATTGATGTTCTATAATTTTGTGTGTTTATAGGCATCTCTTTCCTTTAGGTTAAGATTTTTTTTTAATTTTGATGATTTTGTTGAATATAGTTTCTGTTCCTTGAAACAGCTTCTATTTCCACTTTCAGGTCTTGAACAGTTTTATTTCCTTCACCTGCTTAGTTGTGCTTTTCTGAATTTCTTTAAGGGGTTACATTCCCTCTTTAAAGCCTCTATCATTCTTATAAGATTGGATTTATGGTCTTGTGTGTGTGTGTGTGTGTGTGTGTGTGTGTGTGTGTGTGTGTGTGTATGTGTGTGTGTGTGTAAGGGCGCGCATGCGCGCGTGCTCCAGCTATGTTAGGATATTAATAGCTTACTGTAATAAGGTAGCTGTGCTCTGAAGGGGTCATACTGCTCTTCTTTCTGTTGATTGTTTTCCTTTATGAGCCTTTTGCCATCTGGATGCCTTTAGTCTCCTTATGTTCCTAATGTAGTAGGTTTTGAAAGGGGGCCTAACCTTGATGATCCTGGTGTAGCAGGCTTCTAGTGGGTATCCTTGGGCTGTGTGGTTCTCTATCAGCAGGTCTGATGAATGTGGGCTGAGAGGTGGCAGGAGAATCCAGGCCCAGCAGGGATAGCAGGTTTCTCAGAGCAGCTGGGTATACACCAGAGGACTCACTCTTGGGAGAAATGAGTGCAGGAAAGGAATCTAACCTGTATGTTTCCAGAGCAGCAAGTCTGATAAAGGTGGGCTGTGAGGTGGCCAGGCAACAGAGGTTCTGTGGGGGATAGCAGGCTTCTCAGAGAAGCTGGGCGTGCACCAGAGGACTGATGGTCTTTCTTAAATTAAGCAATGGTATCGTCAACATATTCTGAGAAGTAAATGCAAGTCATTCACCTCTCTTAGTTCAGCTTTCTGGTCTGTCAAATGGGTAAGTAACCCCTCCTCACTTAATGGTTTTCATTGTTTTAAATCAATATTAATCACCAAGAAAGCATAGATTGGTAGTAAAGGGGATGGCCACTAGATTTTCAATATTAAGGCAAAAAGAGTAACAATAGGTAAATTTAAATATTTCCATCTATTATTATGTATGGCTCTAGATACTAAATCAGTTAAGTGCTGGGTTTTGAGTGGTTGTAATCAAAATGTGAGAGAGTGGAAAAACAACTAAGGACTTCATTGTAGGAGGAACTGTGGTGGCCACCTTTATGTAAACCCCTGGGATGCAGCCTCAAATGCATCCTCTGCAGAAGGACCTAGTTGAAGACTGCCTGATAGACCAAGGATTGCTAATGCAGACAATGCCTGCTCTTTAGAAGAGATGCTTTCTTGGGACCAATGGGGTGGGTGGAGGGTATTAAAGGAGCTGCAGCAGTGGCTGAGTTTGCTGCAGTGGGTGAGTTTGCTGCAGTGGGTGTTTCTCACCTAGACCAAGAGTCTGAGTTGTTGATTCCAAGCTACCTTACCTCTAACCCCCAAGGGCAGGGGTCAGGAAGTGAGTAGTCCAGGGCACAGGCAATGTTATAAAATTGTTAGTACTCATGTGCATATAATCTATTGTATCTAAGGAAAACAACCATATCCTTCTTAATGTTCACCAATTCTTATACTCTGTGATGGATTTAAATGAGAAATGTGCTAACATAGGAAATTCAGTGCACTGAAGGATTCTTTGGGGGCTTACAACATGAGCACTTTGCCCACTTGATTCATGATTAACTTTTTATAATCGCAAAACCTGGGAAGGAAATTCTCAAGGTTCAGAGAACCCGTGCGAAATCTCTCTATCCTGCAAAAGGTGTCTCTGCAGAAAGAACTTTGACTGTCTCTATTATGCTATCTTTTACTTCTTGGAGATTATTGTTTCTTAAGAAATAACTGTTTATTACCTCAAGTTTGTATTCAATCCATTATCCTACAATTTCAATAATGCTGGTTAAAGAACATCCATAAACCAATATGTGGGAAGGTATAGTACTTGCTTTATGAGAGTCTGGTAAAGAATGACTAGCATATGTCTACACTCACACACAATTTTTACAACTTCCATCATCTAATACATGTTTTTTGTAGTAACTCTAGATATTCTCCTTCCTGTTGACATGGTCCATTTTCTAGAAGCAATTAATTTACCTTGAATCATTTTGAGCACACTAATGTATAAACAGTATCATGTAAATTGAAAGGTATCACATGGCTTGCAGTACTATTATCGTTAATTAATATTCTTCTTATCTTGAGCAAAAGTTTATAGTGGTAAAGCCTAAAGTTTTAAAGAACAATTATAAAAACTCTCCTACAACTAATGGTTATTGATTTGAGGATAGTTTTGTGGTAATGGGACATGAACAAAACAATAGTATCTTCTTCTGGAATAGACCTCAAATTTTCTGAGGATAATATGAATAATGACTCCATCCAGAGACGTTTAGGAAGATCTGCCAACATCTAGCATCCAGGCTTCACTAAACTCTGCAGACTTTAGTCAAGATATGAAGCCTCTACATGTGCAACAGTGACTAGAGTCTAAATCCACCCTGCCTATATGAAACTAAGAGAGAGTAGACACCAAATCTAATATACATGTCAAGTTTTCATTGTCTGCTATCCTGAGTGATCAAGCCATCTGTCCACTGCAAGTCTTATGTCTTCTATTATCCAGGACACTTTGACAAATTAAACTGTTAACTTGTGATTGTATACACAGGCCAGACTCTTCCCAGATCATGCCAGACTATAGATGTAAAAGGAAAATTTGATATATGCCCCAAATAGTTAAAACAACATAAACTCTCAAAGTATTTGACTTACTAAAGTTCTTTAATGAAGTAAAATGATAATAATCAGATTTGTATATGTATCTCATGTGCACAGTGTTTATCTCCCATGTGCAAGGCTATGTGCTTGATCCCAACATCAAAAAATAAAAAAGAAATGAAATAAAACAAAAATGAGTGTGGAAACAATATCTCCTCTTTCTTTCTTTGTCTCTCTGTCTCCTTATCTATCCTTATTTCTAGCTATTGCACTATCTCTGTCTCCCTACTTACCCATCTACCTATGAATCTTCATAGAATCTGTCTATCGAGCTATGTCTCTGTTCCATTCTCTTTCTCTTCTTTCAACGCTCTTTCATTCCTTCCTTATTGCTGTTTTCTACTCTGACTGAATTTTGTTGTATAGTTCTAATATCTGTCTCTATTAGTATGCTCACTGTTCGAGGAATAGTATGTCCCTGAAAATCTCTGCTGGATATAAAACTTTCAAGCATGGCTAATATGACAGTAAAATGAATTTTACTTAATGAAAAATACATTCCACGGCCTTCGTGGGTCAAGGTTACAATGGAAGAAACTGCCCTTGTTTACAGCCATTTGTCATCCATCTACAAAAAACTAGTGAGTCTAGAAAGCCTGTATGTATATAGCAATGCTTGTGGTTTTAGTAGTGTATTTTCTTTGGAAAAGAAACTAGAAAAGAAAGAAGAGATGACAATTTGTAGTTCACTTCAACTGGTTTAGTTTGTTATATGGGTGACTCTGAAGGGGTTGAGTAAATTAATAGTTTTTGAAAAATCACGTGAAGGAATGAGACACCTCCAATCAAAAGGAACTGGGCATCACAGGCAGAGCTGACCCTTGGTTCTGACATAAGCAACTAAGCCATCATTGACTTCCTGCCTGGGCAAATTACCCCTCTCATGTGAATTTACTACACCACTCTGACTCACTGATAAATTCTTTACCTTTCTCCATCTCTTGACACAGCAAAAAAGAGTTGTGTTTCATTATAAATCCTTATTTCCAGCATTTTCTATCAGGGAAACTGAAGCTATATATATTTCATACCAAGTTGATTACTTCATAAAACTAGTAGAGGGACAACAAACTATTAACATCACATTTTCACTATGTTTCATTCACTCAACTCACTCCTTATATGACTACACTTAAAGCCCCATTAAAGTCACAGGCACAGCACTAGGCTCAAAGATAAAAGAAGTAATACACCGGAAGTCCCACACCGGCGGATCCCGGACCGCAGCAGCTCTCTGCTCCCAAACCCCGTGGGAGAGAGACCCCACCGCCTGATCAGGTGGGCACTCCTGAGGCTGCAGAGTGGAGGAGACCACCAACACTGCCCACCCCTGCCCACATCCCTGGCCCAAGAGGCAACTGTATAAGGCCTCTGGGTTCCCGTAGGGGAGGGCCCGGGAGCGACAGGACCCCTGCGCCTGAGACACTGCCGGAACCTGAAGGAAACAGACCGGATAAACAGTTCTCTGCACCCAAATCCCGTGGGAGGGAGAGCTGAACCTTCAGAGAGGCGGACACGCCTGGGAAACCAGAAGAGACTGCACTCTGTGCACATCCAGGCGCCAGAGGAAAACACCAAACGCCATCTGGATCCCTGGTGCACGGAGGCTCCTGGAAAGAGCGGCGCAGATCTTCCCGGTTGCTGCCACAACGGAGAGGACTTAGGCAGTACCCCACGAGCAAACTTGAGCCTTGGAACCACAGGTAGGACCAACTTTTCCACTGCAAGAAACCTGCCTGGTGAACTCAGGACACACAGAGGCAAAATTCCTCTAAGGCCGGGCACTTCCTGTGTTTACCGGAAGTCCCACACCGGCGGATCCCGGACCTCAGCAGCTCTCTGCTCCCAAACACCGTGGGAGAGAGACTTCACCGCCTGATCAGGTGGGCACTCCTGAGGCTGCAGAGCGGAGGAGGCCACCAACACTGCCCACCCCTGCCCACATCCCTGGCCCAAGAGGCAACTGTATAAGGCCTCTGGGTTCCCGTAGGGGAGGGCCCGGGAGCGGCAGGACCCCTGCGCCTGAGACACTGCTGGAACCTGAAAGAAACAGACCGGATAAACAGTTCTCTGCACCCAAATCCCGTGGGAGGGAGAGCTGAACCTTCAGAGAGGCGGACACGCCTGGGAAACCAGAAGAGACTGCACTCTGTGCACATCCAGGCGCCAGAGGAAAACACCAAACGTCATCTGAAACCCTGGTGCACGGAGGCTCCCGGAAGGAGCGGCACAGATTTTCCCGGTTGCTGCCACAGCGGAGAGGACTTAGGCAGTACCCCACGAGCAAACTTGAGCCTTGGAACCACAGGTAGGACCAATTTTTCCCCTGCAAGAAACCTGCCTGGTGAACTCGGGACACAGGCCCACAGGAACAGCTGAAGACCTGTAGAGAGGAAAAACTACACGCCCGAAAGCAGAACACTCTGTCCCCATAATTGGCTGAAAGAAAACAGGAAAACAGGTCTACAGCACTCCTGACACACAGGTTATAGGACAGTCTGGCCACTGTCAGAAATAGCAGAACAAAGTAACACTAGAGATAATCTGATGGCGAGAGGCAAGCACAGGAACCCAAGCAACAGAAACCAAGACTACATGGCATCATCGGAGCCCAATTCTCCCACCAAAGCAAACACGGAATATCCAAACACACCAGAAAAGCAAGACCTAGTTTCAAAATCATATTTGATCATGATGCTGGAGGACTTCAAGAAAGACATAAAGAACTCCCTTAGAGAACAAGTAGAAGCCTACAGAGAGGAATCACAAAGATCCCTGAAAGAATTCCAGGGGGACACAATCAAACAGTTGAAGGAATTGAGAATGGAGATAGAGGCAATCAAGAAAGAACACATGGAAACAACCCTGGACATAGAAAATCAAGGGAAGAGACAAGGAGCTGTAGATACAAGCTTCACCAACAGAATTCAAGAGATGGAAGAGAGAATCTCAGGAGCAGAAGATTCCATAGAAATCATTGACTCAACTGTCAAAGATAATGTAAAGCGGAAAAAGCTACTGGTCCAAAACATACAGGAAATCCAGGACTCAATGAGAAGATCAAACCTAAGGATAATAGGTATAGAAGAGAGTGAGGACTCCCAGCTCAAAGGACCAGTAAATATCTTCAACAAAATCATAGAAGAAAACTTCCCTAACCTAAAAAAAGAGATACCCATAGGCATACAAGAAGCCTACAGAACTCCAAGTAGATTGGACCAGAAAAGAAACACCTCCCGTCACATAATTGTCAAAACACCAAACGCACAAAATAAAGAAAGAATATTAAAAGCAGTAAGGGAAAAAGGTCAAGTAACATATAAAGGCAGACATATCAGAATCACACCAGACTTTTCGCCAGAAAATATGAAGGCCAGAAGATCCTGGACAGATGTCATACAGACCCAAAGAGAACACAAATGCCAGCCCAGGTTACTGTATCCTGCAGAACTCTCAATTAACATAGATGGAGAAACCGAGATATTCCATGACAAAACCAAATTTACACAATATCTTTCTACAAGTCCAGCACTACAAAGGATAATAAAGAGTTAAGCCCAACATAAGGAGGCAAGCTATACCCTAGAAGCAAGAAACTAATCATCTTGGCAACAAAACAAAGAGAATGAAAGCACACAAACATAACCTCACTTCCAAATATGAATATAACGGGAAGCAATAATCACTATTCCTTAATATCTCTCAATATCAATGGCCTCAACTCCCCAATAAAAAGACATAGATTAAAAAACTGGATACGCAACGAGGACCCTGCATTCTGCTGCCTACAGGAAACACACCTCAGAGACAAAGACAGACATTACCTCAGAGTGAAAGGCTGGAAAACAATTTTCCAAGCAAATGGTCAGAAGAAGCAAGCTGGAGTAGCCATTCTAATATCAAATAAAATCAATTTTCAACTAAAAGTCATCAAAAAAGATAAGGAAGGACACTTCATATTCATCAAAGGAAAAATCCACCAAGATGAAGTCTCAATCCTAAATATCTATGCCCCAAATACAAGGGCACCTACATATGTAAAAGAAACCTTACTAAAGCTCAAAACACACATTGCACCTCACACAATAATAGTGGGAGATTTCAACACCCCACTCTCATCAATGGACAGATCATGGAAACAGAAATTAAACAGAGATGTAGACAGACTAAGAGAAGTCATGAGCCAAATGGACTTAACGGATATTTATAGAACTTTCTATCCTAAAGCAAAAGGATATACCTTCTTCTCAGCTCCTCATGGTACTTTCTCCAAAATTGACCATATAATTGGTCAAAAAACGGGCCTCAACAGGTACAGAAAGATAGAAATAATCCCATGCATGCTATCGGACCACCACGGCCTAAAACTGGTCTTCAATAACAATAAGGGAAGAATGCCCACATATACGTGGAAATTGAACAATGCTCTACTCAATGATAACCTGGTCAAGGAAGAAATAAAGAAAGAAATTAAAAACTTTTTAGAATTTAATGAAAATGAAGGTACAACATACCCAAACTTATGGGACACAATGAAAGCTGTGCTAAGAGGAAAACTCATAGCGCTGAGTGCCTGCAGAAAGAAACAGGAAAGAGCATATGTCAGCAGCTTGACAGCACACCTAAAAGCTCTAGAACAAAAAGAAGCAAATACACCCAGGAGGAGCAGAAGGCAGGAAATAATCAAACTCAGAGCTGAAATCAACCAAGTAGAAACAAAAAGGAGCATAGAAAGAATCAACAGAAGCAAAAGTTGGTTCTTTGAGAAAATCAACAAGATAGATAAACCCTTAGCCAGACTAACGAGAGGACACAGAGAGTGCGTCCAAATTAACAAAATCAGAAATGAAAAGGGAGACATAACTACAGATTCAGAGGAAATTCAAAAAATCATCAGATCTTACTATAAAAACCTATATTCAACAAAACTTGAAAATCTTCAGGAAATGGACAATTTCCTAGACAGATACCAGGTATCGAAGTTAAATTAGGAACAGATAAACCAGTTAAACAACCCCATAACTCCTAAGGAAATAGAAGCAGTCATTAAAGGTCTCCCAACCAAAAAGAGCCCAGGTCCAGACGGGTTTAGTGCAGAATTCTATCAAAGCTTCATAGAAGACCTTATACCAATATTATCCAAACTATTCCACAAAATTGAAACAGATGGAGCCCTACCGAATTCCTTCTATGAAGCCACAATTACTCTTATACCTAAACCACACAAAGACCCAACAAAGAAAGAGAACTTCAGACCAATTTCCCTTATGAATATCGACGCAAAAATACTCAATAAAATTCTGGCAAACCGAATTCAAGAGCACATCAAAACAATCATCCACCATGATCAAGTAGGCTTCATCCCAGGCATGCAGGGATGGTTTAATATAAGGAAAACCATCAACGTGATCCATCATATAAACAAACTGAAAGAACAGAACCACATGATCATTTCATTAGATGCTGAGAAAGCATTTGACAAAATTCAACACCCCTTCATGATAAAAGTCCTGGAAAGAATAGGTATTCAAGGCCCATACCTAAACATAGTAAAAGCCATATACAGCAAACCAGTTGCTAACATTAAACTAAATGGAGAGAAACTTGAAGCAATCCCACTAAAATCAGGGACTAGACAAGGCTGCCCACTCTCTCGCTACTTATTCAATATAGTTCTTGAAGTTCTAGCCAGAGCAATCAGACAACAAAAGGAGATCAAGGGGATACAGATCGGAAAAGAAGAGGTCAAAATATCACTATTTGCAGACGACAGGATAGTATAATTAAGTGATCCCAAAAGTTCCACCAGAGAACTACTAAAGCTGATAAACAACTTCAGCAAAGTGGCTGGGTATAAAATTAACTCAAATAAATCAGTAGCCTTCCTCTATACAAAAGAGAAACAAGCCGAGAAAGAAATTAGGGAAACGACACCCTTCATAATAG
Source organism: Rattus norvegicus (assembly GCF_021556685.1). Lineage (NCBI taxonomy): Eukaryota > Metazoa > Chordata > Mammalia > Rodentia > Muridae > Rattus > Rattus norvegicus. Next base: position 117,576,663 of record NC_141539.1, on the reverse strand, counting down.
ACCCAAATAATATAAAGTACCTCGGTGTGACTTTAACCAAGCAAGTAAAAGATCTGTACAATAAGAACTTCAAGACACTGAGGAAAGAAATTGAAGAAGACCTCAGAAGATGGAAAGATCTCCCATGCTCATGGATTGGCAGGATTAATATAGTAAAAATGGCCATTTTACCAAAAGCAATCTACAGATTCAATGCAATCCCCATCAAAATACCAATCCAATTCTTCAAAGAGTTAGACAGAACAATTTGCAAATTCATCTGGAATAACAAAAAACCCAGGATAGCTAAAGCTATCCTCAACAATAATAGGACTTCAGGGGGAATCACTATCCCTGAACTCAAGCAGTATTACAGAGCAATAGTGATAAAAACTGCATGGTATTGGTACAGAGACAGACAGATAGACCAATGGAATAGAATTGAAGACCCAGAAATGAACCCACACACCTATGGTCACTTGATTTTTGACAAAGGAGCCAAAACCATCCAATGGAAAAAAGATAGCATTTTCAGCAAATGGTGCTGGTTCAACTGGAGGGCAAAATGTAGAAGAATGCAGATCGATCCATGCTTATCACCCTGTACAAAGCTTAAGTCCAAGTGGATCAAGGACCTCCACATCAAACCAGACACACTCAAACTAATAGAAGAAAAACTAGGGAAGCATCTGGAACACATGGGCACTGGAAAAAATTTCCTGAACAAAACACCAATGGCTTATGCTCTAAGATCAAGAATCGACAAATGGGATCTCATAAAACTGCAAAGCTTCTGTAAGGCAAAGGACACTGTGGTTAGGACAAAACGGCAACCAACAGATTGGGAAAAGATCTTTACCAATCCTATAACAGATAGAGGCCTTATATCCAAAATATACAAAGAACTCAAGAAGTTAGACCGCAGGGAAACAAATAACCCTATTAAAAATGGGGTTCAGAGCTAAACAAAGAATTCACAGCTGAGGAATGCCGAATGGCTGAGAAACACCTAAAGAAATGTTCAACATCTTTAGTCATAAGGGAAATGCAAATCAAAACAACCCTGAGATTTCACCTCACACCAGTGCGTTTGGCTAAGATCAAAAACTCAGGTGACAGCAGATGCTGGCGAGGATGTGGAGAAAGAGGAACACTCCTCCATTGTTGGTGGGATTGCAGACTGGTAAAACCATTCTGGAAATCAGTCTGGAGGTTCCTCAGAAAATTGGACATTGAACTGCCTGAGGATCCAGCTATACCTCTCTTGGGCATATACCCAAAAGATGCCTCAACATATAAAAGAGACACGTGCTCCACTATGTTCATCGCAGCCTTATTTATAATAGCCAGAAAATGGAAAGAACCCAGATGCCCTTCAACGGAGGAATGGATACAGAAAATGTGGTACATCTACACAATGGAATATTACTCAGCTATCAAAAACGAGTTTATGAAATTCGTAGGCAAATGGTTGGAACTGGAAAATATCATCCTGAGTGAGCTAACCCACTCACAGAAAGACATACATGGTATGCACTCATTGATAAGTGGCTATTAGCCCAAATGCTTGAATTACCCTAGATCCCTAGAACAAAGGAAACTCAAGACGGATGATCAAAATATGAATGCTTCACTCCTTCTTTAAATGAGGAAAAAGAATACCCTTGGCAGGGAAGGGAGAGGCAAAGATTAAGACAGAGACTGAAGGAACACCCATTCAGAGCCTGCCCCACAGGTGGCCCATACATATACAGCAACCCAATTAGACAAGATGGATGAAGCAAAGAAATGCAGACCGACAGGAGTCGGATGTAGATCGCTCCTGAGAGACACAGCCAGAATACAGCAAATACAGAGGCGAATGCCAGCAGCAAACCACTGAACTGAGAATAGGTCCCCCGTTGAAGGAATCAGAGAAAGAACTGGAAGAGCTTGAAGGTGCTCGAGACCCCAAAAGTACAACAATGTCAAGCAACCAGAGCTTCCAGGGACTAAGCCACTACCTAAAGACTATACATGGACTGACCCTGGACTCTGTCCCCATAGGTAGCAATGAATATCCTAGTAAGAGCACCAGTGGAAGGGGAAGCCCTGGGTCCTGCTAAGACTGAACCCCCAGTGAACTAGACTATTCGGGGAGGGTGGCAATGGGGGGAGGTTTGGGAGGGGAACACCCATAAGGAAGGGGAGGGGGGAGGGTGATGTTTGTCCGGAAACCGGGAAAGGGAATAACACTTGAAATGTATATAAGAAATACTCAAGTTAATAAAAAAAAAAAGAAAAATTAAAAAAAAAAAAGAAAGCTAAAGACAAGAGCTAACAAGACCTCCCAATTGTCCTAAAGAACAATAATAAATAAAACATATGGAAAAAAAAAGAAGTAATACAAACAAACAAAGATTAAATGACTTTTATTCTTAAAAAATTTTAAAGTTTGTTTTTAAGAAAAATATGTGAGTGGTAAAAAAAGAAAAAGAAGAGTTCCCAGGGTAGTTGACAGAGTTCTATGGAAAGAATTCATCTTGCCAATTGACATATCTATTGAACATAAGTATGATATTAAATATAAAATAATAAGGATTTAATGACTAAGAAAAGAACAGGCTTCTAGAGGATAAGAACAAGCATGAAACAAAATATAAGAAAAAGTAAAAACTATCATATAGAAGTTGGACATGGTAACCCAAAATAAAGTGTCCCAAGAGCACTCATAAGAGTAAGAGACCCACTTGTTCTCACAGTCAGGATTCCCATAAAAACACTAAGTTGAAAGTTATAAAATAGAGAAAGAGAACCTGGTATAGACCCATGTGGGCACTGTACTAACTGATTGAGTCTCTGTGAGCTTCTTTGAGCCTTTCTTAATTGATTTAGAGGGCCATGTTATCCCGGTATCCTCTACCTCCCACCTGAATCTTTACAGTCTTTCTGCCTTCTCTTCAGTGGTAGTCCCTGAGCTCTGAGAGAAAGAATGGAAGGAGAACTCTTATTTAGATTCTCTCTCCACATAACGCCTTGCTGTGAGTCTCTGCATATTTCCCCATATGCTGCCAGAAGAAGCCTCTCTGATGATGACTACCTAAGTAACTGATCATGAAGTATATCATAAAATCATTAGGAGTAATTGTATCAGTCCAATATTTATTCATTTATTTTTATTAATTAATTAATTTACTTTGAAACCAGTAGTATTTGGTAAATGTTAGGACTCTGGGCTATCTAGTCTCTGGTCTTGGTTACCCATGCAATACTAGGTACAGGTTCCTACTCCTGTAGTGGGCCTTAAGTCAAGACATCTGTTAGCTACTGCAATAAATTCTGTGTCATCATTACCCTAGAATATTTTTGCAGGCAAAACATCTTGTAAGCAGAAGTTCTTGTGGCTGGGTTGTTGTCCATGTTTCTCTTCTGGTAGCTTGCAGAATAATTTATCATCCCAAAGGAACTAGAACATAGTTGGTGAAGGCTCCATGAATTTCTCTATGTTCAATGAGTTGTGTGGGTACTGTCCTTAGCAAGAGAATTTGGATTTCATTTTGAAGAGATCAATTATTGTCTTAGCAACAAACTGGGTTGTTCTGGAATTTCCACTGGAACTCCTCAGCCAGCAACTCAATTTAATTCAACCTAGTCCTGCCATTAGAAACCTTTCCTGGAGAAAAAAGATGGCCAGTTGAGATGCACTATTGCCCATTGTAAATGTCACTTTTATTTCCTCAGATGAAGTTGTGAGATGATAGCCATACATAAGCTATTTGAAACATGGCTTGGACTGAATCCTCTGTTCTAACTATCCCTAGTACTAAGCCTGGAAATATTTTTGATTTCTTACAATCTAATCTGACTGAATTTCTCTGTCTGGCATCATATTAACTCTGGCAATATATTCTAAACTTCTGTCTCCATAAAAATGAAAACTAACTCTCTCTCTCTCTCTCTCTTTCTCTCTCTCTCTCTCTCTCTCTCTCTCTCTCTCTCTCTCTCTCTCTCTCTCTCTCTCCCTCCTTATTATCATGTCAGTTGGGCATATCCTATCTCTGACTCATTCTGTCAAATCTTTCTCCAATTAATAAATTTGTCTACCACTCAAGTAGATATCATTTTCAAACATGGCTGTTTCCTTCTATAAAATGACCTACCTTCATTATTTGAAATTAAAGTTGTATAGTAAGGGTATATATTGCAGCCAGATCATACTGCAGTCCAGGAGTGTAAGCAGATTTTCTACAGAATCAATATGAATATGTACTTTCACAGAGTGATGCTATGTAGACAAATTGATGATTTCATAATTCTTGATAAAGATTTTATAAAATTCCTAACTTGGTACAAGTAATTTCAAGCCATCTATAAAATAAAAACTGCAAATAGAGCTCTGTAAACCTTCATGTGTCCTGACTAATTGCACTAGTTAAAGAGAGCAGGCTTGGAACAAATTTACAATCAAAGAAAACATTTCTTCAAGGTTAGGAATAAGGTCACTATCTTTACCTTCTTGTTTATGAAGGACATAAACTGGGAATAGACAATTTATTGTAGGTGTAGGAAAGAAAATAAAGTATTAACTACTTTATCTACACAAAACTTCTAAAATATGACACAAGGTTTTGTCTCTTGATCAAACCATGCTAACTTGTGACATAAAAATTATTGCTGTAAACTTATAATGAACTTATGAGGACTAGTAACAGATAATGAATGTTTAGTCTTAACGGAAAGACATGTAAACAATCTGCTGTAATTATTTAACTCTTATCAATCTATGACACTAATTTTTGCCTTAAACTTGCTAGGAATTTATTGGAATATAAGAATATTCCAGCTACATATGTAGCAAAGGATGGCCTTCTTGGGCACCAATGGAAGGAGAAGCCCTTAGTCCTGCAGTCCAGACTGCAGGTTAGACTCCCAGTGTAGAGGAATGTTAGGGAGTCAGGAATCAGGGTGGATGGGGAGGAGAACACCCTTATAGAAAAAGGGAATGGGGAGGGGATGGGGGTTTATGTCCGGGTAACCGGAGAAGGGATTAACATTTAAAATGTAATAAAAAAAATCCAATAAAAGAAAATATTTTAATCATTTTCCTGTTGTAACTGTTCTACCCGATTATTGTATGAGGAAACCTTTTAGAGAAAGTATAAATAATGAAAACATAAATCTTGTTGGAGTTTCTTTTCTCTACTTCAAATGGAGTAAGTGTTTTTCCATGCACTACTTTCCTTTTCATTTCGCTCTGGCTCACAAAGAGTTAAAGAACTCTGAAACTTTTGCCAGATCAACAAGTGGCCCATGAGTCAAAAAGTAAACAGCCCAATTAACTAATTTATTTTCTTTAACCTCTCCTGCTACATTCAGGTGTTAATTGCAGGTATCAGCAGCTTTTAGCCACAGAAGAGCAATAGAGAGTTAAGTTGTCAGAAGTCATCAGCTACTTTTTGTTTGTTTGTTTGTTTGTTTGTTTGGTTGGTTGGTTGGTTGGTTTTTTGTTGTTGTTGTTGTTTTATTAACTTGAGTATTTCTTATATACATTTTGAGTGTTATTCCCTTTCCTGGTTTCCAGGCAAACATCCCTCTAATCCCTCCCCTCCCCTTCTTTATGGGTGTACCCCTCCCCATCCTCCCTCCATTGCCGACCTCCCCCCAACAATCTAGTTCACTGGGGATTCAGTCTTAGCAGGACCCAGGGCTTCCCCTTCCACTGGTACTCTTACTAGGATATTCATTGCTACCTATGAGGTCAGAGTCCAGGGACATCCCATGTATAGTGGCTTTAGGTAGTGGCTTAGTCCCTGGAAGCTCTGGTTGCTTGGCATTGTTGTACATATGGGGTCTCGAGCCCCTTCAAGCTCTTCCAGTTCTTTCTCTGATTCCTTCAATGCGGGTCCTATTCTCAGTTCAGTGGTTTGCTGCTGGCATTCGCCTCTGTATTTGCTGTATTCTGGCTGTGTCTCTCAGGAGCGATCTACATCCGGCTCCTGCCGGCCTGCACTTCTTTGCTTCATCCATCTTGTCTAATTGGATGGCAGTATATGTATGGGCCACATGTGGGACAGGCTCTGAATGAGTGTTCCTTCTGTCTCTGTTTTAATCTTTGCCTCTCTATTCCCTGCCAAGGGTATTCTTGTTCCCCTTTTAAAGAAGGAGTGAAGCATTCACATTTTGATCATCCTTCTTGAGTTTCTTTTGTTCTAGGCATCTAGGGTAATTCAAGCATTACCACTTTTCAATGAGTGCATACCATGTGTGTTTTTCTGTGATTGGGGTACCTCACTCAGGATGATATTTTCCAGTTCCAACCACTTGCCTACAAATTTCATAAAGTCATTGTTTTTGATAGCTGAGTAATATTCCATTGTGTAGATGTACCACATTTTCTGTATCCATTCCTCTGTTGAAGGGCATCTGGGTTCTTTCCAGCTTCTGGCTATTATAAATAAGGCTGCGATGAACATAGTGGAGCATGTGTCTTTTTTATATGTTGGGGCATCTTTTGGGTATATGCCCAAGAGAGGTATAGCTGGGTCCTAAGGCAGTTCAATGTCCAATTTTCTGAGGAACCTCCAGAGTGATTTCCATAATTGTGGTACCAGTCTGCAATCCCACCAACCATGGAGGAGTGTTCCTCTTTCTCCACATCCTCGCCAGCATCTGCTGTCACCTGAGTTTTTGATCTTAGCCATTCTCACTGGTGTGAAGTGAAATCTCAGGGTTGTTTTGATTTGCATTTCCCTTATGACTAAAGATGTTGAACATTTCTTTAGGTGTTTCTCAGCCATTTGGCATTACTCAGCTGTGAATTGTTTGTTTAGCTCTGAACCCCATTTTTTTATTAATTTGAGTATTTCTCATATACATTTCGAGTGTTATTCCCTTTCCCGGTTTCCGAGCAAACATTCCCCTCCCCCCTCCCCTTCCTTATGGGTGTTCCCCTCCCAACCCTCCCCCCATTGCCGCCCTCCCCCACACAGTCTAGTTCACTGGGGGTTCAGTCTTAGCAGGACCCAGGGCTTCCCTTTCCACTGGTGCTCTTACTAGGATATTCATTGCTACCTATGAGGTCAGAGTCCAGGGTCAGTCCATGTATAGTCTTTAGGTAGTGGCTTAGTCCCTGGAAGCTCTGGTTGCTTGGCATTGTTGTACATATGGGGTCTCGAGCCCCCTCAAGCTCTTCCAGTTCTTTCTCTGATTCCTTCAATAGGGGACCTATTCTCAGTTCAGTGGTTTGCTGCTGGCATTCGCCTCTGTATTTGCTGTATTCTGGCTGTGTCTCTCAGGAGCGATCTACATCCGGCTCCTGTCGGTCTGCACTTCTTTGCTTCATCCATCTTGTCTAATTGGGTGGCTGTATATGTATGGGCCACATGTGGGGCAGGCTCTGAATGGGTGTTCCTTCAGTCTCTGTTTTAATCTTTGCCTCTCTATTCCCTGCCAAGGGTATTCTTGTTCCCCTTTTAAAGAAGGCGTGAAACATTCAAATTTTGATCATCCATCTTGAGTTTCATTTGTTCTAGGCATCTAGGGTAATTCAAGCATTAGGGCTAATAGCCACTTATCAATGAGTGCATACCATGTATATCTTTCTGTGATTGGGTTAGCTCACTCAGAATGATATTTTCCAGTTCCAACCATTTGCCTACGAATTTCATAAAGTCGTTTTTTTGATAGCTGAGTAATATTCCATTGTGTAGATGTACCACATTTTCTGTATCCATTCCTCTGTTGAAGGGCATCTGGGTTCTTTCCAGCTTCTGGCTATTATAAATAAGGCTGCAATGAACATAGTGGAGCATGTGTCTTTTTTATATGTTGGGGCATGTTTTGGGTATATGCCCAAGAGAAGTATAGCTGGATCCTCAGGCAGTTCAATGTCCAATTTTCCGAGGAACCTCCAGACTGATTTCCAGAATGGTTTTGCCAGTCTGCAATCCCACCAACAATGGAGGAGTGTTCCTCTTTCTCTGAATCCTCGCCAGCATCTGCTGTCACCTGAGTTTTTGATCTTAGCCATTCTCACTGGTGTGAAGTGAAATCTCAGGGTTGTTTTGATTTGCATTTCCCTTATGACTAAAGATGTTGAACATTTCTTTAGGTGTTTCTCAGCCATTCGGCATTCCTCAGCTGTGAATTCTTTGTTTAGCTCTGAACCCCATTTTTTAATAGGGTTATTTGTCTCCCTGCGGTCTAACTTCTTGTGTTCTTTGTATATTTTGGATATAAGGCCTCCATCTGTTGTAGGATTGGTAAAGATCTTTTCCCAATCTGTTGGTTGTCGTTTTGTCCTAACCACAGTGTCCTTTGCCTTACAGAAGCTTTGCAGTTTTCGAGAGCCCATTTGTCGATTCTTGATCTTAGAGCGTAAGCCATTGGTGTTTTGTTCAGGAATTTTTTCCAGTGCCCATGTGTTCCAGATGCTGCCCTAGTTTTTCTTCTATTAGTTTGAGTGTAGCTGGTTTGATGTGGAGGTCCTTGATCCACTTGGACTTAAGCTTTGTACAGGGTGGTAAGCATGGATCGATCTGCATTCTTCTACATGTTGACCTCCAGTTGAACCAGCACCATTTGCTGAAAAAGCTATCTTTTTTCCATTTGGTGGTTTTGGGTCCTTTCTCAAAAATCAAGTGCCCATAGGTGTGTGAGTTCATTTCTGGGTCTACAATTCTATTCCATTGGTCTATCTGCCTGTCTCTGTACCAATACCATGCAGTTTTTCTCACTATTGCTCTGTAACACTGCTTGAGTTCAGGGATAGTGATTCCCCCTGAAGTCCTTTTATTGTTGAGGATAGTTTTAGCTATCCTGGGTTTTTTTGTTTTTCCAGATGAATTTGCAAATTGTTCCGTCTAACTCTTTGAAGAAATGCATTGGTATTTTGATGGGGATTGCATTGAATCTGTAGATTGCTTTTGGTAAAATGACCATATTTACTATATTAATCCTGCCAATCCATGAGCATGGGAGATCTTTCCATCTTCTGAGGTCTTCTTCAATTTCTTTCTTCAGAGTCTTGAAGTTCTTATTGTACAAATCTTTTACTTGCTTGGTTAAAGTCACACCGAGGTACTTTATATTATTTGGGTCTATTATAAAGGGTGTCGTTTCCCTAATTTCTATCTCGGCTTGTCTCTCTTTTGTGTAGAGGAAATTTATTTGAGTTAATTTTATACCCAGCCACTATTCTGAAGTTGTTTATCAGCTTTAGTATTTCTCTGGTGGAACTTTTGGGATCACTTAAATATACTATCATATCATCGGCAAATAGTGATATTCTGACTTCTTCTTTTCCGATCTGTATCCCCTTGACCTCCTTTTGTTGTCTGATTGCTCTGGCTAGAACTTCAAGAACTATATTGAATAAGTAGGGAGAGAGTGGGCAGCCTTGTCTAGTCCCTGATTTTAGTGGGATTGCTTCAAGTTTCTCTCCATTTAGTTTAATGTTAGCAACTGGTTTGCTGTATATGGCTTTTACTATGGTTAGGTATGGACCTTGAATTCCTATTCTATCCAGGACTTTTATCATGAAGGGGTGTTGAATTTTGTCAAATGCTTTCTCAGCATCTAATGAAATGATCATGTGGTTTTGTTCTTTCAGTTTATTTATATAATGGATTACGTTGATGGTATTCCATATATTAAACCATCCCTGCATGCCTGGGATGAAGCCTACTTGATCATGGTGGATGATTGTTTTGATGTGCTCTTTGATTCGGTTTGCCAGAATTTTATTGAGTACTTTTGCGTCGATATTCATAAGGGAAATTGGTCTGAAGTTCTCTTTCTTTGTTGGGTCTTTGTGTGGTTTAGGTATAAGAGTAATTGTGGCTTCATAGAAGGAATTTGGTACTGCTCCATCTGTTTCAATTTTGTGCAATAGTTTGGATAATTTTGGTATGAGGTCTTCTATGAAGGTCTGATAGAATTCTGCACTAAACCCGTCTGGACCTGGGCTCTTTTTGGTTGGGAGACCTTTAATGACTGCTTCTATTTCCTTAGGATTTATGGGGTTGTTTAACTGGTTTAATCTGTTCCTGATTTGACTTCAGAACCTGGTATCTGTCTAGGAATTGTCCATTTCCTGCAGATTTTCAAGTTTTGTTGAATATAGGCTTTTATAGTAAGATCTGATGATTTTTTGAATTTCCTCTGAATCTGTATCTTTGTCTCCCTTTTCATTTCTGATTTTGTTAATTTGGACACACTCTTTGTGTCCTCTCGTTAGTCTGGCTAAGGGTTTATCTATCTTGTTTATTTTCTCAAAGAACCAACTTTTGGTTCTGTTGATTCTTTCTATGGTCCTTTTTGTTTCTACTTGGTTGATTTCAGCTGTGAGTTTGATTATTTCCTGTCTTCTACTCCTCCTGGATGTATTTGCTTCTTTTTGTTCTAGAACTTTTAGGTGTGCTGTCAAGCTGCTGACATATGCTCTTTCCTGTTTCTTTCTGCAGGCACTCAGTGCTATGAGTTTTCCTCTTAGCACAGCTTTCATTGTGTCCCATAAGTTTGGGTATGTTGCACCTTCATTTTCATTAAATTCTAAAAAGCCTTTGATTTCTTTCTTTATTTCTTCCTTGACCAGGTTATCATTGAGTAGAGCATTGTTCAACTTCCACGTATATGTGGGCATTCTTCCCTTATTGTTATTGAAGACCAGTTTTAGGCCGTGGTGGTCTGATAGCATGCATGGGATTTTTTCTATCTTTCTGTACCTGTTGAGGCCCGTTTTTTGACCAATTATATGGTCAATTTTGGAGAAAGTACCATGAGGAGCTGAGAAGAACGTATATCCTTTTGCTTTAGGATAGAATGTTCTATAAATATCTGTTAAGTCCGTTTGGCTCATGACTTCTCTTAGTCTGTCTACGTCTCTGTTTAAGTTCTGTTTCCATGATCTGTCCATTGATGAGAGTGGGGTGTTGAAATCTCCTACTATTATTGTGTGAGATGCAATGTGTCTTTTGAGCTTTAGTAAGGTATATTTTACATATGTAGGTGCCCTTGTATTTGGGGCATAGATATTAAGGATTGAGAGTTCATCTTGGTGGATTTTTCCTTTGATGAATATGAAGTGTCCTTCCTTATCTTTTTTGATGCCTTTTAGTTGAAAATTGATTTTATTTGATATTAGAATTGCTACTCCAGCTTGCTTCTTCTGACCATTTGCTTGGAAAGTTGTTTTCCAGCCTTTCACTCTGAGGCAGTGTCTGTCTTTGTCTCTGAGGTGTGTTTCCTGTAGGCAGCAGAATGCAGGGTCTCGTTGCGTATCCAGTTTGTTAATCTATGTCTTTTTATTGGGGAATTGTGGCCATTGATGTTGAGAGATATTAAGGAATACTGATTATTGCTTCCTGTTATAGTCATATTTTGATATGAGGTTATGTTTGTGTGCTTTTCTTCTCTTTGTTTTGTTGGCAAGATGACTAGTTTCTTGCTTCTTCTAGGTTATAGCTTTCCTCCTTTTGTTGGGCTTTACCATTTATTATCCTTTGTAGTGCTGGATTTGTAGAAAGATATTGTGTAAATTTGGTTTTGTCATGGAATATCTTGGTTTCTCCATCTATGTTAATTGAGAGTTTTGCAGGATACAGTAACCTGGGATATCATTTGTGTTCTCTTAGGGTCTGTATGACATCTGTCCAGGATCTTCTGGCTTTCATAGTTTCTGGCAAAAAGTCTGGTGTGATTCTGATAGGTCTGCCTTTATATGTTACTTGACCTTTTTCCCTTACTGCTTTTAATATTCTTTCTTTATCTTGTGCGTTTGGTGTTTTGACTATTATGTGACGAGATGTGTTTCTTTTCTGTTCCAATCTATTTGGAGTTCTGTAGGCTTCTTGTATGCTTATGGGTATGTCTTTCTTTAGGTTAGGGAAGTTTTCTTCTATGATTTTGTTGAAGATATTTACTGGTCCTTTGAGCTGGGAGTCTTCACTCTCTTCTATACCTATTATCCTTAGGTTTGACCTTCTCATTGAGTCCTGGATTTCCTGTATGTTTTGGACCAGTAGCTTTTTCTGCTTTACATTATCTTTGACAGTTGAGTCAATGATTTCTATGGAATCTTCTGCTCCTGAGATTCTCTCTTCCACCTCTTGTATTCTGTTGGTGAAGCTCGTTTCTACAGCTCCTTGTCTCTTCTTTTGGTTTTCTATATCCAGGGTGGTTTCCATGTGTTCTTTCTTGATTGCTTCTATTTCCATTTTTAATTCCTTCAACTGTTTGATTGTGTTTTCCTGGAATTCTTTCAGGGATTTTTGTGAATCCTTTCTATGGGCTTCTACTTGTTTATTTATGTTTTCCTGGAGTTCTTTCAGGGATTTTTGCGATTCCTCTCTGTAGGCTTCTACTTGTTTATTAATGTTTTCCTGTGTTTCTCTAAGGGAGTTCTTCACGTGTTTCTTGAAGTCCTCCAGCATCATGATCAACTATGATTTTGAAACTACATCTTGCTTCTCTGGTGTGTTTGGATATTCCGTGTTTGCTTTGGTGAGAGAATTGGGCTCTGATGATGCCATGTAGTCTTGGTTTCTGTTGCTTGGGTTCCTGTGCTTGCCTCTCGCCATCAGATTTTCTCTAGTGTTACTTTGTTCTACTATTTCTGACAGTGGCTAGACTGTCCTATAAGCCTGTGTGTCAGGAGTGCTGTAGACCTGTTTTCCTGTTTTCTTTCAGCCAGTTATGGGGACAGAGTGTTCTGCTTTTGGGCGTGTAGTTTTTCCTATCTACAGGTCTTCAGCTGTTCCTGTGGGCCTTTGTCTTGAGTTCACCAGGCAGGTCACTCGCAGCAGAAAAGTTGGTCTTACCTGTGGTTCCGAGGTTCAAGTTTGCTCGTGGGGTGTAGCTTATGAGCTCTCTGTGGCGGCAGCAACCAGGAAGATCTGCACCACCCTTTCCGGGAGCTTCCGTGCACCAGGGTTCCAGATGGCATTTGGTGTTTTCCTCTGGAGTCAGAGATGTGTGCAGAGTGCAGTCTCTTCTGGTTTCCCTGGCGTGTCTGCCTCTCTGAAGGTTTAGCTCTCCCTCCCACGGGATTTGGGTGCAGAGAGCTGTTTATCCGGTTGGTCCCTTCAGGTTCTGGTGGTGTCTGAGACGCAGCAGACCTGCTGCTCCTGGGCCCATCAGCTACTTTTTTTTAAAAGGAAGGATGGATGAGTTTTCTATTAAGCTATATTTTGTAATGTGGTTTCTTCAACTACTGGTGGCTCTCTCAGTAGTGTTAGAGTGGCAGAAGTGGACCCACATTTTCATACAAAAACATTGGCATCACTAATAGCCTACATTTATTTGTAAGCAGGTAGAGAAAATTTCTAGCTAATATAACGATTCTAGAATAAATCATCTTTCATAGTGTGTAAAATGTGGTGGAATAAAAATAAGTTTAAATGTAAAGAGGAAGTATAAACAGAGATTTATAAAGGAGTGGCCATTGCTGTTTTCATGACACTGTGCATTAATCTTAGGTACCCTAACAACATATAAATGATGTGATATCTGATGAACATTCCAAAACTCATAGGAGAACTCGTCAGCAGAGATACCAGTGTTGGGTACCCCTCTGTAATTACTGTTGTAGAAGCTGTTGGGATAGTCACCCTAGTGTACTGTTACAGAACTCTCTTCAAGTCATCCGATATGATCTTCGTTCCGGAGTAACGGGTTACATTTTCCCTTCTGTGACTAAACAAAAGGGAAGAAAATGTCCTCCTGGAGTCAAAAGTTGCTAACAGTGTGAAGTAATTCATTATTGTCATTTTGGGTAGCACTTTATTAGCAGTGATGGTTATTTTCACAGTCCCGTTGGCCATTTGTCTCTCTTGAGAAAAATGTGATGTTCTATTAATCATTTGATTAAAAGCCTGAATATTTTATTTTTCCTTTTGCTTTTGAGTTCCAGATGTTTCCTGAAAGATATTCTGGTCATGGACACCTTATCAGGGATGCTTTGCAGGTGTTCTTTCCCATTCTGCTGTACTAATTGAATTCACATTCCACTTGTTCTCTCCTTTGCTATACAGAACCTAAATAAGCTGCTAAATCAAACCATCCAACAACTGACAGAACTAACTTTTTTATTTGTTTGTTTTTCTTGCTGTGTTTTTAGACAAGAGTTAATATTGTACCCCAGGATGCCTGGGACTCATCAAATAACAGAGGCTAGCACGTAATTCATGGAACTCTTTCTGCCTCAACCTTCAAGGTGTTTATATTATAAGCATGAGACACTACAACTGATAAGCGATCTCATATATATATATATACATACATACATATATATATATATATATATATATATATATATATATATATATATATAAACTGTTGTTAGTGCTGTATCTCATACTCTTCTCCCTTTAGTCATAAGAATGTATCTCCTTTCCAGTAGAAATGTAACTTGTCACCACTGGGAAAATATTACTATTCAGTAGGAACATAACATTATTTTACACTTCATTAGATCCACCTTGAAGGCATCTAAGATTATTTTTTGCTATTATATAACACCAAGTCTTTTAAGACTTGACATTTTGCATTGCAGTGGGAGACCTGGCAGAGTGGTATAATGTAGGTGACAGAAAAGCCCTCTATTTGACACTGTAAAACTGTTGTTATCATTGTTATCAATATAGTAGTTAAGACCTAATAATTAATTGAAATTATAGCTTCCCAATAACTTGCAAAACACTTTTAAACACACACACACACACACACACACACACACACACACACACACACACAAAGCCAAAGTTATACAAATAAGATTCAAATAGTGATTGAATACATATGGAGATCTTCCAAAATGTTTCATGGTTTTTCTTTTATAGGAGTTTTTTATTTACATTTTAAATGTTGTATGCTTTCCCAGTTTCCTGTCCACTTTCCCTTCCCCCATCCCCCTGCTTTTATTAGGGTGCTCCCTCACCCACCCACCTACTCTCCTCCTACCTCCCGGCCCTGACATTCCCCTACACTGGGGTATCCAGTCTTGACAGGACCAAGGGCATCTGCTCCCACTGATGCCCTACAAGGCCATCCTCTGCTCCATATGCAGATGGAGCCATGGGTCAATCCTTGTGTACTCTTGGGATGCTGGTATAGCCCCTGGGAGCTCTGGTATGTCTGGTTGATTTATATTGTTGTTGTTCTTATTGGGTTGCAAACCCCTTCAGCTACTTTAGTCCTTTCTCTAGCTCCTCCATTGTGGACCCCTTTCTCACTTCAGTGGTTGGCTTCAAGCATCTGCCTCTGTATTTGTCATCCTCTTGCAAAGACTCTCAGGAGACAGTTATACCAGGTTCCTGTCAGTGTGCACTTCTTGCCATCGGCAATATTGTCTGGGTTTAGAATCTGTACATGGGATGGATCCCCCAGGTGGGTTGTCTCTGGATGGCCTTTCCTTCAGTCTCTGTTCCACATTTTGTCTCCATATTTCCTTCTATGAGTATTTTATTTCTCACTTCTAAGAAGGTCTGAAGCATCCACACTTTGGTCTTCTATCTTCTTGAACTTCATGTAATTTGTGAATTGTATCTTGGGTAATCTGAGCTTTTGGGCTAATATCTGCTTATGAATGAGTGCATACCATGTGTGTTCTTTTGCGATTGGGTTACCTCACTCAGGATATTTTCTAGTGCCATCCGTTTGCCTAAGAATTTCATGAAGTCATTGTTTTTAATTGCTGAGTAGTATTCCATTGTGTAAATGTTCCACATTTTCTGTATCCATTCCTCTGTTGAGGGACATCTGGGTTCTTTCCAGCTTCTGACTATTATAAATAATGCTGCTATGAACATAATGGAGCATGTGTCCTTGTTATATGTTGAAACATCAACGAGACCAACCAACCAGAGCTCCCAGGGACTGAACTACCATCCAAAGAGTACACATGACAGACTCATGGCTCCAACTGCATATGTAGCAGAGGTTGGTCTTGTTGGGCATCAATAGGAGGAGAAGCACTTGGTCCTGCCAAGGTTTGATGCCCAAATGTAGGGGAATGTCAGGGCAGGGAGGCAGGAATGGGTAGGTTGTTGAGTAGGTAACACGCTCATAGAAGCAGGGGGAATGGGGATGAAATAGGGGGTTTATGGATGGGAAACCAGGAAAGGGGATAACATTTGAAATGTAAATAAAAATATCCAAGAAAAGAAAAAGAGGGGTACAGAGTTAAACAAACACTTCTCAACTGAGGAATACTGAATGACTGAGAAGCACCTAGAGAATTGTTCAAACCCTTAGTCATCAGGGAAATGGAAATCAAAACAGCCCTGAGATACCACCTTATACCAGTCAGAATGGCTAAGATCAAAAGCTCAAGTTTCAGCAGATACTGACAAGAATGTGGAGAACGAGGAACACTCCTCCATTGTTGGTGGGATTGCAAGCTGGTACAACCACTCTCATAATCAGTCTGGTGGTTCCTCAGAAAATTGGACATTGCACAATATAAGTACCCAATTATACCACTCCTGGACATATTCCCAAAAAATGCTCCAACATATAACAAGGACACATGTTCCACTATGTTCACAGCAGCCTTACTTATAATAGCCAGAAGATGAAAAGAACCTCAACAAAGGAATGGATACAGAAAATGTGGTACATTTACATAATGGAGTACTTCTCAGCTATTAAAAACAATGACTTCATGAAATTCTTAGGCAAATGGATGGAACTAGAAAATATCATCCTGAGTAGGCAACCTAGTCACAAAAATAGCCTACATGGTATGCACTCACTGATAAGTAGATATTAACCCAAAATATTGGAATGCCTAAAAAAATTCACAGATCATCTGAAACTCAAGAGGAAAGAAGACCAAAATGTGGATGCTTCATTCCTTCTTGGTAGGGAGAACAAAATAATCACGGAAGGAAGTATAGGGACAAAGAGTGGAGCAGAAACTGAAGAAAAGGTCATCCAGAGACTGCCCCACCTGGAGATCCATCCCATAGGCAACCACCAAACCCAGTCACTATGGTAGATGCCAAGAAGTGCTTTGAGGATTCTAACAGCTAACCATTGGACTGAACAAGAGGACCACAATGAAGGAGTTTGGGAAAAGACTGAAGGAACTGAAGGGGTTTGCAACCCCATAGGAAGAACAACGATATCAGCCAATCAGACACCCCAGAGCTCCCAGGAACTAAACCACCAACCAATGAGTACACATGGAGGGAACCATGACTCCAGCCACATATAGCAGAGGATGGTATTGTCTAGCATCTATAGGAGAAAAAGCCATTGGTCCTGTGAAGGCTTGTTTCCCCAGTGTAGGAAATACCTTGGCGCTGAGGTGAGAGTAGGAGCATCCTCATATAAGCAGGAAGAGGGGGGAGGGGTACAGAGGAGAGGGCAAAGGTGATAACATTTGAAATGTAAATACATAAAACACGCAAGAAAAATAAAATGAAAAAAAGAAAAAATCATAATGTTTAAAAAAATCGACAAATGGGACTTCATAAAATTGCAGAATTGCAAATTACAGAAGCTTCTGTAAGGCAAAGTACACTGTCAATAGAATAAAATGACAACCAACAGATTGGGAAAAGATCTTTACCAATCTAATATCTGATAGAGGGCTAATACACAATATAAACGAAGAACTCAAGAAGGTAGACTCCAGAGAATCAAATAACTCTTTTAAAAAATGGGCCACAGAGCTAAACAAAGAATTCTCAACTGAGGGATATAGAATGCCTAAGAAACACCTAAAGAAATGTTCAACATTTATAGTAATCAGGGAAATGCAAATCCAAACAGCCCTGAGAGTCCACCTCCCACCAGTCAGCATGGCTAAGATCAAAAATTCAGGTGATAGCAGATGCTGGCGAGGATGTGGAGAAATGGGAACACTCCTCCATATTTGTTAGGATTGCAAGCTTATAAAACCACTCTGGAAATCAGTTTGGCGGTTCCTCAGAAAATGGCCATCAGCTTCTGGCTCCAGAACAGTAAGAGAGAGTTACAAGTCTGGAGATAATCAACCTTTGTCCTATGTTTGAATCTGTGTCCCACCTCAATACCTGACCCTGCCTGGGCTGGCCTCCAGCACAAATGAATATTAAATATTTGAAACTTTGTAAATTGAGACTAGATTGTGAGACACTCTGCAGGACTCATTCATAGTGAGGTCATGTCTACTCTTTTATCTAGGCTACTTACCATAGTTAGTAAGCAGACATCTTGTTCTGTACCAAGCATATTCATAGTGACATGTTGGGCTGATTTTAACTCTCACAAACCATAGAAAATAAAACCCTACTTTATAATTGAAGCCTGGACTTTTGAAAATTTATAATCTTACTAGTATCCCAAAAAAGCAGATGTCTTCAAGCAGGAACCCCAGGCCTTTGCAAAGTTCTGAAAGTTAATTTCTTATCATATTTCATTTCCTAAGTAGCATGAAGCCAAATGCTTGCCTGCATTTCTCCACTGCACCTGGGGTTCATGGTATGAAAAATGGCACAGAGTGAGCAGTAACACTAACTATTAGCTCTCAGATGAGTGAGAAATGCTAATAAACCTCTTGAGGGGCCACTCAAAATGGACTTTGGAATTTGCTTTTCCATGAAGACATAGGCATATTTGTGAAATTCTAGTTAATTATACATAGTTTACATAGTATACATCTCTTTTGTCCTTCTAGACTGATGATGCAGTATGACCTACTGCCTCATCTTCAAATTGTGGACAAAATAACACGTTCCTTCCTTAGGTTGCTTTGCTCATGGGCTTTGTCACAGAAGCAGAATAAAAGGTAATATAATAGCATCAGTCCATGTAAAAATATACTATCCTTAAGGGTAAATAAAAGTCAATCTATTCCCTTAACTCTACTGTCAAAAATATCCAGTTAAGCCTCCCATAAATGATAGAGAAGGGTCTCTCTCCCCATTAGGAGGTACTTGTCCTTTTTCATAAGTATCACCCCTGTCCTGAGTTGCTTCCCTATATTCTGTCCACACCTTTGTAAATGGTGCCCACAGTAAACTTTGCTCTAAGACTGAATTTGAATTATGTGTATCTGTTTTCAACCTATAGCTTGACTCTCTGATAGACTAATACTCTAGAGGTATGTTTCACTGAAAAAAAAAGTAAAAGGAATAACTGTCTACAGGAAATTTAAAAAGTTCTTGTAGAGGATCGACAGATCACTCTTTATGAAGCTTTAAATTAAGGACTAAAGTGATAACAGCCGTTAAATTCTCGATAAGGCTTCACAAGGTGTACTATGTGTAAACCAGAAACAATAGTCTGAATCACTTCTGTCCTCGCCCTGGAATATTGTCTGTACCCTGTCTTGCTTTCTGAAATGGGAGACAGGTAGAAGTGGTGCTATTACAACAGTGTGGTGAATGGATTAATGTAGGATTATGTACATACCAACCCATAATCTCCTAAGAATACTTAATAGAAATCACAAGTCACTCACTTCACAGCAGGAGCTCCTTAAGAATCCATATAGGAGCCATCTCTAGAAAGGTTGTGACCAGAAGGTGAAGGCTTACCATGCATAGTCTAAAGAGGGACAAGCTGAAATGTATGAGATATGCAGTTTAGTAGAACAAAATATATGGGAACAATGGGACCACTCTAGTAAATCAACAAGAAGCAGCGGAAACCCTGCAACAATGATGATCAAGTCCAAGAATATTCACTGCCCCCCAGAGTGCCAATTTTATGTTTTGCTCTGCAAATTCAGCAGTTCACACTAGATTCCTTGACATGTTTGTAATTATATCTTTATTGCACAATCTCTGTTTTCCATTGAGCCAGATGTTTTCTCTATTGAGAGATACAGTCATCCTTTACCTCCTTCCTCCCATAACTCAGTGCAGTGCATCAGGTTAGCAAGAAAATATTTACTCCCACCCCTCTCCACCCCATGCTCAAGGTGAGAACTGAGCATTCGTTAATTTGCGGGTTTTCATCTTAATTGAAATGAATTCTGTCTAGAGAAATTTTAAGGAATATTCATTTATACAACACATGTGTAATCTTTTACCATTACTTGAATGGGTTATGATTTTACCATGAGACAGGGAAACTAAAGGGTCATTTTGTTCGGAAAAAAATACAACTAAAGGATCACAAATTGTATTGACAACCAATCAGGGACTAAACTTGCTCCAAAAAAATAAAATACTGTAAAGCATTTTAATGGCTCAAGCCTCTTTTAAAATATTAAAACAAATCTTCAAGGAAATTAAACATACTTTCAGATTGGTTGATGTTAGAAAGCTAGAGTGTACTGTCTTAGGTTGCTTAGAAAACTACTATATTTTTAATGGCATTATATTTACAGTCATGTTGGGAAATATGCTATTCTATTTATCTGTACCATATCTTAATTTTCAGTTAAAATGATTCCAATTACAACTCATCTTTAAAAAATATTTACTGATCGTCTACAAAGCTCCTGCCTTTATTTTATCTGTAATAGGTAAGGTCACTTCAGCTTAGTGAGTTGACTAGGGACATTAAGATAATAAAAGGCAGAAAAACAAAAACCCTCAAAGCCCATATTTGGCCCTTTGATTTTCATCATCATCTTCTCTTTTGTTCAGAAATGAATATCATCCTGATCTACATTTCTGAACAGTAATCCATCCACACACAAGTTCAGCCTAGTTAAAGAAAAGGAAAAACATCCTGAATTTTCTGAAGGCTAAAAGAATGAATGATTTTACAGTGGAATAGAAAATATAAAGTGTTATAATTTCATCTTTTCTCTCCACTCATTTTCAAAATTTAAAAGAAATTATTTTCACCTAAGCTGAAATCTGTTCTTAGAAATAAAATACTAGCACTGCATTTTCAACATATAGGGAAATAACCAAGTAAGAACTTGGAAGAGGCCCAAATGAACACTGTCCACTGTTTTAAAAGTTCAATTGGTCTCTTAGCTACTGATTTCTCCAACCTTAAACACTTTTTACAGAGAAAGATGCCCATCCGTTAGTCATCTACTACTAGCTACACCTGCAATTATGACTCCCCTGTGTAAAATTAATTCTCAAACTGCATCTTCCCTTCTAATTCTTTTTATGAAATGTGTGAGTAGGTAGTTTTACCTGTCCATTGACCACTAGAGTATGACTGTATACTGTGATCTCTTAGTCTCATGTGAACCCAGGAATATCAACAGTATAAGAGACTTTGAACAAGCAAACATAGAAAAGTCGCTGAATTACTAGGTGAAGATGGTTAAGAAGAGCTATTTTAGAATATAAAGAAGGTGATAATTTTATCTGTCTTAGATATTTAATATCAATTTCACTAAATCTCACACATGTATACAATCTGTTCTGGTTACCCTCACTCCCCAATCCCCCAATATTTTTCGACTTCTCGTCCACCCTTATCAATACACCTATTTTCCATACAAGTTTCCTTTTCATATCCATGTCTTTCTGCTTCATTTTGTGCAATGATGAATTTAACCAGCATTATCTGTGTGACCATGATTTTTGAAATATCCGCTGGAGTCTAGTAAGGTCATTCACGTATATTCAACTGAAGACAACAGTGCTCATACATGAATTGACAGCTCCTCACCCGAGACCAACTAGAAGTCAGTTCTTCAGGGAGAGTTGCCTCAATCCAATCCATGGTTGATTAATGACAGAGGAAGCAACTGCAGCTTTTAAGAAATGATGATTGCAATAGTAGTGACATGCCCAGAATATGTAAACCAATCTCATTATAATTACTACTATACAGGGCTATATATTCTCTCCATTCTTACTCAATATAGTATTCCCTGTCTCTAGAAAATAACACAAGATAAGAAAATAAAGGGGATTTAAATAAAAAAGAATTTAAAGAATCCCTATTCATAGATGTAATGATGGTGATATATATATATATATATATATATATATATATATATATATATATATATATATGTATATTAACTTTAAAAGTAATGCCTACCCTCCTCGCCCCCGAAAGATCTAAAAAGCAGCTGAAAGAGTCAGATGCAGATATTTGCATCCAACCAGTGAACAGAAGCTGCTGACCACTGCAGTTGAGTTAGGGGAAATCTGGAAGAAGATGAGGAGGAGGAGGTAACCCTGTAGGAGGACCGGCAGTCTCAACTAACTTGAAGACCCAAGATCTCTCAGACACTGGACCACTAACCAGGCAGCATACACCAGCTGATATGAAGCCCCCTCCACATATACAGCAGAGGACTGCCAGGTCTGGGTTCAGTCAGAGAAGATGCACCTAACCTTCAAGAGACTGGAGGCCCCAAGGAGATTAGAAGTCTGGTGGGGTGGGTGGGGTGGGGTCATCCTCATGGACACAGAGTGGGGGGGGGAAGATATGGGATGTGGAACAGTTGGATGATGACAGGGAGGTAAATAAAATCTGAAGTGTAAAAAAATTAATAATAGTAGTAGTAATAGTAGTAGTAGTAGTAGTAGTAGTAGGAGTAGGAGTAGTACATTAGAAAACTCCTCAAATTTCTTAATACTTTCAACAAAGTGGAAAGAACACAAAATTAACACAAAGTTTAGTTCAAAGAATAAGACTGAAGTACTACAGGCATTGCCATACAGGATCTGAAGTTTTACTTTAGAGCAGTGCTTCTCAATCTGTGGGTTCTAATCCTTTTGGAAAAAAAAACTATCACCAAAAATATTTATATTACTATCCACAACAGTAGCAAAATTACAATTATGAAGTAGCAGTGGAAATGATTTAATGACTGGAGGTTACAGCATGAGAATGCTCATTTAGAAAGTTGCAGCATAAGGAAGGTTAATAACCACTGCTTAAAAATGATGATCATGACAGTCATGATGATGATCATTGATAATAGCATGATACTAGCACAAAAAAAACCCTCTGGAACAGAATTAAATCAGACTTAAATACATGCAATTTTAACATGATGAGTTTAACAAAGACACCCAAAATGATGAAAGTCACCATCTTCTCAGGGAACAGCCATACCAGGCTCCTGTCAGCAATCACTTCTTGTCATCAGCAATAGTGTCTGGGTTTGGTGTCTACAGATGGGATGGATTTATATATATATATATAAATATTTATATATTTATTTATATATTAAATATTTATTTATATATATATAACATATCACACA
The DNA here is from genome assembly GCF_021556685.1 of Rattus norvegicus. Lineage (NCBI taxonomy): Eukaryota > Metazoa > Chordata > Mammalia > Rodentia > Muridae > Rattus > Rattus norvegicus. Next base: position 117,553,577 of record NC_141539.1, on the reverse strand, counting down.
TGTGGTATACACATATCACATGATCACGTGAATGTGAGTGAGCTCATCAAGATAATTAGAAAGTGCCTTCAGCTTAATGATAACCAAGCCTTCTTCCTCCTGGTAAATGGGTACAGCATGGTGAGTGAGCCCATCTCTGAAGTGTAAGAGAGTGAAAGAGATGGGTACAGCTTCCTGTATATGGTCTATGCCACCCAGGAGACATTTGGGACAGCACTGGCTGTGTAACACTAGAACAATGCCTAATGTTTGCTAAGCCCTTACCAAGGCAAAAAGGGACATTACCAGTGGTAATGGAAGTTGGTTAGCTCACCATGGACAGATCAGAACATAGGCATCTACACAGGCCATCAGGAACTGTTTCTCAGCCGGAAACTGAGCTTCATGCAAGTGCATTCAGCTTGGAACCTCATCTAAACTAGGCTATCTTGTGTTCAAACGTAAGAAGTTCAAAAATAAAATACTTTGCACCCTAAGTTGCCAGTAAAAGGAAAGCTATTTTGACATCTTTCTCCCTAGTAGGGACTTGAAATAGAAGACCAGTGTCAGGGGCACTACTGCCTTCTCTAAAAGGGCTTCACTCAGGAGAGAAGTCCCCCTAAACAGTCCCTTGCCCAGAGAGCTCTGGTTTTGCCTAGAACAGGTCAGGTGTGTAGGACATAGCTCTAAGGACCTGAGTAAGTCCTGGTCCTAACCTGCAGCCACACTGTCATTTCACTTCAGGAGTCAATGCAGGGACACTTGCTGCTATCTAGACGTTACCACATATACCAATGCTCAGAGGCCAGTTCTAATCTTGTCCAGGAGTTGCTTGGTCCAGATTAAGAGACTGCAGAGCAAAGTGGCTTTTTTTTCTTCCTAGTTTAGATTTTGTCTGGTCCATGCCTGCTTCAGGGAGCGAGCAATTCAGTGTGCAATGCTGTCCATAGGGTGCAGTTGTCAAATGGTAGACCAGAAGTCCAAATGCACTCTCCTTGCACTTGGCTCACACCTATTCATTAGTGAGATTCTGTCTTTATAAGGGTGGTTCTGACAGCTGTGGGGATTTCCCGATTTCATGCCAGTACATACATGTCAGCTCTGAAGGTGACAGCAACAGGAGACTTGCTGTAACACACAGACTGTCCCTGGTTACTCATTCATGGTCTGAGACTCTCAGTGAGATCTGCCTGCTGTCATGGACAGAAGCCAATATAGCCACCTCCCAACCTAGTTCCTCACAGGCACCCCAGCCTGCATACAACTGTCCTTGTTAACCCTCAATGTTATTTTACATTGTGTAATTCTCACTTCTCTGTCTTCTGTAGGTTGTGTACATCATTATGTCCCTGGTTTTTATAACTATGGTGCAATCAGTAAGGATTCCTACAATGCTGCTTTAAAGATGCTGCTCAGAGGGGGCGGCCTCCATTATAGGATACCTGTACACTCTGATTAACTAAGTCACTAAAGGCACAAATGAAAAAAGAAGAAACTAAATCAAACAACCTAAGGGGTGTTGGGTGCGTGAAAAAAGAGTAACCTTTGTTCATTGTTGACAGGAATTGAAAGTAATGGAAGAATATAGACATCAGTGTAGCTTTTCTTTGCTTCTTTTTTTTTTTTTTTTTGAAGAATCTTGCTATATAGCTGTTGCCTAACCTGGAACTCACTATGTAGATGAAGCTAGGCTTGAGCTTGAAACAATCTTTTTGTCTTTGCTTCTAGACGCTGAGATTGTAAGCATGTAGAGCTATGAATAGAATATATGTAAACTCTTCCTCCCTCCAGTTGGAGTTTATTTATATCATTGTTCTTTCCACTCACTTCTAGAGATAGTAAAAGACTAAGTATAATTCATCCTTTCATCAATGAAGGAAATTTATCAAAATTAAACTTAAAAACATGAATATGGAGCACAGTAGATTCTCCCAGGCATAGTCCAAGTTCAGATTTTTAGTAAGTTGAATTTGCAATAGTCTCCACAGAATGAAATATTTTATTTATGGACAAAAACAAAACCTTAGCATTTCTTTAAGTGACAGAATTAAAAACAAAAGCAAAAGATCAATTCATAACCAAGAGTCAACACTATATGCTGAGTATACAGCCTCACGGATAAACGGCTGTAAAGAATAGTTAATAGACTCTTTGAAATAGAGCATATTAAGATCATTTATTAGTTTTCATTATTGCCTATAGGTACCTTCATAGGACATTAAATGCTCTGAGTCCCTACTTCTAAAGGTGTTCATAAGTTCTCATAATTTGAGAAAATAAAAATTCAACTGAAATCCAAAGTACATTTAAAAGAGTTGAGACAGATCTGCTGATAAATAGTCCCTATGATTAAAAAATGACTGTCAGAATAAAGATATTGAATAATACCACAGTTGGCACAATCTAAAGCTTTCTCCTGTGTGTATTATGTGATGGATATACAAAACAGGATACTTGATTCAAGTCATACATCAGACAGATACCCATACCATGAAAATTCACAAAATCTTCCACAACTCAAGAGTCACACTTTTAGACTTAAACATGTGGTACATTCAAGTGCTTTTTCCTTATTCTGCTGTTTTCTTCCTTACTAAATGTGGTTTACTAGAACAACATATACAGACACTAGAGAGATAGAACCGTCATTATCCTCAATGGAATCATATGAAGCTAGTCTTTCTTCTACAGTCTTCATATTTGGTGTTTCAGCTAATCTTGGGTTAACAAACTCTATAATTGTCCTCAAATCAAAATTTGAATTTCCACATTCTGAATCCACATGACTAAAGTGCTACCAGGAGACTCCAATGTATGAATGTAGTGAATAAAATATTAATAAATAGCAAAGCATCCTATGTTTATAAGTTAACATATATTCACTATATGATGGCATTTCAATCAATTGAATCTCCAGATTTAATACATGCTATATGACTCCCAAGCTAAGTTTAACTTCTTACCATTGCTCAGTTCCCAATTATCTCTTAAGCACTGGTTCTTGAGCATTGTCTACTTTGTAACAGGTCCATGTTTTGTATAGTTAGGCTTCAGCAATTCTTTAATAAGGTTTGAGCATGATCTTTGAAGATTCATGGTGTGAAAACTTTATCTTCATGTGGCAATGGTATGCATGAGAGAACATTTAAGGAGGGAATAGGGCAATCAGACACAAACTAGAGGTATCTGAAAGGAGGACATCTCAATTGTGAAAATATCTCCATAAGATCCAGTGGTAGGTCACATTATTAATTAATGATTCATGGAAGAGGGCGTAGCTCATTGTGGGTGGAACTACCACTGGATTGGTGGTCCTAGGTTCTATAACAAATCAAGCTTAACAAGTCATCATGAGCAAGTCAGTAAGTAGCAATCCTCCATGGCCCCTGCATCAGTTCCTGCCTCCAGGTTTCAGCCCTGCTTGATTTCCTGTTTTATTTTTTTCAGGGATGAATGATGATATAGAAGTCTAAGCCAAATGAATCTTTTCTTTCTGTCTTTGCTAGGCTTTCTATTGCTATGAAGAGACATCATGACCAAGGCAACTTTTGTAAAGGACCACATTTAACTGGGGCTGGATTACAGTTTCAGACATTCAGTCCATTATCGTCATAGCAGAGATCATAGCACTGGCCAGGAAGAAGCATAGTGCTGGAGGAACTGTGAGTTCTACATCTTGATCTAAAGGCAGTCAGGAGAAGAGTAGCATCCTCAGGCAGCTAGGACAAACTCTTTTCCAAAATGGGTGGAGCCTGAGCATAGGAGGAGCCCTCTAAAGCCGGCTCTCACGGTGATGCACTTCCTCCAACAAGACCACATGTCCTAATAGTCCTACTCCCTGTGTACCAAGCATATTCAATCCATCATACCTTCCCGACTCCCTTTTGATAATGGTATTTCACAATAGCATAGTTAGTAACCCTAACTAAGACAGGTGGGTTCATGGACTATGGCCTGGAGGTTAAGGATGCTAACTGCAGAATGCATCCAGGCAGTTCTCACAGGACCCTGATAAGCTCCCACAAGAATCTTGTTTTCAAAACAAGAATCTTGGTCCCTGAAATCCTATGCTTTTCAAACTCAGAATAATGTGATTATTCCCTCCCTCATGCATTCTCACCCTAAATCCTTGCCACAATATTGAAGGTGGAGCAAAAGATGATTTTTGCCGTTAACACTTTGTGCTTAAAAAATGGTGAGCAAATGGATGGAACTAGAAAATATCCTGAGTGAGGTAACCGAGTCACAGAAAAATACACATGGTATGCACTCATTGATAAATGGATATTAGCACAAATGTTCAAATTACCCAAGATGCACAGACCACATGAAACTCAAGAAGGATGACCAAAATGCAGACGCTCACTCCTTCTTTAAAAGGGGAACAAAAATACCCATAGGAGGGAATAGGGAGGCAAAGTTTAGAACAGAGGCTGAAGGAACCCCCATTCAGAGCCTGCCCCACATGTGGCCCATACATATATAGCCACCAAACTAGATAAGATGGATGAACCAAAGAAGTGCAGGCTGACGGGAACCTGATGTAGATCTATCCTGAGAGACACAGACAGAATATGGCAAATACAGAGGTGAATGCCAGCAGGAAACCACTGAACTGCGAACAGGACCCACCTTGGAGGAATCAGAGAAAGAACTGAAAGAGCATGAAGGGGCTCAAGACCCCATATGAACAACAATGCCAACCAACCAGAGCTTCCAGGGACTAAACCACTACCCAAAGACTATACATGGACTGACCCTGGGCTCCAAATTCATAGGTAGCAATGAATAGCCTAGTAAGAGCACCGGTGAAAGGGGAAGCCCTTGGTCCTGCCAAGGCTGGACCCCCAGTGTACGGGATTGTTGGGGGGCGGTAATGGGGTGTGGATGCGTAGGGGAACACCCTTATAAAAGGGGAAGGAAAGGGTTAGTGGGCTGATGGCCTGGAAACCGGGAAAGGAAATAACATTTGAAATGTAAATAAGAAATACCCAATTTAATAAAATGGAAAAATAAATCTATTACAGAACTAGAAAAAAACGGCGAGCTATAAAGCCTTCTTTTTTACGACTTATACATTGTCAGGCAATTTTAGAGTCCTAATCACAATATCCTTCTATTAATGATGTATTATCGTTTCTTCCTTTATAACTTACATTTTGAAATTCCATTCTATCTGCAGGTAGAATAAAAATAGTCATCTGTTTGCCTCGCATTATTTGAAGGTGTATATGAGTCTAGGTCAGCTTTTGTCTTTGACAAGCTATTAATCACGTTCAAATACTACACTTACTGATGCCAGGAATGTTTTCTTTTTTTTTTTTCCCTTTTCTTTTTACCATGTCTTTGTTTCTTCCCAGGATCTAAAGGTCAAGCTACAGTATTATAAAAGATTTACTCAACTTAAATCTTAAAATAAATTGGTGAGGAATAGAGAAGAGCCAGGATTTGATAGTTTGATAAATGCCAATGAGAAACAAGAAGAATGCCATTTAAACAGGCATATTCCTTCCGTCCCCTGTGCTGCTTTACAGTAACACACCGATGACTTTGCTGAACAGCAACAAGGAAGGACAAATTCATCCTATTTAAACTCTCCTGGGATGACAATTCATAAAGGACTGTAAACTCAGCAAACACCAAGAAAACCCATTATGAGAAAATTGTGATGCTTGAAATCTGCTCAGAACAGTGGGGTGCTTAACGGATAGTGGCATTTGTATTGGGATGTTTGCCTAGAAATGTTCTTTTAATAAATGCACTAAACGAGATGCATAACTTAGCTTCTTCTGTCTCCTGTCCACTGGCCTGCTGCCAGATGCAAACTTCTGGTCTGTTCCTCACCTTCCCTTCTCCAATCGCTCACTTACCAGGTTTGATTGTGCAACTACAGTAATCTGCTGGCCTAGTGTGGACAATTCCATAGCTTCTTTTTCCTACCAACGTGTCAAAGTACGATCTCCACTGGAATGAGTCAAGAGAATTGTTTTCCTCCGCCATAACTTTGTCCAGCTGTGTGAATGGAGCACTAACTGACAAAATAAGATCAAAGAAAGAAATTGCTTGCCTGGGTGGGATGGACACAAACACGCAGATCCTTCCTCAGCTATAGCCATGCTATCTAAGGCTCCACTTCTCGTTGGAGGCTCTCATAGTCAGTGTTTAGCCTTCCTTGCTCGCCTCTGTGCACTTCAAGTAAAATTTAATAACCTCAGCGGACCTCGCTTCAAGGTAGACTATTAAATAGTATTTGCTGTTTGACACATAGCTTAACCTTCCTGTTCTTATTTCCATTATCTGAAAACAAAATGAGCACGGTAGAATAACTCTTTGCAACCTGTGTGGGAGTGGGTGCGTGGGGGGGTGAGTTTCCTCATAGAAGCAGGGGGAGGAGGATAGAAAAAGAGGTTTGCGGAGGGGAAACTGGGAAAGGGGATAACATTTGAAATGTAAATAAATACAGTATTCATTTTTTTTTAAAAGAGTTCCTAGTCATCCCAACACACAGAAAATAATCTGACGTTTTTGCAAGATTGATATTTGACACTAGTTCCAAATGTCATTGTCAGGTTCCTTTGTAGTTGGGAGAATGTTTATGCTTCAAATTTGGCAATGACGAGTATCTTTCATTATTTCCTCCCATAAAATATTTTACAATTCATTCTTCTTTTGTGAAATTAGTGAGCTTGGACTATTATTCGCAGCTGAAGTCTGGGATAACTTCTGGGGATACATTTTTAAATTCTGACAATTCAGTCTTTTATCTAATTAAGACAATTGGGCTCAAGAGTATGAAACCCTCTAAGGGCTAGTTAGAACACTGATAGAAAGCCAACATCAGCTTATCACTTAATAAAGGATAATAAGAAATGTCATTCACGGTAAGAAAATACTTTACATACTTCAGATAACTTAATCCTTCTAGTGACTCTATAGAAAGCTACACTGGTTTTGGCATTTTTAAGTTAGCAAAATAAACTGTATCACAGCTATGTTTTGCACTGTTCTTCATAATATATGACAAAGCAGTTTAAGACAAGGTCTTTTTTTTTTGGCCCACATTTCCATGATATGACTCGTCACAATGAGGAAGGAATGGAGGCAGAATGGGTCAGCTCTCATAGAAAGCAGAAAGAGATTACTGTTGTTGTTTAGATTAGCTTTCGTGTGTGTGTGTGTGTGTGTGTGTGTGTGTGTGTGTGTGTGTGTCTGTGTGTGTGTGTCTCTGTGTGTGTGTCTGTGTGTGTGTATGTGTGTGTGTGTGAGAGAGAGAGACAGAGAGAGAGAGAGACAGAGAGAGAGAGAGAGAGGGAGGGAGGGAGGGAGGAAGAGAGACAGAGAGACAGAGAGAGTATGTGTATGTAATATATATTTATATATAGTCTAGGACATCAAACTGTGAAATGTTGTAGTCCATATTATGGTAGGTCTTCCAATCTTTATCAGCTTAATTTGGATAAATCCCTAGTATGCATTCCCTCTTGTTTGTCTCCTTGATGACTATGCCCTACAAGTAGAAAATAAATATTAACTGCTACAGTAGCAATGGGATGTTTGCCAAACGACTTTGTGACTTCAGTGTACACCGCTAGACCTAAGCCTAGGTTTATGCTCCTCAAACTATGTTCTCTAAGAGAAAATTATCTGTGCCCTCAAATAAATCATGACTGGCTTTTAAAACAAGGGGAACAGGGAAAATGACAGAGTCTCATCGGAACCTGAGTCATAATCACCAGAACCCACTCATATCTATTAAAGTATTTGCTTCTCTAGGACTGTAACTCTTCACATCTTCTGCTTCTCAATAGTTTGCAAAATATAACTTAACATGGTTTCTTCACCAGCTGCTACCTTGTGCACTGTGCCTCTGCATGATGCCTGGCTATCCCATTGAGAGAAGCCTGTGTAGACCCTGGCATCTGACAAAATGCAAGTCCTTTCTCTGAATGAGCCCTACTCATTTCTGGTGCTTAAATTCAGAGTCAGCAGCCAGCATTTCTCTGACTGGGCTGATAAGAAGAACTGCAGAGAGAGCTGAGGAGAAATTGTTAAAATCAAAATACTATGCTCAATTCTCCCAGTTGAGAAGGGCATGCCAATTCATCTCAGGGATACCTCATGGGGCAGGGACTCTGTAAATACACTCCAGTGTTCCCTGTTCCCCAATTTAAAGTATTGCCACTCTGTTTTGTAACAGGCACTTTATTTTTGTAGCTGAACAAAATTCATAGTTCATATTGGTTGGGGAAATATATGGCCATTTTTCATTTATCCTTTTCTGAATTGTAATCAATCTCAATCCTGAAAGTGCCAAAGGTTGGAACAGGGTTGGGGTAGAGATGACATCTCTGAAATATGATTGTTTTACCAATTATTGTTCTGTCATTCACCAAGATAATTTGCATTCCTTGCAATTCTATATAAATTTTAGACTCAGCTTCTCATTTTCAGTCTCAACTGGGGGACAGAGAGAATACAGTGAATCTGGAAATTCAACCTGGACTGAAAAGCGATCATGTAGATTAATGTTTCTCAACCCTTCCAATGTGGCAGCCCTTAATACAGTTCCTTATATTGGGGTAAAATTACTTCATTATTATTCCATAACCATAATTTTTCTATTGTTGAGAACTTTAATGTAAATATCTGATATACAGGTTCTCTAATATGAAACTCCTGTGATGGAACCCGAAGAGATTGGGTCCAGGAGGTTGAGAACCACTGGTGTAGATGTTATATTTTAATCAGTTAGAATTGGATGGCATCATTGAAGTATATATTTCATTAAGAAATGTTTTCTGATAACGCGATTGTGTATGGCATGAATATACAGATGACTGTTAACATGTGAGTGGGCACAAATGGGTGCAGGCTTGCATGTATGAACATGTGTGTGGAATCCAGTCACTGACACAGCATACATTTTTCAATTGCTCTCCACTTTTATGTTTTGGTTTGTTAATGCAGAAAGTCTTGGTGAATTTATAAATTTTTAAATCCTAGATACACCAGCTAGCCAACTAGCCTAAGTGATCCATCTGCTGCCTCCAGAGTGCTTGAATAATAGGCAACCACCACGCTTACAAACTTTTTACTTGAGTGAGAATCCAGAGATGACAACCATTTTATAGATCTGCAGTGACATCTTTATAAACTTTAGTGTAAAATCTTTATACTTTTTTGTTTGACTTAATCATGTAGCTATTTTATTTGATGCAATTATAAATGAAATTGGTTCAAAATTTCATTTTCAAAATGTTTTAGCTAACATATAAAGAAAAACATACCTTTTTCATGTGATTATTGCTGTATCTGTATCTGAAATGAGCTCCAAGATGCTTGTGTATATTGAAGATTTGATCCCCAAGCTGGTACATGGATATTATAAAAACTCTAAAAGGTGAGGCTGGGTTGGGGCACTGTCTGAAAAAAAAATAGTAAGAACTCATTGCTTTCTTTCACCTTATCTACGAGGTGATCAGGTAAACAGTATTCAGCTACACACTGCTGCTATGTTGTGTAACCTCAGGCATAAAAGCTACAGAACCAACAGAACCTGTCAAAGGTAAACTATCTATCTATCCATCCATCCACCCACCCACCAACCCATCCATCCGTCCATCCATCCATCCATCCATCCATCCATCCATCCATCCATCTATCTATCTATCTGTCTACCTTCCTACCTTCCTACCTTTCTCTCAGACCTTAGACCTTGTTTATCTCGAGTATTTGTTTTTCTTTATCTCACATAACTGTGATGGCTATTTCAGTTGTCCACTCTCAATGAATTACATCTGGAATTATTTAAAATCCAAAGATGACTGGGCACACCTGTGAGAAATTTTTACTTACTAACATTATTTAAAGTGGAAAATATACTTCTAATCCAAATCTTAGAAGCAAGAAGACAAACCTTTAATCTATATCTTTTGTGTGTGAAGATCCATCTCTAATCTGGGGCACAGATTCTGCAGGAAACTGATACAAAGAACATGGGAGAAGGAAACCTCACTTTCCCTACTTGCCCTTGCTCTCTAGCAAGTTCATTTCTTTACTGGCAGTATAGTCTATGTACTTCTGTGGGATTCCAGCACATACCGAAAATCAGCCGAGACAATGAGTCCTATGAACTGAACAGCTACTGGGTTCTTGGGCTTTGAATTCATAGGCAGCCATTACTATTGGAGTGTGAGTGTTTTGTGTGTGTATACAGTGTATTAAGATACATATTACACATGTACACAGACATACATATACATATTCTATATAATATATACATATGCAAACATGTATATTGGAGAGAATTTGTTCTGAAATTTCTCTTGCTCTAGAGAATCTTGACTAATACAACTATTAAAGTTGCTTCTGTTTCCTTCATTTAATACTTGAATGGCAGCCTATCTTCTCCCACTCTCTCACTTCCAATCTCATTGTCACTGGTCACAAAGTATTTCATGTATAGAGAGGTCATTGTTAAGTTATGCTTATTTTAATCCATTTTCCATTCATTCTTTCATACAAGTATTCAGTCTATCAACATTCGACATTATTTATGCTGTAGGACTTATATCTACATTGCACCATTTTTTCTATTTTCTTGAATATTTTATATACTTTATGTTTCCATCATTGCCTTCCTTTGTGTTGAATAGTACTTTTACAGTGTGTGATTTTCATTACTTTTTAAAAGAAATTATTATATTTATTTACATTCCTACCATTGCCCTCATCCTGGTCCCCTGCCACACACAAATACATACACACACACACACACACACACACACACACACACACACACACACACAGTTTCTCATACGATTCCTCTTCCCCCTTGTCTCTGAGAGGGTGTTCCCCCAACCAGCCATCCCCTTCCCTGGGGCCTCAAGTCTCTAATGATTAGGTGCATCTTCTTCTACTGAGGCCAAACCAGGCAATCTTCTGCTATATATACCAGGAGCCTCGGACAAGTTTGTGTATGCTGCCTGATTGGTGGCTCAATGTCTAGAAGGTCACAGGAGTTCAGGTTAATTGACACTGCTGGTCTTCCTATGGGATCACTCTCCGCTTCAGCTTTTTCAATCCTTCCCCTAATTCAACCATAGGGATTCCCGACCTTAGTCCAATGGTTGGCTATAATTATGTGCATCTGTTTCAGTCAGCTGCTGGTAGGGTCTCTCTGAGGACAGCAATTCTAGGCTCCTGTCTGTAAGCACATTTTAGCAGCAGTAATAGAGTCAGGTCTTGGTGCCCTGATCCCGATGAGACTGATTCCCAAGTTGGACTAGTCACTGAATTTCCTTTCCTTCGGTCTCTTCTTCATTTTTATCTGCTTAGATTGGAACAATCCTGGATCAGAAATTTTGACAGCGGGTTGGTAACCCTGTCCCTCCAAATGAAGACCTCTGTATCTACTGGAGGTAGACTCTTTTGAGTTCCCTTTTCCCACTGTTGGCCATTTTGACTAAGGTTACCTCCACTGAGTCCTGAGAGTCTCTCACCTCCCAGGTTTTGGGTACTTTCTGGAGGGACTCCCCACCTCATACCCTGTGAGGCTGCATATTTCTATTAATTTCTATTCTGGTCCTCTGGACTTCCCTCCCATCCTCATTATACCTGATCCTGTACCCCTTTACCTTCCCCCTCTCCTCTTTCACCCAGATTACTCCCTCTCTCATCTTGTGTTGATTTTTTTTCTGCCTTCAATGTGAGATTGAAGAATCTTCACTTGGGCCTCCCATTTGTTTCATTATACCTTGTGGTTATTTTCTCAGTAGTTTGTCTGGAAATTGTAATTAACATCCTAAGGCATTTTAGTGAGGATTGCTACCAATTAAACTTTAGTAGTATATAACATTTTATCCTACTTCTCCCTCTACCTTGTTGCACTTTGTCATAAAATTATACATTTATGTACTCTTAGATCACTATAAATTAGACATTTTTATATACTATGTAATTACAGATTTTAACTACTTCTATTTCTTGTGAATAAAATAGAAGAAAAGGTTCATAAACAAAATTAATTTATCCTATTTTTATATTTGCCAGTGAAGCAGTATCTATTAGTGCCTTCTATTTCTTCATTTTGACTCAAGTTGGCATATGGGTCCCTTTCATTCCAGCCTTCAATACATTTTATAGAACTACTGTTTTGATGTGTAAATACTTAAATCTCTATTTTTTGTTCATCTTGAAATATATTCACTTTATTGTTTCTTTGCTTTGTGCTGTGGATGGATATTAGGATAATAGGGTTCATGTTTGTCCTCGTTCTGTCAGTAATTTGAATACTCCATTACACAACCTTCTAGTCTCCAGTTTATGGTATGATTTCAGTTTTCATTTGTATTGATCAAGGGATGTTTTTATTTTTTATTATTATTGTTGTTGTTAATAGCATCTTTTGCCTTTGATCCAAGCCTTTAACCCATATCTCTACTCTGGACCATATCTTATGCAGGAAGACTATACAAATAACACGGAGGAAGGGAGGAAGACTACTCTAAGTAAGTAAATAGGCACTGTTCTCAAGTAAAGACCTGTGCTCGTCATGTGTGTGCATTTGTACGTGTCTCTATGTATTTGTGCATGTATATGTGTATGCACATGTATGTGTGCATGGATGTGTGTGTGTGTGTGTGTGTGTGTGTGTGTGTGTGTGTGTGTAGTGTAGTGTATTTTCTGGACTCAGGGAGGCTAAAACATCCTCCATATCTGAAAAACAGTAGCTCATCCTAGACTGTAAGTTCAGAGAGCCATTATATCTGTCTTACAAATATAGATGAAACAAGATACTTTTGTGTCTGAGTCAACTTCATTAGTTTTCAATGATTATATTGACTTCCAAAGTTTTTCTGTGAATAATGTAATTTCATTCTTTGTGGTTCAGAAAATAACTTCATGTATATGTATCATATTGTTTTATGCCATTCTTTGTCAATGAATAACTAGACTGATATACTAACTTAGGCATTGTGAATAGTGGTACCATAAACATTGATGCTCAAGTGTTTCTCACATGTGCTGATTTGGGGACATAGAATTATTATAAAATATTTGCTATTTTTTGTATATGGGATGAATTCCCTGTTTATTGTATTATATATTTTTGGACCATATAATTTAAGTCATAAAGAGTACATATAAAGGATTATGTCAATATCCTTATAAACTCCAAAATCTGTAGATACTGGTCTCTTACTTAAAATGTTTTATACTACATTTATTCATTGCTTATCCTCCTATACCTGTCAGTTATACCACAATTACTCACAAAAACAATAAAATATGGAGGATACAAACAACAATTTTATATTGCAAGATTTAGCAAATGGCTATAAATTAAAACTGAACCTGTTCAGTACAGACACAATTTTTTTCCAAATTATTTCAATCTATATTTGATTGAGTCTATGGATGCATAATCTATGGATATGGGTTCAATGGACAAAGAAAACTGACTGTGATGTTTTAAAAAGTAAGATATAAAGGCAGACATATTAGAAATAGACCTGACTTCTCAGCAGAGATTCTAAAAGCCTGGACAGATGCATTACAGACCCTAAGAGACCATAGATGTCAGCCCAGGCTACTATACCCAGTAAAACTATTAATCACTATAGATGGAGAAACCAAGGTATTCCATGACAAAACCAAATTTAAATAATATTTTTCTACTAATCCAGCCTTAAAGAAGATACTAGAAGGAAACTCCAACTCGAGGAGGGTAACTATGCCCAAGAAAACACAAATTTTATTATCTCACAGCAAAATCAAAAGAAGAGAATAACAGTCACACATGCACACACACACACACACACACATGCACGCACGCAAAGGCACGCACACACGCAAAGGCACACACACAATAGCATCACCAACATCAACATAACAGTCCTATTGATAGTCCAGACTGAAAATATTTTCAGAAAATGTGGTTCATGCCTTTCCCTCACTTAGAAGACCTTGGAATTCTGGAAGATGTCTTTGAAGAATTCTGACTTGACTACTTCTGAAACCACTCTTCTTTGGTTTTTAATCTGAAATTGTACTTTTCTAAAATTCCCCAAAGTTTACTACTCAAAATTAATAGCAGTTCACTCAGCCTTTTCAATTTACACAAACCTTTTGGAGAAGATATTAATTTTTTAATTTGTAGCAGCCATGATTTTTTATCATTTCTCCCTATTTTTTCTCTATATTGCACAGGAAATCATTGCACCACTGTGCTGGCTAGTTTTATGTCAACTTGACAGAAGCTTGTGTCATTGTGAAAAAGAGAGTGTCCATTAAGAAAGTGCCCCCACCACCAGATTGTCCTGTGGGCAATCCCTGTTGTGCATTTTCTTGACTGATGATTAATGTGGAAGTGTCCACCTTACTATGGGCAGTACCATCTCTGTACTATCATGAGTACTTGATGCCTGAGTGTGCTACTTAGAGGAAGCCAATAAGCAGCATTCTTTCATGGCCTCGTCATCAATTACTATAAGTTCCTATCTTAAATCCCTGCATGGACTTCCCTTGTATGATGGACTTATGAACTATAAGATAAAATAAATCCTTTCCTCCAGAAATTGCCTTTGGTTATGGTGTTTATCACAGCAATAGACACCTGTATGGGGGAGGAGGAGGGGAGGGGGCTTATGGACAGAAAACCAGGAACGGGAATAACATTTGGAATGTAAATAAAGAAATGTATCTAATAAAAATGATGGTAAAAAATTCAGAAAAAGAAATATACAATCTAAGGCATAAAAGTAAGCAAACATATCATAAATGTATAATTTAATTATCACCATGCCGCCCAAATTACCTTTTTGAAATTAAAATATATCTACAATTTCTATGCCTGGAAAATTTGATGTGACTAGAGATTAAAGGAATATTCATCTTTCAAGCAGTTATTTGCAGACATTTTCATTTTTACTTATTTTATGATTTTGTATCTTTGTGAAGCAAACAATTATTCAGCATTGGAGTATTCTTAAATTTATAGAAGTATTTGATCAGATTACTTTTTTGGAATGGAATTGAGAAGGATGAGGGCAGACATAGAGGAAAGAAGTAGTTGGGAGGGTTGGGGATTTAGCTCAGTGGTAGAGCGCTTGCCTAGCAACCGCAAGGCCCTGGGTTCGGTCCCCAGCTCCAAAAAAGAAGAAAGAAAAAAAAAAGAAGTAGCTGGGAGAGTTCTTTTAAAAACTCTTAATTTTTACAAATTCTAATATTTCTAAGCATAAGATTAAAAATATGGACTATGTCCATGATGGACCTTTAATTGGCCATAAACAGGAATGGTCTTTTGTGGCCCATGGAGAAATAGTTGATCTCTAGGTAATGATTTCAAGTAAAATGAACTATCAACACACTTAGAAGTAGTCAAGGTAATTGTGATCAAAGTATATAATACACATTTAAATAATTGCCACAATGAAATTCCTTGGTTTTTATATTTAATCTACATTAATTAATTTGAAAATATGAGAGTAGTCCCATGAAGATATTCAGTTCTCCCAAGAGTGTACAAGAAATAAAATAATTAAAAATAAAAGTCTGAAATTAAGAAAAAAAAAGAAACCACAACGAATTCTTGTTATTGTATACCCTATAGCCTACTTCCAACTAACTTTTCAAATTTTATCTCTGCATTCAACTTTTTAATTCTTTTCTTCCTCCAAGGTCTTATGCAGTTGAACTGTATGTAAGTTATCTGTAGTAGGCGTGTATGATAACCACACAAAAATAAGTAATAAAATAAAAAAATAACAAATTGGTGTGACTTATACAGAGTGGTTCTGCATTAAGACTCAAGTCAGATTTGGAGAACCGGTTGTTGATGACTACACTTTGTGGTTAATTAAGAACCTTTTCATGATTCAGAGAGGTCAAAGTCCACAAATGAGAGCTAGACTCCAAGGTCAACAATGCTGAACTCTGCATGGACATGCAGTCACTATATCATAAATGATAGTGCCATGAAAAGAAGAAATAAAATTACTTCGCTCCATTAAAGCATTCTGTCTGGTAATTTGCATGAGCATGGACTTCTAAAACAATCTTTTTTCAAAAATCCCCATTGCTTTCTGCTGTACACGCCAGCCAGAGTCATCCTCAATCCTGTACATTGCTTATGATAAAATAATTTATCTCTAGGATTATCCTTTCAGTTTAGCACTTAGATGGTCATCTAACAATTTTCAACTCTAATATTTCTCATCTACTCAAAGACTAATAGTGTTCATTCCTTTCAGCCACATGTAGTTTTGGACATATGTTAGTAATTTAATAACTGTTCTATGGTAACGAATTACAGTGGCTCATCTCAGTGAAGAATATCTTTATTTACTTATCTATTACAAATATGTTTCCTCTGAGTGGCCATTAGTGTATAATTTTTTTGAGGTCAGAAACAAAACTGTGCATGTCTCCTTTTGTGAGTCACATGCAACTAGTTTCTGGGAATCTGAAAAGAGGAACTGAGGATTATGATGTTTTGGTTTTAAAATTAAATTAGAGACAATAATAGAAACTAACACAAGGCTATCTGTGCCTGGGTGGATACCTTAACTTTATTTATTCATCTATACAGGTTAGTTTCTTATGAAAAAGATACCTGCGTAAAAAGAAGTATATTAGTGTGTACTGGAACAAAGAGAGCTACTTTTTTAATCAAATGGCAAATCCCAAATGTGTACAATATATTTTAAGCTTCAAATTTTGCTTAGCCATAAAAGCCTACAACTATGAGCATGTAAAACAAAAGGCATAGGTTTAGCACATGCCGTATGCATTTTTCAATCAAATATTGATGAAAATAGCTTGTAGTCATAAAATCTATTAAGCCATTTCATTTATAATGGCATCTATGGCTGTGTGGTGAAAATCATGTATTCCTCTTATATAGGACCAAAGCCTTGTTCCTAGAAACCTCTTTGGTTGGCTCACAACTACTGTAACTCCAAAACCAGAGGATTCCCCCTATCTTGTGGCCCATGTGGTCACTCACAGATGCATACACATGCATTCATTTACAGGTAAATAAAAATAAGTCTTAAATTTTCTCTTAGCACACTAGAAACAGGAGATAATTTCCAATGTCAATAAATATCACTCAAATCATGCTTGATCATAAAATCTTTTGAATGAAGAGGGGCAATACGCTAACAATTTCTGTTTCTCTGATTTTCTTTGGTGTTATGAATGACTATGACTAGTATGATAATACAAGAAAGACAAGCAGGAGGTAAGCAGATGAGAACAGTTTGGATTGAGCAATCAGGAAAGCCATTGCCTGCCCATCCTAGGAGATGGATAGACAAGTGTGCACTCAAAGACTTTTTTTCCACTGGCTGATGCTGAAGTATATTTTCTATGTATTTGACATATAGATGTGCATTGTTTTCGACCATCAATTTAAAAAGGACTTTTTTTTTCATCTTTACTAACTTGGGTATTTCTTATTTACATTTCGATTATTATTCCCTTTCCCGGTTTCTGGAATAACCTTAGGAATCTATCAATGGATAAATATATTAAGAAACTATGATGAATATTCAGTAAAATTTTATTTAGTGACAAAGAAAACTGAAGTTTTAGGGAAATTTATGGAACCGGAAATATACACAGCAATATACATGCCCAGAAAAGTACACATTCCATATTTCCTCTCATCTGTGGACTGCAGCTTCAAATTTTTAGATTTATATTTGATTTGGAGTAACTGAATATGTTAAAAAAAACCTAAAAGGAGGAATAGGTGTGGGTGATGGCTGAATGACAGGATAATTGCAGAACTTAGAGGTAGGAAAACAGAAAGAAAAATTTTAAAAAGGAATGGAATGAAGGGATAAGGTAACTTTAGGAAAAGAGAGGGCTAACCAAAACAAAAAGCATATAAAGAAAACATGTGGAAACTTAGTAGTTTGCAATCTAATTAAAAAACATAACAGTAATAAAAAGGACAGTTAGAAAGAAATTAGCTGCATAGTCATAAAACTACCTCCAAAAGTCAAGGTCCTCCCTCCCTTTCTCTCTCTCTCTCTCTCTCTCTCTCTCTCTCTCTCTCTCTCTCTCTCTCACACACACACACACACACACACACACACACACACACACACTATTAACAAGTTAGTATTGGTCATCAATGCCTTTCAATATCAATGGATTAAGATCCACAATTAAAAACAAAAAAGCTTTCATAGTGGATACATAATCAAGATCTTTCTTTCTGCTACATATTAAAAACACTCTTCAACAACAAAGATAGATATTACCTCAGAGTAAAAGGCTGAAAAGTGTTTTGCAAGTAAATGGACCCAAGAAACAATTAGCCAGCTACTCTAATATCTAATGAATTAGACTTTTAAAAATGAATCATAAGAGATTGGAAAAGAAACTTCATACACATCAAAGGAAAACTCCAACAAGATGAAGTCATATTGCTGAACATCCATGCTCTAAGTGCAAGGGCACCCACATTTGTAAAAGAAATATTACTAAAGCTTAAATCACATATAAAATGTCAAAACTTAATAGTGGGGAACTTCAAAACCCCACTCTCACCAAAGACAAGTCATTGAAACAGAAACTAAAAGGACAAATAATGTAACTGTCACATGGTCATGAATCAAATGAACCTAATAGACATATACAGAATATTCCACCCAAACATAAAAAAAAATATACTTTCTTCTCAGTACCTCAGAGAACCTTCTCCAAAATTGACAATTTTGTCACATTGTGACAAATGTCACAAAGCCTCATCAGGTACAAGAGAGCTGAAATAATCCCTTGCACCTTATCAGATCACCGTGGATTAAAGCTGCCACTTAAAAACAACAGAAAGTCTATACTAATGGAAGTAGAGCAACCCTCTATTCAAGGACTACTGTGGCAAAGAAGAAATAAAGAAACTAAAGACTTTCTAGAATTCAATGAAAATGAAGCCACAAACTACCCAAGCTTAAAGGACATATTGAAAGCAGCACTAAGAGGAAAGTTAATAGCACAAAGTGCCTTCATACAGCAATTGAAGATAGTAGCAATAGTAGCAAATTAACAACATACCTGAAAGCTCTAGAACAAAAAAATCAAACACACTCAAGAAGAGTAGATGACAGGAAATAATCAAACTCAGGGCTAAAATCCATCAATTAGAAACGAAGAAAACAATAGGAAGAATCAATAAAACTAAGAGCTGGTTCTTTGAGAAAATCAACAAGATGGATAAATCCTTAGCCAAACTAACTAAAAAGCAGAGAGACAATATCCAATATCAGAAGTGAAAGGGGGACATAACAACAGAAACTGAGGAAATCCAAAGATTCATTAGGTCCTAGTTCAAAAGTCTATACTCCACACAATCACAAAATCAAAATGAGTGGACAAGTTTTTGGATAGATTCCACTTACTAAAATTAAATCAAGATCAGGTAAAGTGTTTAATAATCCTATAACCAAAGAAAATAGAAACAATCTTTAAAAGTCTCCGAAGCAAAAAAAAAATGTCAATAGCCAGATGATTCTTATATGGAATTCTGACAGATTTTCGAAGATTGGCTGATACCAATACTCCTCAAACTATTTAACAAAACAGAAACCAAGGAAATTTTGTCGAACCCATTCTATGAGGTCACTGTCACCCTGACACATAAGGAATTTCAGACCAATTTCCCTTATGAGCATTGATGCAAAAATACTCAATATAATTATCACAAACCAAATCTAAGAACACATCAAAGACATCATCCAACATGATCAAATAGAGTACATCCGAAGGATGTGGGGGTGGTTCAATATATGAAAATCCATTAATATAATTCACCATGTAGACAAACTGAAAGAAAAAAATACATGATCATTTGATTAGATACTGAAAAACCCTTTGACAAAATCTTTTTATGAAGCTAGCTACTTGAAGTTCTAGCAAGAGAAATAAGACATTTAAAGGAGATCAAGGGGATATAAATGAAAAGGAAGAAATCGAAGTACTGCTATTCAAAGGTGGTATAATAGCATACATAAGTGAACACAAAAATTCTACAAGGGAACTCTTACAGCTAATAAATACCTTCAGCAAAGTGCCAAGATACAAAAGTAACTCAAAAAATATCATTGGGTGGGGGGAGTTGGCTGGTTTCTGAAGGGGAAACCAGAGAAATGGGATAATATTAAAAGGTAGATTTAAAAAATCCAATAAAAGAAAAAATATCATTAGCCCTCTTTATAAAAATGCCAAGTGTGTGAGAAAGAAGAAGCTAGGGAGACAATTCTCTTCAAAATAGACACATATAATATAAAATATATTGGTGTAACTCAAGACAAGCAAGTGAAAGAACTATAAGACAAAAAATTTAAGTCTCTAAAGAAAGAATTTTAAGAAGATATAAGAGGATGGAAAGATTCTTCATGCTCATAGATAAGTGGTGTTAACATAGTAAAAATGGCTATATTACCATAACCAATGTACAGATTTAATGCAATTCCCTCCAAAATTCCAGCACAATTCTTTATAGACTATAAAAGAGCAGTTTTCAACTTCAAATGGAAAAACAAACAAACAAAAAACCTAAGGGTAACTAACACAATCCTGTACAATAAAAGAACTTCTGGAGATATCACCAGTTCTGCTTTCAAGCAATACTATACAGCAAATGCAAAAAACCTTGATGATATTGGTATAGAAACAGAACAACTGATCTATAAATTTGAATCCAAGATCCAGAAATAAACCAACGTACCTACAGACACTTGATTTTTGACAAATAAACCAATGGAAAAAAGAAAAGATCTTTAACAAATGGGTCTGGTTTAACTGGATATCTGCATGCAGAAGAATGTAAATAGATCCATATTTATCACCCTGCATAAAACTCAAGTCCATAGGGAACAAAGACCTCAACATAAAACCACATACATTAAATCTAATAGAAGAGAAAGTGGGGATACCAGCCTTGAACTCATTGGTACAGGAAAAACTTCATGTATAGAGCATCAAAAGCTAAGGCACTAGGATCCACAATTGGATGGATGAAATGGAAAAGCTTCTGTAAAACAAAGGACACCATTAATGGAATAAAACAGCAGACTAGAAAATGGTAAAAGATTTTGACCAACACTATATCTGAGAGAGGATTAGTACTAAAAACATATAAAGAACTCAAGAAGTTATACACAAATAAAGCAAATAACCCAATTAAAAATGAGATACAGAGCTAAAAAGAGAATTCTCAAATGATGAACAGTTAAAGAAATTTTCAATGTACTTAGTTGTCAGGGAAATACAAATCAAAAGGACACTGAAATTCCATGTTACTTCCATAAGAATGGTTAAAGATTAAAAAAAAAAAGACCATCAATCAACAGCATATTTGGATGTAGAGCAAGGGAACCACTCCTTGCTGGATAGAGTGTAAACTTGTACAACCACTCTGGAGATCAATTTGGCTGTAGCTCAGAAAACTGGGAATAGTTCTACCTCCAGGCTGAGCTAGACCATTCCTGGAGGGGTACCAGAATGATGCTCCATACTATCACAACTCTTCCTCAACTATGTTCAGAGCAGGGTTATCTGTAATATCCAAAACCTGGAAACAATTCTCATGCCCCTCAACTGAAGAATGGATTAAAAAAAAATTGGTTCATTCACACAATGGAATACTACTCAGCTATTCAAAAAAAAAAATGACAGCCTGAACTTTGCAGGTAAATGGATGGAACTGGAAAATATCATCCTGAGTGAGGTAACCCAGACCTAAAAGTATGTGCATGGTATGTATTCATTCATAAGTGGATATTAGCCATAAAGTAGAGGAAATCCACCCTATAATCCACAGATCCAAAGAAGCTAAATAATAAGGAAAGTCTGAGAGATGGTATTTTTATTTCATTCAAAAAGTGAAATTAAACTTTCTTTGAAGGTGGATGGAGGAAGGGAACTAGGTGGGAGAGGAGATGAGGAGGGGAAAAAGGTGAGATGTTAGGAGAACCTGAGAGAGAGGACCAGGAAAGTGAACAGAAATCTGGGGAGGGCGGGGGTGGAATATCTCTAGGACATGCTAGAGACCTGGGATGGGGAAGCTCCAGGGACACTATGAGGGTGACTCTAGGTGAGACTCCTAGCAGTGGGGGATACAGAGCCTGAAGTGGCTACCTCCTGTAGCCAGGCAGGACTCCTAGCAGAAGGATAAGGACAGCAACCGAGCCATAAAACCTTCGACCCAAACTTTGTCCTGCCTACAATCAGTGCAGGGACAAAAATGGAGCAGAGACTGAGAAAAAGGCCAACCAATGATTGACCCAACTTGAAACCCATCTCATGGTCAAGAACCAATCCCTGACACTATTAATGATACTCTGTTTTACTTTTAGACAGGAACATAACACAAATGTCCTCTGAGGGCCTCCACCAGGCAGCTGACCAAAACACATGCAGAGACCCACAGCCAAACATTACATGCGGCTTAGAAAGTCTGGTAGAAGAGTTGGGGAAGGATTGAGGGACCCTAGGACATAGGAACTCCATAAGAAGACCAACAGAGTCAACTAATCAGACTCGTAGGGGCTCCCAGAAATTGAAGCACCAACAAAAGAGCATATGTAGGTTGGAGCAGGCCCTGCACATATTTGCAGCTTGGTCTTTTTGCAGGTCCCCAACTGGAGCGGGACCATGCCTGATTCTGTAGTGTGCCTGTGGATATTGTTCCCCAGAACTGAGCTACAGTGGCTGGGCTCAGTAGGGAAGGATGTGCCTTGTCTTGCAGTGACTTGATATGGCAGGGTGAGTTGATACCAAGGTGGGGTCTCCCCCTTTTCAGAGGAGAAGGGGAGGAAGGATGAAGGGAGGGACGATGTGAGGGTGGGACTGGGAGGGGGTTCTGCCACTGGGATGTAAAGTGAATAAATAAATAAATGAATGAATGAATGAATAAATAAATAAATGAATAAATGGGAAAAAAGAAAAAGAGAATGTGATAACTTGATAAAAAAACACCTATCTTCCAATACAATCATTAGCATTTTGCCAATATAGTTCAAGATGAAATGTATCTCCCTTTTCAACATGAGTTGTGTAATTGTTGGGAGCAAAGTCCATGTTGAATTGTTGCTATGTCACTAAAAGTCAGTGAAGTATTCAGTGAGTATTTGTTGGGAGACTAAAAATCTAAGTCCTTTAACATTAGAAGTAATTTCTATACACAGAATTCTAATAAATAAAAATTATTTTTATTTGATTTTTGTTTGCTGCTTAGTCACTATGGGTGCTGCTTAAAACTGTTCTTTTAAAAAACACCTACCTACTCTATAATTGCATGAAGGCATGCCAATGCCCATACAGGACTGATGGATGCATGTGTCATGTGGATCTAAATCCTGAGATGCATGTACCCGAGGTACAGATTAATCAGCATTCAAGCATGAGCTGCTGTAACTTCTGATTAATTGTGCTGATGATGGATGCTGGTTTAATCACGTCACCCGATCAATGGAAGGAGCTTACAAAAGACAGTCACCATATCATTTCTTCATAAACTGCTTTCCAGCCAGTTTACTGTAGAAACTTCAAGAAGTTGATGTTGCAGAAAAAATACACAATTTTCAATGTGTCACTTTACATTTCTGCTAATGTTTATTCTCTGACCAAAAAAAATCTTATTTATGTTAATGTGACTATTCACAAGATTTCTCATTGTCTGCAAGTCTGTCTGTCTCATTCTGGAATTAGAAAATATAATTATAAAGGTTAATAGAATTCATAATTGGGTTTGTAATGTTAGGGAATGACTCCTTAGGCTAGAAAATCATCAACTCATAGTTAAAATTACCTGTCAAAAAATAAAGAGGGAGAAACAGAAGTACAAATTGGTTCTTTTGCCCCTAAGAGGGGAATGCTAGATTGATTTATACAAGGAAATATTAAGCTATAATTGGTTACTTCTATGTGTGTAAAAAGGTGTGATACATAATTAATATGTCCTTTCTATACAATTCAGTAGATAGTACCCAAGGAGAAAACACAGTGCATGTGCATCATTGAAAATTACCAAATGAGTGGCAAACATTGCAGTGAGCTTTATCCTCCCTTCCCTCCCTCCCTTTTCTCCAACTACAGTTCGTATATCTGTTGCAGCATTCAAACACCACAATAATTTCTACATGTTACATCTGTGTGTTACTCTTTTGATTGAAGATATTGATGGTCTAGAAAACTGTCCTTCATAATGGTCAAAATTTGGAACAGGAAGTAGGTTCTCTTGATTTTCCTTTAAAGAATGAAAAAGGAGAGAACCTTCCTCTTGAAATAGGATAGGAAAAAAGCATCCCCAAATGCTAACTCTCCATTTCTCTCACTATGCCTTTGGTCTGTCTTCACCTTGTTGCTTGTGTGTTGCTGTCTATAGTGTATGTCTGTCTCTGTTTTCTGTCTATGTTGCCTATCTCTAATAAATGACTCTGTTTATCAAACAGCACAGAAAACACAGTGTGATATTTTTTAATGGGAGATATTTTTTAACAGAAATACTTAACATAACTTTACAAGGGACCCCAACAAACCCAGAATAAAAACCAAAGCTGTGCACAGCATTTATCAAGCTATACCCACGTATTGCTTCTAACATTCATGAGACATTCGTTGTTTAGGGTTGGCTTTTAATCTGTTCATTAATTTCAGCAAATGATTACCACAACACACATACATGCATGAGCATATATATACCCTAGCCCCTATTGTTGGTCAGGGGTACTGAAGGGTATATAGTTTAATATTAAAACTATGCATTTAGCTTAGGGTCAAAGAGGCAGTTTCATAGGAAATCCAAGGAATGGTGTTTTAAATGAGAATGCTCCACCCCATAGGTTCAGATATTTATATTGTTTCCTGCCCCCTAGTTTGTAGAAATGTTTGGGAAGTATTATATTTTGTTGCCTTGTTAGAGGATACCTGTCATTGGTGGTGGGCTTTGAGGTTTCAAAGGGTACATAAAACCCAATCTCACTCCACTGCTGCCTATGGAACAGGATGTTGAAGTTCTCAGCTGCTGCTACAACATGATGCCTGTTTGCATCATAACAACTGCAGGCTAACCCTCTCATACTGCCAGCAAGGCAGCAATTACAGTTTTCTTTAATGAGACTTGCTTTGGTTGTGCTGTCCCTTTGCTTCTATAGTACAGAAACTAAGACAGGGACAGAGTGAAATCGGGATACACTGGTTTCTTAAATCCATGTCAAACTTAAGCAGAATGAGTACAAAGTAAGATATCAGATCTAAAATGATCTCAAGGCATATTATCATTAATTTTGTCTCAAGTTCTGGCCAAAGCTCAGTGTCTTAGAAGGCAAAAGATTATTTTACTTTTGTAAAAGATATTACCACGGGTAGATATTCAATAAATCTTAATGTTTTCTAATATTTTATAGTTAAATACACAAGAACAGTCTTATGTGGTCTATCAGTACCTTTCTAACAGAAGGTAAACTACCTTAAAATATTGCCCTATTCAGACAGATACAGAGTTTTTATAAAACCATGCCCTGTAGTGAGACAGACTCTAGCATCATCCAGGATACCAGGCTACTTTCCAAGAGCTCCCTTGTACACTGAATCTCTGTGCAAGTCACTTATAAATCTTCTGCCACCCCATTTCTCCAGAGTATTTTATTCTTCTTGTAGGGCATTAGGCAGGGCTTGGTGACATAACTGAGGAAATCTTGCAGAGTTTGCCCTTGTGCTTGGAAATTGCTGACACCACCTTTGCTGAAATGTAAAGTGAAATTGTGTTCATGCCAAAGCTAAAACTCTTGCTATTTACTCATGTGTGCCTTCTGCAGCCATACAGAAGTACTTTAAACATGGCACCAGGCACCAGCCTCCATACAGGCCTGTTATACTCCAAAGCAACATAAAATATGGTAGTAGGGTTCATGGAAGGATCTTTGCAATGAGATTAGGTACAGAATTTCAGGTTGAAAAGAATTTAAAAGTAATTACGACCTTAGTAGAGTCACGATGTTGTGAGTGAATAGTTATGTCCCTTCACCTAATTCTTCTTCATGACACTAAGCCTTACTTTTCCCCAGCTGTCCAATATACCTGCCTTATAGAGTGGAAGGGGCTAGGGGAGTTTACTAAGTATGTGGGACTGTGACAGAACTTGTTTATTAATTCTTAATAAAAGCTTAATATATTCAACTTCCCCTTTTCATATGAAAGATGTGAACGTTTTAGTTAACTAAAATTGGTGATAGGGATGTTTATGCCCCTGAAGTCATAAGCTCTCACTTCGTCAGGACTAGACCTGCTCTATCTCAAATGACATTAATTCTAGGCAGCCTATGAAAGGAATACTTGACCATTTCGCCCAAGTAGGCCTAACTTGGATAGACTTCAAGTGAGCTTGTAAACAGCACACCTTTGGGCTTTACTCTCCCTCTGGCACTAAAAGCTTAAACGAGCTACATGGCCAAAACAGCAATGAAAAATATCCCTAACCTTAATGTTTGTGAGACTCAGATCAAAAGTATGAATGAGGACAGATCCATGTACCTCAAAACTCCAGTTATAAAGCTATAAATCAAGTTAACTAGCTGGTAACTAAGTCATGTTCTATACTTTAACATGCAAATCTAGCATCATGCAACTGGTCAAGTTAGGCTTGTACTTTCTGTTCTTCAATACTTTAAAAGTCCCCACTGGAGCACGGTGACACAAACTGAGCTATTTCCAAGTCCTGTGTGACCCAGCTTAGCTCTTCATAGGAGGATCCTGACAGGAGATGGATAATAGACCCTTAGGTGAGAAGGTGAGAGAATGGGTGATTCAATATACCTGTAAATAGAAGAACCTGGGAAGTGTCCCGGATAGACCTTGGAAACTGATACAGAATATATAGGCCAATATGGAGTGAATATGGTTTTAAATTGAGACCTGGCCACTAGGAGCAGCTATCTCCTCTGTCCTATGCTTTCCTGGTTTAAGCTAGAATGATACTCGAAAGAGACTCTGAGAAAGGGACACTTATCATTTGAACCTGAAAATAAAACATTGAATTATTCATTCAGTAACAAAAGTGAGGATCATACCTTGACAGGATTTTTAGACTACAAATGAGAACAACTTATGCTCACAGATACAATATTTGATAAGCAGCTGTGGCTCTTTTCCATATGATAATATTTAAATAATCTTGTTCCCCCTCTTTTTAATTTTCCAATTTTCCAATCTTTGCATATGCACATTGTATTACCCCACAGAACTGTCCCTGTGTATTTACCTTTCCTTGTAAGATTTAAGATAAAGCTAAGAAGTTTTGGCAGCAAAAGAAGAAGAAAGTAAAGGAATGGGATCCACTGTGTGCCTTAGGCTATCTAAAGAGGCGACCCTCCTGGGTGATATACATGCAGAGAACCTGCCAGTTCCCCTAGAACACTCATCCTATCTATAAGTGTTACTGCACCTTTCATTACCCCAAAGAAACTGAGAGATACAGAGACGACATAAAGAAAAGAAACAGAAAGCATGGGCTAGAGAGCACT
This sequence comes from Rattus norvegicus, assembly GCF_021556685.1. NCBI lineage: Eukaryota > Metazoa > Chordata > Mammalia > Rodentia > Muridae > Rattus > Rattus norvegicus. Next base: position 117,526,062 of record NC_141539.1, on the reverse strand, counting down.
TTCTAAGAATTTGAAATGCTAAAAGTAATCAGAATTTTAGTTTAATGATGGCCTTCTTATAAATTTCTGTGCAGAGAGAAGAATCACAGCCTTTTCCTCCATAGAAAGCAACTTTCTGAGTTGCTCTTTGGGGAAAATGGCTGGGTTAAACGAGACCAACTTCTTTGCATGTTTGATTTGAAGCAGATCTGACAATGTCACACCAAGGAGGTATGTGCATTGCAGCAAGACCTGCCACTGTTAAGAAGGAGGCAGAGGCATAGAAATTTGCAGAAGAAAACTAGCCCCAATAGGATTAATTTAAGACTGTCTGTTATTTATTACTCTTGGGCCATTTGTTTTAAGGAAGACTGGCTTGGATTACAAATGGCATTGAACCTGATTATAGCTGTATGGAGGTAAAGCTTAAATAAGTACAAAAAGGGATGAAGATTTAATTTGAAGGAAAACTGATGAGAAGCGGAGTAAATTCTCCATTGAGATAAATTCTCTCTCCCCAGAGGCTGTCCCAAGAGTGCATGTTCTGACGAATAAATTTGAAATGTTAATTTACTTGAGATAAAAACATTTGGTAGGGGTCTATTTGTCACAAATTGGATCCTTACCTGGTATTGCGTTAATGGGCAACTTAGATTGTCCCTTGAGAAATGGGTGATATGGCATTTTCCAATACTTGTTCTGAAAGTAAAAGTTCTAGGCTTTAAAGAAATCAAATAGATTTTATATCAGAAGGCAGAAGAAAAAAATAAGTTGAGATCCTTTCCGGACTCCTAAAAGATTAAAAATATAAGGGGTGTGGGGATAATAATCTCCTGGTTTTAGAAAGAAATAAATGAAATGGCAGAGAAATTAGAGAGTAAGAGCAAGATTATAAAACTAATAATGAAGGAAATATGGGGCCATGGTTTTCCGTGGAATCTAGCAGCAGACTGTACCAAGCAGTAACTGGTCCTGATAATCGCTAATTATGAAACTGAGTGACCAAAAATACTTCTGCTTCTTGATTTTTCTATATATAATCAGGGACCATATTTTCTCCTACAATGGAATTTCAACAATTTGGGCATGCCATTTCATACACAGTCATTTGTATGACTTGCAAGAAAGGTAAACAGATAGTAAATAAAAGTCACTACTGTGAAGAATGAAGAAGGGGGAGAATTAATTGTTATGCAGCAAGATGAAAACCAGTTTGAAGGAATTATATTTGTATCTAATAAACCAATTTTATAGTCAATTGTAGATGTTAAAGACCTAACTGAACTATCAATACAATAAGGATGACTACTAATGAAGGAAATGAAGAAAAAGTTTGTGGTGAATTTAAAAATGTCAGTTAAAGAGCTTGGTAATATATGAAATGATTAAGCATTAATAGACATAAGATTTTGGTTTGATGTTATATCTTGGTATTATCAGAGGATTATACCTTTGTGTAGACTTGCTCTGTATAGTCTGCTGGTAGAGGTCCTCATTATAAATATGGATGTGCCTATCAGTCTAGAGAGTAAAATTAAATCATGAAGGTGATACTACATATCACAGACATGGGTACAATCTATATTTCTTATAGCATTATTCACAGTAGTCAAGATAAAGGGACAAATCTTTTTGTTTTCTATTTTTTGTTTTTTGTTTTTGTTTTTTTGTTTTTTCCTAGAGCTGAGGACTGAGCCCATGGCATTGGGCTTGCTAGGCAAGTGCTCTACCATTGAACTAAATCCCCAATCCTGATAAGGAACCAACCAACTAACATAGAGATGGGGAAGTTGTAGTAGATATACAAATACACAAAGGACGGTTTTTCTTTTTTTAATGATTCATTTATTTATATTTTATGTGCATCAGTGTTTTGTGTTCATGAATGTCTGTGTGAGGGTGTCAGATCACCTGGAACTCTAGTTACAGATGGCTATGAGCTGCCATTTTTGTGCTGGGAATTGGACCTGGACTTCTAGAAGAGCAGTCAGTGCTTTTAACCACTGAGCAATCCCTCTAGGTCCCCATAAAGGAGTTTTATTCAGTCAATAAAAAGTTATGCTACATGCAGGAAAAGGGGCAGATCTGGAGAGTACTGGTTAACTAATAAAAGCCAGATTCTAAAAGACAAATATGATATCTTATCCTACTTATGAAAAACATATATAAGTATGTGGGTATTTATAATACGAAGGTTAAAGGAAGATGAATGGCACAGGCAAGAGGTCTGAAAAGAGGAGGATGCCATGCATCTAACAGCATGTTAATTTAGTTTAAAGAAAAGTAATCTGAGGAAATGATAAATAACAGATCATTCATACACTACCAACACTACCAAAAACCATACTACTGAGTGTATGAAATCTAAGTAAAAGTGTTTTTCTCATCAGTCTTTTTGAAAAAAGTACAGGAGGATAAAGTCCAATGCCCAAATACGACTCTACAGAAACCATAGCAACAGGGCAGACAGAAAGAATTGAATCAGAGAGTGTTGCTTTAAATGACAAGTCAAAGAAAACCAGTATAAGAACAGGCCACTGTGCAATAATAATATTCTAAGAGGATGAAATTGAATGGGAGATGAGAGGAAAAATGAAGTGGAAATATGTTCACAGTATTATCTCATACTGAACAGAGAAATATTCATTTTCCCCACCCCACTCAGAAATATTCACTTTTTAAAACGACTTTATTATACACATATTTGCTTTAACAGTATGAATTCCTTCTCAATATCAAAACATCACGCACAAAAATGAAAAAAATTAACCTGGACTAAAACATACACATATAAACATGAATGCCAGAAATATGTTTATGATACATGGCTATATATATATATATATATATGTATAATTTATTTAAATGAGAATAATTGGATTGTAGAGTAAAATACAATGCTTTACAACATACACTAATGTCTCTTACAATAAAAATTAGGACCTGGATACCTATTTATAGCGGGACTTTCTCGGACCCACCAGTAACGACACAGAGGCTTCTACTAGAGTTTAAACGCCTTTTGCTAGGGCAGTCTTCCAACTAGCTCATCTAGCCTACCCTGACTACCTAGCTTACAACCTGTAATGAGGATAGCTTTTTTCCCTTCTCTGCTTTGCTGTGGTCTGTGTCTGTTCCCTCCATGCTCACTATCAAATCTCTTGCCTCTCCTTTCCTCTCCCAGTATTACTCCCCTGCCCGGAAGTTCTATCTTCCTCCTTCTTGCCCAAGCCATTAGCTCTTTATTACAATTAATCAGTAGTGAGAAAACCTCTGATACAATATTAGTATACAATATAGCCAGCTTTGGAGATCAATGGCTTTTTTATAAATAGAAAGGAAAATAAATATTCCTCAGTATATTTTTAAATACTATATAGGAATAGGAGTGTATTTCAGTGGTAGGTCATTTGCCTAGTGTATGTGAAGCCTTGCCTTTGATAAATAACATTACGAAAGATAAATGAATTTATAGTTAAATTGAAAATATAAGCAATCATATCATAACATATAATCATTTCATATTATATTATATCATATATATTATTCATATTATTATGTGTATGTGTACAGGTAAAGAGATGATATATTGATATAGACAAAGTTACATATATATATACAATTTTCATTTATTATTCGTGATTAATAACAAATTAAGTCGTGCAAAACAACAAAAGTCAAATACCTAACATTTGTATTCTAATAATGATAAGTGTCACAAGCAAAAGTGCAGGTGGTGAGAAAGGCTGTGTTTCTCTGCAAATTCCATGGAATATAGTTTGTCTCACAATTTTCAGCTGCTACACCACTCATGTTCCTTGACTTTCTTCTCTTCCTTCTTTAGAGCTAGTCTGTGATGGTCAAATCTTTCCTATCTTACAACGCTATGGTTAACTCGTTGTCCTACTTGAGTCCTACTTGAAAATCAATGCAATCTCTTTGAAGGCCCTGACTAGCTTCATTAGTACATCTGAAGATCAATTCCCTTCTTCGTGTAGCAATATAATTACAGGTTCTAGGGAAATACCATCTTGGTATAGAAGTCCACATCTCTGCCTACCACTTACCTCTAGTAACAGGTACCCTGCAGCAGTCTGATCCGTTAAAATGAGATCAGATGGCAATATCCTAGTGGCTAATAGTAAAATATTAACTTATTTAGATATTACATATAAGAACTCTAGAAACCAGGGCACTCAGTCAATTGTCATTCTGCCATGGCCTCTGTGTGAAATTCAGAGTTTGCTGCATTTAAATTCAAGGTTCATAGCACTTAACCAGGCTTGGTAAAAATTCAAAATAACCTTTTTTTTATGAACCCACAAGTTAATTGGAGATGTAGTCAGCCAACATCAAAATAATATTCATAGACCAATGAACAATTCACATTGATCAGCACAGACAAGACAAACTAAAATAGCTTGAAAGGTCTCTCTTTCCTGAGTTTTCATGAGATTGAAGTGCAATTGCTAAAATCAAGTGGGCGAAGAAATCAATGGCTCCTGTTGATTTTCCAGGCTCCTGCTACCTCAAAATGATTTGGAGAATTGCTATTCTATCACACTGATCATGAATAAATGACTGGACACTCATTTCCATTTAGAATGTCTGTTTAAATGCTGATTTGACCTCTGAGCATACCAAGGGCTGAGTAATGTATGTAGAACTATCATTAAAATTGCATATGAAGCATAGGTTAGACTGCAGCTACTGTATCTACCTTGGCTAATTTTCTGTCCTGGATTCCTGAGAGGCAGGAAAGAGATGTCAGTCAGTCATCAATAAAATGAAACAGAACAAGAGAATTTAGGATTTATTCAAAACATATCTCAGACTGAATTCTACAAAGAGAATTATCAACTTCACTTTCTAAAAACAGCTTTCTGTGATTTTTTTTTAAAAAATATGATGGAAAATAACCCTCTTAAGGCATAAGAACAGTGAAAGTCATTCTGGTTTTGTACAGGAAATTAAAGGTGCAGAGAATGTAATAAAAATGTCTTCAGAATTTCACAAGAAACACTCAGTAGTAATCCTTTTAAATTTATTTGGTGGTTTACCTCCCACCCCAAGGGGTTGAAACTCTCAAGCACATGAAGCAGTTGCTGATTTGCTTGCTGCTCCAATGCCTTTGTTTCCGTGACAGTTCTTTTGACCCATTTTATTTTTCTAAATTGCTTTCTAATTTCCTGAGGACAACATTGTTGTCATAGTGTGTTTAGAGCATTATGTGTTTCCAGGTGCTTAACCCTCTCATTATATTTCATATTTCATCTTTGTTGGAAAGGCAGTTTTGCCTCGGAAGGAGAATATAGTTTCTGATGAGTAACTGAAGGGACACACATGAAGTCTTGCCCTACTATTTTGACACACATGACCTTGAGAAGTAGCTTATATTTTCTCTGTCTGGGATTCTAGAGACTTTTAAACTAAGGTGGGAATTATATTTCACAAGATGCGTCTAGTAGGTGTGTGATGTGTGTGCTATTCACACGTGTGTGTGTGTGTGTGTGTGTGTGTGTGTATTCACATGTATGTGTGAAGGTTAGCCACAGGTGTATAACTACCTGCAGAAAACAGCAGGTCAGTGAAGCTATAGTTAGAGACACTTCAGAATTATTCAGCATGAGTGGAGGGAACCAAATCTGGATCCTATGCAAGAGCAACAAGTGACTTTAATCAATGAACTATCCAGATCCAAAGGCATATTTTTCAAGGTTGTTTTCCTTTGAAGTGGTTAGTCTTTCAAGTTACCACTATGTGTGCTCAGAATAAGTAAAATTACATGTGATTATTATAGAAGAAGTGACATCAATGATAACCAAAAGGACATAAGTCTGTTGACACATATTAATTTGAATAAGACAAGATATTTGGTCATGCCAAAGCAAATAAACTCTTACGTAGAAGGACCAGACAATACAGCAGCCCATGACTGTAGCCAGCAATGCAGAGGCTGAAATAGCAGGATGAATGGAAATACTTTCCAACCCATCTTAACAAATAACCCAGATTATATTTCAGTAACAGATATATCTTCTAATTAATTAATACCAAATGGAAGTGTTATCAGAGATACCAGCACATACATGGTTATTTTGAGACTATTCACATTAGTGAGGAAGAGGGACATGTCTACTAATAAATGCATAAATAAGGAAAATGTAGTATATTTAAAAGAGTTTTATTTAGCCATAAAAATGAGATTAAGAAAGGTTCAAGGCTAGTTCCTATTTTCATTTCTATTAGATTTAGTGTACCTGGTTTTATGTAGAGGACCTTGATCCACTTGAACTTGAGTTTTCTACTAGGTGATAAATATGGATCAATTTGCATTCTTCTACATGCTGACCTCCAGATAGACCAGAACCATTTGTTGAAGATACTTTATTTTCTCCACTGTATGGTTTTGGCTTCTTTGTCAAAGATCAAGTGTGTGGGTTTATATCTGGGTCTTCAATTCTACTCCATTGACCTACCTGCCTATCTCTGTACCAATACCATGCGGTTTTTATCATAATTGCTCTGTAATATAGCTTGATGTCAGGTATGGTCATTCCTGCAGAAGTTCTTTTATTGCTGAGAATCATTTTTACTATCCTGGGTTTTTTGTTATTTCATACAATGTTGAGAATTGCTCTTTCCATACCCTTGGAGAATTGAGTTGGAATTTTAATTGGAATTACATTGAATCTGTAGAGTGCTTTTGGTAAGAGGGTATTTTTACTATGTTAATCCTGCCAATCCATGTGCATAGGAGATCTTTCCATCTTCTGTGGTCTTCTTCAATTTCTTTCTTCAGGGACTTGAAGTTCTTGTCATACAGATCTTTTACTTGCTTGGTTAGTTACACCAAGATATTTTATATTATTTATTAGTATTGAGAAGGGTATTTCTTTCTCAGGCCATTTATCCATTCTGTAAAGGAAGACTACTGATTTGTTTGAGTTACTTTTATATCTTTCTACTTTGCTGAACTTGTTTATCAGCTGTAGGCATATCTTGTAGAATTTTTGGTGTTACTTATGTATACTATCTTATCATCTACAAATAGTGATACCTTGGCTTTTTCCTTTCCAATTTGTATCCACTTGATCTCCTTTTGTTGTCTAAGTGCTGTAGCTAGAACTTCCAGTACTATATTGGCTAAATAGAGAGAAAGTGTGCAGCCTCATCTGGTTACTGATTTTAGTGGAAATGCTTCAAGTTTCTCTCCATTTTATTTGATGTTGGCTGTTGCTTTGCTGTATAATGCTTTTACTATGTTTATGTATGGGCCATGAACCCCTGGGAAATAGCCTCAAATGCATTGGCACAGGGAAAAATCTACTCCTTGAGCAGATCACCAGTGGCTCAGGATCTAAAATCAACAATTGACAAATGGGATCTCATGAAACTGAAAAGCAAAGGACACTGTCATTAGGACAAAACAGCAACCTACAGATTTGGAAAAGATCTTTACTCACCCTACATCTGATAGGGGGATAATATCCAAAGTATAAAAAGGGCTCATGAATTTAGACTCCAGAAAAACAAATAACCCAATAAAAAATGGAAAACAGAACAAAACAGAGAATTCTCAACTGAGGAATCTCAGACGGCTGAGAAACACCTAAAGAAATGTTCATCATCCTTAGTCATCAAGAGAATGCAAGGCAAAATGAGCCTGAGACTCCACCTTTTACCAATCAGTATGGCTAAAAGCTAAGATCAAAAACTCAAGGACAGCACATGCTGGTGAGGATGTGGAGGAAGAACATTCCACTATGTCTGGTGGGTTTTCAAATTTGTACAACTACTCTGGAAATCAATCTGGTGGTTCCTTAGAAAATTGAAAGTAGTTCTACCTGAAGACCCAGCTTGATCATACACCCAAAAAGTGATTCACCATGCTGCAGGGTCACGTGTTCCATTGTGTTCCTAGCAGCCTTATTTGTGATAGCCAGATGCTGGAAACAACTCAGATGTCCCATAATGGAAGAATGGATACAGAAAATATGTTTCACTTACAAAATGAAATATTACTCAGCTATTAAAAAAGAGGGCATCATGAATTTTGCATTTAAATGGATGGAACTAGAAAATATGATCCTGAGTGAGATAATCTAGACACAAAAGGAAATATGTGGTATGTGCTCACTGATAAGTGGATATTAGCCAAAAAGTTCAGAATAACCATTCTACAATTCACAGACCATATGAAGCTTAACAAGAAGGAAGGGCCAAGTGTGTATATTTTAATCCCACTTGAAAGGGGAACAAAGTAATCACCAGAGGCAGAGGGAGGGAGGGATTTGGATGAGAAAGGGGAGGGGGAGCGGGAGGGAGAAAGAGGGCAGAATGAGGTATGGGGGAAGATATGAGAGAAGCCCAGAGGGCCAGGAGAATAGAAATATACAGCAGTGGGGTGGGGGGGACCTCTAGAAAGTCCCAGACTCTAGGGATGTGAGAGGCTTCCAAGAGCCAATGGTAAAGACCTTAGTCAAAATGCCCAACATTGGGGAGACATGAGGTCACCCACCTATCTTCAAAATTCTTGACTCAGAATTGTTCCTGTTTAAAAGAAATGTAGGGACATAATTAGAGCAGCGATTGAAGGAAAGGCCATCCAGAGACCAACCCACCTTGGGATCCATCTCATGGCACAGACACCAAACTGGACACTATAATTGATGTCATAAGTGAGAGGCCCTGTTAGCAGCTGACTGAGACAGATGCAGATACTCACAGCCAACCTTTAAACTGAGATCAGGGACCCCTTATGGAAAGAACTGAAGAAGTAAAGAGGATTGCAACTCCATAGGAAGAGCAACAGTATCAACTAAACTGGACCCTTAAGAATGCCCAGAAGCTATGCTGCCAACCAAAGAGCATAAATGGGCTGGCTGGTCCATGGCACCCATTATATATGTAGCAGACGACTGCCTTATCTGACCTCAGTGGGAAAGGGTGTGCTTAATCCTGTAGAAACTTGATGCCCTAGTGAATGGGTGTGGTAAGAGAGTATGGTGAGAGTGGGTGAGTGGGAGAGCAACTTCTCAGAAGCGAAGGGGAAGGAGAGGAGATGAAGGTTTCTGGAAGTATGACTAGGAAGGGGGGCAGCATTTGGAATGTAAATAAATAAAATATTTAATAAAATACAAAAAAAGAAATGTTCATAAAAATAGAACTAGAAACTAGAGTAGAGTAATCCAGGAAAATAAAGATAAATGTCACTTGTTCTTTCTTATATGTAGTTCCTAACTATGAAATTTTAGAGCAGAATGTTTAAGTCTGTGTACCAGTAAAGGATAGAAAGATAGAAAAAACTATTAATGGAATGAGGTGGAAGGAGTAGAGAAAAGTAAAATCATCATTAGTATCGAGGTAATGATGTGACTCTCATTACTATTTTCAACATAATGTTGAAAGTCCATTCAGAGAATTTATTGAATGAATAAAAATAATAAAAGGTATCTGAATTGCAAAGGGATATAAAAAATTACCTCTGACCTAGATGAATGATCCTACGTGTGAAAAATCTCAAGGGCAAACCAAAAAAACCAAGATTTTGAACAAACAAATTCTGTAAATCTCATATATAAGCTTGTGTAATATCAAATATTATTCAGTCTTTAGTTAAACTGAATAGACACAAGAAATTTCTGCATTAGAACCAAAACAAATGAATCCGTGTATTGTGGTGCTAAAAGATACAGCCCAGATACAGACTTAAAAAACTGTAATTATATAGTACAATTCATACCTGGCTGCCAGGAGTTAGAAAATGAGGGAGATGAAGAAATCTTAATAAAAGAGTGCAAGCTTCATTTGTATAAGGCAAAATTTCTTATAGTACAATGTACAGCAAGATGACTGTAATGAATAATATCATATTACATACTTGAAAGTTTTTACAAGGGTAAACATTGTGTTCTCATCACAAATAAAATGGTAATTAGAAATGATTTGGAATGATAGAAATATGAACAACCTTGATTATGATGATAATTTCACAGGGTACAAATCATGCATATATTAAAACATCAAATTGTACATCTTAAATGTATACATGTTCAATCTGTTAATGATATTTTAATAAAGCTAAAAATACATTTTAAAGAGTACATATGAAGGTTGTTCCTATAAAAATATAACACTCTACATTAGCTTGCTTATTATTTATCCCCTATTCAAGGTTTGAGAAAAATTCACTAGACACTGATTATAAAATGCAAAAGCTGGCATGATTGATTTTTTTTTAAGCTCCAAGTTTTTAAGACTGCCATTGTTCATAAATGTTTCTCTTCTCTGTACTTAAACTTTCAACTCTGGCGTAGCCTTGAAAGCCTGAATGAAAACCCATATAATCAATATGTCTCTACAAGAATAGCAAAGTATTTGTATCCCTAAGTTACTATGGAATTTGATGATATCAATGACAGGCAAAAATCACAAAATAAATGACCTTTATATTTGTGTAAAAGTTAAATTATGAAGAGGAAACAAGGAAAAAATTCCCATGTTTTCAAATTTTTAAACTGAATGAAAACAAAGCACAGATTAAAAATAATCAAAGTGAATTTATAAGACTTAAATATCATCAGAATATTTATAACTTATTGTTACTTAAAAATTAACAATAAACAATAAAACAGTTAATATTTTTGAATGATAATGCCTTTCCTTTTATTTTCTCAGGAAACAGAAATTTTCTTGAACTAATGTATTCACTTTGTACATGCTCAGCCTTTAATTACTTCTCATTTTCAAATATTCAATAATTTAGCACCCTACAGTCTTTTAAATAGGATCAAATTATCATACTTTGTGATCCTTTTTTCTTGAGATGGGGGCTTGCAAAGGGGAAACCGGGAAAGGGGATAACATTTGAAATGTAAATAAAAAAGAAAAAGCAGTAATATTTTTATTCGAATACTTTGAATATTAAATATTAAAAAAATCCATAAGATACAAACTTAAGAGTTAGCCTAAGAGTAGTAGTAATATGAAATCTTAACTCTTCTGTATCAGTGAGTCCTGGAACATCATCCTCATAAATTTGGTACTTGATGAGAATAATTTAAAAACCATAAGGCTGAGGGATGTGGTTTTTAATGAGTAAAAGCAACATTACCTAACATGTTAAGAAAGGTAATGTACTTTAGTTTAAATTTTAAAATATATGTTAATGTAAAAGTGACGAAGAAAACCATTCATTTTATCTTAGATTTTCCAGTTTTGTTGAGTATAGGCTTTTGTAGCTGGATGGGATGATTTCTTTTAATTTTCTGCATTTCTGTTATTATGTCTCCCTTTTCATTTCTGATTTTGTTAATTTGGATACTCCCTCTGGACCCTTTAATTAGTTTGGCTAGGGATTTATCTATCTTTTTTATTCTCTCAAAGAGCCAGCTTTTGGTTTGGTTGATTCTTTGCAGTGTTCTCTTTGTTTCTATTTGGTTGACTTCAGCCCTGAGTTTGACTATTTTCTGCCCTCTACTCCTCTTGGGTGAGTTTGCTTCTTTTTGTTCTAGAGCTCTCAGGTGTGCTGTTAAGTTGTTAGTGTAAGATCTCTCCAGTTTCTTCACCATGCCACTTAGTGCTATGAATTTTCCTTTTAACACTGCTTTCATTTTGTCCCATAAGTTTGGGTATGATGTGTCAACATTTTCATTAAATTCCAGGAAGTCTTTAATTAATTTCTTTATTTCTTCCCTACTAAGTTATCACTGAGTAGAGAGTTGTTCAGTTTCCATTTTCAACCATCTTTTATCTGTTGAGGGTTGTTTTGTGATCAACTATGAGGTCGATTTTGGAGAAGGTACCATGAGGTGCTAAGAAGATGTATTTTTGTTTTGTTTTGTTTTAGGCTGAAATGTTCTGTAGATATCTGTTAAATCCATTTGGTTCACAAACTTTATTAGTTTCACTGTATCTCTGTTTAGTTTCTGTTTCAATGACCTGCCCATTGGTGAGAGTGGGGTGTGGAAGTCTCCCACTATTATTATGTGGGGTGCAATGTGTGTTTTGAACTTGAGTAAAGTTTCTTTTATGAATGTGGGTGCCCTCGTGCTTGGGGCACAGATGTTCAGAATTCAGACTTCTCTTGGTGGATTTTTCCTTTGATGAATATGAAGTGTCCTTCCCCATCACGCTTAATAACTTTTGGTTGAAAGTCGATTTTATTGACTATTAGGATGGCAACTCTGGCTTGTTTCTTAGCACCATTTGCTTGGAAGACCTTTTCCATCATAACCAATAATAATAATAATAATAAATAAGTGTCTGTCCTATTTATTGAGGTGTGTTTCTTATATGCAGCTACTGGATCTTTTTTGCTTATCCAGTCTGTTAGCTTATGTCTTTGTATAGGTGATTTGAGTCCATTAGTATTGAGAGATATTAAAGACAGACAACTCCTGGCTCTTATTATATTTGGTTTTGTAGGTGACTTCATGTGCTTGTGGTTCTCTCCTTTTGGCTTTGTTGTGAGATGCTTAATATCTTGTCTTTTCTTCCAAGTAGTTACCTTCCTTGTGGGTAGAAGTTTTCCTTCTAGTATTCTCTGTAGGTCTGGATTGGTAGAAAGATAATGCTTGAATTTGCTTTATTCCTGGAATATTTTGGTATATGCATCTATGTTGATTGAGAGTTTTGCTGGATATAGGACTGGGTAGAGGAAAAGGACTGAAGCCCTGAGGCCAAGCAGAAAGGATGGGAGCAAGCAACATTGGGATCTAAAATTTGGGAGAACCCTCCAGAATGTACCGAGACCTGGGAGGTGAGAGACTCTCAGGGCTCAAAGGGAGGGTGAACCCTAGATGAAATGCCCTACAGTGGCCAAAGGGAACTTGTAGAGCCTACCTCCAGCAGAAAGACATGGCATCAAGTGAGGGATAGGGTTGATATCTCCCAGTCAAAACTCTGATATATAATTGTTCCTGCAGGGATGGAAATGGAGAAAAGCCTGAGGAAAAAAAAGTCCAGCAACAGGCCCAAATGGGGATCTAGCTCAAGGGGAGATCCCATGGCCTGTCACCATTACTGAGGCTATGGAGTGCTTACAAAAAAAGGACCTATTATGATTGCCCTCCAAAAGATCCAACAAGCAGATGAAAGAGTCAGATGCAGATACTTGCACCCAACCAACAAACAGAAACTGCTGACTCCTGTTGTTGAATTAGGGGAAAGCAGATGTAAGCTGAGGAGGAGGGCAATCCTGTAAGAGAACTAGCAGTCTCAATTGACCTGGGCCCCCAAGAACTCTCAGACACTGGATCACCAACCAGGCAGCATACACCATCTGATATGAGGCCCCCAACACATACACAGCAAAGAACTGTCGGGTCTGGGTTCAATCAGAGAAGATGCACCTAACCCTCAAGAGACTGGGAGGCCCAGAAAGTTTAGAGGTCTGGTGGGGATGGTTGGGGTGGAGTGGGGACATTTTTGTGGAGACAGGGGGATGGGAAGGAGGTATGGGATGTGGAACAGTCAAAGGGTAAACAAGGAGGAGATTAAAATATGGAGTGTAAAAAAATAATAAAAAAAGAAAGAATGAAAAAAAATGAAGAAAATCATAGGAACATATTACAGGTTCTTGGAAAGAAAGAAATCACTGAAATACACAATTAGAAGAAACAAATATAATGAGTTATATGTGAGTAAAATATGTCTCATTTTCCATTGTAATGAATGATTGTCTCCATTAATTCATGGGCATTTCTGTACCTTGAATTGTTGAATGAAAATAGCAAGATATGGACATGAAGAATTGAATTTTTCAGGTCAGAAATGAGAAAAGGAAACTGCATTCAAATTGTGTACCAAAACAGAAACTATATTGTAAATACTTTAAAGCTATACTTAACCTATTTTTATATGGATAAGAATTCAAACATACTAAAGTATTGTACTGTTTTAGCAAAGTTGTTGAAGTAGATTCTTATCTTTATATTACTAAATAGGTTTAATTACTACTTATCATCAAAGAGTCTTTACAACAAGTGGAGGTCCTTAGGGTTTTATTGCTGTGAAGAGATACCATGACCAAGACAACTCTCTTTGAAAGGACAACATTTAATTGAGGATGGATTAAAGTTTCAGAGGTTCAGTCCATTATCAAAATAGTAGATAACATAGCAGCATCCAAGCATGCATGGACCTGAAGAAGAAACTGAGAGTTATACATCTTGATCTCTAAAGGCACATAAAAGATAGTGTCTAATGCATGTAACCAAGGGGAGGGTCTCATTCCACATTTGGCAGAGTTTGAGCATAGTAACCACAAAACCCACCCTAACAGTGTTACGCTTCCTCCTAACAGGCCACACCTAATAGTGCCACTCTACATGGGCCAAGCATTCAAATACATGTCTATGGGGCTCAAACCATCACATTCTAGTCCCTTTCTCCCATAGTCTGGTAGCCATAACATAATGTAAAATGCATTTAGTCCACCTCTAAAATCCCCAGAGTTTATCACAATCTCAATAATATTAAGAGTTCAAAGTCTCCTCTGAGATTTAAGGAATCTCTTAACTATAACCCATTGTAAAATCAAAATAAAAAAAACAGATCACATTCTTTCCAACATCACAGTATATACATTGTCATTTCAAAACATCATAGTAAGGACCAGATCAAGACCAAAAACCAACTGGACAAACTAAAACTCTATATCTCTATGCCTCAGGTCCAACTCCTTTCATCTTTGCTGACTATAACACAATTCTTTCTATTGGATTGGTTCCACTCCCTGTTAGCAGTTTTCCTTGGCAGGTTTCCCATGACTCTGGCATGGCTAACATCTTGAGGTCTCCAAGGTGATTTACACTTAACAGCTTCTTGTTCCAATGTCTGGGATCCATACATGATTTTCTGGGCGCCTCCAAAGAGCTTGGGGCACTTCTTCAGCTCTGTATTCTGTAGCACTCTAGGCTCTGGTTGACTGAACTCCACCAATGCTTCTGTTCTTGGTGATCATTGTATGGTACTGACATCTCCAATCTGCTAGGGTCTTCTGCTACAAATATGTTTCATCAATAGCCTCTCATAGGCTTCATTCATGGTGTCAATCCTCAACTTCTTTAGGTTTGGGCCATCAACTGCAACTGAGGTTGTACATCTACCAATGGCCTTTCATCACCTTACACAGTGCCAAGCTCCAGCTGCTCTATTACGCCTTCAAAACCAATACTACCTTGGTAATTCTTACATATTACCAAGTCTGGCTCCAAGCATCATACTTATCTCTGGAAAACATTTTCTGTGTTCTCAGAAAATTCTTCCAGGAAGATTTCACTTCAGTGATGAAGGGCTTTTCTTTTTTTTCCTCCATCTTTAATAAATTGGGTATTTCTTATTTATGTTTCAATTGTTATTCCCTTTCCCAGTTTCCAGGACAACATCCCCCTGACTCCTCCCTCTCCCCTTCTATATGGGTGATCCCCTCCCCATCCTTCTCCCCTAACCACCTTCCCCCAACAATACCATTCACTGGGGGCTCAGCTTTGGCAGGACCAAGAGCTTCCCCTTCCACTGGTGCTCTTACTAGGCTATTCATTGCTACCTATGAGGTTGGAGCCCAGGGTCAGTCCATGTATAGTCTTTGGGTAGTGGCTTAGTCCCTGGAAGCTCTGGTTGGTTGGCTTTGTTGTTCATATGGGGTCTCGAGCCCCTTTAAGCTCTTTCAGTCCTTTCTCTGATTCCTTCAACTGGGGTCCCATTCTCAGTTCAGTGGTTTGCTGCTGGCATTTGCCTATTTTCTTTTTTTTCTCCATCTTTATTAAATTGTCATATTCTGGCTGTGTCTCTCAGGAGAGATCACCACCAATTTCTTAGCTCCAGCTAACAAGCATCAATTGTTCCAGTAATCTTAACTACTTTTGACACTAAAGCCAAAGCTGCATGGTCAAAACTGCCGCATTCTGCTGTTTTCTGGGACTAAAGCATGGCCTCCTTGATCTATGATATTATTACCAGCTTTCTGTTTTCCAACTCTTTCACTGCCTAAGCTGGTTGGCCTGGAACTTGCTCTGTAGACTGACCTTGAAATCAGAGGTATACATGCTTCTGTCTACTGAATGCTGGTATTAAAGGGATGTGCCACCCAGCCTATACCTAATCCTTTCTTTAAATTTTTACAAACTCTTTATAGGTTCTGGATTGTAGTTCATTACAGATACAGTCAAGTTGATAACCCAAGAACAGTTATCACAAGACATCCTTATCAGTTTAACATATATTCATATTGTTTTATGTCCAAATGATATCAATGACCACATCATAATAATATCTTATGTGACATAACTATTCCTTGCTCAACTGCAAAAGCACAAACAATAAGCTTACCTTGTGAGAACTTGACTTGATGTCACCACTTCCTTATTAAATTTAATATCCTTGAACACAGATTTTTATCTCCATTATACTTTCTGGTGCTCTTTTAATACTTGAACCATACATTTTGTATTTTTCTTTGACAAGCTTGATCTTCATAAGAGTGAACCTATATAACCACACAACCGAATTTATGCTAGAATATTTTGAGATTTCCTTTGATAGTGCAATTAATCCAAATCTCATTTAAGCCTAAGGCAGACTCTTTAGACAATGGTAAATAGCACCTACATTGTTCACCACAATACTACAAGAACATTCTCTAGGGCACATACTAAAATTCTCTGCAACCTCTTGAGCCAGCCCCTCACAGTTCAAATCAACCCCAGCCCCATTGTCTTACATATGTCTACTAGTATAGTCCATTAAACTTGAAAATTCCACTGCTTTTTTTTAATTCCTCTAAACAAGCACTCTCAGGCATATCACAGCAATACCTGGTATAAACTTTTTTTAGTTAGGGTTTTATTGCTGGGAAGAGACACCATGACTAAGGCAACTCTTTTAAAAGACAGTATTTTATTGGGAGTGATTACAGTTTCAGAGGTTAAGTTCACTATCATCATGGCAAAAAGTATGGCAGTATCTAGGCAAGACATGGTGCTGGAGAAGGAGCTAAGAGCTGTACAACTGGAGCTGAAGGCAGACAGAGGGAGACTGTCTTCTAGAGGCAGCTGGGAAGAGGCTCTTATATTATTGGGCAAAGCTTGAGCACAGAGACTTCAAAGCCCACACCCACAGTGACATACTTCCTCCCACAAGGTCATACCTACTCCAACAAGGCCATGCCTCCAAATAGTGCCACTCCCCATGGGCCAAGCATTCAAACACATGAGTCTATGGGGGCCAAATCTATTCAAGCCACCACATGAGGCCATGATAGAAACTACAACTGGACACACTATAGACATAAGCAGATTGTTGTGAATCTAGCATCAACAGACACTTCTCCATCATAGCATCTGCATCCTCTACTCAGGGGTTGTGTAGAAGAGGAGGAAGAAAGATTCCAAGAGGCAGAATACCAGGAAGTCTGCTATGAAATAGTCCCTCCTAGAAATGGCTGCATAAACCATACTGTAACATTAGAAATATTGATAGAATTATTAATGTGAAAAAGGGAAATTTTCTTGGGGTCCCAATCATAGAGAAAGTACTATAGGCAACTATCAGTTGCTGAGAGAAGAAGTAGTCTCTTCTAAGTTGAGTCTCCCTATTGGCTGTTCAATAAGGAATGGTCAGCCTTGAAAGCATACACATCATATACACACAAACAACAAACATGGACTAAGGCGACTGTATTTATAAATACTTGTGCTTACACACACACACACACACACACACACACACACACACACCCATACACACATCATATATTCATGGTGGGACACATTGGAGGGGTTTGATGGAAAGTAGCTAAAAGAGGCTCGAAGGAGAAAAACAGGGGAGAAGTTATGAAATTCTATTCAAAGGAAAAATATTTCAAAAATATAATATGTAATTTTTTAAAGTCTCAAAAGTCAAACTTTATGGAGAAAGGGAAAATTTTAATTACTCTAACCATATTTTAAAAACCATTATTTGCTACTAACAGATACAGAATGCTGGGAACTCATTGAGTTCAGGTATACATGTACCTATAATCTCACCAGACTCCAAAGAGTAATTCTATTCCAGTCCCTACACAGATCACCAGAGTTGGTGGTGGTCTTTACTTCCGTGGCATGAGTATCTTCATCCACTCAGAGAACAGAATAAGGGCCACCAGACAGAAAGCCAAGCAGATAAGTCTGGACTGAACTACTCCAACTTTCCGTGTAAGGATGAAAATTGGGTGCCTGGTGGTGGGATGCTCCACACAGGTCCTCCATTCACAGGGATTTGGAGACATGCTGCTCATAGCTAAGAGGCAGAGTGCCATCACGGAACTCACAAAAAGAGAGATAAACCGGATCTACATAGAAATGGCAACCCTTCTGGGAAAAAGATCAAACTGTTTTACAGCAGAGAACAGAGAGAGCCAAGACACACTACACTCGCACCACATATTTACAGATTCATTGTTGCCCTTACCAGAATTGGAAACTAGAAGCTCCCCCTAAACCCAAATACTATGAGAGGGAAAAATGTCCCTGAAGCTTCCAAGTCATTAAACAAGCTATGTGGAATTCAGCCTTAAACACAGGAGATTATTGCTATGTGGTCCTGTGTTCAGCCATGCCAGACCTGTGGGAAATAATAGAAAGGGTTTGGTAACTGTAAGAAGAGAAAATGAATTATAAAATGTCAGAACCTGTCGACTTGGAGACAGTCTGAGTAAAGCAGAACAGTCACATAAACGAATATTTACAAGGAACAATAATGAAGTATTCTTGAGAATATATAGAGGAATGTGTAATGACGATGAAACTTCACCAGAGATGAACCTAATGATAGAGAAATTCAAATACAAGGGGTCCTGTTTGGTTTTCATATATCCAAACAGAAAATAGTTATTTTCATTGTTGGAAACATTTGTATATTATACAAAATAATTAGTCATTTACTCCCCTTCTTCATTATCCTCTCTCATTGTCCTCTCTCTGCCCCTTGAACCCTTCTTTCAGTTCTTTTGGTCTTTACCACAGTAAATTTAATTAAAGTTTCTCACTAAAGATATTTAAAGATAATTTTCATCCTCTCCCCAGCAGTGCTTAATTCCTTTTATTTTCCTTTGTTATAAACAAAACCAACTTAAGAATTAGCTACTTCAGGAATGTTTCTTTGAATAAATTACCTGGCCGTTTTTATGTTTCAGAGAGACAGATGGTCAAACAGAACTTTAAAACCAAACGAGCAAATTGAAAAGCAGTGGAAAGGTAGTTAAAAAATGATGACATGAATGTGGGACAAAAATTTCTTGTGGTGTTGAAAGAAGTGAGGGAAGACGTTACTCCGATATCAGGAAAATCTAGTGCTTACACAAACATATATAAAAGTTTTTCAAGAATAAAAATAATTGTGTCTGTGAAAGGTCTGAACTAACAATTTAGCCACAGTCTGCTTGATGCTGAAAGAGAGAGAGAGAGAGAGAGAGAGAGAGAGAGAGAGAGAGAGAGAAAGAGAGAGAGAGAGCGAGCTCTAAGGCTAGGGAACAGAACCCTTATTCCCCACAATGATTACAGTAGAAAAAGAGGGAACACTAGAGCCACACCTACTCCTCCAAGAAAATGCACAAACTCAAGCTAGACTCCCTTTATTCACAAGTCATATTTGCAGAGTGAAATAATCAGTGAATGAAAATGGAATGTGCCACAATAGATGGCAAGCATTTCCATTTGTGATAAAAGAATCCATTCTATAGTACACAAACCTACCACTGGGTCTGAAGAAAGACATTGGCTTCACCTTTCAGAGTTGATCACTATATAAAATGAGAATCTAGAGGTATGGTGAGGTGAGTCTGGAAGAAAGAAAAGCAGAAAGTAAGACCCAAGGAGAAGTCCCTAATGACACAAGTAATCCCATAATCACATCTGAGATACTTTATTGTCACTTGTTCATGAGCAATGGAAACTAAAATAAGATGGAAATAAATTATTTTGAATGTGAGAAACTCCAATGAAGTATGAAAACTACTTAAAAAAACATCCGAGTAAAAGTGTTAATCCATTCTCTGTTGGAGAAAACTGATTGTCCTTCTCACAGCAGGTATAAATGACAGTTCAGTTGATAACCGTTACCATAATGACTAGGTTTTCATTCATTCATTCATTTTAAAATAGTAAAATAAGATAAAATAGAATAAAATGAAAATTATCACTTTAAAATTGGACAAGACAAAGCAACAAAAGGGAGCGATCCCAGTGGAAGGCACAAGAGTTAGTGATACACTCATTTGAACACTCGGGAATCATATAAAAAACACTAAACTAGAATATACATGATATATATGTAGAGGACCTGGTACAGACCAATGCAGGCCCTGAATATGACGCTTCCACATTTGTGAGTTCATATGAACTTTGCACATGCTAATTTACAGTGTTTTCTTGGTACTCTCTCTCCCCTTAAGCTCTTAAACTCTTATCTTTTTCAGGGGCTTTCCTGAGTTCTGAGGAGAAGGATTTGATAGAAACTCTCCATGTACTAAAGAGTCTTCAAGGTCTCTCCCTCTCTGCATAATATC
Source organism: Rattus norvegicus (assembly GCF_021556685.1). Taxonomy (NCBI): domain Eukaryota; kingdom Metazoa; phylum Chordata; class Mammalia; order Rodentia; family Muridae; genus Rattus; species Rattus norvegicus. The sequence goes on along the minus strand of NC_141539.1, from coordinate 117,505,532 downwards.
TGGCTTTGGTTCTCTGTATCTTTTTCCATCAGCTGTAGGGGGTAGTTGCTCTAGTAGTTGAACAAAGCACTGATCTAAGAGTATGGCAAAAAGTCATTAGGAGTCATTTTGTCACTACATTTGTTTGTCAGGTTTTCTCCTAGATCTTTGGGCTTTCTTTCTCAGGTTCTTGCTCATCCAAACAGTATTGGGAATGGATCCTTAGAGAGGGTCTTAAGTCAAATCATTTATTGATTGGTTACTGCCACAAATTGTTGCCAATTTACACTAGCATATCTTGCAGACAGTACATGATTGTAAAGGGTTGATGGCTGGCTTCTTTATATTACTATTTTGATAGCATGCAGAGTACCTTTGTGTCATACAGACATATTAACAGTACCAGTTCCTCCTCCAATAACAAACTTGAACAATCTCTTTTTTTTCAAATTATATTGTTTTCATAAAGAACAGTATCTAACCTGGTTGTCCAAATGGTTTCTAAAACCAGGTTCCAACGGAGTCAAACTTTATATGGGTCACAGATCACTTGTTGTTTTCAGAGCTGAAGCCTGCTGTCTTTTAATAATGTGTGCTTTGATCTGAAGAATAGTACGGCTGTATGGTGCTTTGTACTTGCACGGGGCCATTGCTAGATACTGAATTCTTTATATTGATGTTTTCTCCTCTTAATGTTGTAATCATGTTTCCTTTTAATTAATTAGGAAAATGGTGTTTGTTGTAAGAAAATGCCTAAAGCAAAATCTGATTCCAAATACCAATCAGAAGAAGAAACAAAGCATTCAGTGTTTATCCTAAAGACAATGTCTGCATGAAGGTCAATGACACACATGGAAATTGCAGAGATTTTTGTGGTGGTTTTCTTACTAGTCAGCACATTTATTTAGATGCAAATGAAAAGAAATCTCTTATTTAAGTTTAAAAGTTGACCTTTGCCAACTGTTTATAGAAATCATTAACAATATTATCTCAGTCGATTTAGCTAATTAAACTTATGTTGCATTGCAGTGAACTCCCTGTGATTCTCTAAAGCCTCTTGAAAACTCAAAAAGGACAGAGAGATTTCTGTAGAAAGAAGTTACATGGAAGAATGAGATGAATACATGTGGATCAAAAGTTCTGTAAAGTTCATTGCCCTATATCAGTTTATGAATCATAACATCTCAGTTCTCTACTACATTGAACTGATGCTGGGATATAGAACGGGATGATCTTCTGCTTAACTCTGAAAATAGTATTATTTCATTTCCCAGTGGGAGTCCCAGAGGGGAAGGGAAGGAGATGTCCTCATCAGTTATTTTTCTCCATGCACCAAATGTTTGCCATTGTTACCCCACTGAAGTTCCATGGCCACTGTCACATTTGTAGATACAACTGTGCACAATTTATGAGATTTGCATAGAGGTTGTATAGAATAAATCACAGGCTTTTATCTTTCCTTGGCGTTGTGTCTGCATTATTTATGAGCAAAGAACAATTCATCATGTAGGACTCCATGTTAGACTGTTACATTTCACCTAATAAAACATCACTTTCCAGAAAGCCTGATGTTAACATGAAGTGGGAACTCTCATTTCAGAAGAGGCATACAGCATGTCTTACACAATGCAGCTGCAAGATGCTGACTGCACCTATTATTAATGATCATTCAAAGGATGTAGCAAACCCACCAAGGAATAAACTTTCACAGAACGGACTGTATTCTGCCAAGGATATCACTTATCTTGTCTATCCTCTGGATAGTACGATTTAAGACACAGTGATTAATCAACCTCGGTTTTATTGATTATGAGTGCTGACTAGGTTCTAGGCTCCGTGTAAAGTGCCTAGAATGTTTTAGTGAAGATAAAACAGGTATTATATTGGTCTCACCAAGCATGAGAAATGTGTGAGTGTGTGTGTGTGTGTGTGTGTGTGTGTGTGTGTGTGTGTGTGTGTGTACTGGCTGGTTTTGTGTCAACTTGACACAAGCTAGAGTCAGAAATGAAGGTGCCTTAGTTGAACAAATCCCTTCAAGAGATCCATCTGTCAAGCATTTACTCAATTAGGGATCAATGGGGGAGGGTCTGGCCCGCTATGGGTGGTACCATCCCTTAGCTAATGGTTTTAGATACTATACGAAAGCAAGCTAAAGAAAGCAAGCCAGTGAGAAGCACTCCTCTATGGACTCTGCAGAAGCTCATGTCTCCAGAATTCTTTCCTGATAGAATTTCTGTCTTGAATTTCTTCAGTGATGAAATATAAACCAAATAAACCCTTTTCTCCTCAACTTGCTTTTTGCTAATGGTGTTTTGTTGCATGAATACAAGCCCTAAGACAGTGTGTGTGTGTGTGTGTGTGTGTGTGTGTGTGTGTGTGTGTATGTGGTTGCATATATATATATATATATATATATATATATATATATATATATATAATGAAACAAAGATGCATAGGAAAGTTCATTTAAGTCTGAGTCATCACTGTCTTGTGAACAGGTGCATCAACATTGGGAAAATTCTGAAGAACCATGCACAGGCACCTGAAAATTGTCAACCTGAGGCAGAACAAGAAAAAACACCTTTTATCTCTAGTAACTGTGCAATGATCTATAGAAAACCATCTTTCTTGTGCACATATAAAAATGGCTGTACGGATTTTAATAGGAATCACAGTAGGCAAAAGCAGTGAAAGAAGCCAAGACCAAGATACATGCAGTAGAAGTAAGACAAAGTATTGTTATGTTAAAATCATATGAAATCTTGTGCAACTTATGTTAATAGAGTAGAAATGGCTGAGACGATGTAGGTGGGACACTAGGAAAATCCAGTACAGTTCCTGCCCTACAGTCATTCACACCCTTTCATCCAACCCAGATGCCTTCCTTGGGGAATTTCACAGAAAGCAACAGCAGTAACTGAATGTGACTGCTCTTACAGGGAATTAGATCAGTACACTGCCTAGAGTCCTGGCTCTTTAAGCAGTACTACACAAAAATAACAGTAATAAAAAGTTATATAAAATAATAAAAACAGATAAAAGAAAGAACTGATACATTTATATTTCAACCTATCATGGAGAAAGCCATTAAAATGTTTTAGTAGTTTGTTCAAGGGAACCAAATGTAATGTTTTCTCATCTAAACAGCTTTGCTGTTATCATCTAGGTCCTACAGCATAGAATTATTTTAAGTTGGCACAGTTCCATCTGCCTGCATGGCCAGCATTTGAACAGAGAAATGAGGAAGGGAAGGTCATTACTGGCTACATAACAAGTTTTGGGTCAACCTGATTTATATCAGTTCGTATTTTGGAAACAGAACAAAAACGATGGTCTTACTTTAGAATCAGTTTCAAAGATCTTAAGAACATAGGTGTCAAGTGCTACCAAATTCTACAGATCAGAAATTCAAGAAAAGAAGGCAGAAAATACTTAGATTTACAACTCTTAAAAAACAAACAAACAAACTAACATGTAACAGAAACCAAATAGTTATTGGCCATTTATATTTTTTGAGAATTCTGTTTGATTTTATATCACATTGTTTTCCTTGTTATTATGTGAAGGTTTTGTTTATTCTAGATATTAATCTTCTGTCTCATGTATAGCTGGTCAAGATTTACTCTCATTAATGAAAAGTCCACATCAAATCTTTCAGTAGGTTAAAAATGCTAGAGGAACTTGATTTATATTCAAGCACACATCCTGGGATACAAGAATCTATGGACAATGGATTGTTTTGATTTGGAAGGAATAATATATCATGGATCAGAAAAAGCATGTTTATCTACCTAAAGGAACATGCATTTGAAGTATTTTGTCAACGAGGCAGAATCCCTGGAAATGCCACATAATTCCCACAGAGAGTAATGATCCTGTTTTAAATATTTGTCAAATGACTAAATGTTCCATTATCAAGAATATACATCCTAAAGTATTTCTATGCAGACCTCGATATGACTCCTAATGCCACTCTAAAGTGGAGATTCAGGAGGATGATTGCCTACACTTGTACCATATGCATATCCTCAGGAGCAACTATGACTCATATAGAAAGGGAGAGAAACAGAGGAAAAATAAGAAGAGAATAAGAGTTTCAATAATAAAATTTTCAAAAAAGAAATATTTGGAATAGAAATTTGGATAATAATTTTTCAGGTTCTGGCAAGTTAATAGTGAGATTTGGAGGTGGGATCTCGGTCAGCAAAGAGGTTCAGTGGCTAAAATGAACTTGATATCAGTAACTGAGTTTAGTCCCAGGAGTCCACATATTGGAAGGAAGAAAATTAACTCCCACATGTTGCCCTCTGACCTCCACACTTGTATAAATATACATATGTGGATACATACATATACATAAGATTAGACATATAGATAAACCATTGATAGATGAGAGAGAAATTTTAAAACACGAATTACATATATAAAAAATGCCTAATAATAAGTTGTATATACACAACTCATTTAGCATGGTACTGGGAACAGCCATGAAGATGTGATTAAAGATAGAAAAGAAAGAATATGAAAATAAAAACTACTTCAATCTTTAAAGCAACAATAAAAACAAGCAAACAAAAAAACCTGAGGCAGCTATCTGCCTATGTCCTGCATTAAAAGAATAATCTGACTTATTTATTAACTCAAAGAAAATATTCTGAAATAATTGGTCAACTCGCATTCAAATATAAGTCACATGAAAAATGGACATTCTTTTTGGTTTGGTTTAGGTTTTGGCTTATTGTAACTATGGGCTTTTCCACTCATGCCCCAATTCCTGAATAATAATTTATTAACAAATTTATTAACAAATACCTAGGCTTTAATATATATATATGTATATATATTAAATATATATACATGTATGTATGATGTAAAATCCCTAAATCTATATCAAATATATATAATTCCTTCAAATGTAAAAACTATTTGGCTTGTAAATATTCTTTACTTTAAAACTAGAATCAAAAATCTACCCTACATCCTATCATTTCAAATCCCACTTTTCTTGTTTCATTGTTTCTCTCCTCCTTCTTTTTCCCCAACACTAGATAGGAAAGAATGATAGAGGAAAGAAAAGGAAAAAGAGATCACTGAGTCTAACCTCTCATACTTTTTTTTCTCCCTGACCAAGACAACCAAACAACCTGTAACCAGCCCACCTAAGTTGACAACTAAGAACCAAAACCACTCATTTAAGGAGAAATGGGGCATCATTCACTTAAAAGTGCTTCCTTCCATCTCAGGGTAAGGTTCTTATTTGGGAGCCCGAGGAAAACTGGGATAATGGCCAAATTCTAGGAAAGCCAGCTGTACCAATTGTTGTCTAGTTTTCATATGATAGAACAGTGCAGGGCTTAACTGAAGTCCTGGCAAGAAAAATCTGTGATGCTGGATAATTTGGCTAGCAGTATAGAAGTTTTTCTTGATGCACATGCTTGAGAAAATGACATTTGAGGCAGTCCATAGGATAGGATCGTGTGAGCTACTTATCCTGGTGTCTTTGGAGCATGGTCCTTTTGCTCTGCAAACATATAAACCTGCAAAGATAATATGTGTTTCTGATTAACACGTGATGGAATGTGCAGTGTGTACAATTCAGCTAAGTCTGATTCTTTGTTCTATGTTCAAGCAAAAAAACAGCATCAAACTATAAGTCTTCTTGGACTATGTACCCAAATTGTAATATAAATTCTGACCCATGCCATATAAAAGGCATGACACACCTTGAGGACTCTGTAGCCAAACAATTTTGAAGATTCTTAACTGAAATCCTACCTGGAGACATTCATGTCTCAGCCAGTATCAGAGCTGCTCCCATGTAGAGGGAACAGAACATACTTTACTTGTTTTGTTGGTCTTCTTGGTTTCATTCTTCATGACTGCTGCCAAGATTTTCAGAAATTCTTGCTCAATCAAATCTAATCTCTATTCATTTTGATGAAACCCATAGATTTTTTTCTCCTGTTGAAACAAAGACAAAACCTCTTCCCAACGTGACACATTTCCTGTCATTCTGAAGTTAGGATATATATATAAAATTTAATTCTTCTGTCATTCTAAAATCCAGTACATTTCAACAGCTGTGCTACATGTTTCATTGACACTTGAAAAATTAAATATAATAAAGCATTATTTAACCTATCTCTAAGAGATCCTATATCCCCATTCAGTTCTATGAGTATTTCCTTTAGAGTGTAGTCAGACCATTTTATGATTGTTTGACCCATGAGGTTGTAAGATATATCTGTAACATGCTTTATGACATAAAGTCTAAAAATTATCTCATTCTAGTAAATACATATGACTGAGGCCTTAGTCTGTAAAGGCATTTCCAAGATAATCATACCCTCTGATAAATGTGCAATCTAAGAATCAGCCTTTTGAGAACTCAAGGCAGAAACATATTGAAATCTTGATTAAGATTCAATTATATGATATATTAATATATGTATATGATTTTAATTCTTCATATTCTACCAAAGGAAGCACAATCTATTATATGGCATTGCTCTAAGATAGCATCACTAAACAGAATTTGCATTCTTAATTTAGCATAGGTCCCCAGACCCGGTGAGAGAGAGACCCAACCGCCTGGTGAGGTGGGCACTCCTGAGGCTGCAGAGCGGAAGAGACCACCAACACTGCTCACCCCTGCCCACATCCCTGGCCCAAGAGGAAACTGTATAAGGCCTCTGGGCTCCCGTGGGGGAGGGCCCAGGAGCGGCAGGACCCCTGCCTGAGACACCTCCGGAACCTGAAGGAAACAGACCCGATAAACAGTTCTCTGCACCCAAATCCCGTGGGAGGGAGAGCTAAACCTTCAGAGAGGCAGACAAGCCTGGGAAACCAGAAGAGACTGCTCCCTGCACACACATCTCGGACGCCAGAGGAAAAAGCCAAAGACCATCTGGAACCCTGGTGCACTGAAGCTCCCGGAAGGGGCGGCACAGGTCTTCCTGGTTGCTGCCGCTGCAGAGAGCCCCTGGGCAGCACCCCACGAGCGAACCTGAGCCTCGGGACCACAGGTAAGACCAAATTTTCTGCTGCAAGAAAGCTGCCTGGTGAACTCAAGACACAGGCCCACAGGAACAGCTGAAGACCTGTAGAGAGGAAAAACTACACGCCCGAAAGCAGAACACTCTGTCCCCAGAACTGACTGAAAGAGAGGAAAACAGGTCTACAGCACTCCTGACACACAGGCTTATAGGACAGTCTAGCCACTGTCAGAAATAGCAGAACAAAGTAACACTAGAGATAATCTGATGGCGAGAGGCAAGCGCAGGAACCCAAGCAACAGAAACCAAGACTACATGGCACCATCGGAGCCCAATTTTCCCATCAAAACAAACATGAAATATCCAAACACACCAGAAAAGCAAGATCTAGTTTCAAAATCATATTTGATCATGATGCTGGAGGACTTCAAGAAAGACATGAACACACTTAGGGAAGCACAGGAAAACATTAATAAACAAGTAGAAGCCTACAGAGAGGAATCGCAAAAATCCCTGAAAGAATTCCAGGAAAACACAATCAAACAGTTGAAGGAATTAAAAATGGAAATAGAAGCAATCAAGAAAGAACACATGGAAACAACCCTGGATATAGAAAACCAAAAGAAGAGACAAGGAGCTGTAGATACAAGCTTCACCAACAGAATACAAGAGATGGAAGAGAGAATCTCAGGAGCAGAAGATTCCATAGAAATCATTGACTCAACTGTCAAAGATAATGTAAAGCGGAAAAAGCTACTGGTCCAAAACATACAGGAAATCCAGGACTCAATGAGAAGATCAAACCTAAGGATAATAGGTATAGAAGAGAGTGAAGACTCCCAGCTCAAAGGACCAGTAAATATCTTCAACAAAATCATAGAAGAAAACTTCCCTAACCTAAAAAAAGAGATACCCATAGACATACAAGAAGCCTACAGAACTCCAAATAGATTGGACCAGAAAAGAAACACCTCCCGTCACATAATTGTCAAAACACCAAACGCACAAAATAAAGAAAGAATATTAAAAGCAGTAAGGGAAAAAGGTCAAGTAACATATAAAGGCAGACCTATCAGAATCACACCAGACTTCTCGCCAGAAACTATGAAGGCCAGAAGATCCTGGACTGATGTTATACAGACCCTAAGAGAACACAAATGCCAGCCCAGGTTACTGTATCCAGCAAAACTCTCAATTAACATTGATGGAGAAACCAAGATATTCCATGACAAAACCAAATTTACACAATATCTTTCTACAAATCCAGCACTACAAAGGATAATAAATGGTAAAGCCCAACATAAGGAGGCAAGCTATACCCTAGAAGAAGCAAGAAACTAATCGTCTTGGCAACAAAACAAAGAGAATGAAAGCACACAAACATAACATCACATCCAAATATGAATATAACGGGAAGCAATAATCACTATTCCTTAATATCTCTCAATATCAATGTCCTCAACTCCCCAATAAATAGACATAGATTAACAAACTGGATACGCAACGAGGACCCTGCATTCTGCTGCCAACAGGAAACACACCTCAGAGACAAAGACAGACACTACCTCAGAGTGAAAGGCTGGAAAACAACTTTCCAAGCAAATGGTCAGAAGAAGCAAGCTGGAGTAGCCATTCTAATATCAAATAAAATCAATTTCCAACTAAAAGTCATCAAAAAAGATAAGGAAGGACACTTCATATTCATCAAAGGAAAAATCAACCAAGATGAACTCTCAATCCTAAATATCTATGCCCCAAATACAAGCGCACCTACATACGTAAAAGAAACCTTACTAAAGCTCAAAACACACATTGCACCTCACACAAAAATAGTGGGAGATTTCAACACCCCACTCTCATCAATGGACAGATCATGGAAACAGAAATTAAACAGTGATGTCGACAGACTAAGAGAAGTCATGAGCCAAATGGACTTAACGGATATTTATAGAACATTCTATCCTAAAGCAAAAGGATATACCTTCTTCTCAGCTCCTCATGGTACTTTCTCCAAAATTGACCATATAATTGGTCAAAAAACGGGCCTCAACAGGTACAGAAAGATAGAAATAATCCCATGCGTGCTATCGGACCACCACGGCCTAAAACTGGTCTTCAATAACAATAAGGGAAGAATGCCCACATATACGTGGAAATTGAAAAATGCTCTACTCAATGATAACCTGGTCAAGGAAGAAATAAAGAAAGAAATTAAAAACTTTTTAGAATTTAATGAAAATGAAGATACAACATACCCAAACTTATGGGACACAATGAAAGCTGTGCTAAGAGGGAAACTCATAGCGCTGAGTGCCTGCAGAAAGAAACAGGAAAGAGCATATGTCAGCAGCTTGACAACACACCTAAAAGCTCTAGAACAAAAAGAAGCAAATACAGCCAGGAGGAGTAGAAGGCAGGAAATAATCAAACTCAGAGCTGAAATCAACCAAGTAGAAACAAAAAGGACCATAGAAAGAATCAACAGAACCAAAAGTTGGTTCTTTGAGAAAATCAACAAGATAGATAAACCCTTAGCCAGACTAACGAGAGGACACAGAGAGTGTGTCCAAATTAACAAAATCAGAAATGAAAAGGGAGACATAACTACAGATTCAGAGGAAATTCAAAAAATCATCAGATCTTACTATGAAAACCTATATTCAACAAAATTTGAAAATCTTCAGGAAATGGACAATTTCCTAGACAGATACCAGGTATCGAAGTTAAATCAGGAACAGATAAACCAGTTAAACAACCCCATAACTCCTAAGGAAATAGAAGCAGTCATTAAAGGTCTCCCAACCAAAAAGAGCCCAGGTCCAGACGGGTTTAGTGCAGAATTCTATCAAACCTTCATAGAAGACCTCATACCAATATTATCCAAACTATTCCACAAAATTGAAACAGATGGAGCCCTACCGAATTCCTTCTACGAAGCCACAATTACTCTTATACCTAAACCACACAAAGACACAACAAAGAAAGAGAACTTCAGACCAATTTCCCTTATGAATATCGACACAAAAATACTCAATAAAATTCTGGCAAACCGAATTCAAGAGCACATCAAAACAATCATCCACCATGATCAAGTAGGCTTCATCCCAGGCATGCAGGGATGGTTTAATATACGGAAAACCATCAATGTGATCCATTATATAAACAAACTGAAATAACAGAACCACATGATCATTTCATTAGATGCTGAGAAAGCATTTGACAAAATTCAACACCCCTTCATGATAAAAGTCCTGGAAAGAATAGGAATTCAAGGCCCATACCTAAACATAGTAAAAGCCATATACAGCAAACCAGTTGCTAACATTAAACTAAATGGAGAGAAACTTGAAGCAATCCCACTAAAATCAGGGACTAGACAAGGCTGCCCACTCTCTCCCTACTTATTCAATATAGTTCTTGAAGTTCTAGCCAGAGCAATCAGACAACAAAAGGAGATCAAAGGGATACAGATCAGAAAAGAAGAGGTCAAAATATCACTATTTGCAGATGACATGATAGTATATTTAAGTGATCCCAAAAGTTCCACCAGAGAACTACTAAAGCTGATAAACAACTTCAGCAAAGTGGCTGGGTATAAAATTAACTCAAATAAATCAGTTGCCTTCCTCTATACAAAAGAGAAACAAGCCGAGAAAGAAATTAGGGAAACGACACCCTTCATAATAGACCCAAATAATATAAAGTACCTCGGTGTGACTTTAACCAAGCAAGTAAAAGATCTGTACAATAAGAACTTCAAGACACTGAGGAAAGAAATTGAAGAAGACCTCAGAAGATGGAAAGATCTCCCATGCTCATGGATTGGCAGGATTAATATAGTAAAAATGGCCATTTTACCAAAAGCAATCTACAGATTCAATGCAATCCCCATCAAAATACCAATCCAATTCTTCAAAGAGTTAGACAGAACAATTTGCAAATTCATCTGGAATAACAAAAAACCCAGGATAGCTAAAGCTATCCTCAACAATAAAAGGACTTCAGGGGGAATCACTATCCCTGAACTCAAGCAGTATTACAGAGCAATAGTGATAAAAACTGCATGGTATTGGTACAGAGACAGACAGATAGACCAATGGAATAGAATTGAAGACCCAGAAATGAACCCACACACCTATGGTCACTTGATTTTTGACAAAGGAGCCAAAACCATCCAATGGAAAAAAGATAGCATTTTCAGCAAATGGTGCTGGTTCAACTGGAGGGCAACATGTAGAAGAATGCAGATCGATCCATCCTTATCACCCTGTACAAAGCTTAAGTCCAAGTGGATCAAGGACCTCCACATCAAACCAGACACACTCAAACTAATAGCAGAAAAACTAGGGAAGCATCTGGAACACATGGGCACTGGAAAAAATTTCCTGAACAAAACACCAATGGCTTATGCTCTAAGATCAAGAATCGACAAATGGGATCTCATAAAACTGCAAAGCTTCTGTAAGGCAAAGGACACTGTGGTTAGGACAAAACGGCAACCAACAGATTGGGAAAAGATCTTTACCAATCCTACAACAGATAGAGGCCTTATATCCAAAATATACAAAGAACTCAAGAAGTTAGACCGCAGGGAAACAAATAACCCTATTAAAAAATGGGGTTCAGAGCTAAACAAAGAATTCACAGCTGAGGAATGCCGAATGGCTGAGAAACACCTAAAGAAATGTTCAACATCTTTAGTTATAAGGGAAATGCAAATCAAAACAACCCTGAGATTTCACCTCACACCAGTGCGATTGGCTAAGATCAAAAACTCAGGTGACAGCAGATGCTGGCGAGGATGTGGAGAAAGAGGAACACTCCTCCATTGTTGGTGGGATTGCAGACTGGTAAAACCATTCTGGAAATCAGTCTGGAGGTTCCTCAGAAAATTGGACATTGAACTGCCTGAGGATCCAGCTATACCTCTCTTGGGCATATACCCAAAAGATGCCTCAACATATAAAAGAGACACGTGCTCCACTATGTTCATCGCAGCCTTATTTATAATAGCCAGAAAATGGAAAGAACCCAGATGCCCTTCAACAGAGGAATGGATACAGAAAATGTGGTACATCTACACAATGGAATATTACTCAGCTATCAAAAACAACGAGTTTATGAAATTCATAGGCAAATGGTTGGAACTGGAAAATATCATCCTGAGTGAGCTAACCCAATCACAGAAAGACATACATGGTATACACTCATTGATAAGTGGCTATTAGCCCAAATGCTTGAATTACCCTAGATCCCTAGAACAAACGAAACTCAAGACGGATGATCAAAATGTGAATGCTTCACTCCTTCTTTAAATGAGGAAAAAGAATACCCTTGGCAGGGAAGGGAGAGGCAAAGATTAAAACAGAGACTGAAGGAACACCCATTCAGAGCCTGCCCCACATGTGGCCCATACATATACAGCCACCCAATTAGACAAGATGGATGAAGCAAAGAAGTGCAGACCGACAGGAGCCGGATGTAGATCTCTCCTGAGAGACACAGCCAGAATACAGCAAATACAGAGGCGAATGCCAGCAGCAAACCACTGAACTGAGAATAGGTCCCCCGTTGAAGGAATCAGAGAAAGATCTGGAAGAGCTTGAAGGGGCTCGAGACCCCAAAAGTACAACAATGCCAAGCAACCAGAGCTTCCAGGGACTAAGCCACTACCTAAAGACTATACATGGACTGACCCTGGACTCTGACCCCATAGGTAGCAATGAATATCCTAGTAAGAGCACCAGTGGAAGGGGAAGCCCTGGGTCCTGCTAAGCCTGAACCCCCAGTGAACTAGTCTATGGGGGGAGGGCGGCAATGGGGGGAGGGTTGGGAGGGGAACACCCATAAGGAAGGGGAGGGGGGAGGGGGATGTTTGCCCGGAAACCGGGAAAGGGAATAACACTCGAAATGTATATAAGAAATACTCAAGTTAATAAAAAAAATTAAAAAAAAAATTTAGCATAGGTCCCTTTATGTGGAATTTAATGGGGTGCCATTCTGCAATCATAAGATGGTGTCATAGGCTTTAGGTTGGATTCCCCAGGTCCTTTATTCAGAATCAAGAGGATTTCCCAATCCCTTCCTTATTGCCTCTACTCTAGCATTTAATCCTTCAGGCTTTTCCTTATCTAAGTCTGATTTATTATGCTCTCCCTTAAAAATAATATAAAAATATAATGGCTCTTGAAAAATAATTATTTGTATGCTGATAAGTGAAACAAAATCATATGGGATTCAGATGCATAGTATGTATGCAGTTTCCATTTCTTAACACAGAAAATGTTTTTCTCTTTAATACCTAACTCTGTAAGGACTTCCCAAGTATCTTACCAAATTTGATGACTTTTCAGCTTTTCCCACAGTTTCCAAGTTTAATTCAATTAAACTGTTTATACTATTTGTATGTCTGCCACACGGGTGATTACCCCTCCTCAGTTTCATTTGTCCAACTTCCTCAGGGTCCAAGTGGTGAATCATCACACTTCCTGTAGTTCTCTCTCTCTCTCTCTCTCTCTCTCTCTCTCTCTCTCTCTCTCTCTCTCTCTCTCTCTCTCTGTGTGTGTGTGTGTGTGTGTGTGTGTGTGTGTTTGTATATAATAGGTGATTTTGAATCTCTACATCTCTACATCTGTTCTCATCTGCTGACACCAGAAGCCTTTCTGATGATGACTAAATGGGTTACTAATCTGTAAATACAAAAGAATATCACTGGGAGTTACTATTGTTACTTCTTTTAGACCAGTAGAGTTTCATTTTACCCTGGGTTTATGGTCTAAATAGTCTCTTGTTCTTGGTTATACAAGCAGCAAAGGGTATGATTTCTCTCTTTAAAGTGGGCCTTAAGTCAGATCGGATATTTGTTGGCTGCTTCTACAGCTTCTGTGACATAAGTGACCTTACATGTTTTGTAACCCGGATAGATTGTAGGTCGAGGACTTTGTCTTTGAGTTGCTGTCCATGTTTCTCTTTCATTAGCCTGAAGAATATTTTCCCTCAGCAAAGAGACTAAAGCATAGGGTTGGAACTCCATGTAGGCACAAGATCAAATTCCACACGTTCAACAGATTGTGTGCTTGTTGTTCTCAGCAATAGGGCACCACTGTCAGTTTTACCAGAGCAACCATTTCTCTTAACAATAGGATGGGTGGGTTTCAGACTTACATGAAGTCCTAGTCTTGCAACTAGGAGTTGTGCCTGGAAAGAAGAGATGGCCTACTGAGACCTCATGTACTCCATTACTACAAGTCCTCATTTGAATCACCTTCATTGAATCCAGGAAGGTTCCACTTCACTGGGATTCAACTGCCCTTCCCTACAAATGCCCCTCAAACTTATCCATATCTTCCTGTGTTATCCTGATTCACCACATCTCTTTCCCACCTGATCATCCAACTCTCAGTCCTCCTGTAAAATCTATTCTAGTTCCATTCCCAGGAAGATCCATGACCAGATGTGCAGAATTCTACTAGATTTTCAAAGAAGGACTCTATAAACACTTCTCAAATTATTCCACAAATTAGAAACACAAGGATCATTGCACAATTTATCTTATGAGGTGAAAGTTATCATGATACCAAAACCACATAAACACTAAACAGAATAAACACTGAACAGAGAATTACAGATCAATATCCATTATGAACGTAGATGCAAAACTATTCAGTACAATACTTTCAAGTCAAACATAAGAACCCATCAAAAATATCATCTACCACGATGATTCAGAAAAGGCTATTGACAAAATCCAACACCCTTTCATGATAAAAATTCTAGAGAGATAATGGATACAAGGGACACACCTCAACATAATAAAGCAATTATATCCTTTAAATGCTTGAACTATACAATGGGGGAAAAACTTTTTCAAAAATGGTGCCGGTCAAATACAGAGGCGAATGCCAGCAGCAAACCACTGAACTGAGAACAGGACCCCTGTTGAAGGAATCAGAGAAAGGACTGGAAGAGCTTGAAGGGGCTCGAGACCCCATATGTACAACAATGCCAAGCAACCAGAGCTTCCAGGGACTAAGCCACTACCCAAAGACTATACATGGACTGACCCTGGACTCTGACCTCATAGGTAGCAATGAATATCCTAGTAAGAGCACCAGTGGAAGGGGAAGCCCTGGCTCCTGCTAAGACTGAACCCCCAGTGAACTAGACTGTTGGGGGGAGGGCAGCAATGGGGGGAGGCTGGGGAGGGGAACAGCCAAAAAGAAGGGGAGGGGAAGGGATTAGGGGGATGTTTGCCTGGCAACCGGGAAAGGGAATAACACTCGAAATGTAAATAAGAAATACTCAAGTTAATAAAAAAATTTAAAAAGAAAGCAAAGAAAGAAAAAATGCTGTTGGTCTAACTGGATGTCTGTATTACAAGAATGCAAATAGATGCATACTTATCACCTTGTACAAAATTTAAATCAAGTGGATCAGAGACCTCAACATAAAACCATATACACTGAACCTGGGGGATAGTCTTGAATTCATTGGAATAGAGACAACTTTCTAAACAGAACATCAATATCACAGGCACTAAGATAAACCATTAATAAATAAGAGCTCATGAAACTGAAAAGTTTCTGAAAGGTAAAGGATATACATCATCAATCAGTCAAAGTGGTAGCCTACATAATCAGAAATGTTTTTTTCCAACTCCACATCAATAGAACACTAATATTCCAAATATATAAAGAACTCAAGAAAATAGATATCAAAAGATTAACAAATTGAATATACATCTAAATAGAGAATTCTCAGTAGAAGAATCTCAAATGGCTTTGAAACGTTGAAAGAAATGGTCAATATCCTTAGCCATTGGAGAAATCCAAATAAGAAATGAACCTTGTTAAAGAGTCCATTTCACATCAATCTTTCTTTGAACTGAGAAATTTTAATGAATAGAATGTAGTAAGATTGATTTTTCTTCCTAAATATGAAGATATAACTGATTTTAGCAGATTCAGGTAACACTATTGTATCCTCAATCTGCATTTGCTGTCAGACCATCAGTCTTCAAAATCAAGGACACTGGAGACCAAGTGAATCATGGGTCATGAGTGACAGTCAGTAAATAGAATCAGAGCAACCAGCTGGACATGAGAACCTAGTTAATATATAATTTTCTTTTTGAATATCAGATGACTAATCTGAGTTATATCTCTGAAATTATAAAGTAAAAACTGTATCAGAATGTAACATTAAATACAGTTAAAGTTAACAAAAATCAATTGCAAAAAATCATAAAAACATAATCACATATACAAATAAAGACAGAGTGCATTATCTCCAGTTTTATACCACAGCATTTCCTCTGGGTTTTCTGAAATAATAGATGTTCCATAGAAAAACACAGCAGTAAGTCTGGCATACCAAGACCTTCACTTAAGGACAATAACCTATGAAAACTTAACTAAATGTATCAAGGAAAGAACTGTAATTCATTCTGAAAACATTTTGTCCTAGAGTTCCTATGATACAATATTGATTATCATGGACACTGGGGTGTGTACTCTCTTGAATAAAAGTGGTTTAGCAAAAAGAAGTTAATACAAAGTGATTTTTTCCATTGTGAACAAAGAGAATAATGGTTTGACTTTTCCTTTGGAAATTAAAAACAAAACAAACAATAATCTATGATTTGCAAGTGTGAACTGTTTTATTTGTGTTTACTCTATAACAATTCAAAATTTATATCATTTGGTAAACAGATTTCTTTTAAATTTATAGTTCTCTATTCCAGTTTAACACCTTGAGACGATATAAAAAAATGATTAGTGTGATTTCAATTTACTGTAATGGTTGACTCCAGTGTGGAATATTTTGTTAACGACCAGCATAAACAAAACTGGGACCGTGTTACCACATTCAAATTTTAATTTTACAGATGAGAATGAGTAAAACATTGGTAAATTGTTGTGCTTCTTGATTTAAATACATGATGTGCGGGCCTTAATAACCTTCATCACTTACTTTACATGTTTCTTAGCTTGTATTTTCCCTTACTTGGCCCTTTATTTTACAAGTGTTAGATATGAAAGCAGTATAGTCAGTATTATGAGACTGTGTTCACAGCATTTAGGCCTCTGATTCTTACTCCCTATTAGGTTTATGTCAAAATTGAATTTACCTAAAAAATATCTGATCTACAAAGAGTTATATATTTGGGTTTATCCTGCTTTAATTTTACAGGTATACATAGGTATACAGATTACATTTCTTGCCATTGTGTTCTTTAAAGGTTGGACTGTGAACTAAATAGATTAGTTCAGTAAAGTGTTTCCTGTGCAAATGGGAGAGTCTGAGTTAAATCTCCAGCACCCTTATAAAATGTCAGACACAGAGGTACACACAAGATTACAGCACAGGGGAGGCAGAGACAAGAGGATACCCAGGGTTTGCTAGCTAACCAGTGTTCACATTTGAGTTCCACCATCAGTGAGAAATACTGCCTAATAATATAATAAAGTAGTAGTACTCGTGGTGGTGGTGGTGGTGGTGGTGGTGGTGGTGGTGGTGGTGGTGGTGGTACTAGTGGTAGTATTGGTAGTAGTAAGAGGGTGGAGAATGAATGAGAAAAACAATATCCTACCCTAGTCTTCATATACACATGTGCATATGTGCAGATATTACCCCCACACACATACATATACTTTAAAGCTGTTTTGGAGAAAAGGCACCAAGACTCTGGGAGAAAAAGGAATTTCAGTGTTTCTCTGAGGTTCTAAGCAGAAGTAGAAGTAGTCTAGTAATGCTAAGCAATGTACACACGAACACAAACACACACACACACACACACACACACACACACACACACACACACAAAGCAGACTACCTCTTACTCCTGAAAATGGAGCCAGTATCCCCTAGATATAGCTGCTATCACAGTAGGAAAACCTTTCCAGCATTTACTGTGTTCCAAACACTGTGATTTACACTTGAGCAAGAATAAACCTTAAATATGATTATGATGATTATTATTATTGACAAATGTTTGAGAGAATTGAGGATCTGCCAAGAGAAGTACAAGTTGGCTGATTTGTTTGCTGTGTTGATTGATTGGTTGAGTGTAGAAAAATATATGTGCCCCATAAAACTCCTATCTTAATACCGGATTCCATCATGGTAAGGTGTGCATGGGAAATCTTAGGCAAGCAATACAGTCACAGGAGTGGAGCTTTCCACAAACTTGGTATGGGACGAACTAGTTATGTCAGCTATGTGAGGATTCAAGAAGTATCTTGTCTTGAAGCTGAAAGATGGCATGGGTAAGAATTCAGCCATGCAAACATCCTAATGATAGATTTCTAATCTTTAGACTTGAAGGAAATGCACTACCATTCTTTATGATACTTTCATCAGTTTCGTTGCACTCTGTTATAACCCTACAAGAAGCTCTTGTATGAAGAAAAAATAGCAAGACAGTCACTGCAAACCAAAACTAAATCTAGGGTCAACTGGGGATATATTTTATATTGAAATAAAGTTACTGCACTTGACTTCAGAGGCTCCAAGTAGCATTTTTTTTCTGGTATATTATGCCATTTACTTTATTACAATTATCACTACTGAAGTTATCTTTGCATAACAATGAATCAAATGCACAAGAATGTGGCAGAATGAGGCATTCCTCTTATGAAAACATGTACTGTCTTCATGAAATCAGTTGTATCTGTTTAGAAGAATCCATCATGAGTAGGCCTATACCATTTATTGACATCCCCCCCCCCAAAAATGATTAAATACTCACGTAAATATCTAGCCACTCCTCCCAGACACATATACATGCAAGCAATTTTGTCCTCATTGTTGAACATGGCCTTGAACAGTCTCTGCAGTGGGGTGTAATACAAAGGTTAAAGAAGTTAACTAAAATATTTTCCATCCATGTGACAGTGGCAAAACCATCATTCTTCCTGGATATAGCCTTTCCAGTGTGGCTGCTTTGTGGTTACTCACTACCTTGAATTTAAAGAGCAGTTAATGCCTTGTGGATTCTTTGGCCAGTGAGAATGGGAGCCTGTATATAAATTCTTCATCCATCTTTCTACCAAATGTCTGCCTCTACAATTTATTCTAAAATTTCAGATAATAATTATGTGAAATGTATAGCATGTAAAGATTTTTCTTGCCAGAGAATTAGAATATTTTACAGTTGCTAGAAGAACTGGAATTAAAAGCAAGAAGACATTTAGTATGATCTCATCCCATAACATCAGACCAGGTGGTTCTCATGCCTATGCCCAGAAACTGCTATACCTTATGCTTCATCAGCTGTGTACAACAGAAAAGTGAGTGGTTTCCAAGGCCTGCTTAGGATGTACCTGAGACCTATGGTCTCCCATGTATGCTTACTCATATTCTTGAGAATGATATTTTGTAGAAATGATGGTTTCTATAGCTTCAAAGTTTCTTCTGTATATATATATATATATATATATATATATATATATATATATATGTGTGTGTGTGTGTGTGTGTGTGTGTGTGTGTGTGTGTACATGTATATATATATATTCTAAGTATTAATTGTATTGGAAGATGGAAGATAGATTTTTGGTTAAGAGATATTAGTGAGGATGGATGAGCACAAAACAGATAATCTACAAATGCATTGGAATTCGAACTTGCTTTAGATTCATTACATATTATCTATGTTCTGTGTTTAAATATGTTTGACTTTGAAATTTACATAAAGGGGTTTCAGCACTCACTAGAATTATAGAAGGTAAAAAGGTGTTACAAATGTTACAAATTTTCTTTTAAGAAACCTATGTGATTAGAAAGAAACCCCTTTGCAGCTCAATCCATTTTCTTGCAAATGTCATGATTTCATCTTCCTTTGTGGCAGAATAAAATTCCATTGTCTTTATGTACCTCAGTTTCACTGTCCATTCATCTGTTGATGGACATCTAGCCTTGTTCTATGTCTTAGCTACTGTGAATATTGCATCTATAAATATGGATGTGCAATGTCTCTGTAGTAGGAATTAGAGTCATTCGGGTAGACAGTCATGATTGATATAACTGGGTCATATGGAAATTATTATGTTAAGGGAATATACCAGACTCAAAAAGACAAATACCATGAAACCTGGATCCTGATTTTTTTATTTTTATATTTATATTTTTATATTTTATGCATATATGTATATTGGAGAAGAATCAAGAAATTAAAATGAGGACCATAGGCATGTGAGATGATAATAGGGAAGGATGGAGTGGAGAAAAGGAGTACAGCAGGCCATTTGACATGAAAGCAGTCGTTCTAGTGGTATGAAGAAGCCAGCCATGCAGCAAGAGGCAGCAGGAAGGTGGCAGAGAAGAATGTAGGAAGTGTCATAATGAAACTCATTAGTTTGCATGATGATTTTTCAAAAGCTAATTATTAATATTCGGAAAAACAGGATGAGAAGAGCTTCACAAGAACAGCATAATAAAGTAGCAAGTGACGAGCAGTAGCTCCCCTCTAAATGGATAAGGTCTGCTTAGCAGCCGAACTGTGAGATTGGGTGGGTGACTATGTTAGAGACCACACCATCAAAAGTTCTTCTTTACTAATCCCCCAAGAATGATAGTCTATCTTCTAACCCAGTGTGGAATCATATTTTAAAACACCTTTTTGAAACATTACTATTCCTTGTCTGCCTAAGGTGCCCAAGCAACTCACTCCGGATGTACATTTCCTACCAAGTCAGCTCTTTACGAAGACAAAACAGGTTAAGAGCCCCTGCTCTGGCTCTACCTTGTCTACGAAGGAAAGCAACATCAGTACACATTCGTTAAACCTGAGTAACAAAAACAAACAAACACAAAAAAAACAAAAAAAAAAAACCAAAACAAAACAAAACAAACAAACAAAAAAAAAACTTTAGTAACCAAATTCTTATCCAGAAGCATCTCAAAAATTGACAGCTTACTCTCCTGTTTCTGGTACCTTGCACATGCTAGACAAATGATCTAACACTGACATAACAGCTTTCTCGAGTTATCCCCATCCTTTTTGTCCTATTTATACAGTACCACGTTAATCAAGTGTGTTATATTGAGTTGACATATAAGTAAATTGATTAATTGCTTTCATGAACTTTAAATATAAAATGTTTAACCCAACACAAGGAAAACTTCCAGTGGGTTGCTTCAATACGAAGCATTGAAAAAACAATCATCATGAGCACGAAGTGTGTTTATTTAAACTCCATCATGTGGCAAGCCCCTTTAAAGTCTTTACACGATCCCATTCAGAACTGGAGTAACATGTAATTATCGCTATTCACCAGTTTGACCCACTTCAGCTTTAAGATGTTCCGAGTTGCAAGTAATTTGAGTACGGCCTATTATGTGAGATGATTGTATGTATTAGTAACAGCATGCTTTCCATCCATTGTCATAATTTTCCTCTCCACTGATATTCATAAGTGTTCAGAGATCTAAACACTAATGGATAAAACTTATAATAACCGGATGTTTTACATATAGGCATTCCATTTGGAACATGCTAAGAGGCTACTGACGTGGTGGGAGTAGCTGCAGCAGGGATATTGCAGCATGCCTCTGGTCTCTCTCTCGCCTTCTCTGCTTTATTCATATCCCTCCAAGTTGATCAGCTCTTGCTGCTAAATTGCTATAACTCTTCTGCCACATGTACAAACAGTCCTATTTGGGGATAACTAGCATAAGGTAGGTTCTAAGAACATTTCTAGTCACACATCTTCCAGTCTTTACACTGTGATAAATATAGATTAGCTATAAGAACCCCAATTTGCACAAATACATTGGATGTATGACCAAGATCCCCAATTCCATGATACCTAGGTTTTACTTTCCTACAATGAACAGGTTTGTTAGCAAACATGTAGGTAAGGATGTGTATATGAGGTAACAGAATAAGATTATTTAACATGCATAAAAATCACCAGATTCTCAGAATTTTAACTAAAAATATGGTCTTACTATATTAAATATAAAGCTATATACTTGGAAATACTTAAAACTTGAAAACTCAAACTACAACTCTAAGAAGTATATTCAATCATATAATCTGTTTCTTATGAAGGAAACTAACTTTTAAAAATGTCTCGATATTATACTATAATTACATCTTCCATTGTCCTCCACCCAAACCATCCTATATATCCTTCCTTGCTCTATTTCTATTTCATGGCTCCTCCTTTCATTAATTGTTAATGCAAGTATAAACTACACCCATAACATCTCAACAATATGACAGCCTAAGCATGAGCTGATTTCTCTCTTCTCCCCTCCCCTCCCCTCCCCTCTCTTCTCCTCTCCCTCCCTTACCTGCCCTCTCCTCTCCTATTCTCTTCTTTGTCACTCTCTCTGCCTCTCTCTCTCTCTCTCTCTCTCTCTCTCTCTCTCTCTCTCTCTCTCTGCACTGCTCTCCTAAGTAGCTTTCCTTTCTTCTCTCTTCTCTTCCTCTCTCTCTTCATGAGAGTTGGACATATCCTATTGTCAACTCTTTCTCTGAGTAGTCACTTTATCTCCCACCAAATTAGACATCACTTTCAAACATGAGTATTTTCTTGTACCAACTAATTTTACCTTACTTGTTTGGGGCTAAAGTATGGGTACTATATTCCAACCAAAGAGATTAACGGGGTGTCCTAAGGGCTGCACCACACCATAATTAGAAACAGGATTTTTTTCAGTAACACAATCTTGGGATTCACAGTGTGATGAAATATCTTTCAACTTCATATTCTTAGGCCCCCACAGCAACTACTTTCCTAAATGAGACATTTCCCCAAACAGGAAAAGGATTTTTAAAAAGTGACATGAAAATCATAAACAGTATTTCAAGCCTTTGGGAGGGAAAAAAGAGGGTCTCATCTTTTGTAGTTGGTGGCTACATAGGAATAAAATAACACAGATATAAAAGGAAAGGGGTGCAACATTGTAGTTTATATTATTTGCAAACAGCACGCATCATAAATCTATAGCAATTATCCGTATAACTCACAATGGTAAACATATCCTGTTGTGCCTATTTCATGAGCCACAAAAGACAACCAAGGAGCTGATTCTGATGCAATCAAACCAGAGTCTTTATTACAAGCTCATGCTTGGGCCACACCACCATCTCTCATGCAGCAGAAAAGGAGGATGAAGCCCTGAGCTCTCAGCAGGACAAGGTTTTTATAGAAAATGACAGGCAAGTTCTGAGTTTCTAGCCTGGCACACTTCTGATGCAGGGTAGGGGAGGAGGCCATTACAGAATTCTGTTGCCCTTTAACATAATTGTTTGGTGCTGGGAGCCAAACCATAAACTTAACTTCTGCTTTCGTCCTGATTGGTGGTTGTTAAAAAGTTGAGTGAATCAAAATGTAAATAAGAAATACTCAAGTTAATAAAGATGGAAAAAAAAGTTGAGTGCTAGGGGCAGGCTTGTAACCTGGAAACTAGTGTCAGGCTCAGGATTGTTGGGGAGTAACCTGGAAACCGGTGCTAGACACCAGTTTGTTATCTCGAGGTCAACCTTAAGTCAGGTTCTCTTAGATGGAGTCTGAACCCAAACTCTGGCGTCTCAATGGCATTCTGTGTTCTAATGCCTATGTGTTCTGCTGTATATGATAAAATTAATTAGTCACTCTGACAGTCTTATGAAAAAATTATGTTTAAAGGATGGCTCATCTAATAGTTTGATAAAAGTGCAAGATTTATCAAGGATAAGAACTATCTCAAATGTGGAAGACATCAGTGATAGAGAATAATGGAATGTATGTGTAGAGTTAATGACAGACAGACAGACAGACAGACAGACAGATAGATAGATAGAATGTAGATATAGATTAGATATACATTATAGATAGATTAGATATAGACTAGAGATAAAGATAGAGATAGAGATGGATAGATAATAGAGTTAGAGAAAGATATCTTGCTTGAAACTTCTTAATTTTGTTATGAACCTAATACTACAAAAAGTACATTTTTAATTGAGAAAGGTAAGAAAATAGTAGACCTTGAGACAGATATTGGTGAATAAGGTCAACTGAGATTCTAACAATAAGCTAAAACCAATGAACCATTGTGAGAAATTCAAGTAAAGAATGCTGACTGGCTTCTAATAAAAAACAAATGCTGTCTTCTATGAAGGATACATTTATTGGTTTAGAACTCATGCTTCCCTCAATTTAAACTCAGGTAAATGTAAGATCTCTATCAAATATATTTGGATTTACCAGCAACCTCAACACCATTCTGAAAATCAAGAAAAACAAACAAAAAGAAGAAGAAAAAAATCCGTGGAGGATTCAGACAGGCTCTCAGTGATAATTTAACAAAATTAAGTGATTGACCACATATTGATTGTGAAACCCAAAAATCTTAGAAATGATGGTGATAATTATTTGAAATCAAAACTCAATATGTAAAGTAGACAGATTGGAAGGACAATTTAATAAAGTGGGAGATCTATACACACTTAAAAGATAGAGATATGGAAATGCTCTAAGAATTGAGCAAACACTAGAATCCTGAAGAAATCTAAAATATTTTAATGAAACTTCAAAGGAAATTCTAAGAGTTGTGAAGCACAAGAGACAGAGGATCTAGTCTCATTCTTCTCTGTCAAGATCCAGTTTTCCCAGGAGTGTTTGTAAACCCAAAATCTTAACCCAAAACCGGGTATCTGAAATTTCATGGACTTGTATCTGGGTCCATTTATGCACCAATATCATGCTGCTTTTATTACAATGGATCTGTCATATAACTAGAAGTCAAATATGGTGACAGTTCATGCTATATTTGGTTTTGCCCAGGATTACTTTGTCTAGTCAGATTCTCTTTTTTCTGGATTTCAAGATTGTTTCTCTATTTATGTGAAGAATGGTATTAAAATCTTAACTAACAAAATTAAAATGACTATGTTAAACAGAAAAATAAAGACTGAATTGTCTGGAGTTGACTAAAGGCTATAATCCACAAAATTTTAGGCAACATATGCCAAATACCATAAATAAAAAGAAATTTATAGATAAACACTTTGGAGTTATGGTGAAAAATGTTCAAAAATAATTTCCTCTCAATATTTCAAAGAAAAGGATGATGACAAAAATAACAATAACAACAACAAATACCAAAAGAAGGAAAGAAAGAAAGAAAGGGAGAAAGAAAGAAAGAAAGAAAGGGAGAAAGAAAGAAAGAAAGAAAGAAAGAAAGAAAGAAAGAAAGGAAGAAAACCCTTCTAGAACTTTCTTATACCAGTGGTATGAGTTAGAAAGTAACTAACTGCATAATTAAAATGATTTTTAAAAGAGTTCAGAAATTCACATTTGACATTTGACAAAGCTATTTTTTAAGTTTTTAATTATTTTTTCCATTTATTTATTCATTTTACATCCCAATCACTGCCCCATCCTGTGTCCTTCTAACACAATCCCTCCTCCAACACCCTCTCCTTCTCCACTGAAGAGGTGACTCACCCCGTATCCCTCCATCCTGGTCCATCAAGTCACTGAGGCCAGACAAGGCTACCCTATTGGGGAACAGATGCAATATTTTAGAGACATCCCCTACTGTAGTTGTCGTGGGGCGCACATGAAGACTGACCCTCACAACTGCTTCAAGTATGCCAGGGGCCTCATTCCAGCTCTTGAATGCCCTTTGGTTGGTAGTCAGTCTCTGAGAGCCCCCGAGGGGTCCGGTTAGTTGAGTCAGTTAGTCTTTCTGTGGAATTCATATCCCCTTCAGGGCCCTCAATCCTTCTTCCTCCAAGTCTTTCATAAGAGTCTAATGTTTGGCTCTGGGTCTCCGCATCTGTTTTAGTCAGCTGCAGGGTCGAGCTTCTCAGAGGGCAGTTATGTTAGGTTCCTATCTGCAAGCACAAGTGCTTGCCCATGGAATGGATCTCAAGTTGAGCCAATGATTGGTTGGGTATTCCCTCAGTCTCTGCTCCATCTCTGTCCCTGCATTTCTTGTAGACAGGAAAAATTTTGGGTCAAAAGTTGTGTGTGTGTGTGTGTGTGTGTGTGTGTGTTGTCTTGCTACAGAAGGTGGCCTCTTCACTGCTATGCTTCTCAGCTAAGGTGACACTACACTGACTCCTTGGAGTCTCCTCAATCCCAAGTCTCTGCCCTCCATTCCTAACCTCTGCCAGCTGCAGATTTACATTCATTCTCTTAGCCTTCTGTCCCTCTCTCCTGCTTCTCTTTGCCCAGTACCTGATCCTGACCTAACCCCACTCTCCTCCCATCTTCTCTCCTACCCAGAACCCCCTCCCAAATCTGCCTCCTCTGACTACTTTATTCCACTTTCTAAGTGAGATTCAAGCATGAAAGGGAGGCAGGCAGAGTTGTGGGGTGGAGAATGGAGTGCAGATCCTCAATGGCAGGTAGGGCTGTGGATAAGAAGATAGAACACAGAAAGGACAAGACATATCTTATGGCTGCTGGGTTTGCCAGGGGGTCTAGTGGGAGAGGACTAGCAAAGCTATTTTTAAGAGTAAGAATGAAGTAAATCCATTTACATTTTTTAAATAGCATAGTGATTTGGGCATTTATAGATCTTCATTACAAGAATGTATCTATAAAGTAAAGTCTATATTGCAGGAATGATTGCGGAGACCCACATTGGTACAGGTGATATGATGTTAAACACGTTTTTCCTTTGATAGCAATAATAATATAGTAATAATGGTATCATCTGTGCCTCAGCAGTCTCTGTTAATCTCCCCATTCCCGTTCTGTCACCCACAGCATTTTCAGACTCTCTGCTGGGCTAGCTGCACCATGCCTGTCACTTTCTTGATAGGTTTCCCACAGGTGTCCCCACTATGGCTAATATACTAGGATCCCAGTGTGCCTTTGGTTTCACCTTAACAGCTTCATACAGTGGTCTTTCAGGCCTTCTTGAAGGGATTCTGACTTTATTACACATTATCCAGCCAAAGTGAATTTCCTAAATTTTGAAATTTCTAAATTTATTTTTAAGATTTTCCTTATCTGGCACTTTGAATGAATTTCAATCATTTTCATTTCTACTGCACATTTATATAAATTTGTTAGACAGTTGTATACAGTGAATTGTAGTCATTACATCTTCTACATCTGATGAAACCTTTCTTCCCAGCAAACCTCTCTCCTCCTTGAATATCTTCTTTGTATGTACTGAACAATGAATCAGTTTAGTTGGATTTGTTTGCCCAAGCATAAGCAGAGAATGTGTAGTGGAGAAGGGAAAACTTACCAGTGGTTTCACCACTAAAGAACATCATATCCCCCCCCAATTCTCTTTAAATGACAAGTGTTAGTTGTCTGGTGGTGATGGATTCCCATGGCTCCAGCCACATCTTTGATGAAATGTTAATAGGTTCTGTCTTGTGCAGATAACCATGTCTGCAATGGTTTAATGAGGTCAATGGCTGTGTCATGTTCAAATGACATCCTTTAGCTGCTCATCTCCCTATACCCTGGCTCTTATATCCTTTCTATGCCCTCTTCTGTGATGCTGTTTGAGCATTAAAGGAATTGATATGTAGCTGGTCCACTTATGACTCAATATTATATGAGCACTTATTTTAAGCATTTTGGCCAGTTATGCGTTTCTACATCAACCTTGGCAAGATGGAGTAAGAAGCTTTTCTGATAAAGGCTGTATGTAACACTAAATTATGGGCAACAACACAGTAGCAGTAGTTTTTCCCTTAGACAATGGGATCGCCCCAGCAATGACAGTTTTCTGAAAGAGTCCTAAGTTTAAAAAGCTTAGCTGTCTCCTGAGAGGCTGTGACAGAGCATGACAAATACAGAGGCAGATTGAACAGAAAACTTGGTCTCCATTTGGAGAGTTAGAGAAAGGATTGAGGGAGTTGAGGGAGTTTGCAACCCCATGAGAGCAACAATACCAACCAACCAGAGCTCCCAGGGATTAAACCACCAACCAAAGAGTACACATGGACAGACCCATGGTTCCAGCCGCATATGTAGCAGAGGATGGCCTTGTTGGGAATCAATGGGAAGAGAAGCCCTTGGCCCTGCCAAGGCTCGACCCTTCCAGTGTAAGGAAATGTCAGGGCAGGGAGGAGGGTAGGGGTAGTTGGATGGGTAGGGAAACACCCTCAGAGAAGAAAGGATGAGATGGGGGGTGGTTAGGGATGGGAAATGGGGAAAGAGGTTAACATTTGAAATGTAAATAAAAATATCCAATAAAAACAAAACAAACAAACAAACAAACAAGAGTCATGAGTAAACTCTGATAAAGTGAGCTTCAAATCCAATCAGTATACAAAACAGTCATGCCACTATTCCATGAAAGGGTACACGTTGTCTGACATGTCTTTACTATAGCTCACAGGATTTATAAATGGATAAAAGTGTTAATGCCTTTCACCCCCAGTAACCATCATAGCATCTTCTGGAACCATAAGAGCTACCCAGTAGAAAGAACTCCCATGTGATTTCCTTATGTCCTATGGCCAAAGTGTTTGTCCTCAGCAACAATGTTTTACCAATAATTTCTGAGTGCAACCATGGTGGAAAAGCAATAATGTGTATTGTTTTGAGCCAGGACCTCATTGCTAACAATTTATAGAGAGGTACCCCCACACCAAGGACTGGCCCTTTATAACCTCTGGCTTCTAGAGGAATATTATCCATTTATGGAGACTATCTCTGTTCAGACTCATACTTTTCAGCTTATCTTTTTAATAAGCTTATAAAGCTCTATATGTGACTTTTTCATAAATCCTTAGTGTGGTGTACCCTTCTTCTTTCCCCCTTCTTGATGATTTCATATTATTTGTGTAGAGATTTCTACCACTGGTATTACCCTCCTCCACAATCAAGTCTGATCTATCATCCCCATTCCTTAAGACCTCTTCCTCTACTTGATGGCTATTTTATTTTTATTTTTATATCCTCTGTTGACTCTCAAATTTGAAAAGACTTCCCTAATAATTCATAGCTAAGATCCACATACAAAATATGCAATATCTGTTTATTTCTGAATTAGGATTACCTCACTCACACTGATAATTTCCAAATCCATACATTTCCTGAAATTTTCATTCTCCTCTACCACTAAATAAAATTCCATTTGGCACATGTACATTTTCATTATCCATTCATCTATTGGTAGATATCTAGGCTGGGTCTATTTCCTTACTATTTTAAATAGAACCACAGAAAATCCATGCATCTCTCTGTTAGGGTGTAGTCTTTATGCTAAATGCTGTGAAGTCATATCTGAGTGATACAGCAAGTCTACTTTTAACTTCCTGAGGAAGCTCCAAACTGGTCCCATTTTGAGTGCACATTTATGCTTCTACCTATAGTTCATTTCCTCATATACTTATTTCCCAATATTCACAGTCATTCGTTTCCTCTAAAATGGCCATTTCCATTGGAGTAGGATGAATTAACAATGTGGTTTTAATTGGTATTTCCCTGATGGTCAAAAATGTTGAACATTTTCTGAAGTATCGACTACCATTTGTGTTTCTGCCTCTGAATTTTTTTTGTTTAATTTCACACACCAATTTTAATGAGATTGACTTTTGGCTTCATGGTTAGTTTCTTAAGCTTTTTGCACATTCTATACAACAATCTTCTGCCTGAAGTAGAGATGGTTGATTCTTCACTTAACTAAAAGGTACTTTGGAAGTATAGGAAGTTTGTAATTTAATGTGTTCTAACTTGTTGATATGATAATTAACCCAATTCCCTAAGCTACCAATCTCTTATTAGAAATTGTATATCTGTGTCTATTTCTTGAAGTGTATTCCAGAAATTTCAGAGTTTTAGGTGTTGTCAAGATCTATGACAAATTTAGAGCTGATTTTTGTACATAGATCAAGTTTATTATTACACATACACACGCCCATACATATACATATACACACATGCATACACATATACATCATATACACATACACCTACGCATATGTCTACATATACACCATATATATATACACATACACATATTATATACAAATACATCATGTGAAGATGCAGATGGACACACATACATATATCCATATATGCATATAATATACACATATACAAATAAATCATGTATACATATATATGTACATATGCATCATATACATAATCTTGAGAGGAAACAAATTGTCTTGCATTTTTTATTCCATGTAGGATGTGCACACCCAGCATTAAACCTTTGTTGGTGTTGAGTTCAGGTCAACTTTTCTACATTTAGTCGAGGTGTTTATATGGTTCAGGGGATTATCAGTGGTAGTAGGATTGGGTTTAGATTTCTCTCTTGTTGAAGACAGTAGGCTCTATCCCCAGGTTGTCACTGTGAGTAGACTACTGTCTGCAACTGCATCATTGCCCAACAGTAAACTCACTATAAAAAAAAATAGAGTGCCAGTTGACGATAATAACAATCATTTCTTAAGAACAAATTGCTTTAGGGAGTAAAAGGAAACCAATAGTGTAGTTGTTGTGGATAGGATTGTACAATTTGCTCTACACTAAATGGTCAGAGTAAGCATTTCTCAGGCTTAATTTCTATAGTTGTTTGCTACTATAGAAACAGGACATTGTCAGAGACTGACATTGCATCTTGTAATTCTCTTTATTAAAATTCTGAGATCATGAAGCTGTCTGAACCAAATTATTCTTGATATTCTTCTTTTCCCATGGAATCATATTTACAGATAAAGAAGAGAAAGTGATGTTAGGGAAATCAAACTGAGGCGTAGGTATTGGTTTTACAATGATAGCACTCATTACCCTTACCTAGATATGGTTTCAGCAGTTTTCTGCTTGTGGATGCCTGAATCTCAATTATGTGTTATGAAAATGAGTGATAGTCTACTGACACATCAATTTGGCTATGTTCTTCATATACAGAAAAGCTTTGAAAGCATTGTCAAATTGGCCATAGTCAAGAGTGCAGCAACAGCAAAACCAGGAACAAGATCTCCTACTGACCTGATTACTCAATGAATTAGATCGTCACTCCAAGATTCTGGCATGAGACAAGTCGGAATATGGGTGAAACCTAGTAGTGTGATGGAATTAAATTAACTACAGAATTAACATCTTAATGGAACTATGACAAAGGCCACTTCACCATTGGTCTCTTTAGATATATTTGGATGAATTGTTTTATATTGTTTGAGGCAGATTTCTGGTGTCTACCTGATGTCTTTCTGTCTGTGGCATCTCTGTCATGCCTCTCCCTAGTTAATCAGGTTCCACTTTCCCCATGCATTTCGTGGCTGACTCTGGTTTGATGTTTGCTACATATGGGAAGTCCCAGCAGGGAACTAATCAAAATGAAAATTAAGGTTGACCTTACACCATACTTCCAGTATTGTAGGAGAAAACCTGGGAGTCCCTCTGCAATGTGCCCATGACATAGTTTGTGAGCCTTATAATAGCCAATTTTCTCACTATTTAGACCTAATTTCGGCACACTTCATACATATGCTTAAGGAGGCTGAACTTCTGGACATTTAATTCCTGAGTAAATGGAAAGTAATTGTACCTATTGATCCCTGTAAGAGTTCATGGATATGTGTGGCCTTGGAAAACTTTCTTCCTGCCAGAATGAGGAATGTAGAGTAGATCGAGTGAATTATTCCTTAAATAGTGGGCATTATTCATTCTTGGCACTTATTTGCTATTTAT
Organism: Rattus norvegicus; assembly: GCF_021556685.1. NCBI lineage: Eukaryota > Metazoa > Chordata > Mammalia > Rodentia > Muridae > Rattus > Rattus norvegicus. The sequence goes on along the minus strand of NC_141539.1, from coordinate 117,473,941 downwards.
TGAACTCATTAAGAAGTCTGATACTAAAACATTTCCAATTGCAAAAAAAAATATGAGAAGTTCACAATATATTACTGACTTTGATGATACACTACCTCTTCAGGGAATCATGTTTTATGTCACAATATTATTTTAATGAGTTAAGAATAGTAGAAAACTAAAAACATTTGGGGCTGGGAAGAGATCTACCATTAGACTATTATCCTTAATGTCATTACTATAATGGTTGACTCCATTAAAGCTAAACCTGATATCACTAAGTTCACCAAAAAAAAAAAAAATCAAATCTTTATGTCACCAGTTTCAGAGATGGCTTCATCTGAAAAGAGTCCTGTCAGATGAAATGTCAGAGTGAATCAACATCTGTGTTGAGCCTCAATTTAAACACAGATAATGATTAGTTGTCCCAGGGAGTTATAAGGTAATTTTCTTTTGTTGTTTTACCAACAACATATTTTATGTCCATATCCCCGCATCTTCTGCTTCATTATATTGATGCTATTCATTTAAGTATATTCACTTATCTTTTTCATTGGTATGTATCTTGAAAGTAAGAGTAATTCCTTTCGTTACTACTCACAGCACCACTGGGACCTCTAATGTATACCTATATGTAGTCATTCTCTGCTTTAAGAGACAAGGAAGAAGTGTATGACCTTACTCCTGACAATCTGCTGGTTTGTGTGAAGTAACAACTTGTTATTTCTTGGCTAACCCAGTATAAATATTTGTGCAGTTCTTCAGGTTCCCTGTTCCCCTTTCCTCACCAGGTGACCAAGAAGTTAGATACACAGATGGTGACGTAGCCCCAAGACAGTGGAACTGCTTCCCCCTGTAGGCATCCCTGTAAAACTTTTTCATCCTTATATCATAATTGCTAAGTAATTCTCCATCTTATTAGACCATTAAAATTTTAAATTTATTTTCTCAGCATTAGAACAGATTATCCTTATTAATACAAGCATGCATATAAGAATTAATTATTAAATGTATATTGTTTAATTAGCTTTTAATTAAATCAGTCCTAATTCCTTACTATCTGTCATTTTGAGCTCTATTCTTCTTAAATGAGAGTGTAAATTGGGTCAACTTGTTTGTTTTTCTACCTCACTTAGCACAGATTTAATGAGTTATTTGGTCCTGATGAGGAGATTCCTTGGACTGTCTTGTCACAGATGTACTGCATTTGTTTCAGGGGTTGTTTTGATGTAGTTTTTGTTCTTTGATGGGTGTTTTGTTTAATGCTTGCTGATGTAGAAGTTGTTCTTTGAGGTTTGGGGCTTTTGTCTGGGTCCGTTGTCACTGTGTTGATTTATGTGTTTTGTTGTTGTTTTGAATCTCCAGCTTTGAGCATACCCAGGAAATATTCTTAAGTTGTCCTACAGGTGACCAGCCTACAGGTTTTATTTTTTATGAGATATTGTATGTATTTACATTTCAAATGTTACTCCTTTCTTCTCTCTCCCATCCCCCTCCCCTGTTCCCCCTGTTTCTATGAAGATGCTTCCTTTCTCACCCACCCACTCCCTCCCAGCCACTCCCTCCTCAACACCCTGGCATTCCCCTACACTGAGGAAATGAGCCTTCACAGGACCAAGGGCCTCTTCTCCTATTGATGCCAGAAAATAACATCCTCTGCTACATAGGCAGCTGGAGACATGGGTCCCTTCAAATGTACTCATTGGTTTGTGGTTTAGTCCCTGGGAGCTCTGGGGTGGGGGGGCTGTTTGGTATTGTTATTCTTCCTATGGGGTTGCACACCCCTTCAACTCCTTCAGTTCTTTCTCTAAATCCTCCATTGTGGTCCCTGTGCTCAGTCCTATGGTTAGCTGCAAGCACCCTCATCTGTATCTGTAAGGTTCTGGCAGAGCTTCTCAGGAGACATCCATATCAGGCTCTGGTCAGCAAGCACTTCTTGGAGAAATAGGCACTATGTCAGCAGTTTGGAGATGGGTTTCTTTGTCAGTTTATATATACATTCATTCATTATTAGTCTTTTTTACTTTTAATAGTAGATATGAACTTCTACACTAGGTAAAACATAAAATTTTTACAGTTTAAAACCATAGAAACTTTAATGAATGTATATAGTAAATGAAAAGGCTAAAAGCAGATGTTGTTCTTCATCTAGAGTACCTTCAAAATATATAACATAGTTGCTTAAACTAACCAAATGTGTCCTAATATCCCAAAAATAAGTTTGACCTAGTCTGGATATCTGTGTGGTTGAGTACCATTTTTCTTTTAACTTTTAAAGTCTGGGTTTAATCACATAACAGGTGAGAAAAATACATCTTAAAACTTCACTGAATAGCTCATTTCTTAGAGTGAATAGGTAGTCATATCATACCAATGGAGTAAATTATGATTTCAATTCATAGCCATTAGAAGACTCATGACCTCGTTACAGGTTTTTATACCAGACTACCCCATAGCTGCTCATCTGGACTCTTTCTCATAAGCAATCACAGATAATATGTTGTCTTAGCTCAACGCACTATATATATATATATATATATATATATATATATATGTATATACATACATATATAAGTATATATATATATATATCAAGGCTAGAAATATATGAAAATGATAATTTTGCCACAATATGTTTGAAGACAGTGGTCTCAGATATCACTGAGGTACTATAGTAGAAGCCAATATTCCAAGTCATAAGTGCACCAGGCTGTGTGAGCTATCTTTTAAGATTTTCTATCTTTTCTCAGTTCTCAAAACAACATAAAAAACAGCTTCATATAACAAAGACACATGCTCCACTATGTTCATCGCAGCCTTATTTATAATAGCCAGAAGCTGGAAAGAACCCAGATGCCTTTCAACAGAGGAATGGATACAGAAAATGTGGTACATCTACACAATGGAATATTACTCAGCTATCAAAAACAATGACTTTATGAAATTCATAGGCAAATGGATAGAACTGGAAAATATCATCCTGAGTGAGGTAAACCAATCACAGAAAGACACACATGGTATGCACTCATTGATAAGTGGCTATTAGCCCAAATGCTTGAATTACCCTAGATGCACAGAACACATGAAACTCAAGAAGGATGACCAAAATGCGGGTACTTCACTCCTTCTTTAAAAGGGGAACAAGAAAACCCTTAGCAGGGAATAGGCAGACAAAGTTTAGAACAGAGGCAGAAGGAACACCCATTCAGAGCCTGCCCCACATGTTGCCCACACATATACAGCCACCCAATTAGACAAGATGGATGGAGCAAAGAAGTGCAGGCCGACAGGAGCCGGATGTAGATCGCTCCTGAGAGACACAGCCAGAATACAGCAAATACAGAGGCGAATTCCAGCAGTAATCCACTGAACTGAGATCGGACCTCTGTCGAAGGAATCAGAGAAAGATCTGGAAGAGCTTGAAGGGGCTCAAGACCTCATATGAACAACAATGCCAAGCAACCAGAGCTTCCAGGGACTAAGCCACTACCCAAAGACTATACATGGACTGACCCTGGGCTCCAACCTCATAGGTAGCAATGAATAGCCTAGTAAGAGCACCAGTGGAAGGGGAAGCCCTTGGTCCTGCCAAGACTGAACCCCCAGTGAATGTGATAGCTGGCAGGAGGGCGGTAATGGGGAGAGAATGGAAAGAGAAACACCCATAGAAAAGGGGCGGGGGAGGGGTTAGGGAAATGTTGGCCCGGAAAACCGGGAAGGGGAATAATAATCGAAATGTAAACAAGAAATACTCAAGTTAATAAAGGTTAAAAAAAACAGCTTCAACGACTATGCGGGTACCACTGTCTAATGGGTAACTAGTTCAAGTCCTTACCTAATCTTGAATTCGAACTGGTTTTAGAAGAGCACTGACCCTGGCCATTTTCAACAAATTTCTGTTACACTTTCCTTTTATAAACTTTTCTTATGTTCTATATATTTAGCCTGGAGTCAAATCTTTCTCCAAGTGAGCTCTCCGACTAGAGATATACCCTTTAAGAACCTGTATTATGTTCCTTCATGTCAGGAACCTGTGACTTTTATGTTTTTGCCTTACTGTCAGCTTCCTGAGATAGATGAACAATCATGATAGTTACATTATGCCAGGCAACACGGTGCATGTGTTTTTACCAACATTTCTCATTAACTTGTTGACATTTATGATATAGCTACTGTCTTAGGTTCCTAATTCTGTGGTAAAACACCATGACAATAATCAAATTTTAGATGAAAATTCCATATCACAGTTCTTCATCCAGGGATGTCAAGGCAGGATCCCAGTGGGAGAAGTTAATGCAGAGGCCAAGGAAGAATGCTTTTTATTGGATTGCTCCCCCATGGGTTACCCAGCCTGTTTTCATATAGCACTCAGAAACACCAACCTGGGAGTAAGACCACAGTAAGTTGGGTCTGTCCACCTATGTCACCAGTCAAGGAAATGCACTGTGGTGGCTTGACCACAGGGCCAATCCATTGAGGGCATATTCACATTTAAGTTCCCAGTTCTCAAATCACTCTAGAATATGTCAAGTAGACATAAATCTAACTACCATAGTTACTAATATTGTGTATCTGGAAATATAGAATATCAAGATCAAAGAAAATATTTCTATTTGTGTTTCTCACAAGCTTTAACACAATGTGTACATATCATAGCCTTGATAAAAACAAACAAATAAGTGATCAAACAAAAGAATGACCTAAATCAAAGTCACAGATTGGAGAAGTGAATAGATAGGGGAATTAATGAAATAATGGATAGATGGATGGTTTTGTGGATGGGTGGGTGTTTGGGAGGATTGGTGGACGGACTTAATAGCAGACAGACAGACAAGTAGATGACATAGGAAATCAATGAAAATACCACCAGTTATTAGTATATTATAACAGGAAGAATGTATGTATCTAAGAAGATAATTGTACATCTCCCAAAAACATACTCAGAGATTTCAGAGAAGTTATTTGCTCTCTCTGTGCCCTGTGTAAATCTCTTAGAAAGTGAGATTGTTAAGATCACATGATCAGAGGGCTAGAGACATTACTCAGCAGTTAAAGAGTACTTATTATCCTTGCAGACAACACAACTTTGGTCCCCACCATCCTTGCCAGGCAGCTTGTAACTACCCTTAACTTTAGCTATGTGATATCTGATATCTCTTTGAGGATGTTCACTTATGTGTACATAGACATACACACATAATTAAAAACAAAATAGAACTTTTAAAAAGAATACATGAATTTTAAAACTTCTTTAATGTTTAAATTATGTGATGGAAAATTACCATTAAATAATTTAATACTAGATATCTCAAGATTCTATCCACTTTTTAAATCAAATGCCTTGAAAATGAAGTTATAAAAAAATGAAGATACTACCAATTTATCTTTCTCCAATAATATAACAGGTGTTGAAACAGAAACCCTACAAAGAAAGATCGAGGAATAATTTTTAACTTTGATCTGTGTGTGTGTGTTTGTGTGTGTGTGTGTGTGTGTGTGTGTGTGTGTGTGTTTGTATGTAAAATAGCCCAAGAATATGAAGCAAAAAAAGGCAATTCCAGACTAGGAAGCCTTGAGAAAATTAATCACCAGCAGAGCAAAGATATCAAAACAAGATTTTTTTCCAGAGGGTTGCTGAACAAAAAGTTGGGACTTTGAAGTGAAGAAAGCTATAAGAAAAGAGAACATAGATGATTTCCCAAATAACAGCACACAGAAAATGTGCAATATGGTTTTGATGTTTTAGTACATCTGGAAAATACATCACAAGACCGTCTGAAAAACCAACTGTCACACATATTAAACGTCTTCTTTTCAGGGAGAATGAAGAAATTAATTTTCTAATACTGTAGCAATGTTGGGGACAGTCACAAGGGGGTGTCATACATTGTGCTGGGATTCAGAGATAGTCACTACGAGTTGACTTTCTAACAGATAGCCCAAACTTCATTTTTCTCATCAGGAACAACTATTACGCTTGATGGGATGATGATGAAGACTATATAACACCCAGATCAGGAAATCCTAGCTCTATTTTAATAGAATATTTTTATAGAAAGGGAGAGAGGGGGAGAAAGATGGAAAGAGGAAGAGAAAAGGGAGAAAGAGACACAAAATGCTCAGGCAAAATGAATTCTCATTAGATATAAGGAAAAATATCCTATATTCCAACTACTTGAGAATATTTGTCCCTGGCTTAGATTTGTTAGAAAAAATATATCAATACCAGCCTCATGTGGACCGTTGCTAGTAATATAAAGTTAGAGGACAGAAACATGGTTGTGGGAGAAACTTCCAGTAGCTAAAGTCCCACCTAAAGTAGGAATTAGAAATAGTTTTAACAATGAGAGTCTGATAGCTAGGTAGCTGCTAAAGTAAGTAATTGACAAGACAGTATTCTCCTTCTGTGTGTAGTCACTATTCTGCTTGTCATGCAGGAAGTGCTGCTCAGTCTGATTTAGTTTTCAATACCACAGACAAAGGTCATCAATAGTCCTTGTTACATTTTATAAGTTAAGCATGGAGAACATTTGATCTTATCTCTCAATACCTTTTTCTCCTGTTTCTCCTTTACAGATTGAGACAGAGTGGACAGCTTTTAAAAAGCCTTTTATAGGCAATGGGAAACTGCAACACAAATCTAATTGGTAATTTCAGTGATCTCAGAAATACTTAGACATATACCTGAAAAATGTTTCATTAGATGGCATTCTAATTAAGGCAGTGATTTACATGCTAATGACCAGATGGGTACACAAGAAACTTTAAAAACCCTTGTGGTGCATGTTGAATGCTACAAAGCTATATATACTTAAAATTCCAGCATTAGTCAAAGCACTTTCAAACCTACTTAAAATCAGGTGAGGGAAAGACAATGCAAATAGATAAGTAATTGCATGCATAATTAAAGGTTATTGCTTTACCAAAGTTGAAATTTTGAAGAGGTGAGATTTTTTTTTATTAAAGACAGTTTTATTGGGAAGCTGATCTCAGATGAAGGATTGAGGCCAGGGAGTTTCCCTGAGGAGGGGGAGGGGAGGGGAAATAGAGAGAAAAGGAGTGCATGCTGACAAAGAAGATAAGGAGAAGGGGAGAGACAGAGAGAGGAAGAGAGAGGGAGACAGAGGAAGGGAGAGAAGGGGAAGAAAGGAAGAGAGGAGAGAAAGAAAGGGGAAGAAAGATAAAGAGAGAAAATGAAAGATTTAAACTTAGTCCTCGATATATAAATAAGGAAACTATATCATTCCAGGATTTAGATAGGGCCCTGTTTTAGATAGGTATGTTTTGTTAACATTATTACAAAATGTAATCAACTTACAAAGTTTTATTTAACTCACTGTCTTGGAGATTCTGACCTATGATCACCTATGCCCACAAGTCTTTCAAGTGAGGAAAGATGGTAAATGAGGGCAAGAAGAAGCATGAGGAGAGAGACCTCTGTCACTTCAATGCCCCCCAAAGCAGGACAGAATGAGATTAAAGAACAATTCCACAATCAGCTTGGAGGATACTCTAAGAATGACCTAATTCCTGTCAGAGGAATGCCTTCTAAAATGGGGGCCTCTGCCATAAAGACCTTGAGGACCCCGTCTGTATCTGTCATGCTGGATATGCTGGACGCTTCTGTGAAACAGATCACAATGACTGTGCTTCCAGTCCTTGCCACAATGGGGCTGTGTGCCAAGATGGAGTCAACGTGTGCTTCAGTGTGCCTGGATCCCAAGGCAGGCATTGTGTCTTGGAAGTGAATGAAAGTGTTTCTGATCCCTGCATGAATGAGGTTGTACGCCTCAATGAGATAGAAAAATAGGTGCGTATCAGTCCTCAAGAGTATTCTGGTGGGAACTGTGATTTGGAATTTGATAAATGGGGTTCCCAGCCATGTCTACATGGTGCCCCAGGTGTCAGGGTACTCATTGGGCTTACTTGTATGACTGTTCTCCTGGGTTCCTTGGAGATCATTGTGAACACAAGTTTGATGAATATGTCAGCCAGCCAAGTCTCCATTTATGTCTATGTGTGGATGAAGGAGACAACTGCTACTGTGCCTGAATGGGTAAGAAATTCACATGGACACACTGTGAGACTTTGATGCCTCTTTGTTAGTCAAACCTTGTCACAATGATATAACATGTAAAGACACTGCTGCCAGCTATATTTGTCACTACTGGCCTGGATGCACAAAGTGCCCTATGTGACATGAACACACACGAATGCAGTAACAAGCCCTGACGATTTCTTAGGTAATATGACTAGTCGTCCTCAGATGATCAATAGGGACACACTGCAGGCTTGTCTTCCTCCTTCAACTATGTTAGATCCTCAGGCTATGTTTGTATATGTCAGCCTGGATTCCTAGATAGGAGTCTAGCACAGGTCATCCAGCAGCTGAACAAAACAGATGCAGAGACCCATAGCCAACATTAGATAGAGTTTGAGAAGTCTTGTGGCAGACTTGGGAGAAGGATTAAGAAACCCAGAGCAGATAGGGAACTCTATAAGAAGGCCAAAACAGTCAACTAACCTGAACCCTTAGGGAGTCCCAGAATCTGAACCTCCAACGAAAGCATATATGCATATAAGGGCTTGACCTAGGACCCTTGCACATATGTAGCAGATATGTAGCTTGTTCTTCATGCGAGTTCCCCAATAATTGGACAAGGGCTTTCCCTGATTCTGTTGCCTGTCTATGGATCCTATAATCCTAAATGTGCTGCCTGTCTGACCTCAGTGGGAAAGGATGTACCTAGTCTTACACTGACTTGAGGTGTTAGGGTGGGTTGGTACCCTGAACGTGGGTTAGTATACATTACGATTCTCAGAGATGAAGGAAAGGGATTGGGGCAGAGGAGCCATGTGAAAGAGGACTAAGAGGAGGGGAGCTGTGATCAGGATGTAAGGGAATAAATAAATAATGAATGGACAAACAAACAACAAAAAGAATGACAAAATAGCTTCCTACCAAAATCTATCTCTCCTAGGCTCTACCACATCCCAATAAAATCAATCTGGTGACCAAGCATCTGAACCATTGGATAGACAATGAGATGAGATCTCACCTCTGAAGATAACTTGGTTTCCTTTTTCTTTTTTATTTTATTGGATATATTTTTATTTATTTTTCAAATGTTATTCCCGTTACTGGTTTCCCATCCATAAGCCTCCTATCCCATCCTCCTTCACCTTTTTCCATAAGGGTGTTCCCTATCCAAAACTACCCCCTTCCCAACCTGACATTCCCCTACACTGACAGGAACAAGGGATTCTCCTTCCACTAGTCCTGAACAAGACTATCTTCTGCTGCTGGAGTCATGGGTCTGTCCATGGTAGTCTTTGGGGAGTGGTTTAGTCCCTGAGAGCTCTGATTGTTGGCATTGTTCTTCTTATGGGGTTTTAAGCCACTTCATCTCCTTAAATCCTTTCTCTAACTCTTCCAATGGGGACTCCATTCTCAATTCAATGGTTTGAAGCTGGCATTAGCCTCTGTATTTGTCATGATCGGGCTGAGACTCTCAGAATGCACTTCTTGACTTCATCAATATGTCTAGTTTTGGTGACTATATATATATATGCTGGATTCCCAGGTGGGCAGGCTCTAAATGGCCACTCCTTCAGTCTCTGCTCCAATTTTGTCTTCATATCACTTCCTATGAACATTGTTCTTCCCTCTTTTAAGAAGGTTGTCCTTTTTCTTAACCTTCATGTGGTCTGTAGATTGTATCTTGGGTAATTAGAGCTTTTGGGCTAATATCCACTTATGAGTGAGTGCATACTATGTGTGTATTTTTGTGATTGGGTTACCTCACTCAGGATGATATTTTCTAGTTCTATCCATTTCCCTACGAATTTCATGAGGCCACTGTTTTTGAAATGTCTATATTTACCACATTTTCTGTATCCATTCCTCTGTTGAAGGGCATCTTGGTTCTTTCCTGCTTCTGGCTATTATAAATAAGACTGCTATGAACACAGTGGAGCATGTGTCTTTGTTGTATGTTGGAGCATCTTTTGGGTATATGCCAAGGAGAGGTATAACTGGGTCCTAAGGTAGTGGAATGTCCAATTTTCTGAGGAATCTCCAGACCAGTTTCCAGTGTGGTTGTACCAGTCTGCAATTCCACCAACTATGGAGGTGTATTCCTCTTTCTCCACACCCTCGCTGGCAACTGCTGTCATCTAAGTTTTTGATCTTAGCCATTCTCACTGCTATAAGGTGGAATCTCAGGTTTGTTTTGATTTGCATTTCACTGATGACTAAGAATGTTGACCATATCTTTAGGTACTTCTCAGCCACTCGATTTTCCTCAGGTAACATTTCTTTCTTTAGCTCTCTTCCCAATTTTTTAATATGGTTATTTGGGTCTCTGAAGTCTAACTTCTTGAGTTCTTTGTATATTTTGGATATTAGCCATCTATCAGATGTGATTGGTAAAGATCTTTTCCCAATCTCTTGGTTGCTATTTGTCCTAATGGCAGTCTCCTTTGCCTTATACAAACTTTGCAGTTTTAAGAGGTGCCATTTGTCAATTCTTGATCTTAGAGCATAAGCCATTGGTGTTTTGTTCAGGAAATTTTCTCCAGGGCCCACATGTTTGAGGCTCTTCCCCACTTTTTCTTCTATTAGTTTGAGTGTATGTCATTTTATATAGAGGTCCTTGATCCGTTTGGATTTAAGCTTTGTGCAGGGCCATAAGAATGTGTCAATTTGCATTCTTCTACATGCTGACCTCCAGTTGAACCAGTACCATTTGTTGAAAATGCTATCTTTTTGCACTGAATGGTTTTAGCTCCTTTGTTAAACATCAAGTGACCATAGTTGTGTGGATTCATTTCTGGGTCTTCAATTCTATTCCACTGCCATACCTGCCTGTCTCTGTCCCAATACTATACAGTTTTTATCACTATTGCTCTGTAATACAGCTTGAGGTCAGGAATGGTGATTCCCCAAGACGGTATTTTATTGTTGAAGATAGTTTTTGCTGTCCTGTTTTTTTGTTATTCCAAATGAATTTGCAAATTGCTCTTTCTAACTCTATGAAGAATTGAGTTGGAATTTTGATGGGGATAGCATTAAATCTGTAAATTGCTTTTGGTACAATGGCCATTTTTACTATATTAATCCTGCTAATCCATGAGCATGGGAGGTCTTTCCATCTTCTGAGATCTTTTTCCATTTCTTCTTCAAAGACCTGAAGTTCTTGTCATCCAGATCTTTCACTTGCTTGGTTAGAGTCATACTGAGACATTTAATAATTGCTTCTCTTTCTTTAGGATTTATGGGAATGTTTAGATGGTTTATCTGATCCTGATTTAACTTTGGTATCTGTTTAGAAAATGGACCATCTCATCCAGATTTTCCAGTTTTGTTAAATATAGGCTTTTGTAGTAGGATCTGATGATTTTTTTTAATTTCCTCAAATTCTGTTGTTTATGTCTTCCTTTTCATTTCTGATTTTGTTAATTTGGATACTCTGTGTGCCCTCTGATTAGTCTGGTTAAGGTTTTATCTATCTTGTTGATTTTCTCAAAGAACCAGTTCCTTGTTTTGTCGATCCTTTGTATTGTTCTTTTTGTCTCTACCAGGTTGATTCAGCCAGGAGTTTGATTTATTTCCTGTTGTGTGCTCCTCTTGAGTGTATTTGCTTCTTTTTCTTCTAGAGGTTTTAGGTGTCGTATCAAGCTGCTAATGCATGCTTTCTCCAGTTTCTTTTTGGAGGCACTCAGAGCTATGAGTTTTCCTCTCAGCACTGCTTTCATCGTGTCCCATAAGTTTGGGTATGTTTTGTCTTCGTTTTCATTAAATTCTAAAAAGTAATTTCTTTCTTTATTTCTTCCTTGATCAAGTTATTATTGAGTAGAGCATTATTCAACTTCCATGTGTACATGGTCTTTCTGTCATTTTTGTTGTTATTGAAGACCACCAGTCCATGGTGATCTGATAGCATGCATAGTATTATTTCAATCTTCTTGTATCTGTTGACACCTGTTTATATGGTCAATTTTGGAGAAGGAACAATGAGGTGGTGAGAAGAATGTATATTCTTTCATTTCAGGATGAAATGTTCTATAATTATCTGTTAAATTCATTTGGTTTGTAACTTCTCTTAGTTTCTCTAGGTGTCTGTTTAGTTTCTGTTTCCATCATCTATCCATCGATGAGAATGGAGTGTTGAAATTCTCCCACTATTACTGTGTGAGGTGTAATGTGCACTTTGACCTTTAATAAGGTTTCTTTTATGACTGTAGGTGCTCTTGCATTTGGAGCATAGATATTCAGGATTGAGAGTTCATCCTGGTGGATTTTTCCTTCGATGAATACGAAGTGTCCTTATTGTTGAAAGTTTATTTTATTCGAAATTAGAATGGCTACTATAGCTTGTTTCTTGAGACCGTTTGCTTGGAAAATTGTTTTCCAGCCTTTTACTCTGAGGTAGGGTCTGTCTCAGTCAGTGAAGTGTGTTTCCTGTATGCAGCAAAATGCCAGGTCCTCTTTACATATCCAGTCTGCTTGTCTGTGTTTTTATTGGGGAATTGAGTCCATTGATGTTAAGAGATACTAAGGAATAGTAATTGTTGTTTCCTGTTATTTTTGTTGTTAGAGGTGGAATTATGTTTGTGAGTCTCTCTTCTTTTGGTATCGTGACAGGGAGACTACTTTCTTGCTTTTTCTAGGTTGTAGTTTCTCTCCTTGTGTTGGAATTTTCTATTATCCTTTGTAGGGCTGGATTTCTGGAAAGATAATTGTGTAAATCTGGTTTTGTATGGAATATACTGGTTTCTCCATCTGTGTTAATTGAGAGTTTTGCTGGATAGAGTAACCTAGGTTGGCATTTGTGTTCTCTTAGGGTCTGTATGACATCTATCCAAGATCTTCTGGCTTTCATAGTATCTGGTTAGAAGTCTGGTATAATTCTGATAAGTCTGCCTTTACAGGTTACTTGACCTTTTTCCCTTATTGCTTTTAATATTCTTTCTTTGTTTTGTGCGTTTGGTGTTTTAACTAATCTGTGACAGGAGAAATTTCTTTTCTGGTTCAATCTATTTGGAGTTCTGTCGCCTCTTGTATGTTTATGGGCTTCCCTTTCTATAGGTTAGGGAAGTTTTCTTCTATACTTTTGTTGAAGATATTTACTAGCCCTTTAAGTTGGGAGTCTTCAGTTTCTTCTATACCTATTTTCCTTAGGTTGATCTCATTGTGTCCTGGATTTCCTGGATGTTTTGGGCTAGGAGCTTTATGAGTTTCACATTATCTTTGATGGTTGTGTTAATGTTTTCTATGGTATCATCTGCTCCTGAGATTCTCTCTTCTATCTCTTGTATTCTGTTGGTGATGCTTACATCTATGACTCCTGACCTCTTCCCTAGGTTTTCTATTTCCAGAATTGTTTCCCTTTGTACTTTCTTTATTATTTCTATTTCCATTTTTTTAAATCCTGGATGGGTTTGTTTAATTCCTTCACCTGTTTGGTTTCCCTGTAATTTTTTAAGGAATATTTTTTGTGTTTCCTCTTCAAGGGCTTCTAATTGTTTACCTATGTTGTCCTGTATTTATTTATTTATTTATTTATCTATCTATTTATTTATGTCCTTCTTAAAGTCCTCCATCATCATCATATAATGTGATTTTAAATCCAAACCTTGCTTTTCCAGTGTGTTTGGTTATCCATTCTTTCGTTTGGTGGGAGTACTGGGCTCTGATGGTGCCAAGTAGTCTTGTTTCTGATATTTAGCTTCCTGTGCTTGCCTCTTGCTGTCAGGTTTTCTCTGGTGTTAGCTTGTCTTGCTGTCTCTGACAGTGGCTTGACCCTCCTGTAGGCCTGTGAGTCAGCACTCCTATAGACCTGTTTTCTTTCAGCTGGATCTGTGAATAGAGAACTGCTCCTTGGCTTGTGTGTCTTGAAGTGTCCAGTTGCTTGGAGCAGAAGAGTTGGTTTTATCTCCACTCTCAGGTGTGTCAGCACTCCTGGTGACCGGCTTTCAGCTCTGGGCACAGGGAGAAACCAGCTGTTTCCTGCTGCTGACTGCTTCTATGTTCCTTTATCCAGAGGGTACCAGGCAGGTTCCTCTTGGGCCAGGAATGTGAGCAGAAGTGGCTGTCTCTTCTAAGCTCTCAGGATTATCTGCACTTCAGGTAACTCCAATTTTAAGAAATAATTCTATCTCACTCCTTCCCACTGCCTTAAACTTCAAAATGAACATTTTGTAACTATGTACTGTATCAGCTGCCAGATTCAAAACATAACAATGAGTCATTCAATGGGCAAAATACTAAATGAGACTCATTTGAACACCATCTGAAGCATGCAAGAAAAACATTCAGTCTCATTTTTGCTGCACTGAAAAAATGAGCAAAAGTGGAAAACTTATTTTCTCAAATCTGCTTTTACTCTAGCATATGCTACTTCTAAGAAAAGAACATCCACTTTCCAAATAAATAACATGAAGCTTTCCTATAGGTAACTATATTAATTTATTTCCCCCAAACAATCAAATGAAAGTCCATTAATGTTTGTTTTAGAATTACATTATCTTTAATGTAGCAAATAAAAATTCTGTGATATTGATTTTATTTTGGAAAATTATTACAGATAAATTGTTTTGTTCTTTGTAAGTTATTAGTGCTAGGACCAACAGTTAAATACATATAGTCCCCATTTTTGACAATAGTTTTGGCATTAAGGAAATAAGAAAAATAGTAAAGTCATAAAAAAGTTTCACAGAGCTAAATAGCTTCTTATGAAGATTACAACCCAGGAAATATTAATTAAACCAAATTCATTAAATGAATAACACTTCCAAAAGTTGTGTTTTAAAAGATAAGGAAGGCACTGAAGCTCCCGGAAGGGGCGGCACAGGTCTTCCTGGTTGCTGCCGCTGCAGAGAGCCAGTGGGCAGCACCCAACGAGCGAACTTGAGCCTCGGGACAACAGGTAAGACCAACTTTTCTGCTGCAAGAAAGCTGCCTGGTGAGCATGGGACACACGGAAGCAGAATTCCTCTAGGACCGGGCACGTTCTGTGTTTACCGGAAGTCCCACACCCGCGGATCCCGGCCCGCAGCAGCTCTCTGCTCCCAGACCCCTTGAGAGAGAGACCCAACCGCCTGGTCAGGTGGGCACTCCTGAGGCTGCAGAGCAGAAGAGACCACCAACACTGCTCACCCCTGCCCACATCCCTGGCCCAAGAGGAAACTGTATAAGGCCTCTGGGCTCCCGTGGGGGAGGGCCCAGGAGCAGCAGGACCCCTGCCTGAGACACCTCCAGAACCTGAAGGAAACAGACCGGATAAACAGTTCTCTGCACCCAAATCCCGTGGGAGGGAGAGCTAAACCTTCAGAGAGGCAGACAAGCCTGGGAAACCAGAAGAGACTGCTCTCTGCACACACATCTCGGACGCCAGAGGAAAAAGCCAAAGACCATCTGGAACCCTGGTGCACTGAAGCTCCCGGAAGGGGCGGCACAGGTCTTCCTGGTTGCTGCCGCTGCAGAGAGCCCGTGGGCAGCACCCCACGAGCGAACTTGAGCCTCGGGACCACAAGTAAGACCAAATTTTCTACTGCAAGAAAGCTGCCTGGTGAACTCAAGACACAGGCCCACAGGAACAGCTGAAGACCTGTAGAGAGGAAAAACTACACGCCTGAAAGCAGAACACACTGTCCCCATAACTGACTGAAAGAGAGGAAAACAGGTCTACAGCACTCCTGACACACAGGCTTATAGGACAGTCTAGCCACTGTCAGAAATAGCAGAACAAAGTAACACTAGAGATAATCTGATGGCGAGAGGCAAGCGCAGGAACACAAGCAACAGAAACCAAGACTACATGGCATCATCGGAGTCCAATTCTCCCATCAAAACAAACATGGAATATCCAAACAAACCAGAAAAGCAAGATCTAGTTTCAAAATCATTTTTGATCATGATGCTGGAGGACTTCAAGAAAGACGTGAAGAACTCCCTTAGAGAACAAGTAGAAGCCTACAGAGAGGAATCGCAAAAATGCCTGAAAGAATTCCAGGAAAACATAAATAAACAAGTAGAAGCCCATAGAGAGGAGACACAAAAATCCCTGAAAGAATTCCAGGAAAACACAATCAAACAGTTGAAGAAATTAAAAATGGAAATAGAAGTAATCAAGAAAGAACACATGGAAACAACCCTGGATATAGAAAACCAAAAGAAGAGACAAGGAGCTGTAGATACAAGCTTCACCAACAGAATACAAGAGATGGAAGAGAGAATCTCAGGAGCAGAAGATTCCATAGAAATCATTGACTCAACTGTCAAAGATAATGTAAAGCGGAAAAAGCTACTGGTCCAAAACATACAGGAAATCCAGGACTCAATGAGAAGATCAAACCTAAGGATACTAGGTATAGAAAAGAGTGAAGACTCCCAGCTCAAAGGACCAGTAAATATCTTCAACAAAATCATAGAAGAAAACTTCCCTAACCTAAAAAAAAGAGATACCCATAGACATACAAGAAGCCTACAGAACTCCAAATAGATTGGACCAGAAAAGAAACACCTCCCGTCACATAATTGTCAAAACACCAAACGCACAAAATAAAGAAAGAATATTAAAAGCAGTAAGGGAAAAAGGTCAAGTAACATATAAAGGCAGACCTATCAGAATCACACCAGACTTCTCGCCAGAAACTATGAAGTCCAGAAGATCCTGGACTGATGTCATACAGACCCTAAGAGAACACAAATGCCAGCCCAGGTTACTGTATGCAGCAAAACTCTCAATTAACATTGATGGAGAAACCAAGATATTTCATGACAAAACCAAATTTACACAATATCTTTCTACAAATCCAGCACTACAAAGGATAATAAATGGTAAAGCCCAACATAAGGAGGCAAGCTATACCTTAGAAGAAGCAAGAAACTAATCGTCTTGGCAACAAAACAAAGAGAATGAAAGCACACAAACATAATCTCACATCCAAATATGAATATAACAGGAAGCAATAACCACTATTCCTTAATATCTCTCAATATCAATGGCCTCAACTCCCCAATAAAAAGACATAGATTAACAAACTGGATACGCAACGAGGACCCTGCATTCTGCTGCCTACAGGAAACACACCTCAGAGACAAAGACAGACACTACCTCAGAGTGAAAGGCTGGAAAACAACTTTCCAAGCAAATGGTCAGAAGAAGCAAGCTGGAGTAGCCATTCTAATATCAAATAAAATCAATTTCCAACTAAAAGTCATCAAAAAAGATAAGGAAGGACACTTCATATTCATCAAAGGAAAAATCCACCAAGATGAACTCTCAATCCTAAATATCTATGCCCCAAATACAAGGGCACCTACATACGTAAAAGAAACCTTACTAAAGCTCAAAACACACATTGGACCTCACACAATAATAGTGGGAGATTTCAACACCCCACTCTCATCAATGGACAGATCATGGAAACAGAAATTAAACAGTGATGTCGACAGACTAAGAGAAGTCATGAGCCAAATGGACTTAACGGATATTTAAAGAACATTCTATCCTAAAGCAAAAGGATATACCTTCTTCTCAGCTCCTCATGGTACTTTCTCCAAAATTGACCATATAATTGGTCAAAAAACGGGCCTCAACAGGTACAGAAAGATAGAAATAATCCCATGCGTGCTATCGGACCACCACGGCCTAAAACTGGTCTTCAATAAAAATAAGGGAAGAATGCCCACATATACGTGGAAATTGAACAATGCTCTACTCAATGATAACCTGGTCAAGGAAGAAATAAAGAAAGAAATTAAAAACTTTTTAGAATTTAATGAAAATGAAGGTACAACATACCCAAACTTATGGGACACAATGAAAGCTGTGCTAAGAGGAAAACTCATAGTGCTGAGTGCCTGCAGAAAGAAACAGGAAAGAGCATATGTCAGCAGCTTGACAGCACACCTAAAAGCTCTAGAACAAAAAGAAGCAAATACACCCAGGAGGAGTAGAAGGCAGGAAATAATCAAACTCAGAGCTGAAATCAACCAAGTAGAAACAAAAAGGACCATAGAAAGAATCAACAGAAGCAAAAGTTGGTTCTTTGAGAAAATCAACAAGATAGATAAACCCTTAGCCAGACTAACGAGAGGACACAGAGAATGCGTCCAAATTAACAAAATCAGAAATGAAAAGGGAGACATAACTACAGATTCAGAGGAAATTCAAAAAATCATCAGATCTTACTATGAAAACCTATATTCAACGAAACTTGAAAATCTTCAGGTAATGGACAATTTCCTAGACAGATACCAGGTATGGAAGTTAAATCAGGAACAGATAAACCAGTTAAACAACCCCATAACTCCTAAGGAAATAGAAGCAGTCATTAAAGGTCTCCCAACCAAAAAGAGTCCAGGTCCAGAAGGGTTTAGTGCAGAATTCTATCAAACCTTCATAGAAGACCTCATACCAATATTATGCAAACTATTCCACAAAATTGAAACAGATGGAGCCCTACCGAATTCCTTCTACGAAGCCACAATTACTCTTATACCTAAACCACACAAAGACACAACAAAGAAAGAGAACTTCAGACCAATTTCCCTTATGAATATCGACGCAAAAATATTCAATAAAATTCTGGCAAACCGAATCCAAGAGCACATCAAAACAATCATCCACCATGATCAAGTAGGCTTCATCCCAGGCATGCAGGGACAGTTTAAGATACAGAAAACCATCAACGTGATCCATTATATAAACAAACTGAAAGAACAGAACCACATGATCATTTCATTAGATGCTGAGAAAGCATTTGACAAAATTCAACACCCCTTCATGATAAAAGTCCTGGAAAGAATAGGAATTCAAGGCCCATACCTAAACATAGTAAAAGCCATATACAGCAAACCGGTTGCTAACATTAAACTAAATGGAGAGAAACTTGAAGCAATCCCACTAAAATCAGGGACTAGACAAGGCTGCCCACTCTCTCCCTACTTATTCAATATAGTTCTTGAAGTTCTAGCCAGAGCAATCAGACAACAAAAGGAGATCAAGTGGATACAGATCGGAAAAGAAGAGGTCAAAATATCACTATTTGCAGACGACATGATAGTATAATTAAGTGATCCCAAAAGTTCCACCAGAGAACTACTAAAGCTGATAAACAACTTCAGCAAAGTGGCTGGGTATAAAATTAACTCAAATAAATCAGTTGCCTTCCTCTATACAAAAGAGAAACAAGCCGAGAAAGAAATTAGGGAAACGACACCCTTCATAATAGACCCAAATAATATAAAGTACCTCGGTGTGACTTTAACCAAGCAAGTAAAAGATCTGTACAATAAGAACTTCAAGACACTGAGGAAAGAAATTGAAGAAGACCTCAGAAGATGGAAAGATCTCCCATGCTCATGGATTGGCAGGATTAATATAGTAAAAATGGCCATTTTACCAAAAGCAATCTACAGATTCAATGCAATCCCCATCAAAATACCAATCCAATTCTTCAAAGAGTTAGACAGAACAATTTGCAAATTCATCTGGAATAACAAAAAACCCAGGATAGCTAAAGCTATCCTCAACAATAAAAGGACTTCAGGGGGAATCACTATCCCTGAACTCAAGCAGTATTACAGAGCAATAGTGATAAAAACTGCATGGTATTGGTACAGAGACAGACAGATAGACGAATGGAATAGAATTGAAGACCCAGAAATGAACCCACACACCTATGGTCACTTGATTTTTGACAAAGGAGCCAAAACCATCCAATGGAAAAAAGATAGCATTTTCAGCAAATGGTGCTGGTTCAACTGGAGGGCAACATGTAGAAGAATGCAGATCGATCCATCCTTATCACCCTGTACAAAGCTTGAGTCCAAGTGGATCAAGGACCTCCCCATCAAACCAGACACACTCAAACTAATAGAAGAAAAACTAGGGAAGCATCTGGAACACATGGGCACTGGAAAAAATTTCCTGAACAAAACACCAATGGCTTATGCTCTAAGATCAAGAATCGACAAATGGGATCTCATAAAACTGCAAAGCTTCTGTAAGGCAAAGGACACGGTGGTTAGGCCAAAACGGCAACCAACAGATTGGGAAAAGATCTTTACCAATCCTACAACAGATAGAGGCCTTATATCCAAAATACACAAAGAACTCAAGAAGTTAGACTGCAGGGAAACAAATAACCCTATTAAAAAATGGGGCTCAGAGCTAAACAAAGAATTCACAGCTGAGGAATGCCGAATGGCTGAGAAACACCTAAAGAAATGTTCAACATCTTTAGTCATAAGGGAAATGCAAATCAAAACAACCCTGAGATTTCACCTCACATTAGTGAGAATGGCTAAGATCATAAACTCAGGGGACAACAGATGCTGGCGAGGATGTGGAGAAAGAGGAACACTCCTCCATTGTTGGTGGGATTGCAGACTGGTAAAACCATTCTGGAAATCAGTCTGGAGGTTCCTCAGAAAATTGGACATTGAACTGCCTGAGGATCCAGCTATACCTCTCTTGGGCATATACCCAAAAGATGCCTCAACATATAAAAGAGACACGTGCTCCACTATGTTCATCGCAGCCTTATTTATAATAGCCAGAAAATGGAAAGAACCCAGATGCCCTTCAACAGAGGAATGGATACAGAAAATGATGTACATCTACACAATGGAATATTACTCAGCTATCAAAAACAATGACTTTATGAAATTCGTAGGCAAATGGTTGGAACTGGAAAATATCATGCTGAGTGAGCTAACCCAATCACAGAAAGACATACATGGTATGCACTCATTGATAAGTGGCTATTAGCCCAAATGCTTGAATTACCCTAGATCCCTAGAACAAACGAAACTCAAGACGGATGATCAAAATGTGAATGCTTCACTCCTTCTTTAAATGAGGAAAAAGAATACCCTTGGCAGGGAAGGGAGAGGCAAAGATTAAAACAGAGACTGAAGGAACACCCATTCAGAGCCTGCCCCACATGTGGCCCATACATATACAGCCACCCAATTAGACAAGATGGATGAAGCAAAGAAGTGCAGACCGACAGGAGCCGGATGTAGATCGCTCCTGAGAGACACAGCCAGAATACAGCAAATACAGAGGCGAATGCCAGCAGCAAACCACTGAACTGAGAATAGGTCCCCCGTTGAAGGAATCAGAGAAAGAACTGGAAGAGCTTGAAGGGGCTCGAGACCCCAAAAGTACAACAATGTCAAGCAACCAGAGCTTCCAGGGACTAAGCCACTACCTAAAGACTATACATGGACTGACCCTGGACTCTGACCCCATAGGTAGCAATGAATATCCTAGTAAGAGCACCAGTGGAAAGGGAAGCCCTGGGTCCTGCTAAGACTGAACCCCCAGTGAACTAGACTATGGGGGGAGGGTGGCAATGGGGGGAGGGTTGGGAGGGGAACACCCATAAGGAAGGGGAGGGGGGAGGGGGATGTTTGCCTGGAAACCGGGAAAGGAAATAACACTTGAAATGTATATAAGAAATACTCAAGTTAATAATAAAAAAAAAAAGGGTTCCCAAAAAAAAAAAAAAAAGATAAGGAAACTTCATGGAGAAAGAAAATTGAGGACTTAACTTACTAAACTACTGGATATGGTACAAATTCCTTAATTATAATATTCATGAGGTAAATGAAACAAACACTTTTACATTTTTAGCACATTGTACACTTAAGTATTTGAGTTAATGCAAAAAACTAAAATATTATTAAATAATTAAAAACATAATGGAAGGTGTATTTTTAACACATCTTTCCTAATGGTTGCATTTTTTCTCACTTAGTAAAATATGTTACATTAAAACTTCACAAGTTACAGCAGTTTAAAAAATATACTAATTGCTGTTTTCTCTTTTTCCACTGCTCATCACTTTCTGTTCTTGTTCTCTTCCCCTCCCTCTTCTTCTCCCTCTCAGTGTGTGTGTGTGTGTGTGTGTGCGTGTTTGTGTGTGTGTGTGTGTGTGTGTGTGTCCTCTTAATTTCAAAGAAATAATTTAAGGTGGAATCTTCTTATACATTCAGTATATTCCTAAGATCACTAGCTATTTTAAATATTTTAATGGTCAACAGCACTAAATCAAAAATAATACAATGCTATACACTCACTCATAAGTGGATATTAGCCCAAAAGCTTGGAATACCCAAGCTACAATTCACATACCACATGAAGCTCAAGAAGGAAGACCAAATTGTAGGTGCTTTAGCCCTTCTTAGAAGGGGGAACAAAATACGCACTGGAGGAAATACACGGACAAAAAATTGAGCAGATACTGAAGGAAAGTCCATCCAGAGACTGCCCCACCTGGGGATTCATCCTATATGCACTCACAAAACTCAGTCACTATTGCTGATGCTAAGAAGTGTTTGCTGACAGGAGCCTGATATGGATGCCTCCTGAGAGGCTCTGCCAGAGCCTTACTGATACAAATGAGAATGTTTGCTGCTAACCATCAGCCTAAGCACCAGGACCCCAATGGAGGAATTAGAGAAAGGACTGAAGGAGCTGAAGGGGTTTAAAACCCCATAGGAAGAACAACAATGTCAACCAACCAGACTCCCTACCCCAGAGCTCTCAGGAACTAAACCACCAATAAAAGAGTACACCTGGAGAAACCATGGCTCCAGCTGCATATGTAGCAGAGGATGGCATTGTCTGGAATCAATGGGAGAAGAGGCTATTGGTCCTGTGAAGGCTCGTTTCCCCAATGTAGGAGAATACAGGGCGCTTTGGTGGGTGTGGGTGGGTATGGGTGGGTGGGAGAGGGAGCATCCTCGTAGAAGCAGGGGGAGGGGTTGTGGGAGAGGGGGGAAATGGGAAAGAGGATAACATTTGAAATGTAAATACAAAAAATATCCAATAAAATACAAAAATACTACAAATAAAAAGAAATGCAAAATACACACACAAGCTATATGACTTCTCCATTCAAGTTAACTTTTGGCTGGTGTTTATATTATTTTCCAACTTAATTATGATAAAGAATTCTTTGTTTGTCAAGAACAAGTGATTCTGAAGAAAATTTATTTTAAGTATCAAATTCTTAAATTTTATATGTTGTCTCTTAGCAATAATCTCAAAGACTATGAGATTTCTTCTCTTTTACAAAAATCTTTATTCTCTTTTTATTTATAGGTGCGTATGAACAACATAAAGACATAGATATGTTCTTATGGTGGCCAAAGAGAATCTTCAGGCCTTCTTGAACTGACGTTACAAGAAGTTGTGGTTGTAAAAAGATGGCTACTTACAATCAAACTCAAGTCTTCTGGAAGGGCAGCAAGCACACTCTTAATCATGGAGACTCCAAGCCATCTCTCCAGCAATCCTTTTTGCATCATTAAAAAAATAAATACAAATAAATAAAAATAAACAAAACAAACAAACAAAACAGTGACTTTTGTTAATGTGTGTCTACAAATAATATTTTTATGTTGGTGTTTCTGTCTTAAGTATCTTATACTGCCTTGGCATGTATAGTTAATTGCTATGGAACTCTCAACTTTACCTTGCTTTGTATCTTATTGACTAGCTGGCACTTTGCAATAATAAATAAAAAATATTTCAGACACTTGGCACTTTACAAAATAAAGCTTTACTACAGCTTACTAAGCCTGTGAATATGAATTGAAATTTAGTGTAACTCCTTTCCCAGAAATATGAAATAATGTTCAATAAAAGATGACTAAACTCCACTTTATAAATTATATAGAATTGGTTCAAAAATAGAATTCATAAAATAATGGAAAACTTCGCTAGAATTTCTGCCTATGAAATCTTGTCAATAAACACACAGAAGAGTGCCAAACATTTGGGAGGCAATCAACTATTTTCAATTTCCTTATTGAAATTATAAGATTCAAAGTATGTTTAAGGTAGCAGCATGTTTTTTCTCCTATGCAATGTACCAATGATATTTTTTAACCTTTGTTGCTCATCTTAAAGCTGACTTGTTTTTATTCATATTCATATTCAATGCTTCACATTAGGCTTAAGGAAGGTCATCATTATTAAGTTTCTTCTGGGTTGAAGTCAGCTGTTAGAAGTTCAAACAGGTGCCTCAAAGCATATGTAATTAATTCTAAAGCAAGATGCCTGCTTCTAGCCTAGCCATCATGAGGAGTCAGGGGAGTTTCTTAAACAGATGAAAATTATTCAAAATTATTCTATAAAGAACTGAATATGGCTAACAGAAGGCAATAATGTGAGAAAATTTTAGTCTGGCAATCCTGTGGCTTTACGGGTTAATAAAACTAACTTGCCATCTTTCCAGAATGAATTTTTCCCACCCCTCCAATCTCCCAGGGTAAAGAGAACTTTGAAGTCATGGTTTATTTTTAAATTATATGTCTATCATATCCCTTCCAAAAGCATGTAAATCCAGAGGACTTTCCTTGTAAATTTTTATCATGCATTTTAAGAAGAAATTGTTCCAAATCTATCCAAATTCCACAGAAAGGAAGTAAATTCAATAAGGAGAAATGTTGAATACATTTGTTAAAGCCAACATTACACATATTACCAAGCCAGACAAAAAACATCACAGGACTGCTATCTAATAATATTTCTTATAAATTTAGACACAAATATCTTTACCAAAATGTAGCAAATCGGGGCTGGGGATTTAGCTCAGTGGTAGAGCGCTTACCTAGGAAGCGCAAGGCCCTGGGTTCGGTCCCCAGCTCCGAAAAAAAGAACCAAAAAAATGTTAGCAAACCAAACCCATCCATATATAAATAGGATAATAATAGATCACAATCAGGAGGAACTTATGTAAGAGATAAAAATGTGCTTCAGATTTGAATAGTATAATTCATTACATCAAAAGGAACTTGACCAATGGCCGAATTTCCCTCTTTGACACATACTTAAAGCCTTTATTTTTATGTCCTATGTATTTCTGCTTATTACTTATTTCACAAATGAAAAGTCAAAGATAAAGAAGTTCAATTACTGGTAAGGATCTCATATCATTCATGTAAGAAAGAAGAGGAATTTTAGCAATTGTGTACATGACCTTAAATTATTTCATGTAACTGGACATTTGCTCTTAATGGGTTCTTCTTTATTCTACCCTTCTCTACCCCTTTTCACCCTTTCAACCCTCTAACATTAGATAGAAGAGAAAAATGATAGAGCACAGAGTGGGTGATTTTATGTAGGTTAACTTCCTGACCATTGTGGAGTCAGTCAAGTTCCTTGAGACAAGTTTGATCTTCGCCTTCAGTATTTCTAATTTCTTCATCTTTCTCTTTCTTCTTTGCACATGACTACTTAACAAAGAGCAACCAACAACCCATCCTCCTATGACCCTAGCATTTATATATCCTCTGGAAACTTCCCAGAATTCAAACCATTACATAATCGCAGAAACTATCTGCAGCTGAAAAACTCACACCCATGCTACAGCATCAGGCAAATCATAGACAGCTTCTGTGAACAGTCTGAAGTAGCACCATATCCCTAACCTGGGATCAAAACAAAACAAAACAAAAACCCCAAAATCTTATGATATTTCATGTTTTTCAAAGAAACAAAAATTCTCATTACAATTTCAGTGTCAGCTTTCTTTCCCAATTGGTGAGCTACGATGGTATGAAAAATATATACACATTATTGGAGGTCTAATAAATTTCTTGAATTATATCCAGTAGCACCTTTGCCAGCATCCCTTATTTTATGAAATAAATGAGAGATTCGAACCAGAATCAACCATGTTGTTGGATATATAATCACTATTGCTCTTGCAGAGCAAATCAACAGTTGTCAATGCAACAGTCTCTGTAATAGCTTTGCAACCTATAATTAGAAAAAAATTAGGTACACAGTAGTTTCGCAGTTTCCATTTGATAAAAAGAGTCTATGAATTCTATCTGAAAGTGGAAAAAAATGCAAATACAAATGTTTGGGGCCCAGATATCAGAAGGTGGGGTGCCTTCTGTATCCTACCATTAAGAGCTGTATGTCAGTTCCAGTGAGTTAGCATGTGTAATTAAATCCCAGAGTATGGGCACAGTAATGACCTTCTCTATAAAATTACTTGTGCATGTACTCACATCAGCCTTGTCAGATCCTTTGGACCACTCACATAAAAATGTCAGAGCAATAAATAATCCACCACGTGAGGGTGCCTGAGATCTAAAACTGAATCCCTTTGAAATCTTAGACTGAGATTATTCTTCAGAACTACTTCAACGCCCTTTTAAAATAATACCAATATTAATATTGATTTTTCTTTATATTTAAAAATTGTTGGTTGGGGATTTAGCTCAGTGGACTTGGGGATTTAGCTCAGTGGTAGAGCGCTTCCTAGCAAGCGAAAGGCCCTGGGTTCGGTCCCCAGCTCCGGAAAAAAAGAAAAAAAATTGTTGATGGAGGGCTTCCAAAGTACCAATACCCTAAATAATGTTGCAATAGCACCATTTCAAGACTTTTGCCAGCCATTTCCTCAGCTTCCACTTTGATTTTAAGTTGTCTCCCTTTTTTCCCCATTTTTATTAAATTGAGTATTTCTTATTTACATTTCAAGTGTTATTCCCTTTCCTGGTTTCTTGTCCATCAGCCCCTAACCCCTTCCCCTTCCCCTTCCCCTTCCCCTTCCCCTTCCCCTTCCCCTTCCCCTTCCCCTTCCCCTTCCCCTCCCCCTTCCCCTTCCCCTTCCCCCTCCCCTTCCCCTTCCCCCTCCCCTTCCCCTTCCCCCTCCCCTTCCCCCTCCCCCTCCCCTTCCCCCTCCCCTTCCCCTTCCCCCTCCCCTTCCCCTTCCCCCTCCCCTTCCCCTTCCCCCTCCCCTTCCCCCTCCCCCTCCCCTTCCCCCTCCCCTTCCCCTTCCCCTTCCCCCTCCCCTTCCCCTTCCCCTTCCCCTTCCCCTTCCCCTTCCCCTTCCCCTTCCCCTTCCCCTCCCCCTTCCCCTTCCCCTTCCCCTTCCCCTCCCCCTCGATATGGGTGCTCCCCTCCCCATCCACCTCCCATTACTGCCCGCCTCAACAATCCCCTACATTGGGGGTCCAACCTTGGCAGGACCAAGGGCTTCTCTTCCACTGGTGCCCCAACAAGGTTAGTCATTGCTACATATGCAGTTGGAGCCTAGGGTCAGTCCATGTATAGTCTTTGGGTAGTGGCTTAGTCCCTGGACGCTCTGGTTGGTTGGTATTGTTATTCTTATGGGGTCACAAGCCCCTTCAGCTCTTTCAGTCCTTTCTCTGATTCCTTCAACAGGGTCCCGTTCTCAGTTCAGTGGTTTGCTGCTAGCATTCAGCTCTGTATTTGACATGTTCTGTCTGTGTCTCTCAGGAGAGATCTATCTCCAGTTCCTGTCAGCCTGCACTTCTTAGCTTCATCCATCATATCTAGTTTGGTGGCTGTATATATGTGGGCCACATGTGGGACAGGCTCTGAATGGCCATTCCTTCAGTCTCTGCTCTAAACTTTGCCTCCCTATCCCCTCCTATGTATCTTTTTCTTCCCCTTTTAAAGAAGGAGTGAAACATTTGCATTTCGGTCATCCTTCTTGAGTTTCATATGGTCCATGCATTGTATCTTCAGTAATTAAGTTGTCTTCTATAAACACCACTATTTAATTACTAATTAGAGCGATAGAAGAGTAGACTACCAAAGCATTCATATGTTTGTCCGAAAAGATAGCAAATTATTACTAAATATACAAATACATACATAGAAATATATAAACACATATTTAATGACTTCTTTTCCAGTTTTACTTTCTTTGCCCAGTAACATCTACTTAATTTTCCTCTTTCTGAACTTCCATGTAGACATTTCAAGACTTTTTTTCTTTCTTTCCTAGTAAATGACTTATGCTTGTGCTTGGAAAGGGATGACCTTGTGTAGATAAGTGTCAGGGATAATCACATTGGAAAGAGATACAAAAACTACATGAAAGTGTTTCTCTAGTGTGGGAGGAAAGGGTAAGTTATGGTGGAAATAAAAGCTGATTACAACTAGGGGTTTACAAACTATGTGAAGCACTTGTTTAAAATGTGAGTTTCCTCCTCTTCAAGTATGAACCAAACTTAACCAAACTTGATTTTGCTTTGCATCTGAAACCAGTTACACTCGATGTGTATGGGAAGTTGGGGAAGGTGACTGTTTGTGTGTGTGTGTGTGTGTGTGTGTGTGTGTGTGTGTGTGTGTGTGTGTAGAAAGCACAATTAATGAAGAAAAGGTAATTTTAAAAGAAGTAAGGAATCATAAGAGAAGTTGAAGATGGGAGAGAAATAGGTAAAAATATAAATATAATACTTGTTTATGAAATACTATAAAATTAAAATTTATGTTATATTTCAAATAGATATACAAGTTGTAAGGACATGACGTTGTAAAGTAAAAAATTAGGGGTGAATTTAGGAGGAGTCATAAGGTTTAGTGGGAAGGTGAATATGCTTAAAATATAATGCATAAAATTCTCAATTAATTAACAGCAACATTTTTAAATGAGTTATGTCTCCAACCACAAATATATGACTAAAGAAAACTATAGTCTAATAAATATTTATGGTGATTTAAGTTCAAGTTGTTCTATAATTGTTGACCACATGGCCATTTACCTAGATATATGGTGGTGTAACTGACATTTGTCAATGGGTAGAAATTTCTAGGCACACATCTAAGAGGGCAGTCTAATTGTACTTAAGATATAATTACTCAAAGAAAGAGCTATCAGAAGCCCTCCATTTCTCTTTATGTGTGAAGATCTTTCCTCATTTGATTACACTGCAGTCTATCAACTAATAATGGGGAACATTGCAAACATTGTAACCCCAAAACCTCTTACAAACCCACTCTACTTACATATTGCAACTACTTAAAAATCCTATCCTAAGAATCAACTCTTATTAAACAGCCACTTAAATCAGATATGGCAGCTGACTATTGAAGTATTTAGGATGTCTTAAGGTTACAGAAGTTGAAACAAACAATACAAGTAGAAAAGTTTCAAAAGGACTAGATAAGAATAGAAGTAAAGCTTGAACTTTGAACTTTCTATGCCACGCAGAGAAATGGGGCAAGTACTAAGAAAATAAATGTGAAAAAAAGAAAAGAAATGTGTCTGTTGTGTGTTTTTAACAAGTTCTCAAAGATATACTTACAAGCTATACTGTTTCTTCTTTAGGCATGGTGATCTCTATATCATAGTAATAATTCCTTTTAGTCTTTCTCTTGTTTCTGGTGATATAGACTTATAAATAATTATACTCATTATAGATCATGCAACAGTTCAGAATTTGTCCTGAATGAATATATAGAAAACAATAATGGCTTACTTTAAAAAAAACCATCTTTACTTATTGAGTTAATGGTTGTATTGATTTTTGTGGTTACTAGTTCTTCAAATAGCATTCCCACATAAGTCTGGAAAGCTTCCATTGGGCCAAGTCAAGCAGTCACGTTTTATGAAAGATATTCTTTTGTATTTTATAAGCACTCCAATAGAGGTACCAAACTCAGTTATGGAGATCAAGTATACGCATATATCATGATTGCAAATATAAAATCAAATCAATGTTAAGTCCTCAATAAATTCAACCCTTATTGAATCTAATTAAAGCTCCTTCAAACACTCTTATATCAATAAGCTAATTCCACTGAAAAGGTAACAGAAATCTTGCAGCAGATATTGTAATTCCCATAGACAAAAAGTGGAAATTTGACTAAGTAACACTTACTTGAAAAACAAATTTTAATTGTCTGTGTAGGTGAGAAACAATATATATGTTGCTTTTGCACTTACATATGGATATGTATATTATGAATATACTCCTTATATAAATTAGGAGTTTAAACTAGTCACTCTTCTTAATTCCAATGAGAGGTACACATTTTAAAAGTCATTTTGAAACTCTACTATAGTTTCTCTGATATGCATCAATGCTGAAAGACATCTTGCTCATACTAATCAATGTTTACATGTTTGATAAAAACTTTACCACTATTTCAACTTTAGTAAGTTTAAATTGGCCAATAAGACAGACTTTTCAAGATACAAATTGTCAGACACTGCATTTTCCCCTTGATTCTATCAGAGAGTTTGGTTTCGTAACACATCAATGATTATTCCATATCAGCTTCTTCAATATAAGGTACTGTACTTTGGGAAGCATCCATATTCATGCATTTACTGGGAGGCATCGCTGGAGGTCTTTAACCTTGGGTTATACTTCATATTATATTTCCCCTTTCTTCCAAAACTTCAGCTCTTTGCACTATTACAGCAGGCACTTTACCTACACATGGCCAACACTGAAGCAGAGTAACAGCAAATCTTGTCCTCTGCTTAACAGCACATCCAGAATAGGTGATGCAGAGTAAATAAATTAGTCAATTTCTTATTTCCACCGTGATTAGCTAAAAATATTAGGATAACTGAAGAGGGAGGGAATGAGATTAAAATTTAGCCAAATAGACAAATAGAAAAGCTGTGTCCTAATGATGTATCATAGCATTCCACAGACAATAAGTACGTACATAGCTTCTAAATAATACTACAATCTGTCCCTCTATGCTTAACCAACTGGTACTACAGATTATTACAAGTTCTACTTTCATTCCTATAAAATTCTAGACACCTTTGATGTCTACTTTAACTGTTCTATAAACACACAGAATTTTATTTCAAACAGTAATCTTGATACCATAGAAGAAGAAATGCAAAGTAAAGATTTTAAAATGCTGTCGGCCAAGGATAAATGCCATTTCTTGTCACAAGGCATAGTGTAGAACTCAATGACAAAGCCACTTGTTAATCTATCAACAACAATATACTTGCAGTAATGATATCCATGCTTACCTTAAAATTTATGACTCAGTTATTTCATGTAGATTAATAATAATTTTTAGAACCAATTCACTATGCTGTGTGCAACAAAAAATTTTCTGTACGTATCCTTTTGCAGCCTCTGTCAGGTTATGTGGGCATGCTCCTGTCCCTAATGTACACACTACTCTATCTCACATCATTTTTGGTACCTAGTTCTACTTAACTAAAACTCAATTACTTCCTGTTTTACTCCTCACAAAACTAATCTAACAGATATGAGTTTACTTAAATCCTAAACTAGGTAGCCACACCACAGAAGTTATACAATTTAATCTAATGAACTTTGGACCAGACTGTTCTCACTATTCCTTCATGTAAAAAAAAAAGTCACATTAATGAGTACAGTCAGAGTCCAATTCCCATACTATGTAGGGAAGCAAACAAAGCAAACAAACAACAACAACAACCAAAAAAACCCACTTCACCTGAATTGTGACCCACTACATTTAATACATAGCTAACCAGGAAATTTCCATGAGTTTACTTGAAGAGAAGAACAGTTCCTCATTTAAAGCACTTCGAAGAAACTCCTGGAAGATGTTATACACAAGGGAAGCAAAAAGCATTGTTATCAACCTGAGTATTGAAATATGAATTATAAACTTCCTGGACATACTGAGGGAAAAAAATCACATTGGGTGTGATTGGTTGCCAAAATAATGATGTACATTTTTATTCTAAGTCTTTTTCTGTAACTAACATGCTAGCAATAATTACATATCCCTAATATATCATATCACTCTGACCTTTCACAAATGTATTCTTGTATTCTACCAGCTCAATTATGCAAGTGAATTGATTGGAAACATTTTTCAACAAACTGGCTGACTTCTGACTTGACCAATATTGTGAGTCGTCAGTAAATTTCATCATTGACCATTCTCATTTGCCAATCATTAAGATTGGTTTCACCTTTAAATAGCTCATTTTCACATTGAAGTCACAATGTTAAAACTGAAAAAAAATCATAGAACTTTAACCTCATCTTGTAAAGTAAGAAAGAGAATGTCTTGGGCTTGAGGATTAATTACAAGTAGTCAATTTTCAGACCCCATGATCTCTTAATCTTGTAGCTTTGATGAATAACCTGAAAAAGACATATACCTACATGACTTCTGGCTGCATGCAAGTTTCATGGAAGACAAAATAGAGCTTATAATAAAATCGCTAGTCCTATTTATACAGTAATGTAACAGTCATGAGGGGAGGTTACCATAAAGAACCAAAGTTTGGTTTAAAATTACAAAACAAAAACACACAAACTATAAGATCTCCATATTCCTCAACATGGAAAAAAGAATCCCATCTTAATTTACATTTTCTTTCCCTTTTACTGGCCCAAGAGAAACGGTACACAGCATGGTTCATTTCTTTATATTCTAATTTCCACATTGAATTTTACAGGTTCAAGTAGGAGTTATTCACTGAATGTTCCCTTGCAGCTAACCTTTCACAGCTGTGTGAATTAGCACAAACAGCATCCACATTCATTAGCAGTCCATGGTACGAGTACATAAGACTTTGAGGTAGTCACAGAATACAAGTCAAAGTTAGAAAGGAAATGGAAACAAAACTAATGAGTACAAAGTTCAAAAGGTTCTCTTCTGTGCATTCTGAGAAGTTCAGTGTAATACCAGCAACTATAGAAATATGCTCTTTAACAACAATGAGCCATGCAGCAACTAGGTTTCTTCTGATCCCTTGTTGGTCTGGCAAAATGTCTTCCATACCAGTCATCTGGGGCATGTTAACAGCTTTGCCTGTAATGAGCTCACTGGACTGGAGCCCTAGTTAAGTAGAAGGCCAAAGATTCACATTTGTTTAACTTCTTCTAACGTGTCCATGTCTTCCCAAAATTGCAAGATAGCTTTCTCTTGCTTTCCATTGTTTCATGCGGAATTAGCCAACATGTCAAATGTATCAAGGTAAAAAGGTCACAGTAGCCAAAGAAATACAAAACAGAATGATATACAGAAAATTATCCATTACACACAGTAACATTCTCTACATTTTTCAGATTGTAGTGAAGTGAGCATGAACCTTAAGTGAGAATCTTATGCTCTGAAGAAGGTAGCATGGCATTAAAAATAAAACATTCCTGTAGGCAGAACTCTGGTTGTCAGTCTATAAGCACATCATGCCCTTACGTACATCATTCTTCGCTAGTAAATAATGGCAAATGTTCTCACAGGCATTTCTACAATGTTACATTTGCTGGATTAAAAGATACTTCAGAGTCCAGAGCTAAAGGAAGAGCATAACAGAAGTTAATAGAAGTCTATATAATCATAACACATTATGCATTACACATACACATATATACATATATATATATACGTATATATATAAACTGTCAAATGGAAATAAAAATAAATGGTTGTTTTAAAAGAGAATTTAGCCAAGATACAAATTTCTAAGGCACAAAAGTAAAACATCTGAATGAATATGACTAAATTCTGTTAAGTCTTTATCAAAAACTCTCTCATTCCTAGCTTAAATTATTAATATCCTATGTCAAATAACCTTTCTCAACAGCTTCACCACCCATTGCTATTTGTACAAAAAAAAGGTCTTTTTTTAAAAAGGCCATTGAAAACTGCTTTCTAATATTTCTCTTTTCTATGTTGTTATTATCCTGTGACTACTTCTATAATAGTCAAATCCTCAGCAGACACAGAACAGTATTTGAACAACTCAAGGGAACTAAATGCATATTTACAAAGCCATGGGAAAGGTTAATGAAACAAGCAAGGGATGTTCAAGACCCAGAGATTAGTAATAGTGAGACTGTCACTTGCACTCAAAGACTTGAAACAGTAAATGTTAAAAGGGGTGTTGCTATGACATTAAGAGCTGGAACAATGGAAAAAGAATGGCCCTACAAGAACACCAATATCACCATAGGGAGAATAGTTCAGAGGACAGAAAAATCCTTACCTTTTTTCCCTCCCATATCTCCATGTTATCTATAATTGGTTTGGTTTGGTTTCATTTCATTTGGTTTACTTTGGTTTGATTTTACCCATGTTGGTCAAACTCAGCTAGAAGTCAAGGAACAAGGTGATACAGAAACTTAGATCAACATTCTGGCAATGAGGACAATGTGGACAAAGCCAGAACATAGAAAATTTTGGAGAATAGCAAACTGAATAACCATCGTGCAGCGTGTTTGTGTGGTCTTTGAGATTGACAGGTGTGTTTTGTCTTTGGATGTTGAGCAGTTGGGGAAATCTAGAGCACAAGATATGTATGTTTGGAGAGATTCCTTAGTGTAGTTCACATACATATGTGTACTGATGGACAATCACTAAAAATTGAGTAGCCTATAAAATTGATTTTTTTCTGTTTCTCAGCAGTCATAACCAGCTACTAGATCTTCATCTTGTGGTGGGCACTATGTGGTTTCCCTAGTTCATGTTGATATGTAAATTGGTACTGTCGGGATGCAAGTCCCCTTAGACAGCTGTATCACTGAGATTTGAAGGATGGAGTTCCCTTATTATGAATAGAAAACACTATTTCATTGCAGGCATCCTGGTCTTCTGTCTCTTAAAATCTTTTAACCTCTTTTTTGGTGATTCTCCTAGAAATTTACACATAATAGTGTGTTGTCAAGGGATCGGTTGGTGCTCCGCACCTGTCGTTATTTACTCTGCATTTTGACTCTGGCCTATCCGTATTCAGCTATATATAATTCATTTGATTAGTAAATTTCATAGAGATCTCTTCCTTTTAACTAAGACAAATCATTCTGGCACAGAAAAATTCATGACATCGCCATCAACATGTACAGATTTCTCATGTATGTTGAGTTAACTTTGCATTCATGTGGAATATGTTTTTCACATGTGCAATTTTATGGCCTGCATCTCTTAAACATTTGATTTACTACTTTAGTTCTACTTTGTATCCCTTCCAGAAAAGGAAACGAAAGGGGTTAGTGATAAAACTTCCTAGTCAAAGGAAAGGTACTTTTCATAAAAGAAAGATTTCCTGAATACTGTCCATTTCTCCTTTCCTAGAAATTATATTCTCCACGAACATTAATTAGCAACCACTAGTCTGGTACAGACTTACATGTCTATACATATTATAAACTACAATTTTTTCTCATCTTTATTAACTTGGGTATTTCTTATTTATATTTCAATTGTTATTCCCTTTCCTGGTTTCCAGGCCAACATCCCCCTTCCCCTCTATATGGGGTGTTCACTCCCCATCCTCCCCCCATTATCACGCTCCCCCCAACAATCACATTCACTGGAGGTTCAGTCTTGGCAGGACCAAGGACTTCCCCTTCCACTGGTGCTCTTACTAGGCTATTCATTGCTACCTATGTGGTTGGAGCCCAGAGTCAGTCCATGTACCACTACTTTGGGTAGTGGCTTAGTCCCTGGAAGCTCTGGTTGGTTGACATTGATGTTTATATGGGGTCTCCAGCCCCTTCAAGCTCTTTCAGTCCTTTCTCTGATTCCTTCAACAGGGGTCCCGTTCTCAGTTCAGTGGTTTGCTGCTGGCATTCACCTATGTATTTGCTGTATTCTGGCTGTGTCTCTCAGGAGAAATCTACGTCCAGTTCCTGTCAGCCCATGCTTCTTTGCTTCATCCATCTTATCTAGTTTGGTGGCTGTATATGTATGGGCCACATGTGGGGCAGTCTCTGAATGGGTGTGCCTTCTGCCTCTGTTCTACACTTTGCCTCCCTATTCCCTCTCAAGGGTATTCTTGTTCCCCTACTTGGGAAAAGATCTTTACCAATCCTATAACACAGAGGACTTATATCCAAAATACACGAAGAACACAAGAAGTTAGACTGCAGGAGACAAATAACCCGATTAAAAAATGGGGTTCAGAGCTAAACAAGGAATTCACAGCTGAGGAATGCCGAATGGCTGAGAGACACCTAAAGAAATGTTTAACATCTTTAGTCATAAGGGAAATGCAAATCGAAACAACCCTGAGATTCCACCTCACACCAGTCAGAATGGCTAAGATCAAAAACTCAGGTGACAGCAGATGCTGGCGAGGATGTGGAGAAAGAGGAACACTCCTCCATTGTCGGTGGGGTTGCAGACTGTTACAACCATTCTGGAAATCAGTCTGGAGGTTCCTAAGAAAATTGGACATTGAACTACCTGAGGACCCAGCTATACCTCTCTTGAGCATATACCCAAAAGATGCCCCATCTATAAACTATAATTTTTAAAAAGAGCACTGATAGTTACATTTTGCAATTTAGAATAATGGGTAAAGTTAATTAATTTTCTAAAATATAAAAATTACAGCATTTTCAACAAATGGAGCTGATTCAACTGGTGATCAGCACGTAGAAGAATGCAAATTGATCCATTTTTCTCTACTTGTGCAAAGCTCAAGTCCAAGTGGATCAAGGACCTCCACATAAAACCAGATACATTGAAACTTATAGAAAAGAAAATGGGGAAGAGCCTCGAACACATGGGCACAGGGGAAATTTTTCTGAAAAGAACACTAATGGCTTATGCTCTAAGATCAACAGTAGACAAATGGGACCTCATAAAATTGCAAGACTTCTGTAAGGCAAAGAAAACTGTCATTAGGACAAAGCAGCAACCAACAGATTGGGAAAAGATATTTATATCCAATAGAGGGCTAATATCCAACCTATACAAAGAACTCAAAAAGATAAACTCCAGACAACCAAATAACCCCATAAAAAATTGGGGTACAGAGCTAAACAAAGCATTCTCAGCTGAGGAATATCGAAAGCAGAAAAGCACCTAAAGAAATGTTCAACATGGCTGTGAAGCACCTGAAGAAATGTTCACCATCCTTAGTCATCAGGGAAATGCAAATCAAAACAACCCTGAGATTCCACCTCACAACAGTCAGAATGGCCAAGATCAAAATTTCAAGTAACAGCAGATGCTGGCAAAGATGTAAA
This sequence comes from Rattus norvegicus, assembly GCF_021556685.1. NCBI lineage: Eukaryota > Metazoa > Chordata > Mammalia > Rodentia > Muridae > Rattus > Rattus norvegicus. The sequence goes on along the minus strand of NC_141539.1, from coordinate 117,437,214 downwards.
AAAAAAAGAGGAACACTCCTCCATTGTGGTGGGATTGCAAGCTGGTACAAACACTCTGATTAGTCTGGAGGTTCTTCAGAAAATTGAACATATGAGAACACAGCTATACCTCTCCTGGGCATACACCCAAAAGATGCTCCAACATATAACAAGTACACATGCTCCACTATCTTCATAGCAGCCTTATTTATAATAGCCAGAAGTTGGAAAGAGCCCAGATGTCCTTCAACAGAGGAATGGATACAGAAAATGTGTTGCATTTACACATTGGAGTACTACTCCACTATTAAAAACAATGCCTTCATGAAATTCTTAGGCAAATGAATGGAACTAATATTTCATCCTGAGTGAGGTAACCCAATCACAAAAATAAAAAAACACATGATATGCACTAAATGATAAGTGGATATTAGCCAAAAAAGCTCTGAATACCCTACTACAGTTCACAAATCACAGGAAGCTCAAGAAGAAGACCAAAGTGTGGATGCTTCGGTCCTTCTTAGAAGGAGGAACAAAATATTCATAGAAGGAAAAAAGGAGAAAAAGTGTGGAGCAGAAACTGAAGGAAAGGCCATCCAGAGACTGCCCCACTTAAGGATCCATCCCAAATACAGTCACCAAACTCAGACACTACTGCAGATGCCGAGAAGTGCTTGCTGACAGGAGTTGTCTCCTGAGAGTCTCTGCCAGAGTCTGACAAATACTAAAGCACATGCTCACAGCCAACCATTCATTCGACTAAGCCCAGGGTCCCCAATGGAGAAAGAACTGAATAGATCTTTATTCATCTACAGAGTGAGTAACAGGACAACATTTGCTCTACACAGGGAGACTCTATCGCAAAGAAACAAAATAACAAAACAGATAGTCTCCTAAAGCCTACCGCCATATCCAAAGAGTTTCTCTCAGCCAAGGACTGACCAAGGCAGGATGTACTAAGGCACTCTCATTCTGAGAAAATGAAGAATTTCTTTCGCTAGTTATTTGATCTTGAGACCTTCCCAAGGCTTGTAATGAATGCTCTGAAATGAACAAAGATGTAAGCTGGTTCCATCCAGCATTCCCAATTTATACATTGTTTTACCTGAAATGGACCTACATCACCTCTTCTCCCAGTGACTTCCATAAGTCACTAATGTAACCATTTCTCAGTTATTTTCTTCTTAACCTTCTGTTCTAGAGGATCTAGTTAAGTCACCTAGTAGAACATAATTTATACAAAATGTGCAGGTATGTATGTACATTTTTCAGTGTTATCACTTGCAAGTTTCATTGTTGTTTTGGATAGAACTGATTAAAAGGGAAAAAGACATCATCGAATTCTAATCATATCATAGACAACACCGTTCTTCCTTACCCCCTTATTATCTCAAGAATGACTAGTAAGAAAGGTAATCATATGTATTGATAAATACTTAAAAATGAATTCACCACCCCATGCTAGAGCCTGCTCCAGTGGGCCACATGGCATCTGTGGGGTATTTTCAACTCAATCAGCAAATCACCTGTTAAGGTACGAATCTCCACCCTACACTGCTGCAGGCTACTCTCTGAGCCCAGCAGCAGCTGCCCTCTTGCAACTCTCTTGCTCTGGGCACTGCTCACATGGTGAACATCTGCTCTCTGTGGTTATCATCACAGTAACCTGTTAAAATCAAGACTCAAGAAGTTTGTAATTTAGCAATCAGATTTATATCTTAAATTCTCATTACTCGAAATGTCCACACAATAAATTCACAACAAATTTATAATGATATAAACTGCCCACTTAGAAAAGACAAATTGTCCTATAAAATTCCATCCCTTATGAAATATTCATAATTACCCTAGGCCACACAGGTCTGGCTTGTCCTTCTCTGTCTCCATCTTCCTTTTTCCTCTCTCTTGCCTTGCAAAAACTCTGTGCCTGCCTTACTTTTTCACTGCCCACTGTCTTTTCACTGTCTTGTCTTGTGCCTGCCTTCACCTGCACGTAGATATCAACTACAATCATATGATTCCAGATCCTTGGAATATCATATTGGTATTCCAAGGTCCTAAGCTATATTGTTGTATTTGGGCAGGGAATGGTAGCATATACCTTCAATTCCAACATCTTCTGGAGGAAGAGACAGGAGAATGACTGTGATTCCATGACCATTCAGGTCTGCATAGCAAGTTCCAGCTCAATCAGTGCTAGGTAGTAAGACTGTGTCTAAAAAGATGATAAGAAAAGAAAAGGAAAAGGAAGAAAGAGAGAAGAAGGGGAGGAGGGAAAGGAGTAAGTGGGAGAGAAGAAGAGAAGGAGAAAGGGAGGGAGGGAGAAAGGGAAAATAGAAAAGGAGAGAAATAAGAAGAAAGATTAAAAATGATTTGTGGTCATCTTTGTAGGCTCTCACTTAAAAATGATTCTTTAAAAAAATAAACACACCTTTATATTATTATTAATTTAGTTCCTGATGTGCCCAATAAAATAAAATAAAAAATAAAACCCTTAGGAACAAACTGCAAGAAAAACTAGCAAGGTTTTGGAGTGAACTTAACATAATCATTGTTGTCTGTTGTTTTTGAAGAGGGTTTTAGCTTCTGTTGCTTTCAAGTTTTCTGATTTGCCCCTTTCTTTATTTCGATATTTGTTTGTTTGGAAGAGTGTCCTGAAAAGAGGGTTCTTACTCAACTCTGGGTAGGTGCATTTGTGCACTTATACCCTGGATGGGTAGATGGAAAGGGAGCAGGCTCACTCGTCACTGGGTGGGTTATGTGACAGTCACTTGGACTCCACCTGTTCTGTTCCCAGATGACCATGCAGACAGTTTTCAAGTTGCACTTAATAAATCATTAAAATCAGTCACCCAATTAGATAAGATGGATGAAGCAAAGAAGTGCAGGCTGACAGGAACCGGATGTAGATCTATCCTGAGAGACACAGCCAGAATACAGCAAATACATAGGCGAATACCAGCAGCAAACCGCTGAACTGAGAACGGGACCCCCGTTGAAGGAATCAGAGAAAGGACTGGAAGAGCTTTAAGGGGCTCGAGACCCCATATGAACAACAATGCCAACCAACCAGAGCCTCCAGGGACTAAGCCACTACCCAAAGACTATACATGGACTGACCCTGGCCTCCAACCTCATAGGTAGCAATGAATAGCCTACTAAGAGCACCAGTGGAAGGGGAAGCCCTTGGTCCTGCCAAGACTGGACCCCCAGTGAACGTGATTGTTGGGGGGAGGGCAGTAATTGGGGAGGAAGGGGAGGGGAACACCCATATAGAAGTGGAGGGAGAGGGTTCAGAGGGTTGTTGGCCCGGAAACTGGGAAGGGGAATGACAATTGAAATGTAAATAAGAAATACTCAAGTTAATAAAGATAAAAAAATAAATTAAAGAAAAAAAGAAGAGGACGTCTTGTTATTTTGTTGTTATGGTAGTCATCTATTGGCATTAAAAACCAACAAGTCCCTGCTGAAATGTTTCACATTTGTTTGCTACTCTATTTGGAAATCACAATGTATACATATCTTTTCCCCTACTGTTTCAAAGACTATGTCAATCTCTTTTACAAATGTAAGCATTTTAACCAATATTCACATGAATATATATTTTATGTGCAAAACTAAAAAAAATCAGCACATAGTTATCAATCCCTTTTTCCAAATTAAAACGCACACAGAAAAATTGAAGTCCACACTTTGAATTTTGAATACTATCAAATTCCCAATGTGCAGGCACTTACCAAAGAGGCTGTATTCACTTATACTAGAACTTGTATTTCACATCAAGTGTTGACAATCAGGAATGAGAAGATGAGACCTGCTTTAGCACTACAGTTCATTGTCTTGTCTTGCCTTTGCGACAATGCTTGATAATTGATGTTTCAATGCCTTTACCAAGCATACAGTCTTTACTTTTTTAATTCAATAGGTAGCTTATTTATCTCTTCCCATCAACTCTACTTAAGAACAGTTTAGGCTCTTGTGACTGCTTGCAAACAAAATCAATATCTGGCTCATTAAGATTCTATGATCAAAGTCCAAAGAGTTGATGCCACTCTTTTTTCCCCCCTTTTACTAAAGAGCCTTTAGTCATCTTGTTTCCTTAATTGTTTAAAGACCTTTACAGGGACTTGACACCATGATTTCTAGCAGAGCTACTTTGAGACTCTTCAGCTCTCAAACTTAATCACACTGATGCACATTATGTTAATCTGATGCACCCATTCCTCTTTGCTAAAGTAAGGTGGGTCTAATTTGCAAACTTTCATTTGAGGGATAGTAGTATACCACTACTCTCCTAGCCTGGCAGTGAAAGTCTTGACTTCAAGCCAGTGGTTGTACCACTAAACGAACCAGGTATTTATAGATAGGTTTTTGGTTGTAGACTTTGCCAAGATATGTCTTAAGCAAATCTTATCTTTTTTTTTATTTTACTTCCTCCACCTTTATTAACTTGAGTATTTCTTATTTACATTTCAATTGTTATTCCCTTTTCCGGTTTCTAGGCCAACATCCCCCTAACACCTCACCCTCGCGTTTTATATGGGTGTTCCCCTCCCCATCCTCCCACCATTACCACCCTCCCCCCAACAATCACATTCACTGGGGGTTCAGTATTGGCAGGACCAAGGGCTTCCCCTTCCACTGGTGCTCGTACTAGGCTATTCATTGCTACCTATGAGGTTGGAGCCCAGGGTCAGTCCATGTATAGTCTTTGGGTAGTGGCTTAGTCCCTGGAAGCTCTGGTTGGTTGGCATTGTTGTTCATATGGGGTGTCCAGTCCCTTTAAGCTCTTTCGGTCCTTTCTCTGATTCCTTCAACAGGGGTCCTGTTCTCAGTTCAGTGGTTTGCTGCTGGCATTGGCCTATGTATTTGCTATATTCTGGCTGTGTCTCTCAGGAGAGATCTACATCCAGTTCCTGTCAGCCTGCACTTCTTGGCTTCATCCATCTTGTCTAGTTTGGTGGCTGTATATGTATGGGCCACATGTGGGGCAGTCTCTGAATGGGGTTTCCTTCAGCCTCTGTTCTAAACTTTGCCTCCCTATTCCCTCCCAAGGGTATTCTTGTTGCCCTTTTAAAGAAGGTGTGAAGCATTCGCATTTTGGTCATCCTTCTTGAGTTTCATGTGTTCTGTGCATCTAGGGTAATTCGAGAATTTGGATTCACATCCACTTACCACTGAGTACATACCACGTGTGTTTTTCTGTGATTAGGTTACCACACTCAGGATGATATTTTCCAGTTCCATCCATTTACCTATAAATTCATAAAGGCATTGTTTTTGATAGCTGAGGAGTATTCCATTGTGTAGATGTACCACATTTTCTATATCCATTCCTCTGTTAAAGGGCATCTGGGTTCTTTCCAGCTTCTGGCTATTATAAATAAGGCTGCTATGAACATAGTGGAGCATGTGTCTTTGTTATATGTTGGGGCATCTTTTGTGAATTTGGATGAGGATAGCATTGAATCTGTAGATCACTTTTGGTGAAATGGCCATTTTTACTATATTAATCCTGCCCATCCAATGAGCCTGGGGCATCTTTCCATCTTCTGAGATCTTCTTCAATTTCTTTCTTCAGAGGCTTGAAGTTCTTATCGTACAGATCTTTCACTTGCTTGGTTAAAGTCACACCAAGGTATTTATATTATTTGGGTCTATTATGAAGGGTGTCGTTTCCCTAATTTCTTTCTCGGCTTGTTTCTCTTTTGTGTAGAGAAAGGCTACTGATTTATTTGAATTAATTTTATACCCAGCCACTTTGCTGAAGGTGTTTATCAGGATTAGTAGTTCTCTGGTGGAACTTTTGGGATCACTTAAATATACTACCATATCATCTGCAAATAGTGATATTTTTACTTCTTCCTTTCCAATTTGCATCCTTTTGATCTCCTTTTGTTGTCTGATTGCTCTGGCTAGAACTTCAAGAACTATATTGAATAAGTAGGGAGAGAGTGGGCAGCCTTGTCTAGTCCCTGATTTTAGTGGGATTGCTTCAAGTTTCTCTCCATTTAGTTTAATGTTAGCTACTGGTTTGCTGTATATGGCTTTTACTATGTTTATGTATCGGCCTTGAATTCCTGTTCTTTCCAGGACTTTGATTATGAAGGGGTGTTGAATTTTGTCAAATGCTTTCTCAGCAGCTAATGAAATGACCATGTGGGTTTTATCTTTCAGTTTGTTTATATAGTGGATTACATTGATGCTTTTTTGTATATTAAACCATCCCTGCATCCCTGGAATGAAGCCTACTTGATCGTGATGGATGATTGTTTTAATGTGCTCTTCGATTTGGTTTGCAAGAATTTTATTAAGTATCTTTGCGTCGATATTCATAAGGGAAATTGGTCTGAAGTTCTCTTTCTTTGTTGGGTCTTTGTGTGGTTTAGGTATAAGAGTAATTGTGGCTTCATAGAAAGAATTCGGTAGCACTCCACCTGTTTCAATTTCATGAAATAGTTTGGATAGTATTGGTATGAGGTCTTCTCAGAAGGTCTGATAGAATTCTACACTGAACCCATTTGGACCTGGGCTCTTTTTAGTTGGGAGACTTTTAATGACTGCATCTATTTCTTAGGAGTTATGGAGTTGTTTAAATGGTTTGTTTGTTTCTGATTTAACTTCAGTACCTGGTATCTGTCTAGGAAATTGTCCATTTCCTCCGGATTTTCAAGTTTTGTTGATTATAGGCTTTTGTAGTAGGATCTGATGAATTTTTGATTTTCCTCTGGCTCTGTTGTTATGTCTCCCTTTTCATTTCTGATTTTGTTAATTTGGTCACACTGTCTGTGTTCTCTGGTTAGTCTGGCTAAGGGTTTATCTATCTTGTTGATTTTCTCAAAGAACCAGCTTCTGGTTCTGTTGATTCTTTCTATGGTCCTTTTTCTTTCTACTTGGTTGATTTCAGCTCTGAGTTTGATTATTTCCTGCCTTCTACTTCTACTGAGTGTATTTGCTTCTTTTTGTTCTAGAGTTTTTAGGTGTGCTGTCAAGCTGCTGATATATGCTCTCTCCTGTTTCTTTCTGCAGGCACTCAGAACTATGAGTTTTCCTCTTAGCACAGCTTTCATTGTGTCCCATAAGTTTAGGTATGTTGTACATTCATTTTCATTAAATTCTAAGAATTCTTTAATTTCTTTCTTTATTTTTCCTTGACCAGGTTATCATTGAGTAAAGCATTATTCAACTTCCATGTATATGTGGGCATTCTTTCCTTATTGTTATTGAAGACAAGCTTTAGCCCGTGATGCTCTGATGGGATGCATGGGATGATTTCTGTCTCTCTGTATCTGTTGAGGCCTGTTTTATGACCGAGTATAATGTCAATTTTGGAGAAAGTACCATGAGGTGGTGAGAAGAAGGTATGTCCTTTTGTTTATAGACTGTTCTGTAAATATCTGTTAAATCCATTTGGTTCATGATTTGTCTTAGTCTGTCTATGTCTCTGTTTAATTTTGGTTTCCATGATTTTCCATGGTTATTTCCTGTATGTCTTTCTTGAAGTCCTCTATCATCATGTTCAAATATGTTTTTAAATCTACATCTTGCTTTTCTGGTGTGTTTGGATATTCAATGTTTGCTTTGGTGGGAGAATTGGGCTCTGATGATGCCATGTAGTCTTTGTTTCTGTTGCTTGGGTTCCTGCGCTTGCCTCTTGCCATCAGGCTGTCTCTGGTGTTACCTTGTTCTGCTATTTCTGACAGTGGTTAGACAGACCTATAGGCCTGTGTGTCAGGAGTGCTGTAGACTTGTTTTCCTGTTCTTTTTCAGCCAGTTATGGGAATAGAGTGTTCTGCTTTCAGGCATGTAGTCATTCCTGTCTACTGGTCTTCAGGTGTTCCCATGGGCATGTGTCCTAAATCTACCAGACAGGTCACTTGGAGCAGAAAAGTTGGTCTTACCTCTGGTCTTGGGCCTAGAGTTGCTTCTCAGAGCCCGGTTTCAGCTCTCTGTGAGGGCAGCAACCAGAAGGGCCTGCCTGTCCTTCACTCGGGACCCTGTGCACAGGTGGCCCAGATGGTGCTAGGTGTTTTTCTCTAGCATCAGAAATGTGGGCAGAGAGTAGTCTCCTCTGGCTTCCCAGGCGTGTCTGCTCCTCTGAAGGTCTACCTCTCCCCACCACAGGATTTGGGTGCAGGGAGCTGTTTGACCGGGTCCCTTCAGATCGGGGCGGTGTCTGGACCACAGCGTTGAGTGCCCCTATTTCCTGTTCCCAGAGGCCCTATACATTTTCCTCTTGGCCAGGGATGTGGGCAGGGTGGGAAGTACCGGAGGTCTCTCCTGCCCTGCAGTCGCAGGAGTGCCCACCTCTCTGTGTGGTGAGCTCTCTCTCACAGGCTTTGGGAACAGGGAGCTGTGGGCCGGGATCAGCGAGGTTCGGGCCCCAGCTAGCTACACTACTGCAAATCTTATTTCTAATACAGATGCCTGATAGTGAAAAATCAGAAGTCATCTTTTAGTTCGTAAATTGTCTAAGCAACTAGAACCAAACTCTCATTTTAGTAGCTATGTATGTTAACTTTTTCACAGTGAAGCTATTAAAAGACCAATAGGGGGAATTGTGGACTTGTGGCTCACAGTCTCAGAGGTCTCTATCGACTATGGAAAAGAGGAAATGGGTAGAAAAAAATAGTTCCTGTGGCAGCCAGCAAGCAAAGAGATGGAGAAAGAAAGGTTTTCTTCTTTTATCCCATTTTCATTTCATAGACTAGGCTCCAAACTATGAGATGGTATTGCACATGGGGAAAGAATTTTTATTTCTTAATTAAACATTTCATTAATTTCCTGAGTATTTCTCGACCTAAACAAATTAAGAATGAACGTTAACCACAGAATATGGGGCCTAAGCTTTCTTCCAATTAATATCTACACTGGGACTTGGGAAAAATATACTCACAGTTCCAGATTATTTTACCAAAAACAACCAAAAATACACAAAAAACAAACAGTGCATCAGAGTAGTCATTTATCACTACTGAGTGCACAGAAGACACCAAGAGCAGAAGTGGCGGGCTTATATAATCAAGAACAAATTCAAGGATGAAAGCAAAAGCAATCCAGTTCTCAAGCTGCTCAAGGAAAAGATGTTATAGAAGTAGCAGGAACCAAATGGCCATTCTCTGGAGTCTAATAGATTTCATTCCATTTCATATTGTGGTTGATAGCTAGAAGCTTGAGTAGAATAGCAGACACAAAGTGGCAGACTTCAATCCCTCACACCACAGTTACTTACATAATGTCATGCTTACCTCTGTAACTTCTGTTACACTTTCAAACAAGACTTGAAGGTTATAAACTCTGAGTGACAAGGCACCATGTCTGATTTAATTTCAGTGTGTATGGAAAGATTAAAGCACATGTTAGAAAGGATATGAGCTGTGGGCCTCCACACCCTGGTGGATCATAGGCCAATTTGGTCCACAAGAGCAAAGAGAGCAGAGACATAAAGCAGGGCAGGGTTCAGAGGCTCCGTGAGTATTTACAGTGAAAGACCACATCAAAACCAGTAATCTGGAGGTAGATCGATTTTACTTAGTGTGATTCAAGGCTTATAAAGTTTTGGGGGACTGAGGAACATCCAAGATGGATGTCTTTGTCTTTGCAAATGTCTTTGTCTGGGGCCTTAGAGTACCTGGAAGGCCTCATTAGCATGGGGAAGCATTTCAGGAATCTCAGGTGCTGACTGAACAGGTTTTGTCAGGAGAAAGGAAGTTGATCCTGTAATCTAAATGAGGTTATGTGCCATTCCGTACATAGAGGCATATGTGTGGGCTTGGAATTCCCCAGACAAGGTCAGAGGAGGAAGGGAGTCTTCCACATTGATCAGAGCCCAAAGGGTATCCAGTCGTGGTGGATTTCCACCTTAATTAGCAGAGCTTTCCCACAGTGAGCCAAATGTCCTATTTTATGTCTGTTTATTGGCTCAATTCTATGATAAATTAAGCAGAGTTTCTGCCTAAAATTTATAGCTTGAGGACATAATAGACATATAGAACTCTATCCCTTATATAAGGCACTGAATTGCTAATGCAATAATGAAGAAATGTGGTGCCCAAAAATAAAGCTTTCTGATTGTTGGGCTAATAAGATCATGAATCCAGTGATTTTGAAATGTAAAACTTCCTTATACGTACATAGGAAACAGGCAATTTATTTTATCTATATTTGATCTACATAAAAGAAGGTTAAACCATTTCTACCAAGGGCATTGAGTTATTGGAGAATAAAAATAGTTTTAGAGTATACCAGTCCAAATAGTGTCAAAGCATAAGAAGCTAAATTGAGGGAAGTCTCCAAACCTAAAATTATGGTCACAAAGGAAAAAAAGGAACATTGTAACCTCATATAAAACTTACTCTATTGGACAAGAGTAAAAAAATCTTCATAATTTGGACCAAGTCTTTAAGCTACCTGAGAAAAGAATTACTGTTTTTTAGAATAATAAACAGATTAGAATACAGCTTAAGTTGACACATATTAATTATTAATCATAATTGATATTTTATTGGATGTATTTCTTTATTTACATTTCAAATGTTATTCCCGTTCCAGGTTTCCTGTCCAAAAGCCCCCTATCTCCTCCCCCGCCCCTCCCCCATAAGGATGCCCCCCCATCAATCCCACTTACCACCTACCCAGGACATTCCCCTACACTGGGGGGTCCAGCCTTGGCAGGACCAAGGGCTTCTCCTTCCACTGGTACCCAACAAGGCCATCCTCTACTACATGTGCAGTTGGAGCCCTAGGTCAGTCTTTGCATAGTGGTTTAGTCCCTGGAAGCTCTGGTTGGTTGCTATTGTTCCTATAGGGTTGCAAGCCCCCTAGCTCTTCAATCCTTTCTCTAATTCCTCCAACAGGGGTCCTGTTCTCAGTAGTTTGCTACTAACATTTGCCTCTGTATTTGACATGCTCTGGTTTTGTCTCTCAGGAGAGATCTATATCTGGTTCCTGTCAGCACGCACTTCTTAGCTTCATCAATCTTACCTAGTTTTAGTGGCTGTATATATATATATATATATATATATATATATATATGCCACATGTGGAGCAAGCTCTGAATGGCCGTTCCTTCAGTCTCTGCTCTAAACTTCGCCTCCATATCCCCTCCTACAGATGTTTTTGTTCCCCTTTTAAAGAAGGACTGAGCATCTGCATTTTGGTCATCTTTCTTCTTAGGCTTCATGTGGTCTGTAGATTGCATCTTGGGTAATTCGAGCTTTGGGCTAATATCTGCTTACCAGTGAGTGCATACCATGTGTGTTTTTCTGTGATTGGGTTACCTCACTCGGGTTGATATTTTCTAGTTCAATCCATTTGCCTGTGAATTTTGTGAACTCATTGTTTTTCATAGCTAAGTAGTACTCCATTATGTAGACGTACCACATTTTCTGTATCCATTCCTCTGTTGAAGGGCATCGGGATTCTTTCCAGCTTCTGGCTATTATAAATAAGGCTGCTATGAGCATGTGTCTTTGTTATATGGTAGAGCATCTTTTGGGTATATGCCTAAGAGAGGTATAGCTGGGTCCTCAGAGAGTGGAATGTCCAATTTTCTGAGGAACTTCCAGACTGATTTCAAGAATAGTGTACAGTCTGCAATCCCACCAACAATGGAGGAGTGTTCCTCTTTCTCCACATCCTAGCCAGCATCAGCAGTTGCCTGAGATTTTTATCTTAGCCATTCTGACTAGTGTAAGGGGGAATCTCAGGGTTTTTTTGATTTGCACTTCCCTGAGGACTCAGGATGTTGATATTTCACATCAAACTTCAGCTTTCACAAACTGAAAAGGAATAATACTTTGTATCCATGTCTCTAAAAGCCTTCACATACTGAATGAGTGACCATGAATGGATAAATTTGATGAAAGAAACAATTCACCTCAGACTCTAGTTTTCCAAAATTAAACTGAAGAAGAGTAATATAAAGCACTGGGAAAAATTATAACTTCAAGACAATATGAGTGTAAACATAGTACATAAGTTGTCTTTTGATTATCTCTGTAATCTTCAGATATTGCTTTCAAGTTTCTAAAACTCAGATTTTGCATCTGGAAAATACAAATGATAAGTAACTCATGAAATGTTTATAAAAATAATAAATTATATAAAAGCATTTGAAAGAATGTATAACAACCACATACTATATCTTATATGCTTAATTTTTAGCTGTTGAAAACCTATGATGAGAAAAAATACATAGAATATTGGAGATACAAATGAGAAAGGAAGAATACCAAATAAATAGTCCTAAAATAAAGCAAAGCACGATCATGTGTCAATGAAGACTAAAAACCAAAATTTGAATGAAGCTCACTTCCTTATAATTTGATGCAATTCACTGTATATTAGTAGATGCCAACTGAGAGGCTTCAAGTTAATGCGTCTTTCATCTAAACCAGTCTTCAGGGGCCCTTGTAGCTGAATCTGCTTCTTGGCTGAAGGATCAGAATGATAGAACGGAAACTTTGCAGGTAGTAATAGATTGATTGTGGCCTTTGGGAAGTCACAGGCTCAGTCTTCAGCATCCCCAGCTGCTTCTCAAGGTCAAGTGTGCTTTGCCTAAATGAGATCTTTATTCCTGAGGACATGCTGCCAGTCTTGAAAATATCTTGAGGAGCTAGATAAAACATTTCCCCAGAGGACATTTTCACTGGGAGAAGCTTAAGGCTGCCTGTGTTGCCTGTCAAGAAAAAGAAATCACCTACAAATGTTCTAAACTTTATTACTGGAAGAAAAATGTAGTGCAGAGCTGCAGTGCTGTTACTGCAGGATAAATGTGCTTAGACACTGTACAGTATGTAATGTTGAAACAATGTAGAACATACTTTTCCAAAGGGGTATAATACACATATAGTGAGGGTTATGAGTACATCCAAAGAAGAAAGAGAGAAAAAAATGAGAAGTTGGGAGCTGCATATTTTATTTTATTTTATTTTATTTTATTTTATTTTGAAATGTTATCCTCCTTCCCAGTTTCCCCTCCACAAACCCCCCTATCCCTTCCCTCTCCCCGGCTTCTATAAGGGTGCTCACCCACCCACCTACTCCTGCCTCTATACCCTAGCATTCCCCTACGCTTGGTCACTGATCCTCCACAGGACCAAGGGGCTCCCTGGCTCATTGATGCCAGATAAGGCAATTCTCTGCTACATATGTAGCTTGAGCCATGGGCCCCTCTGTGTATATTCTTTAGTTGGTGGTTTAGTCCCTGGGAACTCTGTGGGGTTGGGGTGGGCGTCTGGCTGGTTGATATTGTTGTTCTTCTTATGGGGTTGCAAATCCCATTAGCTCCTTCAGTGCTTCCCCTCACTCTTCCATTGGGGTCCCCGTGCTCAGTATGATGGTTGGCTCCGTGCATCAGATTCTGGCACAGCCTCTCATGGGACAGCTATACGAGGCTTCTGTCAGCAAGCACTTCTTGGCATCAGCAATAGTCAGGGTTTGGTGACTGTAGATAGGATGGATCCCCTAGGTAAGGCCGTCTCTGGATGGCCTTTCCTTCAGTCCAAATTCCTCTTCTTCGAGAAGTGTCTTGAATCCCAGGCTTCAGTAGGATCACTTCCCATTGAGTTTCTATCAACATTATCATGTATAATATTTATCATTACCATTTTATTCATACTCACAGTTTGATTTTGATTGCCCTCTATTTCACTTTTACTCCTTTGGAATTCAAGGTTATTGAATAAAGATGGGGCAATGCATCTGAAGTTAGACAAGAATTCATTAATACCTACCATGTAGGACATTTCCTATAATATGTTAGAAAACAGCAAAAATATTGAACTGAAAAGTCTCTACTCCAGTGGCCAGTGGCCTTGCTTTCACATGAAATTTTATACACACAACATTATGATCATATACTCATTGCTTCAGATTGCTAACCCTCAGTTTTCTTGTATAAGCAATATACTTATGACACTCTTTTGACAATGTGTTTTAGGGATTCAGTGAAATATATGGCACACAAATGTTCCTTATATAAAATATGTATTTAATAAAGGTGTGTTTCTCCTGAAGACCTAGCTATCAGATGCTAGAGATCTAGGTGATAGATGTGCACATTTCCAAAGCAAGGTCCATGACTATAACTCAAAGCCATACCTCCACATTAAACTTGCTAATCTCATTGCTCCATTGCACTCTGGCTTTTTGACTTTACCAGGCAACACCTATTATTCCCCAATCTACACTCTTTCTTATATAAAATTCTTCTTAAAGGAATATAAGGCACCGGGGGGATTGTATTTACAAATAAAGTTGCCTTCACAATAATGCGGGTATCATTGTAGAAATATCACTATGAGAGAGGGAAACCAGATCCAGAAAAATAATTGTGGTCCATATTTACTCATAAATATATACTTCTTGTGTTAAATAATGAAAAAGGATGCACCATCCCACGCAATTGTCAGCTAGTCTCTGGCCCCTACGTTTACTGCTAGCCCCATGCAGCAACTGCCAATCTCACAGTTAGCCCTCACAAATTTCTGTAACCTGGTAAAATCAAAACTCTAGAGGCTTGCAATTTATCAGTCAGATGTATATCAGTAACTTCTCAACCCACAGAATGCCCAGTCAAAGGACTCAGAGCCGATTGATAATATAAGATTCCCAGTTAGATTGGACAAATTGTCTTATAATCATCCGTCCCTTATATGATATTCATAGCTACCTGTGGCTATTTAAAGCCACACGAATCTCGGTCGTCCTTTTCTTCCTCCACCTTCTTCCTTCTTCCCTCTCTGTACTCTCTGTCCTGTCTCTAAAATTCTCAGTCCATCTTTCTTTTCCACTGCCCAATCACATGCTCTTGCCTCGTCTTTCACCTACCCCATCTGCTAACAGACAGCGATCGACATATACCAGCCATCAAGTACAGGATAGCCATGCTACCATCCACATATCCAAAGAAGCTAAGTAAAAAGGAACACTTGAAGGAGGATGCTTGGGTCTCCCTGAGAATGGGAAAATAAAATAGACATTGGGGATGGATGGAGAGAATGAACTGGACGGAAAGGGTGTTTGAAGTGGAACAGGAGGGATCAAATGTGGGGAGAATGGAGGAAAAGGGAACTGAAAGAGAGAACTAGGATATGTTGGGGTTTGGAGGAATCTCTAGGACAAACAAGAAACCTAGGACAAAGAAAACCCCAGGGATCTATAAGATGACCCTACTTAAGATTCCTAGCTCTAGTGTATATGTGATCTGATATGGCCACTTCCTGTAACCAGGCAAGACTTCCAATGGGGTGATAGGGATATCAAACCCCCACGAAACCTTCAACCCACAATATTTTCCACCTACAATATGTCTGGCAATAAAGATTGAGTAGAAATTGAGGTAATGGCCAACCATTACTAGACCAACTTAAGACTCGTGCCATAAAAGAGAGCAACCCCTGACACTGCTAATGATGTTATGCTCTTATAATTGAAGACAGGAGCCTACTATAACTGTCCTCTGGAACTCTTCACCCAACAGTTGATGGAAACAGATTCATAACCAAATATTAGGCAGAACTCACAGAACCTTCTGGAAGAAAGGAAGGAAGGATAGAAGGAGCCAGAGGGGTCAAGGGCACAGTAAGAAAACCTACAGAATCAACTACCCTGGGCCTATAGGACCTCACAGAGATTGACTTTCCAACAAAAGGCCTAGACTCCTTACACCTATGCAACAAATGTGCAGCTTGGTCATCATGTAGGACCCCTAACAACTGGAGCAGAGGCTGTCTCTGGCTTTGTTGACTGGTTTTGGAACCTTTTCCCTAACTGGACTGCTTTGTCTAGGCTCAGTAGGAGAAGATTCACCTAGTCCTACTGCAACTGGATATGCCAAGGTGGGTGTGATGTCAATAGAAGGCTTTTCCTTCTCTGAGGAGAAAGGTAGGGGATGTGAGAGTAGAAGAGGTGAAAGGAATGAACTGGGAGAAGAAGAGGGAAGGGTGGCTGAGATCTGAATTTTATAATTTATAGCTAAACATGGTTAATTCACATATCTGAATATCTCTGACTTGTTTGCTTAGACAAAATCGTTCTATCAAGTAATAGAGTGTATTCTTTCAATGATTGGTGGAGTACTGTTAAAGTCAGCTGTTTGTCTATTTTTTCAGTTTAAAAATTACAAACTTGGCTCAAAGGAAAGATCTGAATTATCAACTTAGCCCCTCATTTGATTAATAACTTATTGTAATTTGCCTTCTTCTGAGTCACTCTGACTTGGTATCTATATGTTTTCCCTCCTGTTCCCTCTTCTTAAATTGGAAATTAGTTAATACTTTATTTCCTTCAAAGTTTTTACATCTTGTAAGACATGATCTTGCTGGGCATTATAGTAATCCAAAGGGACTGCTATTTTTTAAAGCATGTTGCACATTTCTTTAGTCTCACATGTAGTAGATAGGAAATATGGCTAACTGATAATTTTTCCATTTACCTTAATATTAGAGTATGATAGTTCCCCTTTTCACATCTGCATTTGTATAACTTTAAATTCTGTATAGTCAGATTGTTTGTGAAACTAAATGCAGAGGAAAAGAGATAACAAAAGAGAAAATACCCAAGCTACCAGTATGAGCTTGTATCTATAAAAGACTAAAAAGCCATCATAAATGCAAAATTTTTCTGCACCTTTTGGCTCCATTTATATTTTTGCTCTTAGTTTTACTCTATGCAAAAAAAACTTAGGAGTTTCAATGTGGATCAAAATAGAACTTACCACATACGGATTGTTTGAAGATAAGATAAATATAATCATGTTGTATGGTCAATACTACAATATGAAGCATAATGCAGGCACAAAATATTAGCTAGTTGTTGTAGCAGAATGATACTTTGATTTAACTTGAATTATAATACATACCCAAAAATGAGCAGGAACCACAGGGTCCCCTGAGAATTAGGTATAGGAAAGCTCGAAGGTCAGAGGCACTTCCTTAACTGCCTCATTAATGAAAATTATTTCTTCTTTACTTCAAGGGAAAGCTCTTAGATCCCTTAGGATTAATGCAAAAGAAAGAAGGAAAAGAGAATTTCACAGCTGTGAAAGACCAGTCCCTGGACTCTCCTCCCCCTCTGTGTTCCATCCAGCTATAATCAGAAGGTTAAATGAGCAGCATTGTGCAAAAGAAATAAAAGCCCACCAAGGAAAGCTCCTGCTATGGACCCTTGAAAATTCATCACTCAGAAAACGAAGCAAAGAAAAAAAGTGCCAAGTCTTTTTTAATTGATGCATAATTTATGGATGATCAGCATGAACATTCATCCAGGCAGCTGATTAAATGCAAACTATTTTGATAACAGAAAGTCACCACAGTCAGCCTCCGAGGAAAAGGAAAGTGACCCCAGCAATCAATGACAGTCCATATATTGATGGATGATGCCTGTCTCTTTGTAGCAGGCTGTTTTCCCACCCTGTCCCCACCCGTGATCACTCACTGGTTAGAAAGTTACCACCTCTGCGCGTGGCTTTCTCCTGTCAAAATGATAGAGGTTAAACATGGATAAGAAAGGCAATTAAAATAGATCTGTCACAAGTCTGCTATCCCCATGTGCCACCCTGATTTCCTTCTCTAGTGTGAACTTCTGCCAGGGACTGGTAATTGAAATTTGCCCATGTTGACAGATGATAACTAATATGGAGATTTTCATTACAGCATACAAATACCCCATACACACAAATACAGCAATAGAAAAGGAAATGCATGCATATTAAACTCCAGATGCTAACGTTAATGCTGAAACAAAAATTTTTTTTTGGGGGGGGGAGAATGTTAAGGTCCTCAGACTTTAATCCTTATGGAAAGAGATACTGCATTAGCGTGCTTCATCCTCCACCTGTAACACCTCCCCCTCATAAGAAATAACACAATGTCATGATCCACATGATCCACATGTCTGTGACTGGAGGTGGTATAGGTCCATATGTAGGAGTGTCTGAAGAGGCCAGAAAGAAGTACCAGATCTTCGGGCATTGGAGTCACAGGTTGTTACACGCTAACTGGTGTGAGTACTGGGTCCGCTGTAAGAGAAGTCCTTAGTCATTTTTGAAGACTTATTCTTTTTATTTTATGTATACAGGTTTTTCCTGTATGTATGTGTGTACAGGGTTTGAGGAGACCAGAAAGCAAGCTCCTGGGTTGCTGATGGTAGAAAAAAAATGAGCTTGAGTACACACAACCACTGTCTCTGCTTGTTCACAGTAGATGCAATTTGACCAGTTGCTCCAGGGTCCCATGTTCTGGCTTCCCTAGACTATACTTTGAACTGTGAATGCTAATGAACTATTTCTCCCTAAAGTTGCTTTTGAAGCACAGGTTATCACCATGTTATCAGGGAAGGAAACTGAGACAGTATTGTAAGTCATGTTCCTGCTCATAAAAATCATTAAAGACTGTCTGTTACTTTGCTTTTCTAGTACTTTAAAGAGGGTTAGATTTAGCTTCAAGTTTCCTTGTAAGTGGCTATGATGATTGACCCTGATTGTCAGCATGATTGGATTTAGAATTCATCATAGAACATGCCCCTTGGTTTTTGTTTCCGAGAAAATTTCTAGATTAGGATACTTGAAGTAGGACAAGAGCGGGCTATCTACCTTAAAGGTGAATGACAACATTGTATGGACTGAGCTAAAGGGGGATGAACTAAATAGTATATTCTGCTTCCTGACTGTGGATGCAATTTGACTATAGGCCTTAAGTTCCTCCAACCACAGCTTCCCTTCCCTAATGGACTGGATCCTTGAACTGTGAACCAAATGAGCCCTTCCTTAGAAATTATCAGAAAATATGATTATGTTATTCAGTTGTAATGGTGTTAAAAGACTTCAACCAATCAGGTTTTGTTAAAATTTACTCAGCATTTGCATTGGTTAAGAAACAATTTTAATTGATCACTATTATGGGAACAGAAAACAGTGATAAAAGGTGTGGAACAGTACCTCAGGAAACTATTAAATAAATGAATAACATAACCTATGGCTGAAACAACTCACATACTGTATCACAAAAGTCAGAAATACCTGTGTGCCTCTTTCAGGTTATCCTCAGTTTCACATGCTGCTAATCCAGTGGGATTTCTCAATAGCTTTCACTTAAGAGATGATTGATCTGGAGGACCTGTGGCTGCAGGTATCTAATGATATTAACTATATTTTCTTTATTCTTGGTCATCTAATGTCTATTGACTTGCTGGTTCAGGAGAAAGTGCTATGGCAAGAAAACCCTAGATCCTAAAGTAAATAAATAGATAAATAAATAAATAATAAAACCTCATGTGAGAGTAATTTTTGTGTGCAAACCAAACAACTCATCATTCATGTCTCAAACCTGCCTACATCATGAGATGTCCACTGAACTAGTTACATTTGGGGGCAGTGTTTCCTATTAAAATCATACCAGTGTCGAATACCGACAACATGGATTGCCTGTAATAAGTATAGGTATACGCTGCTGAAATTATTCAAATTAGTCACTACTTTACCTGCTTAGCTGGCTTAGCTATCCCATGGAAATTAAGATAAAGAGCTTTGTTCATACTTCGTTCCCATCACTCTTCCTTGTTGCTCCATCTTGTCCTGTCTGACATGACTTGTCGTCTTCTTTCTAATTAAAACCACATGAAGGGATAGTCAAAAGACTATCTCTGATGAGATGTCCATGTAGAGTACCTAGATGTTGTTGTGGAATTATGTGAGTTAATACAAGAATCATAGAGAAAGTATTCTAAGAGACCTGGGAAGACACCGCAAGGCTCCTTATGACCTTTTCTAAACCTGTGAATGGAACTTCCTTTTAAGTAGTAAATTTAAGTAATTACCCAAGCCCAGACTCAAGGGAAGTCAGTCACATTGGACCCTGAATGGAATAATAAAGTATGTGCAGCCATTTTTTTCACTCACCACAACCAAGTTCACTTCAGTCTGTCCTTTGTAGATACCTCAGAATGATTAGTCCAGAACTAGGAAACAAAAGTAACCACTAGAAGTTTACAGATATCCCTAATGAGACGTGAGCATTAGGTTTGTATCCCACTTGTTTCCTACATGGCTAACTGGATAGCCTCATAAGGATCCATCTTTTCCAAATGTATCACCTAGGATTTCCATAGTTTCCTGCCCAACTTTCATCTGGCTTGTGTAGTCTCGGAGGCAGAACTCAGTGAAAACAAACAAGCTAAAAGCACAAGAGTTTCCTTTGAGGGAATATATCTGTTGCATGCCAGCAGGGAAACTAGTTAAAATATGACACTGTGATTATTATCCAGAGGTAGGAAATAAAAATAGCCACAAGAAGTATGCAAATGTCCCTAAAGAGACAGTAGAATTGGGTTTGTGTCCCATTTGTTTTCTAAACTGCACGCTTTCTAAACATGTATTTGCATTTGGATATAATGAGTATAATTTACTCTTACTGACCAAAATTACTTTAAATGTGAAAATGATGATGCTTAAAAGTGAGTAACTCAGTTGATCATCCGCTAGCATGCTAATGGCCCCAATTTACCCAGCATGCTTTCCTTTGGGACCACCCAGCTAGAAGAAAAGCCTCACGCCAAGTCCTCATTTAGTGCTATTGGCTAGCTTAGCATCTGATAGAAATGTCTCCAGCAAAGGAGAGGAGCAAGCATACACTTTATGTGCATACCCTGTGATGCACTCTCCTTAACCCTAGCACAGACACAGAATATGAGGCTGGGCAATGAAACATCCTTGAAATGTTTTCCTATTCATTTTCTATCAACATGTGGCAAAATATCCCCTGAATCCAAATGCATAAAGAATATTACACATGCAACTTACCTTGCATTTTGCTAAAAAGCATCATTCCATTGGTCTACATTCAAGGAGTTATTTCATCTGGTTTTACCACAAATTACTGTGCTATTTCATATAATCAGTATACAGGAGATAGTATTTTGCTAATAGGTAAATGCTACAGTGACAGCTCAAATGGTTTGAAACCTGCATGAGATAATTTGGAGACACAGCTCTGTCAATTGCTAAACAAGTACAGCAGGAATGTAAGCTCTCCAAACATCAAGCATGCTGGAGGGGAAGTAGATTGTCTAATTTGATCAAGAAAAGGTCTCTTCGATCAAGTCAATTAATACCATCATTTCAGATACTTCACTTGAGATGAAGTTTCTTCACTGGATAATTCCATTACTCACCGTGAGCAAGAACATAAAATGGGTTATTTTTTATGATTAACAAATTCAGTAAGGCTAGAATAATACAGAACTGCTTAAGATCAAATTCTGCTATTCATTGGCTTTGTGCACATGAGAGTGTGTATGTCTATGGTTTGTTTGTATGCATATGTGTGTGTGTGTGTGATGTGTGTGTATATGCATGTATGTGAGTGTGTATGTGGGTGTATAACTTCTTGTCTCGTAAACAAAATCTCATCTGTTTAAAAAGCAAAATATAGGACTTAGTTCCTAGAGCTATAAGCAATATTGAAATATTATGTGTAACAGTGGAGGGTCTGACAAATGTCTATATAAAGGTGAAATATTCTGTTTGAATGGATAATTAATGTATGTTGGAAATGATGGACATGTGTATCATCAGATTAAATAACAAAAGCTTACAAAGATTAAAAAAAACCTTCACCAAAGTTTGAAATTGACTCATAACAGCATCACAAAGTAATAAGGATGGCTTTATGTATTTTTTTTCAGAAGAGGTATATCCCTGGGTTTTCAATAAATCATTCAAAATATGTAACAGTAAAAGCCTCCCCTGAAAATATTAGAAGTAGACCAAAAGCAGTAGACATAAGTGACTGACCCATAAATAAGTGAAATGTAAAATTATGAAACCTAAATTTCAGGTGTTACCAGATCATACACCATGGGGTCTATGATAGTTTGGATGGTTGAGCTGGGGCAAATATTGAATAAATTTGTCTCCCTCTCTTGGAGTATATATGAACAGGACAAACTTTCATATTCATGTACTGAACTTACATCATCATCATCTTCTCCTTATTCTAGCTCTCCCATAACCCTCCAAATTTCCTTCAAAACCATGGCCTCCTCTTTTTTAATTGTAAATTTTATTTTATTAATTGTTTACTTTTATTATTAACAAATATATATACATATATACATATATATACAACATATATATATATGCACCTGTTGGGCCTATTTAGTATTGCTCATGAATATATATTTTAGGATTTACTTATTATTATTGAATAATCAACTAGGGGTCTCATCCCTGGGGAACATGGAATAATTCTCTGTTGTATTAAGTATTTAACCTCAAATTGGGGGTTTCCCCTGCCTTTAATTATTCAGTTCCCAGATAAAAGGCATAACTTCTATATTTATAGTAAGCCTTGTATGCACTAGAGCTGCTCAGATATCTACGATATATGCCATTATGTCTACTTCTTTATAAATATCCCCGAATTAAAACTTGCTATGCTCCATCTGGGCTGTTCTTAACTCCAACTGGCCAGCTCTCATGGCCATGTTTTAACAACTCACCTATCCAATGGTGTCTCTCCTCTCTCTCTGCCTTTTTCTTTCTTCTTCCTGTTCTTTCCTTCCATCTCTCCAACCCCAAGCCTGGGAACCCAAAGCCTCACCTCTCTCTACTGCCCAGCTATAGGCTGTAGGCATATTTGTTCACCAATCAGAGATAACTTGAAGGATCAAGGTTGCATAGCATCATTTGGGTTTCACAGATTCTCTCATCTCTGGAGGTAACCAGGCCTTTGAGACCAGTATTTAGCTTTACAATACATAGCAATAAAGTAAACCTTACCAATTCTCTCTCAGTAGTTGTTAACTGCCTGAAGCTCTTAATCTTGGAAAATGGATTGAGAGATTTCCTCCATTCACACTGGCATGTAAACTGGCATTGTAATTGATCAGGTCTTACATAGGCAATCATTTTATTGTGATTTCATGGATGTAGTTTCCCTCTCACACTTACCAAACACAATTTTTGCGGCTGTCATTCTGGTCTTCTGGCTCTTAGAATCTTTCTTCTTCCTGACCTCTTCCATAATGTTCCCCGAGTCCTAGATGCAGAAGTTGCATTGTACGTATATATCAATTGTGCCTAGGAAGCTCACAGTCAATTCTCTTGATTTAACCAATTGTAGGTTTCAGCAATTTTCTTCGTCTGCTGCAAAAAGAAACCTCTTTGAGGATGGTAGGAGCTATACTTCTCTGTGTGTAGAAAAATAAGTATTTAAAAAATACTTAGAGATTATACCGGTTCTTTAAGAGAACGTAGGTTCTCCTAAAGTTCCCATGGGCTTCCCAGACATGGGTAGTTGGCTAGGTTTCCTATGAATTCCCTCCTATGAAACAGGCTCCAAATCCACTTAGACAGCTGTTGCTGCTTGATCATTTTACTACACTGACACACTATCTGACTACATTGTCATCATATTTGAAATAAGAAGATAATACTTTAAAAGCACTAAACACATTGATAAACTAAGCATAGCATAAGTGAGAGATTAGCTACCAGCACTTAACTTTTCCCATAAAACACAAGAGCTTTAGCAGTTATAAACCATGGTCCATTCCAAGCACTGGATTGCTGACTATCATAGCTCAGTCCCTTCCCAGCAACAGCTACTCCCCTATCGTAGCATTCACTACTTGTCTCCTCACTGTAAAAAATCTTTTTTCCAGCCTCTCTTTCCATTTTTTGTTGGAACCCTTCCAGTCCTTTATTTTTTATTCTGACTGATTCCACTAAATTTGGGTTTAATTTTTGTAGCAGCCATATAAATTTAATAATGAGTTTAGAAAATAATGGACTATAAGTACTTTTTATTGACTCCAGTCTCTCTAGACTGTATGAGCTTCACCTGCCAGTATTGTCCAGTCTTCCCAGACTGTTTCCAAATTCTTAATCAAATTTCTAGTTGTCTAGCACAAAGACAGCTAAATAAAATGACTGTCTGCTTACCTATAAATTTATGTTTTTAATATATCTTATTAGTCAACTATTACATAGCTTTCATGAACTAATACAATCATTAACACTCTTAAAGTGAGATAAAAGTTTTTCTGTATTAAAAAAAGATAATTCCTTCTAAAACATATTACACAGTTTTAAATAACTTTTTGTTTACCATCATGTTACATAAACATCATACATGCCATACAGGTTGGTTCAGTCTATCCAGATTTTTTATAGTACTTAGTTATACTTGACATTTAAATGTAATGAAAGTCATTCCATCATCTTTTAGCCTGACAAACACTGTTACTCTGTCACTGGCTCATGGACTTAGCTTCCAAGTCTTTCTAAAAGGGATATTCCTGAACGCCTTGCTTTGTCAGAGGTGACAATTGACATGATCTTGAAGAAGCTCTCACTTCTTAACTTCCTCTGTCTTTGAAACATGGGAGTAAAAGACCTTAGATAAATCCCAAGTGCATTCCCCTCTCAGGATAAATCTTCAGGCGTGATTGTAATTATTATTTTAAGAAAAACATAACCATTTGCACCACTGTGTTCAGAGAATCATTTTTCTTGAGCAAGCTTTATAGACTGTAATAGCCAGAACCCAACAAAGATGAGAACGCATCCTCTGCCCTTTCTGTTTATGTACATATATTTTCTCTTCTCTTACTTTCTGGCATGCTTTTTTCTGAACAGAATGGCAATACATATTCATTGTTTAAAAATAATTGACAGCATTTCAAATACTTTGCACAATACTTTGATATGTTTTCAATCTAATAAGATGTGTTTTCTGGTCATGAATTAATGATATTGTTTATACTATCACCACAGGAAATCCAGCAGATTTGTAGGTGAAAGACAAAATTCTCCTAAAGGAAGGCAGTTGACTAAAACCCTAGAGGAGTACTAAAAATTAAAAGCTTCTCGATTGCCAATAGCATTGAATCTTTTCAAAGGAACTCATACAAAATTGAAATGTTGTATACAAAAAAGAAATAAAAAAAAGCACTTCTGGAAGCTCATCTTACTAGATCTTATAGTAAAATACCTTGTTCAGACCTCCCTTGGATTGGAATTTACATTTTGCATAGAAACATGTCTGTGCTCAAAAGTCTGTAATAAATGTGAACTCTGATTAGAATAATGACAGTAAATACTTTGACACTTTATATTTTTGTTGTAGTTGACAGTTTTTAAGCCTCTTCTGCCTTTCTGTTTTGTTCCACATCTGGCCTTCAAGTCCTTGTCTCTCACTCTAGGTGTTTGTGTTCAATGTGTGTGAGACTGCTTGGGGGCCTGTCTTATGCTCTCCAAAGTTCTTTGTCGTAAATAACTTGTATGTTTATGTGCATGGCATGGTAAGTCTAGATACCAAAATCAAATTTTGTAAAGCAGTTCTTGTTGCTTTTACAAAATGACCATGGCAATGTCTCTATTCACTGTGGGATGTCTGTAATAATTTAAGTAGCAAACAAACAAACAAAAAATGGAACCAAAATAAAAACAAGAATATCTGATCTAATGAAGGTAAATCTAACTAGTACATAAACTGTCTTTAGGAAAAATAGCGTTTGGGGTGGAGGAAAGAACCCCTGCCTAGCAGCCGATGTGAAATATCAATGCATGTACAATGAAAATTCAAATCGTCATTCATTCTAATTAGCTCCAATAGAAGTGCAATTATTTCCCACACCCCTGCATTTTCTGAAGCAACTATCATTTTATAGATCAACTTATTCTTCAACAAATATAAGGTTGTTAAATATTTTAAGTACTGAGCAAGTGACTAAAAATTAATATTTCATGATTCAAATTCATTGATTATTGGGTTCCTGCCAGTTTTTCAGTATAAATCAATGATGAATGTTATTTCCATGGAACATCTTCTGTTTCAGAAGTTGATAAATCTAATAGCCTAAGCAAGGCATAAATATTCCCCATAGGTACCAAAGTAATTAAAAGTTTTGAAAGAAAATAGCACTTCTCCATCTATGAGCTGTGGATCTTTCTGCAAAATGAAGCAAAATTAAAAAAAATTATCCACAGATAGAGCAAGTAAATCTTCAGCTTTAGAGTCTTAATTATATAAAAAGAATTGTTGCTAAATGTTATCAGCCTATGATTGAAAACGTGGGTGCTATATGTGCACCAGATTTTGTAAAAATCAACAATCAAATATATCCCTTGGGACTATTTATAACATATGTTATAATCTTTTTAATACAACATTATATCAGATTTTGTCACTATAACAATATAGTGACATTGGCTACATGAGAAGTAAATAGACATTAATATTTGGTTAAGTATACCAGAAGGTTCAAGTACAAGGTCAGACAGTTCAACTGGTTTTGGATGCCAGTGATGGTACCTCATAAGAGTAAAGTGTGTATGTGGCCCATACATATACAGCCATCCAATTAGACAAGATGGATGAAGCAAAGAAGTGCAGGCCGACAGGAGCCGGATGTAGATCGCTCCTGAGAGACACAGCCAGAATACAGCAAATACAGAGGCGAATGCCAGCAGCAAACCACTGAACTGAGAATAGGACCCCCGTTGAAGGAATCAGAGAAAGAACTGGAAGAGCTTGAAGGGGCTCGAGACCCCATATGTACAACAATGCCAAGCAACCAGAGCTTCCAGGGACTAAGCCACTACCTAAAGACTATACATGGACTGACCCTGGACTCTGACCTCATAGGTAGCAATGAATATCCTAGTAAGAGCACCAGTGGAAGGGGAAGCCCTGGGTCCTGCTAAGACTGAACCCCCAGTGAACTAGATTGTTGGGGGGAGGGCGGCAATGGGGGGAGGATGGGGAGGGGAACACCCATAAAGAAGGGGAGGGGGAGGGATTAGGGGGATGTTTGCCCGGAAACCGGGAAAGGGAATAACACTCGAAATGTATATAAGAAATACTCAAGTTAATAAAAAAAAAAAAAGAGTAAAGTGTGTGACAGATCAAAACTTCATGGCACAGAAATAAAGAGGAGGATGGGTGAGATCCCACAACTCTCTTCGAACTCTTATCCTTTATGACCTAAGAATTTCCAATAATATTTCACCTCCAAAATGTCTATAGAAACACCAATATAATCATCTTGAGAACCAAGGCCAAGCTTTTATACAGGAACAATGGAGTATGAGTATAGCAGAAAACAAGTGTTTTAAAATAGCACACTAGAAAAAAGAGAGAATCTTCAATAAATGGTGGTGGTGAGACTTTATGGCTGCATATAGAAGAATCCATATAGACTCATATTTACCACCTTGCAGAAAACTGAATTCCAGTTGTATCAAATGCCTCATCATAAAACCAGATACCCTGAACCCGATAGAAGAAAAGGTGAGGAATTGTTTTGACTCATTGATACAGAAAAAGACTTTCTGAATAGAACACCTTAGCACAGGCACTGAGATCAACAACTAATAAATTTGACATCATCAAACTGGAAAGCTTCCATAAGGCAAAAGACCACTATTTGGACAAAGTGTCAGCCTATGGAATGGAAAGATGTTTTACCAATAACACATCTGATAAAGAGCTAATATACAAACTATATAAAGAACTAAAAGTCTAGATATCAAGCAAAAATAAACCAGTAAAAACTGGGGTATAGCTCTAAACAAAATTCTCAACAAAGTAAACTCAAATGGCTGAGAAACAGATAAATAGTCAATAAATTTAGACATCAGAGAAATTAAAATCAAAACTATACTAAGATTCAATCTTACATCTGATAAAATGACTAAGACCAAGAAAACAGATCATGATAGCAAGAATGTGGAATGAGGAAAACACGTATCCATTGCTGATGGGAGTGCAAACTTGTACAGCCACTATGAAAACCAGTGTTGCACTTCCTCAGGAAGATGTGAATCAGTCTAGCTCAAGTTCCAGCTACACCACTGTTGAGCATACACTCAAAGTATCGTTTATCTTATCACAGAAACACTTTCTCAAATATATTCATGGCTGCTTTCACAAGTTGTAAATAATCTTTCATAATCTTTCAATAGAAGAATAGATAAAGAATATGAGGTATACTTACACTGTGGGATATTACTCAGTTGTTTAAAAAGTAATGTCATGAAATTCACAGATGATTGGATGACCTTAGAAAACAGTCATTCTGTGTAAGGTATACCAGACCCTGAAAGACAAGTATGGTACATATTTACTTATCTGTGCATATAAGCAGTTAAATCAATGATAACCAAGCTACAATCTGTAGAAACATAGAGGGCAGATATAGAGTAAGGGACTAGGGGATACACATAGATATCTTTAGGGGAGGGAAATAGAATAGATAATTATAGATGGTTGATCAAGTATAGAGTCGGGTAGGGTATTGAAAGGAATACAAAGAAAGACTGCTAAAATTAGGCTCTATTTGAGGTATAATATTGAAATGTAATATGACAGAAGACTTTTAAAATAGATACATTTATGAGAATGATCTAAATGAAATCATCGAGTAATGATGAAGACAAAGTCCCAGCTGGACATGTCTCTTCACCCAATGAAGACTACAGTACCAGTATTTGGTTATTTCTAGTTGAGTTGTTAGCCAAAAGGATCTCATAGGAATTCCCAAAACAACTCAGGCTGTTGCCAATATTACAGGTGGTTCTCCACAAACTGTTGGCAAGGCCACATTGCTCAAGACAACACTTACCCAACTCATTGAACATGGAGATGTTGAGCTGGTTCTTACACAGAGCCACTACCCCTATGTTCTAGTATCTTTGGTACAGGAAGGAATACTGAATTCTACCAGTGGAGAAATGTAAACATCAACCAAGCCACAAACCAGTTGATCTAAAATGGTGCCCTGTATGTAAGATAAGCTAGAATAATGGTGGTACAAAAATTGTAGGAGTGACCAATTTCTGATTTGGCTGAAGGCCTATTCCATGAGATAAAACCCATATCCACTAAAACTAGACATCTCACGGACTTTAAATAAACCAAATATAGCTCTTCTAAAAGAAAAACATAAAACAATAAAACTACTCTTGATCCTTGCCAGAATCTGTTGTCACTTGAGTTTTTGATCTTAGCCATTCTTTCTTATGTGGGGTAGAATCTCAGGGTTGTTTTGATTTGCATTTCCCTGATGACTAAGAATATTGAACATTTCTTTAGGGGCTTCTCAGACATTTGATATTCCTCAGGTAAGAATTCTTTATTTAGCTCTGTATCCCATTTTTAAATAGGATTAGTTGGTTCTCTGGAGTCTAACTTCTTGAGTTCTTGGTATATACTGGATATTATCTCTCTATCAGATATAGGATTGGTAAAGATCTTTACCTAATCTATTGGTTGCTGTTTTGTCCTATTGACAGTGTTCTTTGCCTTACAGAAGCTTTACAATTTTATGAGGTCCATTTGTCAATTCTTGATCTTAGAATATAAGCCATTGGCGTTCTGTTCAGGGGAAAATTCCCTGTGTTCCCCTGTGTTCCCCTGTGTTCCCCTCTGTTCCCCTCTGTTCCCCTGTGTTTGAGACTCTTCCCCACTTTCTCTTCTATTGGTTTCAGTGTGTCTGGTTTTATATGGAAGTCTTGAACCACTTGGACTTGAGTTTTGTACAAGGAGATTCTTCTACATGCTGACCACCCATTGAAACAGCACCTTTTGTTGAAAATGTTGTCTTTTTTCCACTGGATGATCTCAACTCCTTTATAAAAGTCAAGTGACCATAGATGTGTGGGTTCATTTGGGGTCTTCACACCTGTTCTATTGATCTATCTGCCTGTCTCTGCACAAATACCATACAGTTTTTATCACTATTGTTCTTGGACATAATACTATGTAAGGACCCAGCTAAACCATTCCTGGGCATATACCCAAAGCATGCTCCAAGTATAACAAGGACACATGGTTCACTAAGTTCATAACAGCCTTATTTATAATAACCAGTAGCAGGAAATAACCTAGATGTCCTTCAATAGAGGAGAGGATACAGAAAATATGCCTGAAAATCCAGAAGGACACCTCTCAGCTCATTCTCCAGCACCAAGTCTGCCTGCATGCCATGATGTTTCCCACTGTGATGATAATGAACTTAACCGCTGAACCTGCAAGCCAGCCTCAGTTAAACATTTTCCTTTATAAGAATTGTTGTTTAATATACGGAAAACCATCAACGTGATCCATCATATAAACAAACTGAAAGAACAAAACCACATGATCATTTCATTAGATGCTGAGAAAGCATTTGACAAAATTCAACACCCCTTCATGATAAAAGTCCTGGAAAGAATAGGAATTCAAGGCCCATACCTAAACATAGTAAAAGCCATATACAGCAAACCAGTTGCTAACATTAAACTAAATGGAGAGAAACTCGAAGCAATCCCACTAAAATCAGGGACTAGACAAGGCTGCCCACTCTCTCCCTACTTATTCAATATAGTTCTTGAAGTTCTAGCCAGAGCAATCAGACAACAAAAGGAGATCAAGGGGATACAGATCGGAAAAGAAGAAGTCAAAATATCACTATTTGCAGATGACATGATAGTATATTTAAGTGATCCCAAAAGTTCCACCAGAGAACTACTAAAGCTGATAAACAACTTCAGCAAAGTGGCTGGGTATAAAATTAACTCAAATAAATCAGTTGCCTTCCTCTATACAAAAGAGAAACAAGCCGAGAAAGAAATTAGGGAAACAACACCCTTCATAATAGACCCAAATAATATAAAGTACCTCGGTGTGACTTTAACCAAGCAAGTAAAAGATCTGTACAATAAGAACTTCAAGACACTGAGGAAAGAAATTGAAGAAGACCTCAGAAGATGGAAAGATCTCCCATGCTCATGGATTGGCAGGATTAATATAGTAAAAATGGCCATTTTACCAAAAGCAATCTACAGATTCAATGCAATCCCCATCAAAATACCAATCCAATTCTTCAAAGAGTTAGACAGAACAATTTGCAAATTCATCTGGAATAACAAAAAACCCAGGATAGCTAAAGCTATCCTCAACAATAAAAGGACTTCAGGGGGAATCACTATCCCTGAACTCAAGCAGTATTACAGAGCAATAGTGATAAAAACTGCATGGTATTGGTACAGAGACAGACAGATAGACCAATGGAATAGAATTGAAGACCCAGAAATGAACCCACACACCTATGGTCACTTGATTTTTGACAAAGGAGCCAAAACCATCCAATGGAAAAAAGATAGCATTTTCAGCAAATGGTGCTGGTTCAACTGGAGGGCAACATGTAGAAGAATGCAGATCGATCCATGCTTATCACCCTGTACAAAGCTTAAGTCCAAGTGGATCAAGGACCTCCACATCAAACCAGACACACTCAAACTAATAGAAGAAAAACTAGGGAAGCATCTGGAACACATGGGCACTGGAAAAAATTTCCTGAACAAAACACCAATGGCTTATGCTCTAAGATCAAGAATCGACAAATGGGATCTCATAAAACTGCAAAGCTTCTGTAAGGCAAAGGACACGGTGGTTAGGACAAAACGGCAACCAACAGATTGGGAAAAGATCTTTACCAATCCTACAACAGATAGAGGCCTTATATCCAAAATATACAAAGAACTCAAGAAGTTAGACTGCAGGGAAACAAATAACCCTATTAAAAAATGGGGTTCAGAGCTAAACAAAGAATTCACAGCTGAGGAATGCCGAATGGCTGAGAAACACCTAAAGAAATGTTCAACATCTTTAGTCATAAGGGAAATGCAAATCAAAACAACCCTGAGATTTCACCTCACACCAGTGAGAATGGCTAAGATCAAAAACTCAGGTGACAGCAGATGCTGGCGAGGATGTGGAGAAAGAGGAACACTCCTCCATTGTTGGTGGGATTGCAGACTGGTAAAACCATTCTGGAAATCAGTCTAGAGGTTCCTCAGAAAATTGGACATTGAACTGCCTGAGGATCCAGCTATACCTCTCTTGGGCATATACCCAAAAGATGCCTCAACATATAAAAGAGACACGTGCTCCACTATGTTCATCGCAGCCTTATTTATAATAGCCAGAAAATGGAAAGAACCGAGATGCCCTTCAACAGAGGAATGGATACAGAAAATGTGGTACATCTACACAATGGAATATTACTCAGCTATCAAAAACAACGAGTCTATGAAATTCGTAGGCAAATGGTTGGAACTGGAAAATATCATCCTGAGTGAGCTAACCCAATCACAGAAAGACATACATGGTATGCCCTCATTGATAAGTGGCTATTAGCCCAAATGCTTGAATTACCCTAGATCCCTAGAACAAACGAAACTCAAGACAGATGATCAAAATGTGAATGCTTCACTCCTTCTTTAAATGAGGAAAAAGAATACCCTTGGCTGGGAAGGGAGAGGCAAAGATTAAAACAGAGACTGAAGGAACACCCATTCAGAGCCTGCCCCACAGGTGGCCCATACATATACAGCCACCCAATTGGACAAGATGGATGAAGCAAAGAAGTGCAGACCGACAGGAGCCGGATGTAGATCGCTCCTGAGAGACACAGCCAGAATACAGCAAATACAGAGGCGAATGCCAGCAGCAAACCACTGAGCTGAGAATAGGTCCCCCGTTGAAGGAATCAGAGAAAGAACTGGAAGAGCTTGAAGGGGCTCGAGACCCCAAAAGTACAACAATGTCAAGCAACCAGAGCTTCCAGGGACTAAGCCACTACCTAAAGACTATATATGGACTGACCCTGGACTCTGACCCCATAGGTAGCAATGAATATCCTAGTAAGAGCACCAGTGGAAGGGGAAGCCCTGGGTCCTGCTAAGACTGAACCCCCAGTGAACTAGACTATGGGGGGAGGGCGGCAATGGGGGGAGGATTGGGAGGGGAACACCCATAAGGAAGGGGAGGGGGGAGGGGGATTTTGCCCGGAAACCGGGAAAGGGAATAACACTTGAAATGTATATAAGAAATACTCAAGTTAATAAAAAAAAAAAAAAAAAGAATTGTTGTGGTCATGTCATCTCTTCACAGCAACAAAATCCTAACTAAGATAGTGTTTTTATGGGACACTTGAGTGTGTCAATGAGCGGGCCTCTGCTTCTTATGCCTTCTCTTGGGTTCTCTTCCTTCTGTTGATTTGTTTTGTCCAATTCTGATGTGTTAGATTTTGTCTTGTCTTATTATATTTCATTTTAGTATCATCTTTTAGAAGCCTGTCTGTTTTCTAGTGAAAGACAGAAATTGAATGAATCCAGATTGGGGTAGTGAGAGGTAGACTGGAACCCAGAGAAGTAGAAGGGGAAACAATAATGAAGATATATTATGATAGAAAATCTATTTTCAATAGAAAAAATATGAAACAGAAAGGCAAATACATGAAAAGTTCAGTCATTCCTTCCACATAGAATACAAAACCTCATTCAGGTCATAGGGTTTTCCCTACTTTTTATTAAAAATAAATGAATAAAACATAAGAACTTTTTTATTGGACTACCCTAAGAAATATTTTTGGTCTAATATGAGAATGTCCACTTTACACTAACATACTCACTGTTACTAGCATAAAGGTTCTTTGTTTACAGCAGTTTTTTGTCTCTTACAGAAGTTAAATTTTGCTTGATTAAAAAGTATAATTATTTGTCCTTGAGGTTACAGATGTTTTCTTTAAAGATAAAAGAAACTAGCGTGAATTCAAAAGACTTTTGAGATTAAAGAAGAGAAAACATTTATATTTTTAACGGCTGATATACCTCATCAGTTTTAAACAGGATCACTGCTAGATCATAGTATCTTCATGAGGTGAAGTCATGACATTAAAGTCAATGTATAGGATATAGAATATAGATAGTTGGGGAAATGGAGTTAAGAGTTCTCAGAGATGTGGGGAGTCTTAGAAGAAATCATAATAACACATTAAGAAACTGAAAAAAAAAAGTCAATGTAAAGTTATAGTAAAACCAAGTCTCATTTTCAATGAATCAGAGTTGCTCACTTGAATTTGAATTACATATGACTTCTAGGAAATGCCTTAGTGGTTTTGTTTTGTTTTGCTTTTTAGGGTTTTTTAGGTTTTTTTTTTTTTGTTTGGTTGGTTTTTTGTTCTTTTTTTTGTGTGTGTTTGTTTGTTTTTTCAAAAAGACCATTAAGGGAGAGGGAAATGATGTAGTTTCAAAATTAACAGAAGACACATTAAAGGAAACATACAAAGTATTTAGTCAAAGTCTTGGTAGTTCACAAGAGCATGACAGAACATCAGAAACAGCCTTTTCACCTCTCTTCCAAATCTTGTCTTCTTACTATGTAATGTACAGGAAACATGACCCATTCATCCATGCCTTTCTATTCACAAGAATGAGCAGGACAAGGGAGTCACATATTATCAATTTATTCACATTTGTTCATCAGCCCAACAATGCATAATATGAATTCCTTATATGAAGGCTATTAACGGAATTCACACACACACACACACACACACACACACACACACACACACGCAATTTTCAAATAACTTTAAAATATTAACGTGGGTTTATTTGCAAAATTGCTTTATTCGTGTTATAGTGTATCCATAGTTTATATGCAATTTGAAAGTGGATGTTAAAAATTACAAGGCAAATGAGGTAAAGTTCAAGGTTAATATTTATCCCAAGGAGTGTTAAATTATGATGTAAGTATGGTCACCATTAAAGAATTAAAGTATGGCCTGGTTGCTGCCGCCGCAGAGAGCCCTTGGGCAGCACCCCACGAGCAAACTTGAGCCTCGGGACCACAGGTAAGACCAACTTCTCTGCTGCAAGAGAGCTGCCTGGTGAGATCGGGACACACAGAGGCAGAGTTCATCTAGGACCAGGCACGTCCTGTGTTTGCCGGAGGTCCCACGCCCGCGGATCCCGGCCCACAGCAGCTCTCTGCTCCAAGACCCCTTGGGAAAGAGACCTCACCGCCTGGTCAGGTGGGCACTCCTGAGGCTGCAGAGCGGAAGAGACCACCAACACTGCCCACCCCTGCCCACATCCCTGGCCCAAGAGGAAACTGTATAAGGCCTCTGGGCTCCCGTGGGGGAGGGCCCAGGAGCAGCAGGACCCCTGCCTGAGACACCGCCGGAACCTGAAGGAAACAGACCGGATAAACAGTTCTATGCACCCAGATCCCGTGGGAGGGAGAGCTAAACCTTCAGAGAGGCAGACAAGCCTGGGAAACCTGAAGAGACTGCTCTCTGTGCACACATCTCGGACGCCAGAGGAAAACACCAAAGGCCATCTGGAACCCTGGTGCACTGAAGCTCCCAGAAGGGGTGGCACAGGTCTTCCTGGTTGCTGCCACTGCAGAGAGCCCGTGGGCAGCACCCCACGAGCGAACTTGAGCCTCGGGACCACAGGTAAGACCAACTTTTCTGCTGCAAGAAAGCTCCCTGGTGAACTCAAGACACAGGCCCACAGGAACAGCTGAAGACCTGTAGAGAGGAAAAACTACACGCCCGAAAGCAGAACACTCTATCCCCATAACTGACTGAAAGAGAGGAAAACAGGTCTACAGCACTCCTGACACACAGGCTTATAGGACAGTCTAGCCACTGTCAGAAATAGCAGAACAAAGTAACACTAGAGATAATCAGATGGCGAGAGGCAAGCGCAGGAACCCAAGCAACAGAAACCAAGACTACATGGCACCATTGGAGCCCAATTCTCCCACCAAAACAAACATGGAATATCCAAACACACCAGAAAAGCAAGATCTAGTTTCAAAATCATATTTGATCATGATGCTGGAGGACTTCATGAAAGACATGAAGAACTCCCTTAGGGAAACACAGGAAAACATTAATAAATAAGTAGAAGCCTACAGAGAGGAATCGCAAAAATCCCTGAAAGAATTCAAGGAAAACACAATCAAACAGTTGAAGGAATTAAAAATGGAAATAGAAGCAATCAAGAAAGAACACATGGAAACAACCCTGGATATAGAAAACCAAAAGAAGAGACAAGGAGCTGTAGATACAAGCTTCACCAACAGAATACAAGAGATGGAAGAGAGAATCTCAGGAGCAGAAGATTCCATAGAAATCATTGACTCAACTGTCAAAGATAATGTAAAGCTGAAAAAGCTACTGCTCCAAAACATACAGGAAATCCAGGACTCAATGAGAAGATCAAACCTAAGGATAATAGGTATAGAAGAGAGTGAAGACTCCCAGCTCAAAGGACCAGTAAATATCTTCAACAAAATCATACAAGAAAACTTCCCTAACCTAAAAAAAGAGATACCCATAGACATACAAGAAGCCTACAGAACTCCAAATAGATTGGACCAGAAAAGAAACACCTCCCGTCACATAATAGTCAAAACACCAAACACACAAAATAAAGAAAGAATATTAAAAGCAGTAAGGGAAAAAGGTCAAGTAACATATAAAGGCAGACATATCAGAATCACACCAGACTTCTCGCCAGAAACTATGAAGGCCAGAAGATCCTGGACTGATGTCATACAGACCCTAAGAGAACACAAATGCCAGCCCAGGTTACTGTATCCTGCAAAACTCTCAATTAACATAGATGGAGAAACCAAGATATTCCATGACAAAACCAAATTTACACAATATCTTTCTACAAATCCAGCACTACAAAGGATAATAAATGGTAAAGCCCAACATAAGGAGGCAAGCTATACCCTAGAAGAAGCAAGAAACTAATCGTCTTGGCAACAAAACAAAGAGAATGAAAGCACACAAACATAACCTCACATCCAAATATGAATATAACGGGAAGCAATAATCACTATTCCTTAATATCTCTCAACATCAATGGCCTCAACTCCCCAATAAAAAGACATAGATTAACAAACTGGATACGCAACGAGGACCCTGCATTCTGCTGCCTACAGGAAACACACCTCAGAGACAAAGACAGACATTACCTCAGAGTGAAAGGCTGGAAAACAATTTTCCAAGCAAATGGTCAGAAGAAGCAAGCTGGAGTAGCCATTCTAATATCAAATAAAATCAATTTTCAACTAAAAGTCATCAAAAAAGATAAGGAAGGACACTTCATATTCATCAAAGGAAAAGTCCACCAAGATGAACTCTCAATCCTAAATATCTATGCCCCAAATACAAGGGCATCTACATATGTAAAAGAAACCTTACTAAAGCTCAAAACACACATTGCACCTCACACAATAATAGTGGGAGATTTCAACACCCCACTCTCATCAATGGACAAATCATGGAAACAGAAATTAAACAGTGATGTCGACAGACTAAGAGAAGTCATGAGCCAAATGGACTTAACGGATATTTAAAGAACATTCTATCCTAAAGCAAAAGGATATACCTTCTTCTCAGCTCCTCATGGTACTTTCTCCAAAATTGACCATATAATTGGTCAAAAAACGGGCCTCAACGGGTACAGAAAGATAAAAATAATCCCATGTGTCCTATCGGACCACCACGGCCTAAAACTGGTCTTCAATAACAATCAAGGAAGAATGCCCACATATACTTGGAAATTGAACAATGCTCTACTCAATGATAACCTGGTCAAGGAAGAAATAAAGAAAGAAATTAAAAACTTTTTAGAATTTAATGAAATTGAAGGTACAACATAACCAAACTTATGGGACACAATGAAAGCTGTGCTAAGAGGAAAAGTCATAGCGCTGAGTGCCTGCAGAAAGAAACAGGAAAGAGCATATGTCAGCAGCTTGACAGCACACCTAAAAGCTCTAGAACAAAAAGAAGCAAATACACCCAGGAGGAGTAGAAGGCAGGAAATAATCAAACTCAGAGCTGAAATCAACCAAGTAGAAACAAAAAGGACCATAGAAAGAATCAACAGAACCAAAAGTTGGTTCTTTGAGAAAATCAACAAGATAGATAAACCCTTAGCCAGACTAACGAGAGGACCCAGAGAGTGTGTCCAAATTAACAAAATCAGAAATGAAAAGGGAGACATAACTACAGATTCAGAGGAAATTCAAAAAATCATCAGATCTTACTATAAAAACCTATATTCAACAAAACTTGAAAATCTTCAGGAAATGGACAATTTCCTAGACAGATACCAGGTACCAAAGTTAAATCAGGAACAGATAAACCAGTTAAACAACCCCATAACTCCTAAGGAAATAGAAGCAGTCATTAAAGGTCTCCCAACCAAAAAGAGCCCAGGTCCAGACGGGTTTAGAGCAGAGTTCTATCAAACCTTCAAAGAAGACCTCATACCAATATTATCCAAACTATTCCACAAAATTGAAACAGATGGATCACTACCGAATACCTTCTACGAAGCCACAATTACTCTTATACCTAAACCACACAAAGACACAACAAGGAAAGAGAACTTAAGACCAATTTCCCTTATGAATATCGACGCAAAAATACTCAACAAAATTCTGGCAAACCGAATCCAAGAGCACATCAAAACAATCATCCACCATGACCAAGTATGCTTCATCCCAGGCATGCAGGGATGGTTTCATATACGGAAAACCATCAACGTGATCCATTATATAAACAAACTGAAAGAACAAAACCACATGATCATTTCATTAGATGCTGAGAAAGCATTTGACAAAATTCAACACCCCTTTATGATAAAAGTCCTGGAAAGAATAGGAATTCAAGGACCATACCTGAACATAGTAAAAGCCATATACAGCAAACCAGTTGCTAACATTAAACTAAATGGAGAGAAACTTGAAGCAATCCCACTAAAATCAGGGACTAGACAAGGCTGCCCACTCTCTCCCTACTTATTCAATATAGTTCTTGAAGTTCTAGCCAGAGCAATCAGACAACAAAAGGAGGTCAAGGGGATACAGATCGGAAAAGAAGAAGTCAAAATATCACTATTTGCAGATGATATGATAGTATATTTAAGTGATCCCAAACGTTCCACCAGAGAACTACTAAAGCTGATAGACAACTTCAGCAAAGTGGCTGGGTATAAAATTAAATAAATCAGTTGCCTTCCTCTATACAAAAAAGAAACAAGCCGAGAAAGAAATTAGGGAAACGACACCCTTCATAATAGACCCAAATAATATAAAGTACCTTGGTGTGACTTTAACAAAGCAAGTAAAAGATCTGTACAATAAGAACTTCAAGACACTGAAGAAGAAAATTGAAGAAGACCTCAGAAGATGGAAAGATCTCCCATGCTCATGGATTGGCAGGATTAATATAGTAAAAATGGCCATTTTACCAAAAGCAATCTACAGATTCAATGCAATCCCCATCAAAATACCAATCCAATTCTTCAAAGAGTTAGACAGAACAATTTGCAAATTCATCTGGAATAACAAAAAACCCAGGATAGCTAAAGCTATCCTCAACAATAAAAGGACTTCAGGGGGAATCACTATCCCTGAACTCAAGCAGTATTACAGAGCAATAGTGATAAAAACTGCATGGTATTGGTACAGAGACAGACAGATAGACCAATGGAATAGATTTGAAGACCCAGAAATGAACCCACACACCTATGGTCACTTGATTTTTGACAAAGGAGCCAAAACCATCCAATGGAAAAAAGGTAGCATTTTCAGCAAACGGTGCTGGTTCAACTGGAGGGCAACATGTAGAAGAATGCAGATCGATCCATGCTTATCACCCTGTACAAAGCTTAAGTCCAAGTGGATCAAGGACCTCACATCAAACCAGACACACTCAAACTAATAGAAGAAAAAGTAGGGAAGCATCTGGAACACATGGGCATTGGAAAAAATTTCCTAAACAAAACACCAATGGCTTATGCTCTAAGATCAAGAATCGACAAATGGGATCTCATAAAACTGCAAAGCTTCTGTAAGGCAAAGGACACTGTGGTTAGGACAAAATGGCAACCAACAGATTGGGAAAAAATCTTTACCAATCCTACAACAGATAGAGGCCTTATATCCAAAATATACAAAGAACTCAAGAAGTTAGACTGCAGGGAAACAAATAACCCTATTAAAAAATGGGGTTCAGAGCTAAACAAAGAATTCACATCTGAGGAATGCCAAATGGCTGAGAAACACCTAAAGAAATGTTCAACATCTTTAGTCATAAGGGAAATGCAAATCAAAACAACCCTGAGATTTCACCTCACACCAGTGAGAATGGCTAAGATCAAAAACTCAGGTGACAGCAGATGCTGGCGAGGATGTGGAGAAAGAGGAACACTCCTCCATTGTTGGTGGGATTGCAAACTGGTACAACCATTCTGGAAATCAGTCTGGAGGATCCTCAGAAAATTGGACATTGAACTGCCTGAGGATCCAGCTATACGTCTCTTGGGCATATACCCAAAAGATGCCCCAACATATAAAAAAGACATGTGCTCCACTATGTTCATTGCAGCCTTATTTATAATAGCCAGAAGCTGGAAAGAACCCAGATGCCCTGCAACAGAGGAATGGATACAGAAAATGTGGTACATCTACACAATGGAATATTACTCAGCTATCAAAAACAACGACTTTATGAAATTCGTAGGCAAATGGTTGGAATTGGAAAACATCATCCTGAGTGAGCTAACCCAATCACAGAAAGACATACATGGTATGCACTCATTGATAAGTGGCTATTAGCCCAAATGCTTGAATTACCCTTGATGCCTAGAACAAATGAAACTCAAGACGGATGATCAAAATGTGAATGCTTCACTCCTTCTTTAAATGAGGAAAAAGAATACCCTTGGCAGGGAAGAGAGAGGCAAAGATTAAAACAGAGACTGAAGGAACACCCATTCAGAGCCTGCCCCACATGTGGCCCATACATATACAGCCACCCAATTAGACAAGATGGATGAAGCAAAGAAGTGTAGACCGACAGGAGCCGGATGTAGATCGCTCCTGAGAGACACAGCCAGAATACAGCAAATACAGAGGCGAATGCCAGCAGCAAACCACTGAACTGAGAATAGGACCCCCGTTGAAGGAATCAGAGAAAGAACTGGAAGAGCTTGAAGGGGCTCGAGACCCCATATGTACAACAATGCTAAGCAACCAGAGCTTCCAGGGACTAAGCCACTACCTAAAGACTATACATGGACTGACCCTGGACTCTGACCTCATAGGTAGCAATGAATATCCTAGTAAGAGCACCAATGGAAGTAGAAGCCCTGGGTCCTGCTAAGACTGAACCCCCAGTGAACTAGACTGGTGGGGGGAGGGCGGCAATGGGGGGAGGGTTGGGAGGGGAACACCCATAAGGAAGGGGAGGGGGGAGGGGGATGTTTGCCCGGATACCGGGAAAGGGAATAACACTCGAAATGTATATAAGAAATACTCAAGTTAATAAAAAAAAGAATTAAAGTATGTATACACACATGCTATTGGTGAGAAATATATGAAGACTTTTATTATAATTATAAATTTTTAAATCTGTCAGTTTCTAAAATGAAGACTATTTTATTAGGGAATAAAGTTGGTGGACTTAAAAGATTGTTTGTTACTGATCTTTAGCTTGCAAATTATAAAAGATGAGATTCGCATGCGTTATTATGTATGACTAAGAAACAAATCAAACTATTTTCATTAAACTGAGGTTTCTCTGCTGATTCCTTCCTGTGTAAGTCTTCAACCTTTATTGACTCATGTTGAACATTTTAATTATGCATTAACTTCTTTTACAAGAGAGAAGCTATGTTATTTAGTACTAGCTCTTTACCATGAATTTCACAAGAAGAAACAAATCTGAGAGAAATACTGCTATGTCTTCCCTGTGTAAAGAGAGTAACTGGAGGTGAGGAGTAAGGGAAGAGTCCTGACATGAGATGGTTACTGCACCTTCTTTATCACTTCCCTTAGAAATAAGTGGGGTCATCAAAGATAACTGCAAGAATTACTCTCATCCTTGTAATCTTTGGATCGTTCTCTTTCCCTTTTGCTCTCATCCCCCCCCCTCTCTCTCTCAGTTTCCTTTTTCTCTTCTCTTCTCTCTCTTGTTCTACCTCTAAGTTCTCCATCTCTCTTACCTCTCTCATCTCTCTTCTGTCCTTAGTTCACTAACCAGCTCTTCCCACTCTTGTCTCCTCTTTCCTTCCTGTCTCTTCCCACTCTTGCCTCCCCTTTCCTTCCTGTATCTTCTTGCTCATCCTCACTCTTCATACAAACTTTTCATTCACCTGCCCCCAACTATAAACATCATTTTCAGTTGTGCATAACGTTGCTTGGGTGTACAAATTTATCTTTGTTTCTGCTTCATGAAAAACAATATAGTGTTGTGATATAAAATATGGGTTCTACTGCCAGAGCCTGGCTAACTCCCAGCAGCCATTTGATAGGTGTAGAACTTGCCAATTTCTTTAGTCTTTTGGAAACTCCATTTTCTCCTTTACAAAGTGGTGATAATAAGAACAATGCTCAATAAATAGTGTGAATTTGAAGTAGATTAGCATGACCAAAGCATTCTAAATAGCTCCTGATTCATAATAATCTCTACAGAAATGTGTGGTTTTATTATTTCATTCTCCATGAAATTTAACTCTCTGTCACGGAAGATTAGACAGGGTAATAATCTTTGGGGTATGAACTTGGTAAAGGGAGTAGCTTTCAGAGGCTCAGTGACCAGGAATCTGCCCTATTAGGAAAAATGCAAGGAAATTATTTCCATCAGAAAATGAACCTGAGAAATAGGTGTAAAAGTTTCATAAAAAGCTCAAAAATGCTTAAAGATGTTTCATAGAATGGGTAGGAACTTACTATTACTGGTTTTAACGTGAATAAACCTTATAAGGAGTTCATCATTCATGGATCATCTAGACCGCCAAGATAAGCAACAGAAAAAAGACCACCTCTTCAAAAAAGTCCTCATGTGAATGTATTTCCTGGCCTATTAATAGGATTTCCAAGATGTTGCTAAGCCAAATGTTCTGAGATGAGGAGCTTATCTTGGTTTATTTGTTGGCTGAAATATAACCAGAAAGTCCTCAGGAAAGAAAGATCAAAGCAAGGATTTGAATATTTTGCTCTTGACTTTGGCTAGAGGGAGTCAAGAAATGTAGAGAAGCTAAATCTTAACACAAAAATGGATATACAGATACATTTGCCATTCCTGCCACTATCCTCATTTCAGAGCGAGAAGAGATTTTCTGGAACTCTTGGGTATTCCTTATAAGAAAATAAATTGAGTTGTTTTAAGGTAATAATATATCATGGCATCAATAAGAAACATACAGATTTTGTTTCTGTTATCTTATTACTTTCTTTCACTGAGGAACACAAACAAGTATTATCTCTATTGTCCTAGTTGAAACACCATGACCAAAGCAAATTGTAGAGTATAAGTTTTATTTATGTGGGTTATACTTCCACATCAATGAAGGAAGTCAGGACAAGAACTCTGGCAAGGCAGGAACCTGGAAACAAGAGCTGATGCAAGAGGAAGAATGCTACCTACTGGCTTGCACCTCATGACTTGCTCAGCCTGCTTCCTTATAGAACCCACGACCACCAACCCAGAGATGGCACCACCATTAATGGGGTGGACCTTCACCCATCAATCACTAATTAAGAAAATGCCCTATAGTCAGAATTTTTGAGAACATTTTTAACTGTGGTTCCCTCCTTTCAGATGACTCTAACTTGTATCAAGTTGACAATACTAACAAACACACTTATATATGGATACTTTGAAAGCATTAAACTGTCAAGGACCTAAATTACATGAATGTGGAAGACAACATTTTTCAAGCCTACACTTCTATTAACTATATCTTTTTTGTCTCCTAAACTTTGTAAGAAAAGACTCAATGGTTTTCGTAGTTACTTATGCACTTGTGTATATACTTGTTTAGGCGTTTGTTTTATATCAAGCATTTTAGTTTCTTACTTTTCATAAATATTGGAAATAAAATATCTTGCCATGGAAGAAGGGTTTATCAATAAGAAGGGTTATCTTGGCTTAACAAGCATTTAAAGCCAAGGTTATTCAAGCAGAACATATGTCCTTATCTTGCATGCGTTTTCTAATATCTCTTTCAGATGGTGTTTATATGGTACCTAAATCGTCAGCTTTCTTACATCTGCTCCTTGCAAGCAATTAAATTAGTGACCAAAATTATCCTTTCAGCTCTTATCTCATAGCAGACTACCTGTTGCTGAGAATATATTTCCATGTTTTTTATTCCCTTCTCAAATTATTCTATCTCTAACCTATTACCTGTGGACCACACAGCAAGGATTTATCTCTCACTACCACCTTAGTCTCAGGCCAGACTTTCCTGAACTATGCTTCATAAATATCTAAAACTCATGCCTCTATCAGGAAACGACTAATAAGAGGGATGGCATATATGATGAATCATTCAGCATTAACCCTGGAAAAACTCCAAAGAACCGATCTATGAGGACTAACCCCCACATGTCTGCCTTGGAACCGAGACAGTGTTAGGTTCTGTGCAGTGATTTTACTCTGCTTAATGTGACAAAAGCCTAGTCAAGATCTTCCTGGGTAAAGAATAGTGATAATTGCACCAAGCGTGGCAAAAACCAAACTGGTAGCATTTTTGTTTCTCATAGATACTAAAGAATTAGCAAAATTAGAAGGGAAAGCCTAAAAAAAGAAAAACATTGTGGTGTTGGAAGAGCAATACTAATTGCAGTAATTTATTGGAACTGTTTATCACTAATGCCTAATTATTATGCAGCACAATCATGATGATGTATGCCATTAAATGGGTGTGTGAAGGACTTTGCTGTGTGTTGTATTAGATTAGATTAAAACAGTGAAATATAAACATGCACATTCTATTCCCCTCATATGCTTCTCATGCAGTAATTTCTCATCTGCTCTACAAAATTTTTAAATTAGAGAAAATAGTTAGCCCGC
Organism: Rattus norvegicus; assembly: GCF_021556685.1. Lineage (NCBI taxonomy): Eukaryota > Metazoa > Chordata > Mammalia > Rodentia > Muridae > Rattus > Rattus norvegicus. Next base: position 117,392,505 of record NC_141539.1, on the reverse strand, counting down.
AAATAAAGTAGCTTGGTTCTCGTCTACCAGGATAACTACATTAATACACTTGACTTTTTAATGAATCTAACTTTGTCTTCAAAGATTGTAGCTTTTTTTCTTTTAAGGCTTTCTTATAAATAATTTTAATTTCCTCTTTGTAGTGTTCTTTTTGGGGAAAATTTAAACACAGGGCATTTATTAACTTGATATGTTGCAGAGGGGATGATGTTTGTAAAATGAGTCGAAAGATCTTTATATGGTAAACTGAGCATTTCAACCGTTCTATAGGTTGCATTTGATCAGTTAATCCTGAGGACCATGTCCAGTTACCTGAGTTTGTTTAAAAGAATAAAAAGGATAAAATTAGTGTGTGTGTTTAGGGGGGATGGCATGTACAAGTTATCATGCCTTTCTCGTGACAAATACTCAGTCCAAAATTCTTGTATGGAAGGACTGGGAGGAAGAGATGACCAACTTCTAAAAGATTTAATTCTGCCTCAATATGTCAGCACATTCCCCAAATAACAAAAGTGTATTATACAGCAGGAACTATGTTACATGTTGAAAATGCAGAGATTCCCACCTGGAAAACTAATGATTATTATATTAGGTGTTCCCATGGGGTCTACAGAAAATTGTAACAAAGTTACTGGCACTTCTTTTATATGGTCCTAGATGAATGCACAAGAAAATAAACATGAATAATTAATTTTTGCATGCTTTAACTGAAATGGTACATTAGAAACAAGAAATCGCACCTAACCTATAGTCCCATGCTAGGTCCTGTATTTCAACTCCCTCATCAACATCTAGAGCCAGAATTATACTAACTTGGGCTCTATTAGTTTACTTTCAAATTCACGAAGGAAACTGCATTCGAGAACTGGAAGCTCTGGATAAATAAAACACACAAATATAACAGGTTGGAAAAAGATCTTTACAATCCTACATCTGATAAAGGGCTAATATCAAAAATATAAAAAGAACTCAAGAAGTTAGACTCCAGAGAGCCAAATCACCCTATTAAAAATGGGGTACAGAGCTAAACAAAGAATTCTCAGCTGAGGATTATCAAATGGCCCCAAAGCATTAGTCATCAGGGAAATGCAAATCAAAACAACCCTGAGATTCCACCTCACACCAGTCAGAATGGCTAAGATAAAAAACTCAGGTGACAGCAGATGCTGGCAAGAATGTGGAGAAAGAGGAACACTTCTCCATTGTTGGTGGGATTGCAGACTGGTACAACCACTCTGGAAATCAGTCTGGAGTTTCCTCAGAAATTTGGACATTCCACTACCTGAAGACCCAGGTATACCTCTCTTCGGCATATACCCAAAAGATGCTCCAACATATAACAAAGACACATGTTCCACTGTGTTCATAGCAGCCTTATTTATAATGGCCAGAACCTGGAAAGAACCCAGATGCCCTTCAACAGAGGAATGGATACAGAAAATGTGGTACATCTACACAATGGAATATTACTCAGCTATCAAAAACAATGACTTTATGAAATTCATAGGCAAATGGATGGAACTGGAAAATATCATCCTGAATGAGGTTACTCAATCACAGAAAAACACACTTGGTACACACTCAATGATAAGTAGATATTAGCCAAAAAGCTCAAATTACCCAAGATGCAATCTACAGATCACAGGAAGCTGAAGGAGAAGGATGACCAAAATGCAGATGCTCCCACTCCTTCTTAAAAGGGGGAAATATCCATAAGAGGGGATATGGAAGCAAAGTTTAGAGCAGCTACTCAAGGAATGGCCATTCAGAGCCTGACACACATGTGGCCCATACATATACAGACACCAAAACTAGATAAGATTGATGAAGCTGAAAAATGCATGTGGAAAGGGACTGGGTATAGATCTCTCCTGAGAGACACTTCCAGAGCACGTCCAATACAGAGGTCAATGCTAGCAGCAAACCACTGAACTGAGAATAGGACCCCCTTGGGGGGAATTAGAGGAAGGATTGAAAGAATTGAAGGAGCTTGCAACCCCATAAAATCAACAATGCCAACAACCAGAGCTTCCAGGGACTAAGCCACTACCGAAAGACTATACATGGACTGACCCAGGGCTCCAACTGCATATGTAGCAGAGAATAGCCTTGTTGGGGCACCAGTGGAAGGGAAAGCCCTTGGTCTTGCCAAGATTTGACCCCCAGTGCAGGGGAATATGGGGGAGGGCAATAACGGGGATATATAGGGGGAATACCCGTATGGGGGAGGAGGATGTGAACTACAATCCCCATCTCTTGTTTTTCCATACCCATTACTAATATGAAGGCTTCCTTTCTCCACCAGTCTAGATCAATTACTAAAAAAAAGTGAAATTTACTAGGTTAGATCTATGCCCCCAAAATAGGTATTTCTCCCTCGAATATCTTTCCTGGAAGCTCTAGCCTACCTTTACTCATTTTTCCCAGGTCTTGCCCCTAGGTGGTCATTGTCATAATGATTTTCTAGGCTTGTTTTAACTAATTCTGGTTATGAAAACTGGCTTCCACAATTGGTGAAGGGGGTAGATCCTTACAATCCAATGTAACAAAAACTCATTCTCCAACTGAGACATACACATTAAACGAGAAGTTCTTTAATTTTATTCACTGTTCTTGCTGATTGTCACCGTCCTAGGTTGTCATAGGAGGTATTCATGACCTGATATTATTTACCTTAGAATTACTAGGATGTGGTTGGGCATTGATAACGAACCAATTCATAGTGCTCATTTAGAGCTACTGCAATCACTTAGTATAAAGTCCCTGGGCATCGCTTTGCAGACTGTGCCATGTAAAATGGAATCTTTCTCTCTGAGCCAAAATCCAACCGAAACATCTGAAACCAAAACCTAGGCCCCAGCCCAGGACAGTATTAAGATGTTGAATCATATAAAATTAACGTATGGCTAGTTGCCACCCAACATTAAAATATTTCACAGTCTTATTATCACATTTTAAATTATATTACCTTAGCCATATATAACTCTTTCTGGTCTACCACTGATCTATGACTACCATTGGTAACTTGAAATCCATGTTATTAGTTGAGTAAATTACAAATCTTAAGAGACTCTTAACTATTTGAACCCCTACCAAATACATGTTCATCTGTTGTCAATTCTTTTTTTTTTCTTTATTAACTTGAGTTTTTCTTATTTACATTTCGATTGTTATTCCCCTTCCCGGTTTCCTGGCCAACATCCCCCTAACCCCTCCCCCCCCATTCTATATGGGCTTCCCCTCCCCATCCTCCCCCCATTACTGCCCTCCCCCCAACAATCACGTTCACTGGGGGTTCAGTCTTGGCAGGACCCAGGGCTTCCCCTTCCACTGGTGCTCTTACTAGGATATTCATTGCTACCTATGAGGTCAGAGTCCAGGGTCAGTCCATGTATAGTCTTTGGGTGGCAATTAGCAATTCTATTTAACTTCCTGTGTTGTACATACCACTACCTCCACTTTGCTAGCTCTAATCCTTCAGCCTCTTCTTAACTTGGGAAAGCCTGTGAATGTCATCTAAGTTCTCTTTCTTGATACCTAATATTAGTCAGTTCCTCCACTAGTTGTCATGATACCTATCTAATAAGAGATACTTTATTACCATGCAAACATTAATCATTGCTTTATTAGATATAGCATATTGAGTCTGTCTAAATTATTTTATGGCTCTTATGGCCAACAACAAAAAAAGGTATAACAAGAAAACTTTCAACATAGACTATATTTTAACATGAAAATGTTTATTAACTTGACTATCTGAAAATGATGGGCCTTCAACCAATTATTGAGCCAACTTCTTTTTATTGGATACTTTATTCATTTACATTTCAAGTGTTATCCTCTTTCCTGGCTTCCCCTCTGGAACCACCCTATTCTATCTTTTCTCCCATGCTTGCATGACAGTGCTCACCCACTCACCTACCTAATCCTGCCTCCCTGCACAGGCATTTCCCCTACACTGGGGTATTGAGCCTTCACAGGACTAAGGCCTCTCCTCCCATTTATGCCCAACAAGGCCATCCTCTGCTACATATGCATCTGGAGTCATGGGTCCCTCCACATGTACTCTGTGGTTGGTGGTTTAGTTCCTGGGAGCTCTGGGGTCTGGTTGGTTGTTATTGTTCTTCCTAGGGGTTGCATACCCCTTCAGCTCCTTCAGGCCATTCTCTAACTCCTCCATTGGGGATCCTGTGCTCATGCCAATGCTTGGCTGAGAGCATCCACACCTTTGACAGACCCTTTCAGGAGACAGCTATATTGAAACAATAAATTGTCATAACTTTTGGAATAATAAAATTTGAGTTGGAAGAAACTTTTCTAAACTGTAATACTGTGTGTGTGTGTGTCTGTCTGTGTGTGTGTGTATGTGTAATTGTGTCTAAAACTTTAAAATTCAGAACTCTTTTAGACTAATTCAATTAACATAATAGTTAAAACTGTCCTCAAAATTGTTCATAAATGACAGTAACATTTCAAAATCTACACATTTAAACACACTATGGAATTTGAAGAATTAGAATTGTACAAAATGAAATTATAAAATGACCTCAATTTTATGTAACTGCATCCCATTACAAATTTCCTATTCTTAAAAATTAGAAGTTCTTATTTTTGCCCTTCTAATCTGATAACCATTTAAAAACAACAGGGTTTAATAGCATACTAGGAAAATAAACTCCAGTTGAAAAGATATTGTTTCTCGGTAACACCTCTGATAAGTACCCATAACTAAGAATCTCAGGGGCCAGTTAGATGATTCTAGGATTTACTCAAAGGCATATCTAAGTGATGACTGCATGTTAGCATCCACTTTGAAATATAAAAATTCAAGGAAAACACAAATGGCTTAGACTATATCAGGGAAAATGTATACGTTAAAAGCAAAATTGGAATAGAAATTATTAAAAGGAAATATTGAAAGCAAGTGTGACATGGGACTCTAAATAACGTGGGGGCAAAGAATCATTACTATTCATTTAGCTGTAAAGTGCTTGCCACCAAAGCATGAGAACCAGTATTTGCGTCCCCTGTTGTTCTATAAAACTATATGGGTAGCTGTAGTTCCTGGGTTATAGATGGAATGATTGATCAGTGAGCCTCATCAAATCAGCAAATTGAAGGTTCAGAAAGAGACTCTGTCTCAAAAACTACAGTGCAAAACAACCAAGGAAGTTACTAGGTATCGTAGTCACTGTTCTATTGCTGCGAAGACACCATGACCAAGGCAATTCTTGTAAAAGAATGCCTTTAATTGAAGGTTTGCTTAAAATTTCAGAGGTTTAGTCCATTCTCATCATAATGGGGAACATGGTGGCACGTAGACAGGCAACAGCAGTAGCTGAGAGCTACAACCTGATCTGTAGGCAGAAAAAGAGTTATCCTAAGCCTGGCATGGGTTCTTGAAACCTTAAGTCCCACCATCAGTGACATCTTCCTCTGAAAACACCTATACAAACATATGAGTCTATGACAGCCATTCAACATACCATAATAATGCCTGAGGATTGAAATGGCATTCAAATGTACTGACCTGCCCAATACACAGAAGGCATAAGTGTATACATGCCTACAAAAATGTGTACATATGCATATGGATATGCATATACATCCATGCATGCACCCTAAACAAATGCCCATAATAAAAAGAAAATAAGATTCATGATCTATTTTTAGGTCTCTATAATTATTTTACATGATAAACCTTGAATTATGTTTCAATTTGAAAATTTTCTCAAGGGTTAAATAGATTAAAAGTCAGCTAGTAAAAGAAAGATGATGATAGATGGCAGATATATAATAGATAGATAGATAGATAGATAGATAGATAGATAGATAGATAGACAGACAGAAGATAAATAGGTGGTAAACAGTTGATACATGGGTAGATAATATTTGGATATATGTAATTAAATATAATACATATAAATCCATAAGTTTCATTTATCTTCTTCATAAATATCAGAAATTAGTTTGAGTATGTATTTATGTACACACACATGTTAAAATATACATGCATATATATATATATATTCTGATTGGCCTATACAAATTGTTTATTCATGGTGACAATGCCTTTACTTGTAGAGAATTTTATTACCTTCTGCTAACAATAGCCTTAAATATAAAAACATGGGTATTCCAGTCATACTGAAAATTAAAGATGCTGTATTCCTGCATTCACAGTTGGACTCCATTTTAGCTATCTGTATAATCACGGCCAAGTTATTACAACTTTTCACTTCATTCCACCATGAAATGAAATTCCCCAACAAGATAATCTCCGGGTCTCTTCCTTTTGCAAAATTAAATGTAAAAGAAATCCAAAATTCTCACCGCACCAGGCACTCTTAACTGTGCCTCATAAATAATAATCATAATGTCTCACAGAGTGTATGGCATAAAGTAAGGATTGTTTGCAAAATGCAATTTAAACAGATCACATTTTATGGCTTGCCATTTACCGTAGTCGTAAATAGCAAATAGGCAGTTGTGCCTACGTGTATTTGCTGATCTGTCAGACACTGGAAATAAGGCCAGAGCATTATCCCTTTATAAACCAGAGCACGCATTCATTCTCAGAGAGAGGCATTAAGTTTTTATTGAAAACGACAAAGCACCACAGCTGGGGTGAACTACAGAGGGGGTGCCTTTCATTACTATTTAACATATGCATACACACTATTCAGAATGATTGCCTGGGTTTTCTCAGGCCACCTCTGCCAAGCGTTGGAGTCAGCATCCTCATCTATTTCAATATTAGGGACTACAACTTGCACATCATAATCTATCTACACATGTCAACCTTCAACTCAGCCTCATCCAGCAATTCTAATTAGTGACTTCCTTCCTCCTGACTCTTTACCTCTATGTCTCCTTATTCCATACTGGAGACTCCCCAGCACAGTACCAAGGACCAGGTGAGACATTTCTTCACAGTTGAAATCTGCTAACACTCTTGGAAATAAAATAAATATTAATGACTGCCTTAGGAGTTTTGTTGCTGAAAAAAATCATGATCAAAATTCAAGTTGGGGAGGAAAAGTCTTGTTTGACTTCTATTTCTTTTTTTAAAAAACAAAACTTAATTTTATTGGATATTTTATTTATTTACATTTTAAATCTTATCCCCTTCCCCAATTTCCCCTCTAGAAACCCCCTTTCCCATCCTCCCCCTACCCTGCTACTATGAGGGTGCTCCCCACAACCACCCACTCACTCCTGCTTCTTTGCCCTGGTATTTCCCTACACTGGGGCATTGAGGCTTCCTAGGAGCCTTTCCTCCTATTGATGTCCAACAAGGCCATCGTCTGCCACATATGTGGCTGGAGCCAAGGTTGGGAGCTCTGGGGGTCTGTTGGTTGATATTATTCTTCCAATGGCTTATACTTTCATATTACTATTTACCATCAAAGGAAAATCAAGACAGGAACTAAAACAGAACAGGAACCAGGAGGCTAGACCTGATGCAGAGGGGAGGAGAGAGATTGTTGCTTACTGGCTTAATA